>NC_140457.1:5899005-6552338 GCF_963576455.1 Neolamprologus multifasciatus | reverse complement strand
ACGGCTGCTTATTTTACAAAGAGCATTCGATCTACTGAATAGCAGCTGATCAATGCAACTACTTTGCTCTCAGCCCAGAACCGCTGATGCTCACCAACCCACAAGTGCAAATGCTGTAAATATTTTTACATATAAAGTTTCGCTGGTGATCGGATGCAAGAACATTTAGCCCAAAGTGACCCAGCGTTGAGTAAAAATTGGTGTGTAGAGGATCTAATGAGCTCATTTGTGCACTTTTCATGCAGCTTATCTGATCTGTGATGTGAGTCTCTCTTCAGTCGTGAACATAGAGCAGGCTGTTTATCTCTGAAGGGTAAAACGGGGAAGGTTGCATACATAAGTGCTGACCAGCTAACATTATTTGTTAATGTTTGCAGACTGGAGGGCATGGGTTGGTCAGCAAACAAGAGCAACTCAGTCTATCAAGTTGATCTTTAATGCTAAGCAAGAAAAATGGCATTTCAGTGGAGCGTTATACAAATGAGAGTGTTTGTTACATGGATTTTGTTGCACAGGCAGCAACAAAAAGGCCATTTTAATGTGCTTACACAGGTAATACTCGGCATGGTTACAATAAAAATGGCAGCAGAAGTAAATCTCCTCAGAGAAAGATGGGACTTTGAGATCACACTGCTCTCGCCCTTGTGATTATCATAGATATTAACTCAGGGGAAAGACGCTGAACTTCGGTTATATGGCGGCCATTTCAAAGACAGCCTGGAGCGGTTAGCATTCGTGGGGCGTCTCTCTTCGCCCCTTCTGGAGCTGATGCTTTGACGTCTCCAGGGCAGGACGGCAAGCCTGATGAGGGTTTTAGCTCAGCAGACCTGTCACTCCAACACGGCTCTCCTCTTCCTCCGACACGCTCAATGATTAACCCCACCGAACATCAACGTCTCTTGTCTCCTCTCACTCTCTCCTTCATTTCTCCCTTCACTCTCCCGCCATATCTGCTCCCTGGACATTTTGTCCCCATTTATTTCCAGATTTGCTTCCCATTTTCGCCACGGAAAAGCCGTTATTGAGTCTCTGTTAGTTCACATTATTGCCTTCTCACCCAGCCGCCCTGTCTCTCTGTCAGAGCTCACTCTTATCTCCGTGTGTTGTCCCACTTCTTCCTTCTGATCGCTTTCCCCCCTTCACCCTGACTTCACCTTCACTCTTTTCTGTCTTCTTGTTCTTTCCCCTGGTCCCCGTTGATTCCTCTCTATCTTGGCAACAGACACTTTTATTTCCCACCACCACCGTGCTGTATGCCACCCGCAACTCACTGCTGACTCATCAGCTGCTTTTGGGGGATGAGGGTTGAATAAGTCAACTTATATTAGTTTGCTTCACTTTCTTCCTCTGATTACCTCGTCCGATGGGAAAGAAACACATCGCTAACTTCAAAATGAGCCCCAGGCCTATTTTGTGACCATGTGCTCTATGAGAGTGTGTGTGTGGGTGTTTGGCTTGATAAAGATTGGTTTCTTTAGATGATAAAACAAATTTACAATATGCACTGCTGCAATACATGTGTACAAGCATTAGCTTCTTTGAACACAGTACCTTTCTATAGCTAGGTGTCCGACTTTCATTCACACATCAGCCGACAACAAGATCAAGTTGTGCAATAGATAAAAAAAAAACAAAAAAAACTGGCGTTAAATCAAAGACAGACGGGATGCTGATTGAGGCAATCCGATTGGTTCTTGAGAGTAACTGACAGCAGCTGTTTGTCCCTGAATGATTCATGCAGAAAGGAGTTTTGGCCCGTTTGTGCTCACTAATTAGCTGCACAGAGGAGAAGGAGTCTTCATTGGTTTACTTGTTTATCAGCACCAGCCTGCAGCAATCACTTAACTAGTTGATAATATTTTGGCAGGGTGGGGTTAGTTACTAAGACAGATCTGAGACTGATAAGGACGCAAAACAGGCTCTTGTAATTAACTGGACTCGTTTGCTTCATAAGCTCTGTGCTTAGCATTCAGATCCTGTTCATAGCTTGCCAGCCTTGATCCATCTTTCTAATTGTTGGCCCAGAGAGGACAACTGTCACTGGATAAGGACGATACATGCTAAGAGAGGAGAGTCTTTGTACTTGCGTTTTGCTTACAGTGTGTCTGTGACGATTCCTGTAGCTTCAAAAGTTGTTGGCCTGGACTTTTCTGGAGGTACTGGAGAAAATGCCATTTAATAGCACGATAATGCTTTCTTTTGAATAGAAAACTGAAATAAGGGATCGGAGTCTGTTCTGTTCCAAAAATGGCCTATTAGGCTCACAATCAGACCCAATTGTTTTTTTATTTATTTACTTTTTCCATTCAGGGCTGGATTAATTTGGCTCTTGCAAAAAAAATTTTACTCATAATTTATTGTAGCTGTCGCGGCAATGAAGTGGAAATGAAGCTAAACCAACATTGACTTTAGAGGACTGATAACAAAACTGGAATTATTTTTCGTTGTGAACCCCAAAGAAAAACAAAAATATCAGCTCTGAGATAGCCGAGTTAATGTTTTTTCCCTGGAATAAGCAGATCCTTGTTTTCAGGCTGGTGCTCAGACCTGACACAGAACTATAGGCGGCAGCATTTTAGAATGTGATCCAGGAAGCCCGGCTTGAGTAAAGGATACATGAAGGATACATGAAGATCGAGTGAACACCAGACAGGCTGGTGGTCAGCACTGTTGTCTTAAAGCTTATTGGTCCTGGGTTTGAGCCACTGGGCCCTCACTATGTTGAGTTTGTACTTAATCACCATGATTGGTCGGGGGACAAAAACAGAAAGTGCTTTCTCCCGATCAAATCAAATCAAAGCCCTGTTAGGTTCATTCTTCTGTCACTGCACCGCTGTTCCGCTCAGCGGGTGGGTAATGCAGGAAAAGTGTTTCCTTCTCGACAAACGCCACCATAAACAGCTGAAATATGCTTTTCTGTTGGCGAACGTGGACTTTTCAACCTGGTCCGTTGATGTTATGTTACTTTGCAGCAAAAGCTTAACCCGTATTCAACTTTTCTAGCACGCAGTCCTCTTCGTGCGTTGCCATCCACTGTGCGTCGACCGCCTGGGTCCATTCAAATAAATGAAAGGGCTGCTTTTTTTTTTTCTCACAGCATACCTGCGAGTCTGAATGAAGCCAGAATAAGGTCGGTCGGTCTGAACAAGGCCTTTCTCCATTTGGACAAAAAGCAGATCTGAACCCTACTAAGCCAATTATGGCTGAAGTTAAAGTTAAAAATACTAGAATTAGAGCATTTATGCCTTTGAAAGCATGCTCACAGAAAGTCTCCCAGTGATAGTGAGAGTTTCCTGGAGCTGGAATCTTTTGTGTATGTACTGAAACACCCTGTGAAATATCCCAGGACCGCCTAAGGTTGTTTGTGTTGTTTTGAAAAATGTTCAGAGGGGATAAAAACTGTTGGAATTACTGTCAGTGGTGCAACCCAATCAGAGACGCTGGGTCTCTCTGTTTCTCTCTACCCCTCTGATGCGACTTGTCTGGAACAATTTCTCGCTGATGAAAGTGTGCAGCTTTGCCCCTTTCTTTGATGGAGGCCACTGTTTGTTATGATGATGGCATAGCATGAGTGGCAAAGTTCACAGAAAACGAGATTCATGTAATAGTCAGGCAGAGCCAGACTCTCCCTAGGGATGTGTGTGTGTGTGTGTGTGTGTGTGTGTCTTGTAAGTCAAGGGGGCTGAAGAGTTTGTACACCACTTACTGGAGAAGGCTATCATCTTGTGTTGTTTGTTTAGTGAATGGCTCATTAGGCCAGTTGTGCAGTGCGTTTGGGTGTATAATCCATGTGCACATGTGGACGTCTGAATTCATGTTGATGGACCAACAAGATCAATCAGCTGGGTTGAAGTGTGAAACCAGCTGCACCCAAGGGAGACAGGAGAGAGAATACAAACAAGAGAGGAATCTGCGTTCAGTACCAGCAGTGATCGTGTGAAAAGCTCGTTTTCTATAACAAGGATCTTAAATCTGAAGGGCTTCCCCCAAATCAGCAACTGAACCAAAATGTAAATGCATGAACATAAACAAAGGAATGCATAAAGTGAAATTCCCAGCATTCCTTTCACTGATCTCTCTCGTCTCTATGCAGCTTTTCAAGAAGTTTGCCCGCGTTTGCTGCTGGTTCGTTGGAATTTGACTCCTTTTAAATGTTGCCGCGTCTCTTCCCTCGCCTGGCTCATTAGCTGGTAACCTTCGACCGCTGTAACACAGCATAAACTGGGACATGCTGCATGAACTGGGACGTGTCTCTCACACACTCATGTCACAGACTTCCCACAACAAGGGGATGTGAAGGGAGACATGGCTGTTAACAAGAGGATCACTCCAGCGCGCATTCCAGCGTCTCTCGTCAGTTAACCGCCAGTGCAGCGCATAAACCAATTCTGCATCCAAAGCCTTGGTTGAGTTGGTGTTCTTCAAATGAGGCTTTGGAAATTTGACTGTAAGTGAGCAATGAGCCAACAGCTTATTTCTCCAAATTAGAAAAAAATAACAAATCAGGCCATCTAACTTTCACCCTTTTTTTTTTTTCTTTGAGCATGTCCTTCCAAAACATCTCAAAGTGACCTGTTAAGTATATTAAGATTTACATCTAAAGATAGGGTTTGGGGCTGTTCTGCTCCAGTGACGGATTTATTCCCAGTAGTCTTAACTGTTTTCCAACAGTGTTGAAAATACTGGCCTGATGGGTCAATTTACTTCGTACTGGAGTCAGGCAAAACTGCAGTCACACTACAAGTGTTTTTACAGTAGGAGTGCATTTGCTAAGACTGGGCTAAACTCCAAATCGCTCTCTTACCGAAGTGATGTTTCAAAGTGCTTTTGAAAGCGGTGGCCTCCTTGAAATAGTCTCTGCTGGCAACACTTTGCTAAACTCGAAAGAGATGTTTGTGGTGAGACAGAGCAAAGCTTGGACGTTGGCCTTGGACCGAACCACTCATGAGAACTAGGCTGACTAATGCGATGCTCACCATGCAGTCTAGGCAAGGTTTCATCAGTAAAAATAGCCTCCGTTTGAAGTGGCAGGGGCAAAAAGAGGTCATCTGGATTAATGTTTTAAAGACGAAGTCAAATTATCATGTCTGGAAGAACTCTTTACAGAAGAACTGTAACACTTTATACTCACACATTGCTTGTTCACAGACAAAAAGGTACACAGTCGCTCATAATAACAGCTTCCTGCAGTTTCTGCTCAGTCAGAGAGACTGGAGTTTAGAGAGAGATGCTGGTAAATATTGGGATGTCAATTCTAGGGCTTCATCTGCAATAGGTAGTACACAGCAGGGAACTTGAACAGCAGAAGGTGTTACAGTGAGAGCATCGTGGCTTTAAGTCACGCTTCTGAAACTTGTCTTCTCTTTCCTGTTTATCCTCTTAATATTTAATAAATGTGCTACTGTTACCTGTTTTTAGACCGTTCATAAACAAGTATAAGCAGCATTCGAGTTAGGCGTGGGTTCATGTTTTCATACCTTCCTTTCTTCTAGATTGTTGGTATATGACACTATCTGTGTTTTAGTTTTATTTAAAGTTGCTGACCTTGTGGCAGTAGAAGTTATTATCTACTGCTGTGAGAGATTAAATGCCTTAACCCATACTGTCACTATCTGGCATCAGAGTTAGTAGTTTGTTTTATGTATTGTAAATGTATTAATGTCCAACTATAGACTATTTATTAAAAATGGATATAGCCCTCCACCTCTGGCTTTAAAAGGTGAATGTTTTTGACTTCACCATCTTTTTAAATTTTGATGTTCAAGCTTGTCAAAGCTTAGGTGCAAATTGTAATCTTAGTTTCAGATTCTTGGCTTACAGAAGTGGTCTTTTCCTGCTATAGCCCATTTGCTTCACACCAGAATGCTCTTCCTCATCCTTCTCTCACCCCAACCGGTCGCAGCAGATGGCCGCCCCTCCCCGAGCCTGGTTCTGCCGGAGGTTTCTTCCTGTTAAAAGGGAGTTTTTCCTTCCCACTGTCGCCAAAGTGCTTGCTCATAGGGGGTCATATGATTGTTGGGTTTTTCTCTGTATCTATGAAGCGCCTTGAGGCGACTTTTGTTGTGATTTGGCGCTATATAAATAAAATTGAATTGAATTGAATTTGTTATTAACTAGTGGTCATTTGAGTTACTGTTGCCTTCCTAGTTCGAAGCAGTTTGGCCGTTCTCTTCTTACCCCTGACATCTGCAAGGCATTTGCACCCAGACATCTGCTCCTCTTTTTCAGACCATTCTCTATAAACTCCAGAGATGGTTTCATGGGAACATCCCAGTGGATCAGCAGTTTTCAAAATCCTCAGCAAAGTCACTTAAATCACATTTTCATTCTGATTTGAACTTCAGCGTGTCATCTTGACCATGTTTGCATGCAAAAGAAAAGGAACTGCTTCCATGTGATTTGCTGATTTTAAATAATTGTATTAACAAATAGTTGAAGAGGTGTACCTAATAAAGTGGCTGGTGAGTGTACAAGTGGAAAACTTTTACAGAAATTGTTCCCGCTGGCTGTTTAAAAAGAATGCAGGTTGAAAACAGTTCAGCACTGCCTTTACTTTTCAGGCGCTGGAAGTTGCATCCATCTTTTATGTACAGTCTATGTGTAGCCCACTGGTTCCTCATGGTTCCTTCAGCAGACACTGTAAAAACTGTGGGTATCCAATACAAAGAGTTTCAAATGGCGAGAGCCAAATATTCCACACAGCTCTATTAAGGGGAAAAAACTTTGCATTTGGTTTGTTTCACAGCTCACTGAGCTCAATTTAATCTTCTACCTGTAGAGACTGCCCTCTGGTGGCCTTTGTGTCCAGCACAAGATAATAAATGACTTCAAAGCGCTCTTTCTGTATACGTAATATCCCCCAAGCCTAATTACATTCACACTCAGCATCCATTTTGAGGTTATGAAAGCCAACATGCAACTCATCCTTCCTTAGAAATGACTTTCACTTTAGCCAGTGTCACATTTTCAATAATCAACCCTGCTGTGAAATGAATTAGAAGTAGTCTCAGGGAGAGAGAGAAAGGTTCCCCGGTGTCTACCTCACCGCTCTGTGTTCACAAGCCTTAAGTAAGGATTTAGTCCTGCAGCGTTAAGTCCTTCTCTGTCCATCTGACAAGACTAATCTCATGCTAATTACAGTGAGAAGATCGCCAATTAGCGCAGACACATGGGATTACATGGAAAATGAGGAGAAATGTTTGTCACCTGTGATCCTGTCAACTAAGCCCCCTGCTGCTGTTGCGAATGTGACGATAGTAGCATCTCATATAAGAAGCTCCAATAATTTACATATCTTTATATTTGGATTTATTGAAGTGAAAGTGGAGCAGTGAGGAATGTTGAAGTGGAATGAATGTTAGACAAATAGAACTGTAATTTCAGCCTCTTCATCATCTTTAACTTTGCTTAGCTGCATGCCTGACTGAACACAGAGTATGTGCCTCTACTGCTAAGCTCTGCAAAGTACTAAATGTTTTCCTTTAATTCCCTTTTCTTCATGTGCAGCCAAAAAATGGATTTTTCATACCTGTGGGGCTGTGGGCCCTGAAGGTCCAACTCCCACTCAGTGCCTAAACTCCTACAGGAACAGCAATGTCAACGTGACAGTTGGAACCCGGGGGCCATTCAAAGGCATTCAAATGTGGCGGGTCCCAGAAAGCGGCTCCTACAGGTAGGACAGTTGCCAGCCTATAAAGCCTCAGAGCACACAAACATCAGAGCTAGCCATTTGAACACTGAATTTCCACTCGACACCCACTCTGGAATAATTTTATCTTTTTCTGAAGGGTCTCACTGTGAAGTCATTAGGTATGTGTGCTTCTGAGAGCTCAACACATTCTGTATACAGTACACACTTAACCTATCTTTCTTAGACATCAGCACTCTATGCAATTCACATTTTTCCAATGCCGGCTCTTCCTCACGCCCACCTCTGCTCCTCAGTGCAGCAGAGCAAGCAGTGAAATATTGCTATCAGATTCTTGCAGGAAGGAGCAGAGGCTGGAGTAATGGCAGCTAAATGGCGTGATTCACTTTACACCTGACTCTAAAATCCAAAAACACCCACCTCCGCTTCTTCGTTGGTAGCCTTTAAGCCTTCAAAATAGCTCAGCAATCAGCTTTAGCACCTTGACCCCTTGCCACACACTGCTCCAAGATTAATGCTGCAATATCCAAAGCCTTTTTTTTTACAGGGATCAATATCCCTCCTGTGGGCTCTCATGACAACATGAGCCGTTTAACTTAGATTTGACTTGGAACAAAAATTTCTCTGAAAGCTGCAAGCCTCCCACATCAGCACAAAAGCAAACGCACACACACCGCTAAGCTCAGCCAAAACCTCCATGTCTTAAAATACCTGACTAACAGCACAGACCGGACGGCCTGAACACATGTCCAGAGTTTTAGAAAGCACCTTCTGTCTCCTCAAAACTGTACAATTGTTCTTGATGCGGCCTGGCCCTGCTGCCAAAGCGCTTAAATGAAGCTGACAGACGGCCACAGAGATGAATATGCGCTCTGCATCTCCCACAAGTCATTAGGCAAACAGCTGAGGTAGCTGCTACTGAGCACTGGGCAATGTTCTGTCTCCCGATCAAGCTCGACCACCAGGGAAGAAAAATATCGCGGTGCTCCCAAAAACCAATCAAGTTGTTTTTTATTTGTCTGGCAAGAAAACTGGTGCATTTGAAATGAGCGTTCTCCGATACATAGGTGTGTGTTTGCATGTGTGCTTGTGTGTCCCGTGCAGTCTGGGTTCTGTATGGTTTTTCCCTCAGTGTAATGTGCCACAGTAGGTCAAATAGTTTTTATTAAAAACACCCAGAGTGGGTGTGTTTTAGTGTATCCAAATGAATTTTGGCTGCTACTTGTTGTGCACTCACCAACTCGCAGGAGGAATGCACGAGGACTCTGACTCTGTTTCACACAAACAGAAAAAAAAACAAAACACCTTCTTGTCTCGTTAGAGTCGTTTTCCTGTTAATGACTTTTTGTGTTATTCATTTATGTTCATTAAACTCCAGGGTCACCGTCTATGGCGCCGCTGGCGGGAGAAGTGTCTTGACAACAAGCAGGTCACACGGTGCCTACATGACAGGAGACCTCCTGCTGAACAAAGGAGAACTGCTTTACATCCTCGTAGGACAACGAGGAGAGGATGCCTGCCCCAATGTGAGTCGTCTTTACAATAATTCACGGCAGTTTCGTAAGTCAGCTATCGCGCAGTAAATAGGAATACTGTTGCATCTGGGACTCTGTAGTCTACAGCGTGTCATAAAAGCAAGATAAACTTAAAAAATGAGAGTAAAATAGCTGTAAATGCTGCAATGAATCAGCTTTATGAATGAGGAGTCCCAACATTTCTTTTTTATGGACACACAAATACATACAGCAGCCTTCTACGATCCCCAGCATTGCCCAAACTGTGTCAGTGTAAGAAGATTGAAGTTGATTCTAAATTTGCTCGAATGATATTGCTGTCCACACCGTAGTGAGACTAACATATTCTCACATTATACATTATCCAAAAAACAAGATCATTAACTCCCTGCAGCCTTCCTCAAGTGCACTGAGGTCTGACTTTGGAAACCCAGACAATTCATGGCCTCCAAAAACTGTTCGACTTTCTGCTCCAAGCTTGCAGTGATGGCCCCGCCGTGTCTCTCAGGCTCACTTTAGCCAGACTCAGATGCATCCATCTACCCAGTAATGTTTTAAAAACGTTGCATAATCTGATGTGTTTGACATGCATACACGTTTCCAAAGTAGTGGAGGAAATAATGTGATGTTACGCAGTTTTTCTTTTTCAATATGCCCTCATTTTGGATTAATTGGAAGCAACATGCCTTCTAAAAGTTTGGAAAGGGTAAGGTTTGCTACTGTGTTGCATTATTTTTCATGTAACAATGTCTTGTAGCTTTTCTTCCTATTCTTAATTGATATGGGATTTTAGCCATTCAGCAGGTCAGGATCCCAAATCTTTATTTATAGAGCACATTTAAAACCAGCGTGTCACAAAAACTCCTAAAAATAAATGACTTTCTAAAGATTGATGATACACTACATTCAAAATGTTTACATAATACAGCACATCAGCATCCTATCTGTCTCCCTTTGACAGTATTTTCCGACATTAACTGAGAAATTCAGCTGTTTAATACAAGATTTAAACAGTTAAGAGACAAACGACTCCTGCACAGTGTCTAGAGTGAGCAAGTCATGGTCGACAGTGTCAAAAGTGGCTCTCAAATCCATAAAACCTAAAATAGTTCACACATGTCTTTTTTCTGGTAGTTGTTGGATTAAACCAGGCCTTCCCTTCAAAGTATTACAGCATAAGTTGCTCCAAAACTGTCATATTTTGTTCAGCATTGATTAATGAGGCTTTCAAAGATGTTTAAGTTATCCCATGCAGCGTGCATAAATTTGCCGCCCTGTCTGATATGACCAAGGGTTGGTGCTTTTGAACTATGAGCAAACAACAAGGTGGATGGTCCCTAACGTCTTTTAGCCTGCAGAACGCAGCATTGATGATTCCCTACAGAGTGATTTTGACTGTACAGTGGAGCCAGTACTGGGTTTCAGCTTTGCCCGCAGAGCTTTTTCCAAATTTCTCCATAAATGAAGAAGTCACTAAAAAATATTCTTCATTATTTTTACTGTTTGTATTTTCCCCCACAGGCTTTACTCAATAATGTTACTTAATAATCTTTTTAAATGTGAGATTTTCCACCAAGTCTTTTCTTTTTTTTAGCATTAAGCAACTCGGAAACAGGGTTGCAAGAGAACCTAGTGTATCTCAGATAGTTTACACTAGCTGGACATGATGCTGCCCAAGTGCCTGTTTGAGTTTTGTGGCTTTGCTCTCTCGAGGCAGCCTGTCTAGCCTTGCAACCGCGGGTCCTCACCACTGTCATCTAGTTATTAGTTTTTAACACAGTGCTCCTTGAAGTGCTCTGTACAGACAGCACTGAGAGAGACTTGGCTGTTCCAAAGTGAAACTGAAGTCATTTAAGGTTTCTCTTATTTTCCCCCAGTTCTGACAGCGAGAGGCAGCAGCTCTCTCCAAAGGGTCGTGCAGAAAGTGATTTGTGCTGCAGAACAGTGTTTTCTCACACCTGGCTTTCCCTTATGTGACGGAAATGATGATATGTCCCTCGTCTTTAGAATTATTCACTATGTCTTTTTCTTGCTGCGCCACACACACACGCACACACACCTCCAGCCTTCTGTTCTTATTCTCTCTAAAACACAAAGTTAACTTAAAGTGAGAAGCTGCACAGGCAGAAATGGCTGAGAGGGAAGGAATAGCGAGGAAGACTTTCCCAAGAACATTTGAATGCACTCCTTTCGACCCCGTCTACTTGTCAGTCATAGTCACAAAAGTCCCGCCCCTTCCTCCGTTTCAGACAGCCTTCAAGAGTGTTGCCTGAGACAGACGGAGGGAGCTGAGAGAGAGCGATGAGTGACTGTGAGAGTTTGTATGAGACTCACAGAGCGAGTGAGGTAAACCTATGCCCTCTCACTCTTAAAGTGGGACTCGCTCCAGGCAGTTCAGCATCATAGCGCACACCGGGCAGACGCATCAATTCACAGGGTCTCGGCCAGGGCAAAGTCCCTGCCTCTGACATTATTTGCCAACAAAACATCCAGGTTCATTTTTTTCAAGGGGGCTGAGAAAGAATGAAACAACACCACGCTGACTGAGAGGCTGTCTTTAATGGGTAACGTGATAAATCGGCTGTAAACCAAATAATTAATGGGCTGTTCTTTAAAAGTTTTTCACACGCCTTTAAGAGGAAATGTCTAATTATTCAAACTTACTCAGCCTGCAGTAAACATGAATAAAATTGCAGGAGAATCAGAGCAAGAGTGAAGGGAAAGGCTTGCAAAATGACAGTGAGGCCTGCTATGATGTATGGTCTGGAGATCTTGGCACTAACAAAAAGACTGAGTTGGAGCTGAGTGGAAGATGCCAAGATTTTAACTGGAAGTGACCAGGATTGAAAATTAAGGATTATAAATGAAAGGGGGAGCTGAGGGTGATCAGTTTGGAGACAAAGTTAGAGAAGCAAGGCTGGTTTGGACATGTGATAAACTGGACAAAGACTGTTAAAGATGGAGCTGCCAGGTAGGAGGAAGAGAGGGAGACCTGTGGATGTAGTGAAGGAGGACATGCAAAGGGTTGGTGTGACAGAGGAGGATGCTGAGGGTATGATGAGATCTGCTGTGGCGAGCCCTAGAGGAAGCAGTTGAAAGAAGAAGAACGAATCATACTTAAAAGCAAATATGACAAACCACAAGCAAAAATATTAAAAAAATATTATGATAAATACACTGGTATTGCGTGATTATTTTTGTATAACAACCCTAGAGCCGGCACCATTATCAACTGAGTCACAAGATTATTTTTATACAGTCAGCATGAACTTAGTAAACATGTGAGTCACTTTCAAATAGTCTTGCGAGGGGAGCATTGGTGCTTTTCAGTTCCTGTGTGCATGTGAATATTTCTGCTTGGTATTTGCACACCATTATAATCCTCAGACTCACAACAGCTGCGGTCTGGCAACCGCTCAGCCTTTTCATACGCGGCCGACATCCACGAAGGCAATTCTGTGGCAAACTGACATGTTTCTCTCTCTGCGTCTCTCTCCGCAGTCTAACGGCATGCTGAATAAGATATGCCTGGAACAGAGCGGCCCAATGGTGAACAAAACACAAGTGAAAGGAGGGGGAGGAGGCGGTGGAGGGGCTACGTATGTATTCAAAGTAAGAAGGAGCTGAAGGGGATGATGATGTGCTCAGAAATTTTATTTTTAGCAACTGCTCATTTAAACGAACGTTGATTTCATTGATAGTCCGGTAAAAACTATGTGCAACAAAGGGATTTACTGATTGTACCATTTTGGGCCATTATAGATGTTTATCTCTTTTTTTATCATGCTTTTGTTGAAATATATACTTTAAAGTCCTTGAGCTTCACGTTCTGTTATGCTGTCTTTGAACATTTAGCCAGCAAAATTGATCGTCCAGTAAAATCAATAAATATCATTTTAATAGTACATTCAGGTCACTGCAGCATTCATCTGATTCATGGCATTGAGGTATTTTTATCGGCCTGCTGCTCAGTATATCAAAGATTATCATTTTAAAGAGCCAGCACCCCAATCTAGGACACAGGTCTTCCTATCCATGTGTTTACTCTCATCACTGAACAGATGATTTGACCAGCAGGCCAGTCTCCTTAAAACCAAGCAGGCAAAATACGCTTATTTGCTTTCTTGCTAAGAGTCAAAAGCGAAGCGTCTTGTGGACAGAAATGTGTGTGTAATCTAAGCTCAAAGAGAAGGCCTGTTTTCAACTCAGAAAAAAAAATTATATATAATCACAAAAGACCTTCAGGTTGGATTTAGAATTGTGTATTTATTGTCCAAAGTGTCAGGAAGAAAAACCTCTCAAAGCTGCTGAAAGGATTATGATTGCACCGGAAGCCTTGTTTTTGAATGGTACATCAGAACGCTTTCAGACAATAAAAATAAATAAATAAGCAAACAAGAGAAAGGAAGTCTAGCATTCAGCTCGGGGAGATATTTCAGTTGCTGTATAATGATAATGATGGACTTTGCTCTTGTGAACGACAGCTTGGAACCAGAGGGAACAGAGGAGGTAACAAAAACCTCCTGTCTCCACCGCTAAAGCTCACTAAATGAATTCTAATTAGTTTACTCTGTACAAAAACACTCTTTTGGTTTGCTGCTGGTTCCTTGATTCTCACTTTGAGGCCCATCAGTTTGTATAGATTAAACAAATGAGAGGTACCTTGTCCAGTGAGCGTAAGCTGCGGTGGATTTCCCAGGTCAACCAGCTGCGATTCTCGTGTTTGTGGACCATACACACACGAGAATGAAGGCGAATTTCCCAAAAAACATAACCACACCTTTGAAGAGCAAATCCTGTGCCACTACATAAAGTGACTGTTATCAATACTGACCCAGGTGGACAGAGAAGTGTACGTCCCTCTCATCATCGCTGCTGGGGGAGGTGGCCGGGGATACAGCAGCCAATCAGAGACCCAGCAGGAGCAAATGGACTATGACCCTAGCCAACCTGGACGCAATGGGAAGTCACACGCTGCAGGTATGCTACACACAGCTTTGATGTAAGTGTTGGTTGTGTTTGTATGTATCACAGCGTTGTGCCCCTGTGGGAAAGTGCAACCTTTGTGACTGCAGTTATGTGTGTGTGTGAGTTACAGAGCTGGGTACAGGGAGAGACAATCTACTGTGTGAGTTTGAGTTATAGAGAACAAGATAAAAAATGGTTGAAATAATGAGAGTAGGTGAGTAATGCAGTGTGTACGGCTTATCTTTCCTCGCTCTAGGATGAGCCAGGCTGTGCCTGTTCTGTTTTCTTCTGCGTGCATGCAAAATAATAAAGTTTACAATTGGGCTTCGACAGTGGAAGTGTTTATTTGCATGTCTGCCCGTCCTCGGAAACACACCATTTTATCCTGAAGGTGTTTACTTCCCACCTCTGTGTGCCAGCATTTGTGTTATAACAAAAACAAACCGGCGCGGCCCTCCTCACGACTCGCCTCCGAGTTTGCTGGGCAGAACCGCACGCTCCGCACTGCTGGTGTAACGTCACATCCACACTCGCTGCAGGTTTCATTAATCATGTGCTTCAAGGAGCAGCCGAAAAGCATATAAGGTATTGATTTTTACATCTTCTCAAAGCCCAAGATTTCAGTTTGAGGAAACTCTGTGAATAAAAAAATGAAATGTTAGCTGTGTGTGGAGGCTGCTGGGACGCTGGGATTTTGGGGTTGGTTTTTTATACCTCAGGTTTTGGAGGAAAAATTGAAAATAAAATAGTCTGTTGTCAGCTGTTATAACTAATGGGTTAGTGGTTGCTGTGTATGTACATACTGTATGCCGATTGGCCACAACATTTAAGCCACCTGCATAATTGTATCCTCCCTCTAGTGCTCGCATCAGCTCTGATTCTTTGGCATATAGACATGCGACCTCTGCGGGTATCCTGACTCATAAAATCCAGACTGTCTTTCGAGTCCTTTGGATTGCAGGCTAGGGCTATAAACTGGAATCCAGTATATGAAACCAATGCAGAACTGCCATAAACCAGCACTTTTTCTAATGGCCAGCAGGAGGTGTCTCCTTTGGTTGCAAATTGCAACTTTTATCTGCTTCCTTGTCACAAATGATTCCTACAGAACATTTGATTCCTGATGCGGCCCAGAATTGAACCAGCAACCTTTGCTTCCCAGATAAAAGGTGTTTAAATTGCTACACCGCAAAGAAAACACTTTATTGTACATATAAACTACACGATCAAAGATCTTAACTTTTATATTTTAAAGACGCCCATATAACCATAGGTTGTCATCACCTTTAAGAAATACCTAAAATAATAATAGTAGTGCTTGAATAAACTATATGATGGCTAGACAACCTTGTGCATTTTTGCCGAGTTACTAAAGTCTATACGCGTGTGTAATACACGGAAAAACATTATAATCTATGATATTTTGGAGGGTTTTGCATTTACTTAATATGATCGCAACTTCCCAGTATCACTCTTAGCAAAACTGAGTTTGACACCACTGCTTTGGGGCATGGCTAGTTAAGTATGATCTTGCTGTGTCCATGGTTTTGCAGTCAAATCTACCTGTTAAATAATGTGTCAAAACTAGAGTTACTTCACAGTGGTTTCTCTTGTTTGTGGGACCCTGGTAGATCTGTCGTGTTACGACTGAATCTTGGAGAATTTTGGGATCTGCTGAATTTGGAGTCAGGGTCAACGCCTTGGGCAGTTTTTGTGATGCAACATCCTGCTGGCGAAAGCAGCTGATCTCGTTAGCCGCCAATGCAAGATTTGGGTTGCACGCGTCAAAGTAGCATCCATGACCCAAGGTGTCCTAGCAGAACGCTGTACTGTAACGAGATGATCAATGCTATTCGCTTCACTTGTCAGCGGTTTTAGTTTTGTGGCTGATCAATGTATCCGTCTCTACTTGGTATCTTGTCTTCTTTGCCTGTAGACATGCAAAAGTCCTTTAATATACTCTAATGTCATTTATCTCTTTCACAAACTCAGTCTTATTCACTACATGTCAATGCTACACACGCTGCACTTTCTCCCTGTCATTATCAAATGTGTGTTGTGTTTGGCGACAGGTGGAGGAGGAGGTTGGAATGACAGCGCTCCTGTCAGCCAGGGCGGCAAACCGCTGGTGCTCGGGGGACAGGGAGGGCAAGCCTGTCAAAAGTTCTGGCAGACCCGTGGCGGCTTTGGAGGTGGCGGAGGTGGCTGTATGTCCGGCGGCGGTGGGGGAGGCTACAGAGGTCAGTTTGAGAAGATTTCACAGAAAAAAAGTTTTAATAAATAAATTGCCTTGAGCTGTCAGGTACGAGCCAAATGTGAATCTTGTAGGGCCATCTGTGTTTTTATAGTGACTGTGACAGGATGGCAGAGTTCATACAGATCAGGGATCAGACCCAATCCCAGAGACAGCTGCATGTCCTCTTCCTCTTACTGCTCAATCGACTGCAAATTGATCTGGATCAGAGTTTCCTCATATACAATATATATGTAGCATATGTATCGTCTTGTATTAAGTATAGTTTTTAAAGCACTTTAAGCTGATATTTAAAAATTCAGAGGAAGTCTGACTAACAGAAAACCTTTGTTTTTGTCCCATCCTTTAGTTTTTATATGGATGATATTCAAAATGTGTTGATTGCAATGATTTCTTTGCCTCCCTTGTTTTCCAGGTGGTAACACCTCCGCAGATAACAACCCTAAACATGATGGTGAGGATGGCTCGTCCTTCTTCAAGGGAGAACCCTTCATCCACCCCCTTAAAGGTAATGCCAGGTGATTCAGATACAGCCAGGCTAGTCAGTAGTCAGCACCAACATCAGCATATTAGCATGCAGCATTTGATGCCTTTGTAGTGTCTGTAGGTGAGAGTTAATGTGTTTGTACTTCACAGAATGATGAGAAAACTGTTTTTGCAATTGACATTTTAAATTATTTTTTTTTCATGGTACATTGAGATTGCTTTCAGCAGAATAAGCAGAAGAATCTTGTAGAGGTGTGCAGAGCAAGAGGAGAACGGGATGCTTCACTCAGCGAAATAAAAAAAAAAAGTGCCTCTTAAAAATAACACTGCAGATGTGGACAGCTGTTCCATAAAGGGACACTCTGGAGCATTCACTTTAAACAAAACATATTGTTTTATTGATTAACGTGCCTCCAGATGGAGACAATAAAGCAATCTGTAAATTAATCTAGTTGAAACCTGTTGATCTATCACTGCTAGATTTTTCTTGTTCTTTTGAACCTGGTATGAAGTGAAGTACAGCCTGACTGTATAAACATCCATACATGTCTATACATTACCCAAGACTTTATCTTTGCTCAGTTTTATAGAGAAATACGCCATTTATGTGTTTGTTGGGCAGCTGAGGCATCTGTGGAAAAGTCTTTGCTAACAAGGGGGAAAAAAGGTAAATAGAAACACAGTGTACTGCATTAATGACGTGTTTTCATGAAGAGGAACAATACATGATTGCTTTTGCACCACAAAAGATATGCAGTCCAAAGTGCCTGAAACCACCTCAGCGTGAAGTCTGAGTGACAGCATCACTTTGTGCTTCAATGGAGATTCAAGATTCTGGCACATTTTAAAACCAAGTGTTAACAAGGGCGCGTTTCCTATTTAGAGGAAAAAAAGGTTTTGACTCAGACTCTTCTATTTCTTTTGCAGAAATGTCACTTGTGACAATGGTGCGTCTCAATTTGTCAAAACCTTTCAAGTAAATCAAGGAAATTAATTTCCTTAATAAAAAAGCAAAATTTTGTTTCATTAAACCGCACAGAAAACGTCCGTTTTCAGTCTTCTGTATTTCTAACTCTGGCTTTGTAAGTACAGAAGGAAATTTCAGCAAAATTCCAAATTGTAATGCACCATTAGAGACGTAATCCAGCGCACATCAGCTGCTCTCAGAATCAACCTTCATGGCTCAGCTGATAGGCTTTTATGTATCCAGTTTGCACTAGACCAGCGGTCCCCAGCCTTTTTTGCTCCACGGACCGGTTTAATGGCAGACAATATTTTCACAGACCAGCCTTTAAAATGTTGAGGATAAATACAACAAAACAAAATGATACGACCAAGACAAAAACTGTGGTATTTTGTAAATATAATAATAAACACGAATTCACTGTGTAACTGTGTAACTTTATTAGCAGTGTCCCCCTGAAATGCGCCTACAACGTTGAGAGTAATATCCTCCTCTCTGCTCGCTATGGTAACGCATAAATATTTCTTTCAAAATAAGACGCACAACTACAACACGGGAAAAGACCCAGGGAAACCGAGTTAATGATAAAAACAAAAATTTCACACCCGAGCTTCAACTCTTGCGGCCCGGTACCAAACGACTCGTGGCCCGGTACCGGTCCGTGGCCCGGGGGTTGGGGATGGCTGCACTAGACTATTATGCAATTTACCTCTACACATTTATACTTCTTTCATGTTTGTACAGCAAACATTTTGGCTCTAAAAGTCAAATATCAAAATGCTAATTTGGATTTCTTTAAGTTTAGCTAAAGTGTTTTGACACTTTATATCCCTATATATAAATATATATAGGGATATAAAGTGTTTTGACACTTTATATTCCTATATATAAATATATATAGGGATATAAAGTGTTTTGACACTTTATATCCCTATATATATATATATACCTAAGCTACAACTGAGTGTCCAAGAAAGGTTGCTGGAAGAATCCTCTAATCCTCATCATTTTGTCTTCACACTTTGTTTCATATTTTGTCCTTCAGTGTCTACTTGCAACATTTTTCAGGATGTACCAGATAGCTATAGCTGCACTTTGGCAGTATTATAACAAATGAGATGTTACCCTATGTGACAGGTAATGCAATTAAACAGGCATTTATAGCCATCCATATGAGTTTTGAACTGTTCACTTCCTGAAACCACTGCAGCAGAAGTGTTGTATGGATTCATAGAGAGAAAGTGATGTAAATTGCAGCTGGGTAATCCCCCGAAAGGCATGAATTCTTATCAAAATACACAAATGGCTTATTGTAATATCTGTAATGTGATAACTAAAAAGAATATCATCCGAGTAAAGGTCAGGTTTAAGGGCATTGCTGTAAGTCGTAATCACAAATCTCTACGGCATCAATTTCCTTTGAGCTGCACTGGGAGATTCTTGAGCTCAAACAAAAACAGTGGGTAATGCAGGATCGCCCTGCTGTGTGCACTGATAGACCTAAAAAGGATCAAAAATAATTTTGGTAATATTGACAGAGGCAACAGTTTGCAATACGGATTCCTAATCCACCGAATACGGCATACTGCTTCAAATCCTTTGTAATACAGATAGGGTTGCACAGCTGGCCACTAGATGCAGGGAGGCACCGAGGAGAGCGTGAATGTTATTAGAAGCCAGGAGTATATAAATGAGTCTCTGTCGATGCACCGGTGTGTAAGAGAGCGCCCAGTTTTTCATGAGTATGGTAAGAGACTAAGCCAATCATTATTCAAGAAGCTTTTGAGGAGAAAAATCACTCCTCTTTATCAGGATTCTTGTCTAGCGTTGATAGTGAAACAACTGCAGCACAGCACATAAAGGTGTTTTTATTAGAATATTATATTATTAGAATATAAGTCAGGTGTGCCAACAGGATGTCTTAGAAATGTTTGTAACAATAATCATCACCATCTTCACTTCACGAACATGAAGGAGCACTTAGCACGCCTGCGTCTAAAGAGCCACAACACGCCTTGATATTAGTATGCAGTCAGCAGCTGTTCTCGACACATTTGTATTCCTCCTCAGAGCCGTCTCTGTGTTTTTGGGTTAGATTTATGTATTTGTACGTATGAAGCTGATAACAGAATGATGGGAGAAAATAGATTCTACAGATGAATGCATTTGCTTTGCTTACTAAACAGTACAGAATTTCACAACCAATAACTAATCTGTGCTGCACCGCCTTGTCCCTGCTTGCTGTAGTTCACAATCAAGAGAACTGGTTTCCCCAAATCTGAAATAAAATAAATAACGTTGTAAAAAATCTCTTTTGAAAGTCTTTGTGGCTATAAGCTTTCGGGCTATGGAGGGCAGAGAGGTTGCGGATTTTTCTTCTAGCCAGAAGATCTTTTTTTCTGATTATTCAAACCTCAATTCACAATCACTGAATTTATCTATTTTAGGCAAGGCTGGGCTGTTATGGAAATGTGCGAGCTCCCAGTTCCCCACGCAACAAAAGCAACCCACCTGCCTCTATAAACTGCTCTACAGCAGTTTGAACTGGCCAGATAGTAAATGCACGTAGATAAGAGTAATATGAATATGATCTTTTTTTTTTGCAGAAAACCTTTTTAAATATTTATAAATTTCTGGCTACCAAATTAGAGACAACAACTCAATCAATCAAACGAATGTATTTCCGTAGCGACAGCCGCCCACCAACGAGCACCAAGTTAACATAATGAGCTCTCGCTGGGTTAGCCTTAACAAACTAATGTTAGTCTTTGTGTGTGTGTGTGTGTGTGTGTGTGTGTGTGTGTGTGTGTGTGTGTGTGTGTGTGTGTGTGTGTGTGTGTGTGTGTGTGTGTGTGTTTGGAGCATTTCCACAACAAGCTGTTTCATTGACAGTCAAAGTGGATGGCTGTCTCTGAGCTGCTTAGATAAATTTAAATCCTTAAAGCTCTGCAACATTTGGCACCAGTTTATATCACTGGGTTGAGCAGAGGAAACACATGGAGGTGACCCATGTGCTGTAAAGCTGTCCTATCACAATAAAGTCACAGGTCTGGTAACATTTAGTAATGTTAACTAATGAGCAGTAATGAGCAGTTTGTTGTTCACTTATGTATATCTATCTATCTATATATGTATATATGTGTGTACATATATCTATCTATCTATCTATCTATCTATATGTGTGTGTGTGTGTGTGTGTATATATATATGTATATATACACACACACACACACACATATATATATATATATACACACACACACACACACACACATATATATATATATATATATATATATATATATGTGTGTGTGTGTGTGTGTATATATACATATATATACACATACATATCAGCTGAAGGGGTATTCAACCTTGAACTCGGGGTCGAAGTCAGAGGTCAGGTTTTCTGAAAATCTTCTGAAACTCAAGAAGGAAGTCACTGAGGATTTTGAAATTGTATTGATCTACTAAAAATTTAATACAAGTTTGAATCTCAGTGACCTCAAGGATTTGTGAACACAAGAACTGGAGAAAGATGTCACCTAGGATTTTCAAATTCATACCAAAGGCGCATCTGCGTAGGAGGCTTAGGGCTAGAACTTACAGCAACCAGTATTTTTATCATTGCTGCAACCGTGTTTCATGTTATAAGATGTAAATACAAACAGAATAGAGCAATTTGGAAACTATTTAAACTATATGTTTAATTAAAAATAACTAAATATTGGGAAACTTGAAGGAATCATGAATGAGATATGACGCCTCATCCAATGTTTTTCAAATTTACACCATGATGTTCCAAACCCAGTCAAATTTCTCTTTCAGTATTTGATGTTTACCTTTTAATATAAGCGTTATTTGATTTGCAGGTCACCGTCTTCTGTTTTTATTTACCGCTTACACAGTTAAAATGCGGGTGATCTCCTTTCTTTCTGTGAGTGAGGATACCATATGCTGGATCACGATGGCGTGGAGAGTGAAACCTTGGAAAGTTTTTCTTTCTGTTTTTTTCATAGATCCTTTAATCAGGACTATTTCCTGTAAATTACATCAGGAGCGTTATTGAACTTTGGCTCATTTAACCAGAGTACATCCTAGAGCCATCTAATCAAATCCCGTTCGCTTTAGAAACCTCTGCTCTGCCGTGTTTTTGTGTCTGTGTGTGTGCGTGGATGCCCACAGGTATGGAGGGGGATGGCGAGGTGATCATCAGCCCGGTGCAGAACTGCAGCCACTGTGAGAGCAATGAATGCCACGAGATAGACGTAGATTCCACAATCTGCTTTTGTGATGAAGGCCTCACCCTGGCACCGGATGAAGTTTCCTGCATCAACGCCACAGGTCTGACACAGACGATAACAGTAGTGGAGCCCAAGTAATGAAGAACCACAGACTAATTCTATCTGTTCCATGCAAACGTATGAAATGATCTGAACACACAAATGAGCTGAATGTAATTGTACCTGTAATAGGCTGCGACTCAGAGAACAGATAATGAATTAATCCACAAAAGTAATTAAGCCCGGAAGGCTCTGTACTTTATTGAATCTTTATCGGAGAAAATGTTTTTTAATAGCGCTTCAATCATTCGTAATAATTATCAATAAGTAGGATAAGCTAACCTCTCACTTAAAATGAATGTAACCACAGCAGTAATAGTGTGGATTCCTGTCCTGTCGTTTCACTGTCGGCGCTGCAGTCAGATAAAAGCTCTTTATCTCAGGATGTCAAGGATGTAGGATAAAAGGTTTCACCTCGGTACTGATGTGGTGACATTAGACTGTGGATTGTGAATGTGTTTCATAATGGGCTTAATGAGCCTTCATGGAGCTAGCTTTGCCCATTAGGCCCATCGACTAAAAATCAGCTTTCAGAAATGTCTGAAAACGGCGTTCTTCTTGGGTTAAACTCTAACAAGCCGGTGTAGACAAACCCCTACAGACCCAGAATTGCCTCCTCAATTATGATTTGTAATCTCAGGCAGATAACACGTTTATGAATGTAGATCTGAAATGAATTAATATGGCAGAGTGTCACTTTATAATTTCAAGCAAAATAACAGGGCTTTTAGCGTCTCAATAATATCTTAATGACCTAGACTGTCTCCTCAACCGATGATTTGCAAATCTGTTCTTTGTAATGACAAGCGGTAGATAATTCTGCGATGCTAGGTCGTAAAAAGGTCACAATCTCAATATGGTCTCTCTCGGTGTTCAGATTTGTTCCTCGGCTTAGACGAGCGAAACGATCTCCCCTCCGCACAGAAAAAAGGAATTGACATGCAGCGACCGTCGCCGCTCCTAAGCTCTGTTGTGTCATCGCTTTCACATCATTAATTAAGTCGGGGATCAGCGTGGTGAAGTGAATGTTAATACTCCTCTGGGGGAAGATAACAACTGTATGACACCGTTGTTTCCCCTTGTCCTGCAGAAGAGTCCCAGCAGCCTCCGCAGCCATCTCTCTCGCACCTGGCGCTGGGTCTGTCTGTGGGCACCTCGGCGCTCATTGCTGCCCTCCTGCTGGCTGTGTCCGGAGTCATGATAAGTAAGCGTTGACACATCTTTGTCAGCAACTAATATTATTATTTGGTATCAGCAACGGCCGACATTATTCTGCTTGATAATTTACAGAATTTTTACAATGAAAATTGACATGATCTGCAAAAGCCTGGATCAGCAAGTGTCTGCACTCGTTTTATTCTCATTGCACTTTTTCCTCCCTTCGTCAGCTTTGCAGCTGGGGGTTTGTAGGTGGAGGACGACACAACATAATTAATTTGAGACTAATTTCAGGAGGTGTATTCCCTTGTTCACTCATTCAGTACTTCCTGCTATACATAAAGTGTTTTGCTCTGTAATGAGCACTGTGATTTTTAACACTTGACTTGCCCAATCACTGAACCAAGTTATACGCAGTCGTACCGCAACGCAACATACTCTATTAAATATTACAGATTTTATTAGGAGATTGTGAGAGAGGGTTGGGGTTCCAGAAAACACTGGGACAAAATGTGCATAAAAACAAACTGCAAATCTAATAAACCCCTATTTTATTTACAGTAGAACATGCAAAGTTAATGGCAGCAACATGTCTTTAAAAAGTTGCCACAGGGACATGTTTACCATGGTAACATCCCCTCTTCTTTTAACAACAGGCCGTAAACATGTGGGAACTAAGGAGAGCAGCTGTTCCCATCCTTTTCTGATAGAGAATTCTAGCTGTGCAATAGTCCTGTTCGTCTTTGTTGCATTTTTTATTTCATGATGATCCAAATGTTTTCGGGGGCTGCAGGAAGGCCAGTTCAGCAACTGGGCAATTAAACCCATGCTGTTGGAATAGATGCACTGTGCTGTTTAGCATTGGTCTTCCCTGATCAAGTCTGGATGGGAGCAGACTTGTGTTTTCCTCTCATTGATACCTTCAGCATTGGTTGTGCCTTTCCAGATGAGCAAGCTGCCAATTAGGCACTAATGCACCCTAGTACTATTTAAGATGCACGGTTTGGCGAGCACTGATAATAAGCCATATTGTTCCTCTCCTCTATAGTGTCTAAGCCTGAGGTTGGCACCTCAAGTTAGCAAGCCACAGGGTTGTACGCCATGAATTTGTTCTCACTACATGGTGGATACGGTTCAGAGGTTCACGGATACAAGCTTAAAGCCAAATGTAAACCCGACATGATTTCTTTTTTCATTTGAGATGTTTTTATGATCACCCTTTTTTCTTGTTTGTTATACATTTTGAAATAAACACATTTTCACTCTGTATGAAACTTCTCCAGTGGTCCCTGGCGCATCTTAAATGGCCCTTAGCAGGCTGTTTCCAGAATGGGAGGTGAGCCTCGTAGCCATCACAAATATCCCTCTGCACGCCTGCTTTCAGACTATTACCGCCAGACATACAGTATACGCTCATTGAGCCATCACTTGCAGGCTGACGCATATTTTCAGACTCCCACCTACACTTTTGAACGCACATTAGTGGACGAGGCAGGGGCAGACGAGGTGTGGGACAACCTCTCTGATGAATGAAACACGCTAATGATGGATGGCTGCTTAGCCAGCAGCTGACAGCACTCGTACATTAGACAGCACTTGGTAAATAAATAACTCCCCTGCACACACATAAGCACACACACAAATGATTGTCCCTGAAGCTAATATGTTCACAGTCCAGGTTGAGGCTTCTAGCGCTAAAAAGTGTGAAGTTTGCTGTGTGTGGGTGTGTGGGAGAGAAACAAAGAGCTGAGTTTTCATACTTCATGCTGTTCTCAATGAGGTGCGTGCATTTGCAGTATTGAGGGAAAAGATGTGAGCTCTTTGGGTCTTACGCTTTGGGCTCATTGTTTTTATGCACTTTATATGTGTTCATGTATCTAACAGGTGCACATGTACAGTGGATGAAAAACTTTAAATCTGAAATATGCTCTTTGTGATATTTTGGACGCTCAGGGACACAGTGGGCTTTATCTAAGTGACTGGTGCTGTACAGCTTTGTGTTCTTTGGAGACGTAATAACTGGAAAAGCTTTCCGCTTTGTGAGCTTTGGCTCCCAGTAGTAATTTTTTACAAAAAGGACTTGTGTTTTGTTATTTATTTATTTTTTATTAATATTATTATTATGTCGATATCTCAGTAGTGGAACAAAACTCCTCTTTTATTCTCATGTCACCAGTGTATCGGCGTAAACACACAGAGCTGCAGTCCATTCAGCTGGAGCTGCAGAGTCCAGACTGCAAGCTCAGTAAGCTGCGGGCCTCCACCATCATGACAGACTACAACCCCAACTACTGCTTTGCTGGCAAAACGGCCTCGGTCAACGACCTGAAGGAAGTGCCAAGGCGAAACATTTCTCTCACCAGGTAAAAGATTCAAGTAATCTCATTACTGTGGGGCAGGGATGGGCTGATGTGCAATTTCTGAAGATGTCAGTCCTACAAAATAGTTGTGGAAATCCACTTATGTTAGACTCAAAAATGCAGAATGGTGTGAGAGGGAACAACATTAGTAGTGTGACGTCTCACGGTGTTCACCGCAGGGATCCGAGCTTCTGAAAAATCTTTTTTTTCCAGAATGATCTTGTCTCTGTGTTTATAGTTCGCCAGTTCATCATTTGAGGTTTTTAATCATTTGAAATCATTAATAGTTTTCTTTTTTTTTTAACTTTCATGACACATCTATTTCATCTAGTTATGTGAGTCACGTCAACTGAAACAACTTTTTAAAAAATGTTTTAAAAAAATGGAAACTATAAAGCAGCATTTTCATTTTAAAATTCACTGCTGCAACAGGATAAAGAGTTGTTTTTCTTTGTGGGCTGAAAAGCTGTCAGACCACTAAATTAGAATACTGACTAGCATCTCAACCACCGTGTTTGAAAGAAGTCACTCTTTTGGATTTACTACATGACTCCCACTCGTTTACCTGGTGCTTAGCTCCTCAGGTAATCAATGTTTGGACAAAAGGTTTATTTAGGATGTGTCTTTCTGCTGCCTTGTTCAAGCGTCTTTAGTTTAGAGGTGTCAGCACTGTTCTTGTTTAAATCTTTCTCTCTAAAACTAGTTGTTATGTGTTTGTTTTGTTTGCAGGGGTTTAGGTCACGGTGCTTTTGGTGAGGTCTATGAAGGTCTTGCGGTGGGGATACCAGGTGAACCAAGTCCACTGCAAGTTGCAGTCAAGGTGAGTCATGACGCAAGAGTAATAGTGGGGTTACATGTGATGGATGTTTGTGCGGCGTTTCTCCGTCGATCACAGAGTTGAAGACTTGTTTTGAAACTCAGTTAAAAGCTTTGTAACAGAACGACTGTAACAGTTATTTTCTCTGCCCCACATTCAGCATCATTCAGCTCAAGATACAAAATATCATAAATACTGTATGCAACACTTATTACCACAGACTTTTTATAAAAGATGGATATACCCATTGGGACACCAAAAGCTGGTTTATAAAGCTCCATTCTAAAGCGACAACTTGTAGCATTATAGTTTGTTTTGGACCAAAATAAAGTATTTTTGGACGAGAGGGTGTCGTGCTAAATTGTCAGCAGACACAGTGAGCCTGGTAAGCAATATGCATTAATAGATGGTTGCATACTCATACACAGATTGCTGCTAATTAGCGCTAACAGACTAATGAAATATTAGAATTTCACTTGCCAAAGCTGGAGCACATTCTTCTTGGATGGTCTCTTAACCGCACAGTGAGCCATATTATTTGTGTGATAATTACATTAAAAATGCTCCAAAAGGCACCAACGGCACAAACGCAGTCGAGAGGTCCAGTTCAATGACTCCAATTAGCTGAGGTGAAGCCTAGCAGACTGCTAGCGGCTTAATCAGAACCCGCTTGTTGCTCACAATGTCCAGGCCACTAATAATTCCAACCTTTAGCCTTTATACAGATAAAACATGTTTGTTATTTTAAGAAAAGGAGTTCTCCCCAGGCGTCGTGACCGGAGGGAAGTGGCTCTAGAGACCAAAGCAGTTTTTGTGCCCATCTGCGAAAAGGTTTATTTTAGCTCTAAAGCTTGGCTCCTTAAGTGCCACACAAAGAACTGCAATTTAATTTGAAGCCAATTACAGCTCGCTTATTACCATTTGTTGCACTGAGATTTGGTTTCCATTTAAACTAGACTCTTCCGGAGGTTTGTTCTGAGCAGGATGAATTGGACTTCCTCATGGAGGCTCTAATCATCAGGTAGGAGCTATTTAAAGCATTAAGAAAATTCAGTCTGTCGTACAGCACCAGCAGAAATCTGACCTGTGTTTCTCTGCTGTGTCGCTGCAGCAAGTTCAACCACCAGAACATTGTGCGCTGTATAGGAGTAAGTCTGCAGGCTATGCCTCGGTTCATCCTGCTCGAGCTGATGGCTGGAGGGGACCTCAAGACTTTCCTGAGGGAGACCAGACCCCGGCTGGTGAGACACACTGCTGCTTGACACTCAAGTGAACATATCACTTTATTCTCCTGAGATCCAGCCCCTAGTTTGGGATTGATTGGGCCTGATAACAGTAAAAACTAAGCATCATCTGTGAACAGACAGTATTTTTTTAATAGTGGATATGGGTTTATTTTAAAGGATAATACAAAAAGTTCATAATTGTTAACAAAGTCTAAAACATTTTATTGAGCAGAATGAAGCTCCTTTGTGAGGAATTGGGGTCTCAGGAGGGTGAGATGCACAAATGTACTACTGTATGCGCTAAGCGCCTAAACATCACATGACACAGTGCATTGATTCGGTCTTATATTCATGCTCACCTGATGCAATCCAGCATTTATTCTCTTGTTTTAATCTCCAAACTGGCTCTGCAGCCACTTAACTCTAACATCGTTATCATGTCTCATTTTGGACTCCATATAAACTAAACACATATATGTGTACTGCTTGAAGTTTGACGGGGTAGCTAAATTGAACACACCAGGCTGCAACGTCCAATAGTGAACGCTGCCCTCGGTACCGCTCATCTAATACACATTTCTTCTACACTGAGTGAAAACGTAACACCTGTATACAACAAGCAATGTCACAACAGCTGTAATTTCAGCGTCTGAAAGAAAAAAATCTTCTGTTGTAAGCTAGCTAGCGTCAGCATTGCCATTAGCTCTGCTGATGTATCCTCACTTTACACTCTTGGCCAAGATTGCATTGATTTGTGCAAGTATTTTACTGTTTTTGGCTGTTATTAAAGTACAGCAACTGGGTACTTGTCAGTGTGAGCACATTTCCAGACTAAAAAAAGCAATGGTAATTAAACTGTAGGCTCAGTTTTCTGTCCTTAGCTGACAGGAGTGGCACACAGGACGGTTTTCTGCTGTGGCCAATCTGCTTCAAGGTTTGACATGTTGTGTTTTCAGAGATTTACTTCTGCATCTTCTTCTACCTTGGTTGTAACAAATAGTTCTTGGAGAAGATTCTTGCCGTCCTATCAGCTCGAAGCAGTCTGCTCATTCTCCTCTGACCTCTGGCATCAACAAGACATTTTCACCTAGAGAACTGCAGCTCACTGGATATTTTCTCTTTTTTGGAGCAGTCTCTATAAACCCCAGAGACGGCTGTGAGGGTTAATCCCAGCAGATCAGCAGTTTCTGAAATACTCAGGCCAGCCTGTCTGCCACAACTAACGAACAAAGTAGCTGATGAGTAATTTATATATATAATCTCGGCGCATTTCTGACAATCCATATGCCAATACAGATAAATCTGTGATGAGCAGTGTCGGTTAGTCTCTTTTGCTGTGTTATTAGAGGTTTTTTTTTTACTGTGAGGTTGAACCAGAATGGTAGGTTTGTAGCAACGAGCTAAAGGGGGATTGTTGTCATAAAAATATAGTGCTCATTAACTGTTAAAGATACTATTCCTGATTCAGCCCCAGATTCAGTTTTTTGTTTTTTTTCTCTGTTTAATCAGGATCAACCATCCAGCCTGACCATGGTGGACCTCCTCAATGTGGCCAGAGACATCGCTAAGGGCTGCCAGTATCTTGAGGAGAACCAGTTTATACACAGGTACCTCAGCAGATGGCTGCACATTTTGCATACACTTATGCAAAAACAAATTTGCGTTGGCAAAAATAAATGGAGCATATTATTATGAAAGAATGACAGTGAACCCAGTGGTTCTCTAGTCTCCCTAGCAAAACCGATCAGACTGACATATTCGGGGAGCTCATTCACTGAGGTCAGTACGGTATTTCACAATTTAAAAGAAAGTGTTTTCAGATCTGCATCAAAATTTAATGTGTCCCTCTTTTCCCCCGGTCGCCAAGTTTCATGAAATTCGTCTTGGTATGGGGTTTTTGCGTGATCTAGCTGACAGGCAAACAAACGGCACCTATCACAAACCCCCGCCTCGGCTTTTTGCCTTGGCAGATGAACAATATGCAGAACATATGGGTGTGCATGCCACTGTATAAATATGGAATGCAAATGTGCATTCAAACAAACAGAGTTCCCTGCCTTCATCTAACATCTACTCAGAATAATGAACTGACTGCATCTGTCCAAGCAGAACATATGGACTGAGTATGCCTTTTGCCTTCCCTGAGATAGCAGAAAGGACAAGTGATGAGTTTAGTATCGGAGCAGCCAGATGGGCTAGCCGGCTTGCCTTTTTCCGCTCTGTATCCGAGGCGCAAGTCAAGAGTATGCCCCTTCTATGCTCATATTCGCAGTGGCTGGTGAGCCATATGATGTGGCTAAAGAATTTTTAAAAGCCCTCTCTTGAACCCGACTTACAAAAATCTCCTTCGTGGACGCGCACGAGGAAAGTCAAGTACGTGTTAATACGAGGAAAGGTCAAAATAGATTCTGCAATCAAATCAGGACAATTAAAGCACATCCACCTTCCCTGAGTTCTGCCTTTGACTTCCCAGGGATTGGCCAATGACAGACGAGGCCTATTAAACCTTGTTTGCCCCGCCGCGGTACAGTAAAGCTCCATCAATCCACCTAATGGCCGACTCTTCTCGGGAGCCTCGTGATCTTCTATTCAACCTGATTCTCTGCCTTTAAACCTGTATTAAAAGTCCCCCCAACGCTGTCCTTGAGGCTAATTTCATTTTTATAGAAGCGTGTTTTCTTGGGGGTGAGTAAAGGGCATGTGAGTGAAGTAGGCTGCAACTCCAAAAAAAGAAAGCAGCTTTCTCTCGGGGCTTACTGGGTTGGATGAAGAGCTGTTATGTTCACCAAGAGGTTAAATCACAGGGTTGATGTTATCTGAGAATGACTTACTCCAGCTTATGTGTGTTTTTCTGCTTATTTCCATTTTATGGCTAGTGGATGGTGCAGTGTTGCTCTTTGGTTATTTCATTTTACAAGCGGCCTGGCAATTGTAGCCACCTGAAAATTATCGCCGTACTGAGGAGTTGGGCAGTTTCGTGCAACTGCAGGTGTTAAAATAAGCTAACGCGTATTGTTCTGTAAGTGCTGCTATGAAATGGGTCTTTAAGCTGCAGTGAAAATTTACTGTAAATAAGGTTCACATTATAAGGCCGGTTAATAATATTTTAACTGCTGCACGTACAACACATCTGTGTCCTTCCTTTAAGCTTTTAGACCACAGTCTGTTACAGCAGTATGCTGCATTTCAAGACTCTTCCTCGCCTACAAGCAAAAGCAAATCATTTCCATGAATTCTTCCGAGCCATTAAACAAAGCAAGTTGGATTTAGTAATAGCACCTCATGACTCTGCGTGCGCACGTGTGTGTGCACCTGCACTCTCGCCCGCTGATTAGAGTCGCGCTACGATAGAAATTATGCAGCTTTCCTGAAGCGGCTTAGATGACCTTAAATGGATTAATTGTTTCACCTCTTGTTCCTGAAAAAGAAAATGGAGAAAGTTTCTCATCTCTGTTTTTTATAACCGAGTTTACAGACACTGACACTTATTTAACTACGTTAATATAAAGTTTAAAAGAAACTTGGAGAAAGTGGAACTGATGTCCTAGAGAGGATTTTATTGTTTCTCATGCTAACGCGATGAAATACTTTTATAATGTTAGCTTACATCTCTTGCGGTGGACTAAAGTGGGGCAGCTGTGTACAGCGGTTAAAAAGCCCTCCGTTTACATCAGTCTGAACCATTACTTTATCCTCATTGTGTCATTTCTCATCTGAGCTTGGAGGCCAAACATCAAAACATGTGCGTGCGTTCGTGTCTACACACAGAGCTCGGTGCTGTGTGTTTCTATCGCTGGTGGTTTCCAGCCGTATCCTGTCTCGTGATCTAGTCTGAGATCAGCGCCGCCACATGATGTTATTCTGATGCTAAAGTCTGGCTGTTTATTGGCCTTTGGTGCTCACTTGTCTGCAGTGTGGAGACGAGCAGTGCGCTACGTCACTTCTTAAGATGTTGACAAAGTTAGACGCCTGGGGAGCAGAGAAAAGTGTGTGTGCTCGGCTCCTTTTTCCCCAGACAGCAGTACAGCACGCCGTGAGAACTACTGTATTTTTGCTCAAAGAATAACCAGCCCAGAACAGTGCAAATATGAATTTTCTCCTCTAACCCACTCAGCCTGCACATACATTTCAATCTTTTCTTTGGATCCACCATGTGGGCAGAGTCTTAGGAAACTATACACTTTGCCAGCTTGCCCGGAGCAGCTTGGTAGTTACAGTGAACTTCAGATCCAACAGGGAGCATCTGTAGGTGTTTCATACATGGAGATGTTATAGATGCAAATGTATGAAAAATTCTGAGCAGAGCTTTGCGAGCATCAGTATTCACCTTGTCGTGCTGTATAATTCAGGCTTAAGCTATTTTCACACATGCACAGCATGTAAGAATACAAATGTACAATACAGTGGGACTGGATATGAAACAGTCTATAACCTGCCAGTAGCCCAAGCACAAAGTCTGTATATTGAGTGATGAATTCACAATGGGTCAGGCAGCACCTGCGTTGAAACCACAGAGAATTTCAGCAGTGAGAACCGTGTAAAGCGTCCTGCTGTGTGTTAGATGTGAGAAAGCTATCCTCACCTGATTCTCCTGAAGTTCGTGGGTAAAGATTTCTAATAGCATGAGTCCATGCATGTGTGAAACATAACCTGAAAGTGTTTTTTTCTGTTCTTCCAGGGACATTGCAGCACGGAATTGCCTTCTGACCTGCAAAGGACCGGGACGAGTGGCTAAGATCGGAGATTTTGGGATGGCTCGAGACATTTACAGGTACAATACTAACGCAGCTCAGTGGCAGCGGGCAAGAACACTGGTCCAGTTGGCTAGCTTCAGCTGAACTGGAATCCAGATCAAGTCCAAAGGGAAGCAGCTCACACCAAACAGAAAGACACAAACATGTCAGATCATACTTTTATTTTACACAGTCTACGACTCTGACCGAATGGCAAGTCAAATCAGAGAGTAGGATGACCGGAAGACCTGAGCAGCAATCGTTGGATTTTAACCTAGTACCACTTGTCACAGCTTTGCTTCCATCAGGTGACAAGACTGGAAGGAAGTCGTGTAGCTTTTTCCAGAAAATCATTGAGCAGACTGGCCGCTGACTTCTCAGATGCCCGTTGCTCTTAGAAATAGGGATACGTTTGCTTGGAAAAGCAGTTGCTGCATGCTATTGGCAAATAGCAAGACTGTATGCACTGGTGGAGAAGCCTCTTCTCGGTTACTGATATGTTCAATGCAGGTCATAGATGCATAAAAGTTTTTTCTTTCTTGTGTGACTATAAGAAAAAAAAGAGTTGAAACTGTTTTTTTCCTGGGCTTTTTACCCGGTAAATACTGCAGCTCAGCTGTTTTATCCTCTGTTATACTGTTGGACTGAAGCTTTCTTTTAATCTAGACCAGCTCCCCTTTAGTCATTGTTCTCATCCCTTTTTTTTTTAATATAGCTACCGTTATTTCACGTGGCATCATTTAAATGAACGCACAATCCAGCAGGGAAATCTCCCAAGCCTTTCATCTGGTAAGAAATTAGAGCAAGGAAAATATGTCACAACATTCAGTTAGATCAGCGCAGCGCTTTTGAATCATGCGATGAAAAGTCACACGAGAGCAAAGTCACTCACAGAGCATCCGGGAAAAAGCTGTTGCACAATATCCCCGGGGAGCCACTTTAGGAACGCTTGATTTAATTGCTGATGTCAGTTTTTCAGGTGCCTCACTGCGATTTTGTTGTTATCTCTCAGCCTGAAGCTCTGGTGCAGGGGCTTTTTATTATTATTGTTATTGTGTTCGGAGAGAGGCGGGTTGTTTTGCACACATGGCTACCAGGCTGCCGGTGTGTTATTTTTGCCGTTTCATGATGTGGCCATACTGCTATGTGACAAGCGACGTGGGGTTCTTTTGAGGCGATCACAGGGGGACAGGTGCCCCCAGTGAGGCACCAGGACACGGCTTAATGTCAGCTTTTTATATTCCGATAGAGCCACAGGCATACTTGCACTTGCAGAATTTCACTCACACAGTCTTTCACGCATGCCTGCGCACCAGTGATGTGGTGGTAAATAAAAAGCTGGGTAGACAATAGCTGGCAGACAGCCGTCATCCTAAGGTGAACAGCTGCCAGTATGAAGAGAAATCTACTGTTTCGCCTTAAATGACCATATTTTCATAGGGTCTAATAACAGTAGCTGTATAGCACGACTCTAGGCTGTATTTATTAAAGTCAGCTTGGCGTGCACACATGCAGGCGCACAATAAAAGCAGAACAAAGACATCCAGCTCCACAGACACAAACATTAGCCTCCACCATTGTGTCCTTAGGTGCATGCAACTATCTTACTTTCCATTCAGCACGGCGCGCTCCGCGCCTTTGTCTCTTACTGTTAGTTTTTCCCTCTAATACTTCTCTATCTTGCAGCTCGCCTCTTGCACACAGAGTTGCTCACACATAAACATAAAACACCTCCATTTGAGCTATAGATTTCCTGAGACTGTATTTAAGCCTCCCTAATCTGCAGCTCAGCTTTCAGTCGGTGTTGGAGGTGTTAGCAGGAGTAACAAATATGTCCATGCACCCTGTGCTGAAAAGGAAGTTGATCTAGCGATAGCGGGATTATCAGTCTCGTGTTCTACATGTTACGTCCCTCAATCTTTCTCAGAATGATTCAGCGTTCTCTAACAGCCTGACAAACGACAGGGCGGAAGAAAATTAGAGTTCGGTTCATCTGCATTTATTTGTTTCGGTTGCAGAGGTCATCAAGGGTGGACGCACGTTTTACGTGGACATTTTAGGAGAATAAAAGGAGCTCCTGCAGCAGTTTGGTCTTACTGCATCTATTTACAGAGGCCGCTCCACTTCGCTCACCGTTTTCTTTATTAGGATGGACAAGAAAATTAGAGGGGTACCGAGGACGGAGAGGGGAATGAGACGCTAGCACGATTCAATCCTGTAATTGCGGGACTAAAAATGGGACTGGTAACTGATTCCCATCACTGACTGGGGCATGTTATTTTAAGTGATGGATTAAGTCGCTGGGTGCATATCTGAGTGTCTGCCCCGCAGTGTAGCTCTCAGCTAATCTGTCAAGCAAACAGACTTCACTAGTGATTGTTTTCTCTGCTTCATTGATTATGTGTAATTTCCCTCAAGGGTAACGTCTTATGCCAATAGTTTATATTTCCCTTTTAACCGTATTATCTGTCTGCATATCATTTATATTCATCTCTGCTTGTGGATCCCCTGAAGAGTCGCAGCTGCAGCTAAGTTAAAGTAAATGATGAGTGCTGGCTCTTGCTGTTTGCCCTGGGTTCATACTGTAGGAAATGCAGCAGTCTATTAACGCTCTCACCTGAATTTGTAATTAAAGGAAACTCCATCTTTATGACCAAAATTTAATAACTGAGGCCGGGCCTTGGCTGCAGATTGTTAATACTGCATAAATATTGCACGTTTTACTTCCGTTTTAGCCTCTTGGCACTCATCTCATATTATTTTTGGATTTAATTTTAATGTCAGTTCCAGGTTATACAGTAGGTACAGAGCAGTGGCTTTTAACAGAAGTTTGGACATTTTTGCCCCAGGAGAGTATGAAAGGAAAGCGGGACTATTATGCCTTTTCTTATTTTCCATCACATATTTATATGCCGTTCCAATGTTGGATGTTAATTATGGCCCAGTGTTCAAAATGATGAAGCTGGTGGATATAAAAGTATTTCCTGTGAGCCAAAAGGCGTCAAGCTGCTGTAAATGCTCAGTTTTTCTTCTCTCAGTTCTTGAGGATATCTTTAATATAGTCGGGCCGCACACGAAAAGCACACACACACTGTTTAAATCGCCTGCTTTCAAGCAGAAGCCAATCAGAAAAAAGTTGGCTTAAAGGGAGAGCAGTGAAGCTAGCTTATTTCAGAAACCCAGGATAAGATACAGTATCTCTATTTGGAACTGTCAGTGCTTTGAAGTAAATCATGCAAAGCTGCTGTTGTTCACTTCAAAAATGAAGATATGGAGCTGGATATGAGCACTTGTCCAGACAAATATAGGACATAGAGCCAAGTGCACAGGTGTCAGATGGTGCATTGAAAAAGCTCAGGCTCCTGAGACTGTCCCATAATTTATCCAAACGACAACTGTCTATTTATTCTTCATCACCTTGTTTTTGATGCGTTTGTTTCCTCTATATGTTTATGTGTTCGACCAGGGAACACTAGTTACACCTGGGAGCTGCCCACTGTAATTACAATTCATTCCTGTGCAGCCATGTGCAGCTTCAGCGGAGCAGCTGCTGTTTTCAGCAGAGGAAGTGCGTTATTCCTTAGGCCCCAGGGATTTGAACTGGCAACCACCCAGCCAGTCACACAGTCTCATTTATTATCAAGAATTGCCATGTTTATGAACAAGTGCTTAGGGAATATGCTGATATTTTTATGACAGTATTACTGGGGGCAAACAGATTTTCTCCTCCGCAACAGGAAACGGTGCCAAAAATAAAGTTTTCCCGTCTGACAGCAGCTGACACCACTTAACTGTGATCCTGACACATGTCCGTTTTTCTTTGTGGACACCGTGACGGACGTGGAGCCGAATGGGAGCCACTTCACGTCTGTCCTTGTTGTGCATCTCGGGGAGGGCGAGATAAACCAGGCGGCGACCTCGATCAGCACCAAAGATCAGATACAGCGCACATCTGATTATTTTTCTAGCAATGCAAAGGGCAAGGCAGCATTAAAAATGGCTCAGACGGGGCTCGGCTCAGCCCGGCGAGAAATCTGCGTCGTTCCTTTCTGCGAGATAAGGAGTTCTTAGAAGGTCTCACACAGCAACATGTAAGAAGGCTGAAAAAGCAACCGGATCAGAGCGCCGATAAAGCTGCTGAAAAACACTGAATTAATTGCTGGATTTGAGAAGTTTTCACCTTTTTTTTTAAATACTGTGTCTGATCTGTTATTAACCACACGGTTATGCAAGCACGTCACAAATGTGTTTGTGTGTTCAGGGCGAGCTATTACAGGAAGGGTGGGCGTGCCATGTTGCCGGTGAAATGGATGCCACCTGAAGCTTTCATGGAGGGCATCTTCACGTCTAAAACAGACACATGGTGAGAACCCTGCACGCATCTCTCAGACTGACACTGGTCTCACCTCCAGAGTTTCACACCTGTCTGTTTTTTTCACCTCCTGCTGAACCCTCGCTGCATTTCTCTCCGTCTCATACTTGTCCTCTGCTCTCATCCTTCACCACTTCAGCGGTGATGATGCCTGTAATTTAAGACTTGATTGTCCTTAGCTTTCTTTCTCTCCCTCCGACTAATCTTTTCTTTTCTCATCAATCGCCTCTCGAAGGTCATTTGGGGTCCTGCTGTGGGAGATCTTCTCGTTGGGCTACATGCCATATCCGAGCCGCAGTAACCAAGAAGTGCTGGAGTTTGTAACAAATGGGGGAAGAATGGACCCGCCTAAAAACTGTCCTGGACCTGTGTAAGTGCAGATCACACATACGAGAAAGACCACAGTTGCAAGAAAGAGCTTCAATTTATCAACTTTTTTGTACTTATTGCTCATGGCATCTAATCCAAGTCACAACTGTGGACTAAGCTAATGCTGCACAGGCCATTTTCACATATGCACTGAACTGCTAAACCCAACATAGGCATATATGAAAACAAATGCAGATTATCCAGCTAGCCCGGTAAATTCACTGTCACTGTAAGAAAGCAGCACTATAGATTTAGTTTAGAACAGCGTTCCCCAACCTTTTTTGCGCCACGGACCGGTTTATGCCCGACAATATTTTCATGGACCGGCCTTTAAGGTGTCACGGATAAATACAACAAAATAAAACTAGTACCGGTACCGAAAAAAATAAACTTTATTCATAACACACGTGAAAAGACCCAGGAAAACCGAGTAAATGATAAAAACGATAACAAAATAACGCTGAAAACCGATAAAAACCCTGAAAACCATACATTTCACACCTGAGCCTCAACTCTCACGGCCTGGTACCAAACGACTCACGGACCGGTACCGGTCCGAGGCCCGGGGGTTGGCGACCGCTGGTTTAGAAGCTTCTGCTTCTTTCACAGTTTGTCTAATTTTGTATAAAACACCGAAATTTTTTAAAACAGTCAGATTAGCCAAAGTTTTGTCGTGTTTTCCTTCTATCAACCCCGATTGGTTGAGGCAGATGGCTGCTCCTCCCTGAGCCCGATTATTCTTCCTGTTAAAAGGGAGTTTTTCCTTCCTGCTGTCACTAACTGCGTGCTCAAAATGGGTTGTTTTCATTGCTCTGTATTATTTCAGGGTCTCTACCTTAGGATGTAGCAGTCACCTTGAGGCAACTGCTCTTATGATTTGGTGCTTTAAAAAGACCTTGAATTTAATTGAACCTTCCACTTTAATAATAATACGAGTCAGACTGCAGTGATATGGGAATATCACAGCTGATAATCCAGTGCATTTACCACTCGAGAGAAGGTGTCATGCACACACTAGCCATGCGGCTAACTCACCTTAGCCACGTAAAGTATTTCCAGGAGTGTGAATGTATCTGAAGCAGACCATCTTGCTTTGCACTGCCTGTGAGAAAGAACAACTGATCTAGTTGTCTTCAAACTATCCATAGTTTGTATCAAACAGCAACCAGCAGATTGTACTTTTCCTGTTTTTATAGCCATTCAGGATCAAGGCTGCAAAAGATAAATGACCTTCTGTGCTAACGACTTCTCTAAAAGCTACTCTAAGTCAGGTGTTCCAGTTAAAGACGTGAGAGATGAATTGGAGGTTGTAAAGGTGCCACTCACGATAAATAAAGACATATAGAGTCTCTATTGACAGAGTCTGATCCTCTAAAGCAGTGGTTCCCAAACTTTTTTCGCTGGGCCCCCCTTTGTTTTACAGAAAAATGTTCGCGCCCCCCCACCCCCACCCCTTGCACGCACTAACACATCCTCCAACCACACACACCCATATTTTGCTCAATTGCGGTTTATTTCACACCTCAAACATTTAGTAAACAATTAAGCAAAAACAAGTAATCTAAGAAAATAAACTGCTAACTAATTTACACTACGTCCACACCTACATGGGTATTTTTGAAAACGCAGCTGTTTCGTCCACACATAAACGGCGAAAATGGAGATTTTTTAAAACTAATTTTTTGCGTTTACGTGTGGACGAGGAATAGAGTTCATGTGCCTTTTTTCACGTCAGCTGTGCGCCACGTTATTGTTTACATGAGAGGAATTGCAGAATGGCAGTTAGTCAGATTAACAGTATTTTGCCTCTATCTTCAGGTTTTACACGCTTACATATAAACACGCAGTTACGGTCTATTTAGAAAGGCAGAGGCGTCACGGTGTGATTATTTTACATGTAGTTGTTTTTTTCCTGTGTAATAATATTCAACATTGCTATCAATACATTTTTCAAAAAAAAAAAATGCCTCTCTGTGCAAAATGGGTTTAAAAACATGAACAACTGTGGGATGCTGTTTGTCCGTGATTTAGACAGGCGGAACAAATCGTGGCAGGATCAGCCTGATGTTATTTGTATCCCACAGTAACTTTACTGTATAAAGAGCTAACATCTCCAACATGTCAGGAGTAGTTAGTCATTACAACAAGTGTTTGTGAACTAAAAATCAAGAATGTGGGATACTGTTTGTCCGTGATTTGAACACCCCAGCGCTGCTCCCGACAAAGGGAAAACCAATTCTGCAGGGAGACCTACCTCGGCACTTGTGCAGGTGAAACCAAAGGGAAGATATGCTTCGCTATATTTTCTAGTCTTTGGCTTAGAATGAAGTTGGTTTGGAAACATATTCAGCGATGCTTCATCTCCTGCTTTGCGTTTGTGTAGGCGCCCCATGCTAGCAGCATTGTTTTTTTGGGTTTTTTTCCCTTATCATGCCGCGCCCCCCCCTGCAATGGCTCTGCGCCCCCCCTAGGGGGCGGGCCCCACACTTTGGGAACGTCTGCTCTAAAGTAAGACTGGTGGGTGTGAATCATGTCTCGATCACAGCAACTTTCAAAGGACCTTCAAAAAAAATTATAAATGTGCACAAAGCTGAAAAGAGCTTTTGAAGGCCTGGGTCCCCTGAGTTCTACAATAATAAGACAAACTATCCATTAAATGGGGAGTTTGTTTCCGCTGGCAGTGAGCATCATGCAAACAACACAGTAAGAGGGCATTGTTCAGTCCTGAAAATGGGTAAAAACAACCCAAAAGTAACATGAAATTGCAGCAAAATCTCTACAACAATCTGGTGTTCACTGTGAGAAAAACAAAGTAAGAATTGTGTTAATGCAACAAAACCACAAAGGAGACCACTGCTTTCAAAAATGAAAAGAGATGAGGTAACATTTTACAATTTTCTGGCACAATGATGTTGTTTTGTTTGTTTGTTTTTTTGAAGAAAAACAGGAACTGCACAACAAAAACAAGCTTTGTGTATGCTGTGAAGCATGTTGAGAGGAAGCATCATGGTTCAAGGCTGCTTGGTAGCTCAGGACCTCGCTGAAGCTACTAATTCAAAGATGGAACATGAAATTTAACAGGAGGGAGCAGCCGGTGACCTGAAGCTTCACAGGGCTGAAAGCACAGTTGGAGGAATAGTTCAGGGTTCTTCTATCATTGATCAAGTCTCAGAAAATGTCTGATAAAGGCTGTTACTGCTAAATAAAACAAAATAAAATGTTTTACAAGTCTCTTTCATGTTTGCCTATATTATTGAAATATAGTCACGGGGATTGTACTATAGACTGTATTTCTCAGCCACTTTATGATATAATACTATAATTCTTTTCGTGTGTTTTTTTTTAAACAACAAAAACAAAACATACTGGTTGGTGGCAAACACAGTAGACCATCATCGATGTTGTTAACCTACAAGTAGAGGAGGTTATTATCCTCTATTCTGCCCCTTACCTCCCTGGTTGAACATGTGATCCTGACTCTCTCTCTTGCCGGCCTCTGCTTCACAGGAAGAGTACAAGTACACAGCACACTTCACCACTTCTGTCTATCGCCTCCTTGTTAATGATCTATTCTATTCTCCTGTGGCGTGATCACACTTGATCCGTCAAGTATCTATCCGTCTATAAATCTTGGGTGGCTCTCCCTTGCTGTAGCATGTCTTGTACCTCTAGACGTGAAAGCAGTCCCTAGTTAGTTCCCTAGCTACTAGTTGTTTTCCCCAGGCTGGACTTGAACATGCGTCTCCCGCTCCAAAGGCGTGGAGTCTTACCACTACACCACTATCTAGCTATATATCCATCTGTCTATATCTCTATATAATAAAAATAATGAAAAAGAAAATTGCCCTGAAGTGCAAATGTATTTTGAAATGAAATAGCAGGAAATCGCGAATTGAAAAAAGTTCCCTCCCCAAATCTTGTTATTCATGTCACTGTAAACGTGTTGTTGGGTTTTTTTTGTTCTCTCAGAATAGGCAGATCCCTTAAGTGCTCTATCAAACTGAAGTTTTTCTCAAAGCCACAGTGAAATTTAATCACCAATTAAAACCATAACTCAGGATTTAACATCACTAAAACTCGCTCCTGTAATTTACATCGCCCATTTAACAATAGCTCTCAGTGGTGGGAGGTTACACTTTAAATCTGCATTACAAAAACCTAATAAAATAAAAATAAAAAAGTACAAGTTATTAAGAATATTTAGTCAAAGGAGATTTACCCAGCATGCATTAAATCAGCTGGAGAAACAGTGCTGGAGAGTCTCTGCTTTCTCTGCATGGAGTGGGAGAAAGTGTTTTGACTCCGTGTTTTCTGCTCGTTCATGTGCATTTCAGGTACCGTATAATGACTCAGAGTTGGCAGCACCAGCCTGAAGACAGGCCCAACTTCTCAACCATCCTGGAGAGAATCGACTACTGCTTACAGGTAACTAAACTGAGCACCGTATGGGAACCTGACTGTCATGCAGGCACTGATTAGGGCTGAACAATCAGAGGAAACAACCTAACTGTGACTGATTGTTTACTATAAGCTCTTGGCATGCAAAGACTGATTACACGACACGGGTTTGTACAGAGCATGAGAAAGCGTATGCGTGCATGAAAAGGAGTGTTCCATCTGAGAGGAAGACATAATCTGCAGTAGTGGACTACTTGCTCTATTGGACTCTGCAGGACGATAGAATCAATCAGTACAGCTGACAAGTGGCTAAGATTATAATGTAAACTGCTGCTGCATCTTATGCCATAAGTCGTTGATGCGCAGCTTTCAGTTTGCTGGACCCACAGGCGAACTGTGAATATTCCACAACTTTGTTAGAATCTGCTTGCTGGGACGTTGTTGCCCTTTATTACTGTTAGTGCAGCCAGACTGTCAGCGCACTGCAGTTCTCTGTGATATCCTTCTCGTTAATTTCCTCCTCGACCTCGTGACATTTTCCAAGCAAAAGTATTAGACCAGCGAAGTAACTGTTATGACCATTCATCCACAGCCATGATCTTTGAATCTTTCAGGACCCCGATGTGGTGAACGTGGCTCTGCCTATCGAGTATGGGCCGGTACCCGAGGAGGAGGAACATGCCCCCATGGGCCCCGATGACCCCTCAGCTCCGACTGTGCTGGTGAATCCCCAGGTGCCCGATGGGGAGGCTCCACAGCCACCTCCCGCCTACCCCACAGAGGAGAACCGGAGAGGAGGGGAGCACGTTGTTGTGACGAGCACAGCGTCTGAGGCCAAAGCACAACCATCGGCTCTGCCCCAGCCATACCTCCACATGCACCAGCACCCTCACACGCAGACCACCAACACAGTCACCTCTGCTGCCCCCTCCACACTCACTGCCAAGGGACCTCATGTCACCACCCAGCCCAGCTCAGAGGGAGGACACATCAACCTGGCTTTCGCCCAGGGACACCCCTCAGAGAAGGACGCCCACACTGGGAAAAGCAGCAGTCTGTGGAACCCTACGTATGGCTCGTGGTTCCTGCAGCAACAGCAGAGGAAGCAGCAGCAACAGCAGCAACAGCAGCAACAGCAAAGGCAAGGAGGGGTGGGCGGAGCAGGAAGCAGTAGTGGCAGGGTTCCTGGAGAGGGGCAGGAGCACGTGGGCCGGACAGTGGCTGAGGTGGCCGGGGCATTAGGTCTCCAGCACCAGCACAAGCAATTCCAGCATCAGCTCCAGCAGCAGCACCAACTCCAACTGCTGCACCATCAGCAGCAGCAGCAGCAGCAGGGTCTTTGCAGACCTCTGCTACCCCCTCCACCTCCTCCCGCTGGCCAGTCTCCCCTACTTTTAGATTCAGCCGCCTTGCCCCCAGTCCCCCTCTACAGACTGAGACGTTTCCCCTGTGGCACCATCGGATACGGCTACCAGGAGCAAGGCCTCCCCATAGAGTCCAGTCACAGTAACACCAACCCACCTCCTCCACCCCAGCAGGGCAGCATGCCCTCCTCAGCAGCCCACCAGAGGGGGGGACCCATTCCTACGTCAGTGTCCATGGCTCAGTCAGGTATATCCGAGGATAGCCGCCCACTGCTAGTTACGATGGGGACGGTTCAGGACCCACGGCTGCCCAGGATGGAGGGCCACAACGCCACCGTGCTTTAGCCCACAGGCCTACGCAGAAAGTCTTCTTTTTCAGGCCCCCGTCTTTGGAGACTGTGCGAGTCACACAGCAAGAAACACTGTGCCGTGAGAGAGACTATTTTTCACCACTCCCGTCCCACCATTTTGGAAAGAACCCATCTCTTTAAAACTGGCTTTTTACACCAGAACCTTTGAGGTGTGTTCAAACCCCAGTGGATGCTAAAGCACATCGGAGAACTAAAAAGCTTTGGGAGGCAAAATGTAGAGTCAAACATAGTTTTAAGAATATAAAAAAAAAGAGAAAGAAAATGTATTTTTTCAACCTTGGAGCGATTGAGTGAGAAAACTGAGAATCACCTGGAAGACTTTCCACACGATTGTGACTAGGAGAGGTCAAGCTAAGGTTCTGCTGAGGAGGCTTCACGACTATCAGAAACAGACTACGAGGAGGAATAAATCTCTATATTTTGCCAGACTTTAACTCTCCACCTTCGGTGATCAGTTTGACTGTAGCTGCCAGCCACATGTGTCATTCTTCTGCAGAGCCCTCAAACTGTTCCTCATCCCTTTGGGAAAAGAAAAAAAATGCAGCGTGGTAAATAGCTTGTATCAGACTATTTTTCAAGAATATCACAGGATTGACGCTGGATTACCAGAGACATTTCTACAAAGGAAATAAAAAAATCCATGATGATAATAATAATAATAATACTGGGAAAAAATGTGGTTGTTGATGTTTGCTTGCCTGCTTGTTTATTTATTCATCTCTTTATTTATTATTTGGAAGTGGCTCTATAAATTATTACTGCTTCTCCAGATCCAAACAAATTCCTTTGGAAGCAGTTTTTTTTTTTGTTCAGTTTTTTTTTATTTGAAGAAACTCCTTACAAAAAGAAGTTAACTAAATATTCTAAAGGGTTTGTTACAGCAGCGACTCTTTTTAAGCGGAATAGTTGGATAAATGAAGCACTGAGTGTTATGTGACTGAAAACGAGCCGTCTCAGCAACATTTGGGAGTTGAGCTTTTTGTTGTTGCTAAAGATGTGAAATTACTCGTTGCCCCCCGGTCTCATTGAAATCGCTGCTCTTTGAACTCTTTTGTTCACAGCTCCATTCTGTCGAACGAGCGCTATGAGACAGAAGCCGCGGCTTTTCCTTACTTATTGCTTCTTTGAGTAACCTTTTATTAATTAATTCACATCTTGGTTTTCTTTTTTTTTATTATATTTTCTTTCCCACTTTTTTTGTTTCGTCTGGCTATAGAAATAGTGGATATTGCTGAATCAATCTTAACCTTCAATTTGCCATCGCGAGGCACTCCACGTTCTTAAATTTGCATATTTTATCTTTTCTATTATAAGATGGCTGTTGTGGAATACAAATGAGTCCGAGAGAAAAGTTTAAGTACAAACTGCTTTCGCTCCACATGTGAATGAAACCCAGAACCGCTCATTTTCACCCGCATAGTCTGTGTTTACCATCTGCCTCTTTCGGTTCGGCGTATCTATCAAACGATGCCACGAGTGTGTTGATATTTAGGTGAATTAATGACGATTTTTTTTAACGCTTTCACCGGTACTCGGCTGTCAGTCCATCTGCTGTAAAGAGACGACGAGCCGTCGCGTGAGCGTCGTGATGCTCGGTGATAAATGCGTTCCTGCAGGCGAGCTCGGTATTGGCTAATGAACACTGTTTTTGCTTTGTCTGTGTTAAACTGCATTTTATTGATTCTGTGCTCCCTTCACTGCTCATCCCCGTCGTTTGATGTAAAAAGACAAACCCAACTGCACCTGTAAATGTTGTAATTATGAAGTATTGTACTATGGCTCTGGTAAAAAGCTGTACATTGCCCTTCAGAAGACATTCGGCAAAATTAATAAATTACTATATAACAGCCGTATTTTCTCTCTGTTTCCATCTTTGAAGTTGCCAGCCAACTTAATCAAATTAACTCAAATAAGATTACCTCTCTAAGAAAAAAGCGTTAACTATAGACGTCCGGCAGCTTGTTTGCTCTGCAAACATAGTTCAGGCGTTAAAATTGAGCAGCTCATTCTGCAGCTGTGTGCTCATACGTGCAGTACTCCAGTGATTTTGTGTTAGGTTTTTGATTATCATGACTCTCTGATGATGATGATTAGATTTTGCCGAGTATTCATCAGCGTGCCACACGTCAAACAGTGCATGAAGCACTATTTTAAAACCACCGGCTCTCCCCAGAGGAAAAGCTTTCCTGCTCACACTAATCTTTTCTTTGTCTCATCAAAACTTAATCACTTCAGCTTTTGTTTTTTTTTTGTTTTTATTAGATAACTGAATTTTGATCAGCTTTCCTATCTCAAGGTTAGAAGCAAACGCATAAATGCATTTAAGACAAATCATCCTGTTTTCCTTTAGATTCATATTAGAAACAAACACCGGACAAAGGCATTCCCAGACTTCTCAGTTGTTTCCCTCGACATGGAAAGCCTGCAGGATTTTGATCTCAGTATTGTCCAATTTTTATAAAGTAAGCTACTGTGCGGAAATCTTGAGCCATATTTTGGAAGGAAAAACGGAAATACGTGCAGCGATTAATTGAAATATGGGGATGTGTACATAGATGCACAGGATAAAAAGCAAAAATAGAATTTGTACAACAAGCTTAAAGGCTGGATTTGGTATCACCGCTCTTATTCTTCAACATAGCTGCTTAAAAAAAGTTTAGGCTGCCACCTTGCCAATCGCTTACGTAGCCTTCACAGATGGATATTTAGTCCACTTCTTGTGTAAATTTGACATACCACAACCTCTTCTTCCCATTTCCCTTCCTTAACAATGGCTTTTTGACAGCCACTCTTCCACTGAGACTGTTTCTGATAAGGCTTCAGTGAACACTAGATGGATCAGCTGAAGGGCCAGATGCATCTCTCAGGTCCCGTGTCAGGTCTTTGCTGAAATTTTTCCCTATTTTTCCAAGGACATGACTTGTCAGCTACTGTACATTTTCCGCTAATAGATAGTCCACTACATACACACCAATGCCTTTTAGCAAAAGTCTAAATTACCTACAGCTAGAATCTGTAAACTGGAAGCAGATGACTGGTAATTTGCAGAAAATAGCACAAAAAAAAGAGCACAAATAGCAAGAGGCAAAGGCAGAGATTTTTTAGGGGAGAATCAACAGTGAGGTGAAGCTGTCAATAAAGGTTTATGGATGATTATTTTAGCAGAAAATTGATTGGAAGTCTTTGCAAAACCAATACAGGAACATATTAGAGCGGTGCAGTGGAAGCCAATGGTGGCATAAAACTAGCGTGAATTCCAAGATCTTCATAGAATTTACAAAAAATCAAAGCATTGAAAAACTCCACAACGCATGAAATTGTACCTCAGCCTGGCTACATGGTCCATATAAAATCAGTAAAGTCTGAAATGTTGCCACCTGAGACCCTTCGCTCAAACGACGTGAGAATTTGGAAAAGCCTGAAAGTCGAACATGTTAACGCCAAGCTTTTCCTCAATTTCACAGCTGAAAGCGACAAGTCTTACAAAACAACTGTATTAGAAATAGAAGTGATTGCATCAAAGCTAGGTTAGGAGCCTGGTGTCAAAATGCAAGTAAAAATTAAACCTTTTATGTGCGATAGCGAGCCTTCTACCCGTCCCACGTGGTGAAATGACCCTTGAAAGTTTCCCCGGGAAGGTGGCTCAGGTGGGAGGCACTGATTGACATTTCATGGAATGACCCTGTGAAGTTTCAGCCTCAGTTTTTGTGACTGGTAAGGTATTACCAAAGCTTCGAACACACAAACTTGGAGGCAACGGGTGAAGTGTCTTGTCCAAGGACACAACGACCAAGACTTCCGATTACAAGGCGAACTCCCAACTCTTGAGCCACGATCGCCCGACTGTCTCAGTAGCATTTTTCAAAAGTCTCTGATTATGGAGTCCTGAAACCCCAGAGTAGTGTTAATATGCACATACGTGAAAAGTATACATTTTAAAATGAAAACAATGACTAATGTGGACATTTCCTCAGAGCCTCCGACCTACAGTGTCTTTGGGAAGACGTGGCGTAAAAATCCGGCAAAGGCACAAAAAACAACATGGAAATCCACACGGAAAGGCCCTGAACAACCAGCAGGCTCAAACCTTCAAACTATGACCTCCGAAAAAAGCCAACAACAGTTCCCATTTTACAGTATATTTACAGTAGATGGTGCTTCATAAAAAAAAGTCTTCCTGCAGTAAAGCTTAAAACAAGGGCTATTAAACGTGATGTCCACTATGTACTTGCAGATAAGCATTATCACTTTAGAGCCTGTAGTTTGACTGCAGTAGCTGTAAATGGCACTGGCACAAGAAAAAGTGTTGACTGAGTAGTATTGGTAAAAGCTGGCAGTAATGGGCTGGAGAGCAGAGGCCAATTAAAACCAGTCAGCAGTCTGCGGACCACAGATTTAAATCTCTAGTTAGTGCTATAAACCGTCACCAATCTGCACAGCGCCTTCAAAGTGGCTCATTCACACACTTCGAAGTGTATTAACTAATAAATTTCATCTCTTCATCGGTTTAAAAGCTTAAATTAAGGGTAAATTCATAGCTATGAAGTATTTGTTACTAATGAGGCAGGAAATGGTCTCTATTATGAAGCAGGACAGCACAAAAAAGTGATTTTACCCACTATTAGTTACTAGAAACAGTCCCATCTATTCTTCTGGTTAGATTACTCATAATCTGATATTTTTATTTGAAAAAAGGCGTTTATGGCACAGCAACTATCGAACAAGCAGGTTGTTTGTCAGAAGCATCGATGCTTAAAAAAAAAACTTGCAGAATATTAATAAGTTGTTAACTGTTTATCACTCAGCATTTTAATATCTTCTGACTTTATTAGATATTTATTTTTTATCTTTATTGATACCTTCCATCGGCTCTAAACAGCCTGCTTATACGGTACATTTGAATGTTATTAATTCACCCTGGCGTTCACCAATCTGTCAGCTGTCCACGGTAGAAATACACTGTTCACGAATGAATACAGTCAGCAGTATATTTTAAAATGATCCACATTATGGATGATGCACCAAACATTAGAGTGGTAATGTATGGAAATTTCAGGTCTTTAAAATAATGGATTAGATATCTGATCTTTACTCTGATTGCACAGCCTGTGGGGTAGCAGAATGATTGCAGTTTCCTTGATTTATGCACTAACCACTGGCCTCGGCCATTTAAGCTTAGTGATGAAGCTTCCCGTCTGACTTGTATGGGGAAAAGATTCTTTCGAGATTCACGGTCCTGAGTTTGCACAGAACTGTGGTTATGCAAAGAGAAGGACTGTTGTATCTGTAGCCTCTTTGTTGGTTGAATTCTCACCAGTGATGACACCAGGTGTACTTCAACTGCTGTTTGATTAAAAATTTGGCTTGAACATGAAAAGGAGCCACAGCGGAGTTTACCATTGACAGAAACAAGTCAAGTGTGGGGAAACCTCAACATTGCTGAAGCAGTGTGGGATCATCTTGAAAGAAAACGAAACAAAAGGCAGAACATCCAAAACAGAGGTTTGGAACGTCCTTCAAGAATCCTGGAGAACTATTCTTAAAGATTCCTTAAAGTAATTACTAGAAAGTTGCCCAAAAGACTTCAGGCTGTGTTAAAAGTTAAAGGTGGTCATCCCAAACATTGACCTTTTTCCTTGAATACTGCATGTCCATTCATGTTTGGACACATTTCAATAAAATAAGTGCACTATTTCCCATTTTCCTAGCAAAAACTAAAGAAAAGCAGGGTGGCTCAAGGCTGTATATCCTTATTTGCATCTCCTGTTCAAAACAGGCTAAGCTAAACAGACAATAACAGAAATATGAACAACAGTAGCCCACATTACCAGTGGTTTCACATATTTTTGACTCTTCCCTCTAGCGATAACATGTAGACGTGGGTCTGCTAAGCTCAAACTCAATGCCATCAGACGCTGGTGGCCAAATTTTCAGACTATGGATTTTTGTCTCTCTCACTAACATTTAATAAGCGAGGGCAGAGACTCCACTTTGACTCGGCAGGTCTACATTACTTATTTCGCTACATATAAGTGGTGGATAGATTTTACTGCTCTTGAGGCCCTTACATAACACAAAGGGTATGAAAAAAAAGACAGTCTTTCAACAAAAAAGTCATCAACAGACTACACAAACAGTATAAAAGAAATATCTTAAATGTGTTCACTGTGTTAATACAAAAGCTGTGCGATGGCTCGATAAAGAAACCAGACTTCTTTGGGAGTACAGGAGAACTGAAAATGGAGGAACAAAAGGGCAAGACAAGTCTCCACAGACAATTCAGGAGAAAATGAATTGGTGCTTATAAAGATGCCAGGCTGGTTTTCACTGACATTCAGTCTGACCTTAGTTCCAACAAATGCTGTAACTTAAGAATTTTGCTTCGAGATAACAGACTCTTTCACAAGCTGCCATGAGCTCTTACAGCAGGCAGACAAAGACGCCAAACGGCACAGACAGTTTGGACTCTCTGTTCTGCATTTTCTTTCAATAATATGTTAATATTTCAAAGTCGCAATTAATATTATCACAAAGCAAAAAGGTCAACAACATGTCCTGGAAACAAACTCCACAGATGGCCGCAAGATGACATACGACATTTCTATCCAGTACATCACACACATCCTAATTACATACACGAGTGTCAGAAACGGGTTTGATTTAAATTCTGAACAAGAAAAAAAAAATCTGTAAAACAGATTCCTGCTATTCTCGCCCACTACAGCAAAATAAAATTGGACCTGTGTGAATAGTCGTTTAAAAAAACGTCAGACTGAACTCAAGTACTAGAAATTAAGGCATTGCCAGAAGTAACGTGCCAAAGAGGCTAGGGCCAATCTGCATCTCGTACATGCTGGAAACACAGCGATGGGTCACTTCATTAGATACATCTTGCTAATAGTGAATCAGACCTTGACGCATTGACACAAATCATGATGGATCCATGCTTTTCATTTACAACAAATTCTGAAGTAAAGACTCCGTTCGTCCAATTTTGGTGAAACTGTGTGAACTGTACAGCCTCAGTTTCCTTGTCCAAGCTGACAGGACTGGCACCCTGTGTGGTCTTCCGGAAAAAGAAATTAGCTGAGCATTTACTTCAAGAAGTTGCACAAAAAGACAGCTGGCAAAGACCAACAGCACTCTGATTTACCGCAGCTCAGCCAATCTGGAGCCCAGCCTTTATTTTCCTTTATGTGACAGTAGACAGATGTAGAGAGAGACAAAACATGAGATAAAGCGTGAACAAAGCTCCTAATCTGGGATTCAACTAGGCAGCCATGTGATTTGTGCCTGCCGTTATGATTTCCTGCACACAGAGACGTGTTAATCTAATTTTTAGCATCACATTTGAATTCTTGAACGCTAAACTGTAAATCCTTTAAAGCTCCTGTAGTAATCTGTTGTTATCTCGAAGCTACCCTTTCAGCTCCATTCCTTGCATTTTAACCAATCGCTTGTCTGACTGGCTGCAGGTGGGTGGGGTTTATGCGTCTGCGATGACCACACCAGGAATATGCACACTTATTGATGTCATACAGAGCCAAGGGTAGAAAACACTTTTCTGAAACAGTGTTGAGAGCAGTGTGAAGACTGAGCTTTTGCTCTCAGGGATTACTTGGGAGAATGTTGACCTCGCCGTTTGAAACGTTCTCCATGTTTGACACAAGGACAGAGCTGCTGTTCTCCAAAAAGCCTCAAGCATCGCAGTAATCAGCATGAAAAGCAGCGTGGCATGCATGAAAAAGAGGAAACACCAGGATATAATGAGATCAGTAGACAGGAGAGATATGAGACGAAGATCCATGGATTTGAGGCTAGCACTATGCACTTTCTGCTTAATTCTAAGTGTTTCTACTACTACATTAATGGTTGGGTGATTAATATAAAATAATAAAAAAAAAAATTAATTGTGTCAAATCATTACCACTCATTGGTAAAGTAGCTGTGTAATAACATGGATTATGTACAGAGAGCTGGTCATTATTGCACGTAAGCCAGCCGACGGGGTGCACGGAGACCGCAGCAGGATTATCCCTGCAGTGTAAACATGCCTACAACTGTAGAGGCCTGTGCAGCTGACAGTGTACATTAGCTCGTAATAGCAAATCATATTCCTTACATGCCAGCTGTGCTAGTTGTGTGATCCATCATGTTTGAAAGCATCGCTTCATAGTCTCACGAAGACCATTTGTCTCACATCGGGGATCGACTTCATGCTCAGTACAAAATGCTGACTAAGAACTTAGTAAAGTGAACAGAATGAGTTTTGTTGCTTCTTTAAAATTATTTTAGATTGCTGATAACCCATTAAATACAGCACAGAGCATATTTTCAGCAGGAGGAGGAGCCTGGATTTATATGGTGATTAAATATAGGACTGGATTTCACTTTTGATGGCAAGCAACTAACTTCCTTACACATGAAATTCCTCTCAGTTACCTGGTAGCAACTGATAACCACCTCCTTGTATCTTCTGCTGAACATGTACTAATATTGCATGGTTTATAGTTTATGTTTAGACAAAGATAAAAATCAAGCCAACCTGGTAAATCGCAGGTGGTGGTTGTCTGCTAGGACCTCTTCTGTTTTGCATTTTTTTAAATGCAATTATTAGACTAATATGGTTTCCTGCATAGGTACAGAACACCCTTGCAGATTTATTGTTTGTGAATAAAATTCTAGTATTTTAATTTTACTAAGCACCAATTAAAAGATACAGGTTTAAAAATGAAACAAAAACAAACAAACAAAAAAGCAGCCCTTAATGTTAAGCTCTCAAAATGTAGGACCCAAAGGACATTGGATGATGTCATGGTACATCATGGTAGTTCCAGCCATCTTTTGTGTACAGTCTGTTACCCCATGATGCAGTAAGATGCATGACTTTACAGCAGCCAGCCTCCCCCCCGGTGCAAACAACAGTTTAGTCTCAGGAGGTAATTTCCTCCTTTGGCACTGCTGTAAAGCGAGTGAATTTATTACCTGCTGGGATCTACCTCACTTAATCTGACTCTCTGAACTCAACCTATCAAGCGTGTTTGTGGTGTTGGAGTCTTTTGGAGCATTTTAATGCAATTATCTGGGAAATAATATGACTCGTTGCATGATTAGTTGTGGTAATAGCCAATCACAGAAGTTTGTGCTGCAGTTTAATCTCTCATGCATCTGTGCAACCTGCATTCTCATGTCACTTAACATAAAATGACAACGGCCAAAATCCTAAAAAACAAAAGCATCCTACACTGGTTTACACAACCCTCCAAAACAGTAAAACCTTTCCATAAACATAACCTGAGTCAAATCAAATTCTTCTGATGCTTTTCCATTATCTGAAAATAAGCATGCACCTTCAACGCCCAAGTATTTCACACAGTGGGGCATGAGTTAAACAGCGCCATTGTGTGCTCCAGGGAGGCCCTTTCATCATTTCAAAAGGCTATATTCAAGTTGAAAAGCATTTGTGCTGCTATGTTTTTAGGCGACAAAGACATCACCATGCAGAGAGGCTAGAAACAGAAGCATCACTGCATTTCTCAAAACTTTGCCCATCAACTGAAGCTCTCCGCAAGCTGCCTCCGGTGCCTCCATTTACATTTACAAGTCATTTACATAAGCACTTGCACTAATAGCAACAATGATGTAGCACAGCATGTGCACTTTGTTCCCCTTTTTCAAAACAGAAGAGAATCCATAACAAATTTAGTAAAAGGGACATCCTCGGTGTAAGGAGTCTACCTGCAGGATGCATATAAAGTTTGGGTTCAGCAATACGGCACTATCTCCATTTAAGGCTCCCTTTATTTGGTTATGTGTTTGCTATAACCAGTTATAAGTTATAAACCAGTAATTATGGCAACCTTAAGATCAGAAGTAAATAAGTGGAACAAATACTTGTTCCACTTAATACAGTGAAGTCAGACCATTTTTTTGATTCAAAAGCATCACAAAGTTTCAGACAAAAATAACTATTCAATGTAGGGATGCAACCATACCAATATTTTCAAACCGATACGATACTTGGATCTGAGTACTTGCCGATACAGAGTACAAAAACGATACTTCTACCACACACACACACACACACACACACACACAAATGCAATGAATTGGAAGACAGGTTTTAGTTTATTCTCTGCCGATAAAAAATAATATCTTAATAAAAATAACCACAAAAAAATTTCAAGTGAAAAATAAGCACTTCTGTTAAATTATTGCGGAGTATCCACATTGTAATTTAACAAAATATCACTGAACTATTGGCACTGTCTCCAGCTTTCGGAATAACAAATAATCACTTTTGTTTGGAATCAAATAAATACACATTAGGTTTGAGAATAAAATAAACTTTTAAATTGTTGCAGAGTGTCCATATTGTAAACAAACAAACAAAATAAGAAAGTATTTGGCATTGACAAACAAACTCCTCATCTGCCCGTGGATCATCAGTCCACTGTGCCGTTAAACCAAGGACTGACATCGCGCACACACTGCTTGTCTTTACCTCTTCAGAAAGTTTTGGCGCCATTATCTCCCTGATGTATGGGCGGTTGGGAATTTCATATCGCAGCTCGAGTATGCTGAGAAGACGGTGCAATCCTGTTTTCCATGACTGGCATTGGCTGGTCATCCAGAGCAACAAAATGAGTCAGAGCCTCTGTTATTTTAACTGTCCGTGGATTTTCTCTTGACATTTTTCATCGCTTTTCCAAAACCTGAGTTAAAGTTGGCTGTTCCGGTCCACACTGCTGACATTTTGTTTAGCCTAGATACAGCCAGTGTTGCCAACTCCTCAGTAAGGAAAATCGCTATTGGCTGTCCTAAAAGTCGCTAGAAATGACAAATGACGTCATCACCTAATTTGCATAATTGGTCATGCTAATGTAATTGTAATCTATGTTGTTGTAGAGAGAAATAACATCGTGGAAGAGACATAAAGTGAGTAAAAAACGTCCTAAATGCATTTAGAATTTATTTAGAACTACAAATTAAATTTATTTGAGCAATTATTGTTTTTTTAATGTCACAATTCCAACCCTGCTCCTTTACCCGGGCTTGGACCGGCAAAAGTGACCCGAAATAGGCACTCTGGTGGAGTTACTTTGTGTGTGTGTGTGTTTATAAGTAGTTTTAAACCTTGTGATCCACAAAACAGCATAAGAGTAAAAGAGTAAAAGAAGAACTGACTGCGTTACAGCACCCGCTGCTTGTTGAGAGTAAAAGCGATATGCGCTTTCACGTCTTTTTTTAGCAACCTTTTTTAGAAAAAAAGTCGCTAGGGGGTCTGAAAACTCGCTAAATATAGCGACAAAGTCGCTAAGTTGGCAACACTGGCTACAGCAGCCTCCAGTTTCTCTTTTTTATATGGAGCTGCCAGTCTGACTCGTCTAACCCTGTGCCTGTTTAGCGCGGGTTGTCCCCCTAGTGGCCAATCTAAAAAACTACAACAAAAATGACAAGCCACCCTCTGATTAATGAAATAAGTTAGTATCGGTTCATGGTATCGGTTAACTTTTACGAGTATGAGTACACACACAGTTTACAGTATCGGCCCGATACCAGTATCGGTATCGGTGCATCCATAATTCAATGTGTTAAAATTGCATCCACCAATTCATTTTCATGGACATTAAATAAGATTTAAAAAAATGCCCTTATTCTCCCACTTAAACTGAAGTCTTAAGCACAAGAGTTTAGGCACACTGTTCATTCCCCACCTGACAGCTTCTCCATTTACTTCAAATCAGACACAACGATGATTACTTTTAAATTAGCGTGAGATAAATATTAGATTAAGTCATCAGGGGATCGTTTTTCACAATCGGTGTTCCACAATAGAAGACGCTTGTCCAAATAAATACAAACTACTGAATTTTAAATGTGACATTTTTTACTGAAGTGGGTTCCTGGCACTCAGTTTGTATTTTTTTTTTAATGTCTGACAATACCACTTGGCTATATTTATTTATTTAGTTACAATGGCTGCGCGTCTCGTTTCATTCTCACCTTTGAAACCATCACTCGATCAGTGGTTTGGACAGGCAGACGCTGCTTCACTGGATCCTCTCCCTTGCCCTCTTTTCCCCCTCTGTTGTGTGTGGACTATAAAAATAAGCAACAATAAGCACTGAAAACAATTTCATGCAACCATTCAAACATCTATTTGTTCCACAATCACAGTATAATAGCGCACGTCACTCCCATTCAAACCTGAATTTGTGTGCCCAGGCTGGCAAACAATGCCACTCCACGCCAGGCTTTTCAGCTTTGACGGAGATGAGCCCCGGTGGAATCGGATGGTAAGTGAACAGACGTGTAACCATTTCAAAGTGCTTGTGCTGTTTCATTTTTTTGGGGTCCCTAAAGGCAGCTCTTTGTGAACAATCTGAGAATGTCAGGCAAACGCACTCAATAAAAGCAAAGAGCAGAAGAGGAAAGAGATAAGAGGTCAAATTGGAAACTTTTATTTATTTTTACAAATACTTTGTTTTTTTTACCCACAACATGTAAATGCGTCAGAACAAAGCCCCGTGTCACACAGCCACACACTTCAAATACATTTGTAGAGGGAATTGAGTTAAAGAAAACACCCACAGTCTGAAGATGAGATCTGAAATGTTGCAGGAACCACCACAGCGGTGTTCTTAATGTAAATGAGAAGCCTTTTGTATGCGCTGAAAATGTTTCAGTGGGAATATTTTCCACCGCGGTGGGTATTTCAGACAACCTTGTGTCTGCCCACCACTGCTCCTCAATCACGACGGGGCCTGACCAGACAGATCAATGAGAGAAGGGCACTGGTGATTCAACAACTGCTGCTGTGGCATACACGCCCTAATTGGATGGTACATGAGCGTTTTACTGAATACTGGGCCTGTTTTTCAACATGCACAATCAATGGCTTGTTCTCCGCTGACTCCTCGGCTCACACGGCTCTAATCAGATAGTAAACTCTTGCGCTTGAAGCTTCTGGACGATTGCATATTTCCTGTGTCACGCTGCTTTTAATTAAGCATCAAATACAATTACGCTCCATTCATCACTCTACAAATGCAACGACATCATATTTTTCTGTAAGATACCAAAGGTGGGAACATTCAAGAGGGCTTTTAGATCACTTGCTAACACTCTTTAAATCTCACACATTTAACACCTGGCATTAACAGATTACACAGTTCAAAAATGATAGGAGTCAGCTCAAAGTATAGAATCACAATGAGCTTTTTCACATTCGGGTTATAATGCAAATTGAAAGTGTGACAGCTCTGACAGATTTAATGCTCCCTCCAACGGATAAAAGATGTGAATCTGTCACCGCGCAGCTACAACCAGTCTAGACAATGCTGAGGAGAAGGAGAGAACAGAAAGGTACATTTTCCTGTGGCCTGTAGTGATATTTTTGCCATTTTTGCATGTGTCTCTTTTGGAAATGTCCACGTTCTCTTAAACACAACGGATTTAATAGCAAAAGCATCTGCAGCACCATTTTCCAGAAAGCATATCCTTTTTGGTCAAAAACATTCACAAATCTTGTTGCGAGTCGTTTGATGAAGGATTTTGTTTTTCTCCTACTGAACATTTTCTCCTGAAGAGTCCGCACACTGGTGCTGAATCATATTAAGCTACTCAAATTTGTTAGCATGGCAGATTTTTTTAATATTAGGCTATTTCGCAGCAAAAGCAACCTGCTTTAGAAAACAAGTCATTTTGTTTGGGAGGTTATTATCAAGTGTATTTAAATAAACAATCCACTTAAAAAAAAATGAGCCAACTTTTAAATTAGCCTAAATCTTACCAAGTGTCGGATGTGCTTCGCTGCACAGGTCAATGAGGAAGCATACCACATTATGTATAATTATGGACTCGAGGCACGCTGTTCGTGACAGTATTTTTCTGCATCACTAAAGAAGAAAATACGGACACTCAGTAATAATTATGAGCAAACACCTGGTCAGTTTCATGAATATTATTAACTCGTATTCTCTTCCATTAGATGGGCAGCATCCGAGACCATTTTTAATTATGCGTTTCCAACTCAAACCTCAGTGTCTTTGCAGTACAGATCTACATCCCCGAACAAAGAGAAGGTTGGGATAATATTTACTATGCATGTATCACTGCACGGTCTTACATCTTACAAATCATCATGAATAATTTGAAACACTCGCAGTATATCTATGTGGAGGAATAGATATACAGACAGACGTGACCCTCGCCGTCATCTCAGGCTCTACTTTATGTTTTCTCTACATTTGCCAGTCACTGAAAGCATGCAGATAGCCAACATTACAGGCTTAACTGATGAAGCGACCATTAATGTTTACATCCTGTCACAGATAAGAGCCTTTAGTAACAGGTGAATGAATGACTCTTACTATACTATATGATTTCTGGAAAGAGCATTTTTCAGATGTACATTATTTGACATTTTAAGCATCACAGGGCAAGTGCCATCTACTTCCATTTATTTAAGAGACACTTTTACAGCCATTATCTGTGAAACTGGCCAACAAGCATTAAAGACACGTTGAAGATGAATAAATAGCACTACAGTCCAGAGCAACCATACATAAAACTTCATTGTGAAAGGTCTCTTTAAAATCTGCTTTTCACTCATCTCGTGTGTTCCCATCTGCAGTTAATGCACTTTTTAAGAGAACAGCTTCTGATTCAATGTCATATTCTATCCAAATACCATCACTTTAAAAGTGTTATCAGTATGATACCAACCATAATGGAATCACAGTCAGATGGGTATAGATTTTTGCTGTGCCATAGCACAATACAACCATCATCTGTCTGTGTCAAATTAACAGACAGTCTGAGGGGGACACTGATGCACACAGGAGGAAACACTTCCTGTTGATGCAGCTGTATTTTAACAGAGGTTGATGGAGGTCTGAGCTTAATTAAATCTCTTTTTTTAATTCTCATTGATTCATAAAGCGAATATTCAGTTTAGATTCGGTATCCGCCAATTATCTGTAAGCCATATAGCGACCGTGGTAAAAATCAATCATTCTCTCTTGTTTCAAAGTGCTCTTAATTAACATGCGCGCATACACACACAAACGCATGCACTCTTTTGGTTAGATAGTGGACTCTTAAATTATCTGATAAAAATCTCATTTGATGTGATCAAAATTAGCTTTGGGTATAGAAAACGTTTTTACTCGCCGACATGCGGAACATCCACTTTATCCTATTCTAATCTATCATAGTAATGTTTGTCAGTGCAATTACATTTAAAGTAGTGCAGTGTTTAATGTCTTATTAAGACCCCCCTCACCCACCTACCCATTTTGCAAAACAAATTCTATTTAGAATTTAAAGTTAACTTTTTAAAGTGCTTTCAAGTCCCCTTTAATTCCTAAAAAATAAGTACTTACTAACTGGTTTTATTCCTGTTACAACAGCACATGACTGAAAACATTATTGAGCACAATGCAATGATGGAGACGTTTACACCCAAATTTTTTTTTTGCTTTGAGCGGATCATAAACAGAAAGCGTCCCACAGACCTCAGCTGGTTTCATTCACCAAGCGTGAACCATTGATGCCACGATAAGTGACACGGCTGGGGCGGACCAGCACACCGTGGCCGGGTCGACAGCTGAAGTAGCGACGGCCGCCCACTGAGCCGTCATTCTTGCCCTTGGGGCTTCGGAGCTCCAGACCCAGCCAAAGGCCTGGGGCAAAGTCTGCTGTGCCCAGGTAACGGATGATTGCCATCTCATTGGCGCTGCTCAGCAGGACCTGCATGCCCACGTGGAGGTGGACCTGCCCATCAGAGCTCGGAGAGGGACTTGAGCCTGCGGTGCTTCCAGGAATACTTCCACTGCCCCCACTGAGGGTGCTCCAACGCCGGCGGTGAGGATTGGAACGACTCCTATTTTATTTTTGTTTTGTTTGTTTGTGGAAACAGAGCAAAAAAAAAATACAGTAAGAAAGATTTATGAGAAAAGCCAGGCAGTGTGACAGAATAAATCATAAGCAAACAGGAGATTCATGGGAGCTTTGTGTTTGAGGGATTGATCTTCAGTTTCCTGCTCTTGCTCATTATAACCACAATCATGCACTGGCCATTTAAAAGAACCTTTTGCTGACTAATACCACTGCTTCTTATCAGTATTGATTCAGTCATTGCTGCAGGGGATTCGGATAAAGCTGGAAAGCTTAGGGAGGGAATAATGCGAGGAATATGCAGGAAAGACAGACACACCTGGTAACGGGGCTTCTTCTGTTCGTCTCCTTCGGAGTGGCGATGGCCGATGATGTGCTGAAACTGCGACGAATTGTCCCTGCACGGCAAAAACAGGAGTCAATTGCTTCAACACAAACACACAGAATAATAAATGCAAAGTCACATTTAGCGTAGTTCAAAGGTTGTAATGAAGGCAGAATTCTTACCACTTAGAGGATGACTGAGGCGCGAGGAAGTGAGCTCTGAAAGGCAATCAACAGATCCATGGATTCTGCAAAAAGAAGCAGGCAACTGATTTTTCCCAGAATGAGACAACCTTTGGAGGTTATAAAAACAATTTTCATTAAATGGGCCCCAATTTGCTCGTTTCCAGCTCCTTGATTTTATTGTTGGACCCTACTAGGGTAGCATTGCGTGATTCACAATTTATAAACAATCCTTATTTATTTTGCAGTGATGCTTGATGTAGCCCCCTTCCCCCAGAGCTCATTCATTGTCTAAAACATGCTGTTTTAGCCCTTCTCCCTTTGAGGGCACTATCCTTTTAAAGCCCACTTTCTGTCCCTCATAAACAGAAAAACAGCAGGCTGGTGACAGAAAACTAAATGATGTGATCATTCAGGAACACTAAAGCACACAAAGAGCCAATCTAGATCCGGGAACAAATTAGAACCATGTTGTTGCACTGACACAGATGGTAGAGTTTCTGCTGTGTGGTGGCAAGCATTTATACGCTACGTGGACAAAAGTACTGATACATTACAGCTACTTGGAAAGCCACGGCATGAAGCTCCCAGCCACCAGCTCTGGTGCTGATGTTAATGCCAGAGGATGTTTTGAGCTCTGCAGCTAATATGCGCCTCCACACTCTGCAACCCAACTGTAATGTTGTGTTTTCCAACACTTCAGGGCTCAGTTGTTGTGGTTCCTTAACTTCCATTTTGCAGTGTTACTATTTTTTTGGAACACCTAGTAGGAAAGAAATTTCACAAGCTGAATTGTTGCTAAAAAATTCAGCGATCTCTTTAGGGCGACCTTTTCTTTCCTAGCTGTATGGCTAGGTGCTTCATTTTAAACACCTGCCCATATGTTGTACTCTACTGATGCTCCATGTAAATCTATAGTCAAGTGTAAAACTCACTTGGCTGACACTGTTTGTGTGTAGAAGAAGTATAACTTACAGGTGGGAAAATGGCTTTTTAACCTTTTTTGTGGAGAAAGTCACCAAACTTCTGAAGTGTTTTTAAATCAGGTTGGATTTCCATAAATGTGTTTTCTATATCCCTGTGGCCAAAGAAAAATGATGAGGCTTCCTCCATATTCATTTAGATACTGATTTCAATATAATCACACAGAGAAAAGTGGTAAAAATTGTTTCTTGAAGGACCTTGGTGGGGATTTTTGTGTCTGAAATTAGTATAAAAGGATATTCGCTCTCATTGCCATCAGACAGATCCAAGACACTTGGCTAATTGGGGTTTACTTGTACATGCTGACCTCATTATTTGAAACTTGGCAATGTTTATTGCGGGCATACACGACTGTAACAGTGTATAAATTACATCAAATTCGAAAAAAATATCAGGTTCTAACTGGCTGTATTCAGATGTAAGCACATATTCAGTTTAGTGGGTGTGCTTTTGATGGCCACCTCTGTCAAAACAAGTTGAATGGGGAAAGAAAATAAGAATAAAAACAGGCTTTGGCTGCCTGACCTGATAAACTACCTTGCTTATTAAGATTGTCTTAAGCAACTATATAATAACAGCCATAATAACATTTATAAAGGCATTTAAATATTGGAAGCTATTAAACATCAGTGTGCCAAACAGCACATGAGGAAAACAGGAAAATGGGAAAGTGTGTGATGAGGGATTGGGGGGGGGGGGGGGGGGGGGGGGGTTCTTCCTAATGGATTGTGATAGCTGCTGACAGGAAAAAGAAAGGAGGAGGAGAAGCAACTTCCTGGATGGAGACAAAGTGATATTCTTGATTTGACAGCAGGAAAGCAAGTGCTTAGCTGAGCACACTTTGTACCCTGGAGTTAATTAGGGAGGAAAAAAGTAAAGGAAAAAAAAATTAATAAAAGATGACAAGGAAAAAAACAGCAGCTGAAATCCCTCCGAAAAAAACAAACAAAAAAAACCAACCAGCTTTTAAATGGAAGAAATAAGCAAAAAGTCAACAAATCCTGAATGGTAGATCTGCATAGAGATGAAGCAGAAGTGGCATTTACTCCCAGAAAGAAAGGTTAAATGTGTTAATTTAATCACCAGTCCATGAGCTCTGGTAAATCACCGCTCCTTTACAATAAACATGTTTAGTATTTCCAATGCCAGCTGCTTTTTAGGGTGTAATGGTTTTTATCAAGTTATGACACACATAATACACTTGACACACTGTGCTAATAATGAGCCATCCAATAAAAAGGTCAACAGCTTTTATTCAATTCAATTTGCAAAAAAAGAAAGAAAAAGAAGTAAACAAAACAATGCATGCAGTGAATAACTCAGTGGTTTGTGCGTATGTATGCCAGGGAGCATATCCTGTGTATAATAATTAGGCCTCCAGTGGAATTTGCCTTTGTTCTGCACTCCACTGTACTTATATGCTGCCTTAACAACAGCATCTCCACAAAGGACTGTACATTTTTCCCTTACACACACTTACGCTCTCAGGAGGGAGGAGAGGGTGATTAAACTTTTTCCCTAACGATTCCCAAGATGATTCAGGAAACAATTATTGTGCGATATTCTGTTTTTACTAGGATGCTCTCATTTTGTCTCGTATCATAAACTCAGGGCGCTCCTTTTCTTTAGAGCATGTGTTGATCCAGATATATCACTGCTCAAAACAAACTAAGGGAACACTTGATCATCACAAGACAACACAGAGTCAGTTACACTTCAGGGAAATCAGTCTGTCCAGTTAGTACGCTAACGAATCAATTTCACCTACTTTGGTACAAACAGAAGCGACTGCAGAGGCAACAACAGGACAATAGCCCAAAAAGGAATGGCTGTGCAGGTGGCGACTACAGACCATTGTCCTCTTCTCATCTTTCCTGATTGATTTTTCCAAGTGTCCTTGTTATTACAGGTGTGAGACAGTACCTGCAGCTCATTCAGGTTGCACAGATAGTGCAGCTCCGGGCAGTTTGCTGTGTCTCGCTGCACAGTCTCACTGTGCGAAGAGGAACACAGGAAGCCCGAGAAGTTGACCTCCTGCAGTCGACTCCTGCATGTTTTCTGACCAAACGGTCACACTCAGACTCCGTGAGCATGGCATGAGAAACCAATATCCTTAAGTGGGAACTGTGCCCCACGTCTTGCAGCTCAAACAGCATTTATGAGACAGCACAACTGGCAGATCCAACACTAATACCCTGCTCTTTTCATAGATGAGAGCAGCTTCACACTGTGCACGTTTCACACACATGAAGACTGTATGGTAAGATCATCATTTGACACTGGGTCAGTGATGGTCCGGGGAGGCATCAATGGTCACACAGACTTCCACATTAGCCAGCAGTTCCCCGACTGCTGTTAACGATGAAATCCTCAGAGATTGTAGGCAGTTTCTGGAATATAAAGGGACTCAAGCTACTGAGCAGCCCTCACATTCGCTAGTCCTGAATCCCAATGAGAATCTCTGGAACATCACGTATCAATAAATCAATAAATAGTATAACAGAATGTCCAGGAGCTCACTGATACCCTAATCCACGTCTGGGAGGAGATTATAATATAGAATTAAAACACAGCTCAGCAACAAAAAGCAGAGGACTTCAACCAACGAGACTGTGGTTTGTGATCCTCGAAAAACAAAAAGTAACCAGAGAATCAATATTTTTAGACACAGCAAACTTACTTTCATATGAAAAAAGAGAGAAAAAACAACACAGTTGGAGTTATAGTTGCCTTGCTGACAAAAAGCCATTCATTATCACATCATAGGAAATATCAACACAGTGATAGATTCTGCAGTCTTTGCCGCTCCCTCCCCGAAGCCCAAACTCACTCAATACACGTCTAATAAATATTCATAATTTCAACATCAACCTTTTTTTTTTTCATAATCAACCTTTATCTTGTTTTCTGTGTGTAAAAGTTATTTGTAAAAAATTTTTTTATAAATAAAGATAAACTGAGAATCTAAATGAAAACAGCTTACAGCAGTTTTGACTCCCATCTGTCAAACTGAGTTCTATCGTTTACGCTCTCTGTCTCTGCCAAATATTTAAAGTTAAAACATAAAAACGTTTCTTTCCCATCTCCATCCCCGCTGTGCAGAGAGGTAGCTGATGGGTGAGATCATTTGAACAGCAATCCCACACTTTGTTCCATAACTTTAAAGACAATCGGGGATACGAGAACAAACGACTCCAAAAGCTCGTCAAACATTAGGATAAAACCATGTAGTCACAAAACAACTGACTTAGAAGTGAAGATTAAACATGTGACGCTGCTTATCCCACAGTAAAAACAATGCAATGTACTTCACCACAACTACATTCAGGCAATATGGCCATTTGCACTTTAGCAGTATTCTTAAATATGATTTAGAAATAACTCGCGATCCCTGTTTGTTCCACTCAGCTGTAAAATATGGATTCAGCGTCAGAACGCATCACTAATAAAACCTGCCTCGCATTTAAATAAATGCAGCATTTTAAAGCGATGTCTCGTTTGTACATTCAACAAACTGGTGGGTAAATATAACCACCTTTATATATCCATTATCCATAATCAATATTTAAAAGCAGCGATGATGGCATCTGGCTCATTACTAGGTGAAACATTAAACAGAGAAGTCATGCAGGGAGAGGGGCCTTGGGCTTCGCGTTTGACGACTCAGACTCGAGTTAATCACCAGTTCAGAGAAGCCCTCTTAGCTGCAAAATCAAATATGTCAGTACTTACACAAATGATACTGTCAAAGGAGCTCATTAGTGCACTCAAATGTATTGATGAAAGAAATGAAATGCAACCTCTGGGTTTCTGGGGTCTATTGCCAAATTCATACCATCAAATCTGCTCTCGAGTTTTTAATCATTTAGAAAACATTCTTCTTTGACAAATCTGTTTTTAGTCCTGGCATGACCACTGGCAAAAACCAAAAAGGGACCGTTAATCTTGAGAAGAAAAGCTACCTTAACGATTCCAGACTCACCTCTGAACGCGAGACGGAGGAGCAAAGACTCCATGTTTTGGTGGGCAGGTGAAGTATCTCACTCCTCCCACTGACCCGTCATTTTTACCGCTCGGCTTGTCCAGTTCGATGCCCAACCAGAGTCCTGCACAGAGAGACCGGAAATCAACACTGTCAAGAGTAGGGATGGGTACCGGTGTCATGGCACCGGTTCTGACATAAACGGTAGTAACCAGACCGAAAAGCAGCGCACATTTCGGTGCTTTATTTCGGTGCTTTTTTTTTTCCTGAGATGTGATACACTTTAGATTCTAGCCAATCATTTTACGTTTCCGAGGATAGTAGGCGGGTCCAGGTGCGTACGTTCTTTTAGAGCAGAGCTACAGATTAAAATGCCCAAGGCGAAGCAGTCAAAAGTCTGGCTGTAGTTCACAGCAAAATATGCAAACTCAGCAGCTGCAACAAGTGCTTTAAGCTGATACTGTGACACTGTCAAAGGAGGTAACACCTCAAATCCGACGAAACACCTGGCGACGTATAGCGTTTTTTTTAAAGCCGAGAAATGCGCCGTATTTGATAGCTTGCTGCGAGACCTCACACCGAGCGCATCTACTGCGGGTGTGGTGCCTGTTATCGGACCCGGAGCCCTGCTAGTGTAGCAGAAATGATGGCGGATGATGATGGCAGCAGCAGCCCCATAGCTGCAGAAAAGGCTAACATTGTTATCTTTTTACAAAAAAACAGCTAAACATGAGAGGTTTTTGGACCAATTTTGTGTTCTCCATTCTTTAAGCACCGGTTTGAGCACCGTTTAAGCACCGGCACCGTTTCAAAAGTACCGGTTTGGCACCGGTATAGGATAAAACCTAAACGATACCCATCCCTAGTCAAGAGGCATATTAATAAATGAGCAACACACCTTAAAATAAAAACATCATTTTAGACTGGCGACACCAAACCACTTCTTAAAAAATGACTGAATGATTGAAAAAGATCCCAACAGCTGCTTTTATTTTATGGTGCGCTCCCATCATCTCTTTTACCAGATGTAAGGTTCTCTCTCTGGCTGCCCCTGAGCCTGCTTCTGCTGGAGTTGGTTACTCGGCTCCTGTTACAGACGCTTTCCTAAAAATCAAATGTTCTTGCTTCCTGTGGTTCAAATACAATTCTTTACAGTAGCCAAGGTTTCTCCAAGAAGGATATTTGGTTTCCAAGTGTTTCTTTATTTTGCTTTTAGCATTATTTAACTCAACCCAACATCAGTCTACTGCTCAGTGGCATTTTTGGCTCAGCTGACGCCATAAAACAGGGAGTTTTACAGTAAGTCCTCCTGGTTTTGTGCGATTTTATCTCCGCACAAATCCATCTTCCTCGCTCTTAATGAGGATGTCCGACTTGTACAAATGTGATAAAATACGATTTCGTTATTTCATTTTAATAGCTATAATGATAATAATATTTAACTGACACAAAAGCACGACACCTAGGTCACGGTACACCATTTGGGAACCACTGACATGGTTAATACATCCACAGTAAATAAACTAAAGTGTGCTGGAGGGAGATTTACTTCACGGAGACATCCACATGTCAGTTCATACTTACAATATATTGGAAAACTCTAAATAGGAGAGTTTGCCCTAAATTAGGACATTTGGCAAAGGTGATATTTCACTTCCATCTCAGGCAGCTCCTAAATAAAGAACTTTTTAGCTCTTAAATGTTCAATCACTGTCCTGTAAAATGATGCAACTCCTCAATGTGAGCCAGAAAGTTCAGACAATGTTTCTCCTTTCTCTTTACGAGGGCCTTAAAACACCTCGCAATGCCAGATGAAGGTATAGCCAGAATTCTAAAAATAAGTGAAGTTGCTGTGAAGTATCGAGCAGCTGCTGTTGTTTTTAGTATGAAAGCACAGCGCTCGGTGCAGCGAGATAACAAAGCATCGCTAACACTGATTTAAGAGTATCAAAGGAAACTTAAGACTAAAATCCCTTCAAACGTGATCCTCGGTGCTGTGAGATACATCACTATTTATTCATACATGACTAGTGCTGGGCCAGAACTACTACCTAAATATTAATGAATACTGTGAGCTGTTTTCTGTTTGGGTTTCAATGGCTTTTTGCTCAGCGACAGCTTCTTCAAATCTAATTTTTTTTTTCGCCAAGTATCTTCAGTTGAACTCAAGGATTCCCTCTGCAATAAGTTGGGAATGAGAATGCAGCTGAGTTCATCCAAGGTGAAAGACAAGAGCATAACAGAGCCTCACTTTATCTTTATCTTTATCCATGTGAGTCATCTGCAGAGAATGAGTTCTCAAAAGTTCCCCAAAGTTCAACAATTCAAGACAAAACTGCTCCTTCTTGATTGGGTTCATTTATTCATGTTATTTCACTGTAAAACCCCAAAACTCTGGTTTTAATTTTTGAACAATGGTCTTTTATCCATCATGTTAGGTTTACACTCAACTCTTGTCCTTTCTTTGGTTGCGTTTCAATGAGTTTATCCCAAACTACTCACTAAAAATACCAGAATATCACTTCTATGCAGGACAGGCACGTTAAACAAAAGAAAACTGTGGTAACTTTAATTCTTTATGACTGCCCTGAAAACAGCAAAGGACAGGCATGGTTTATTAAAAGGATCATTAATATTTAAGGCTTTTAAGATTTCTTTGTTAAAGTTCTTTCCAAATTCAAGGTGTCATGTACACAAAAAGTTTGTTCTACTTAATTCCATTATTTTGTTTAAAGGGCCAAGCACCCGTTTTCCTCAGTAATAATTTATTCATATACATGGATACCAGTGTAGAAATGTTTACTGTTGTCGCCTGAAAGAAAAGAAAAGCTGCACAACATGAAGCACAATACCACTGCCACTGACTTAAGGTACTTTTTTAAGGAAATTCCTCAAAAATGAGACTTTTATCAACTGTCCTGTCTATATCAAGGTTATTATCGTTAACGAAAACGAACGAAATAACGAAAACTAGAAGTGAAAAAACATTTTCGTTAACGGAAATAAAAATAAAAACAAAAAAAGGAAAACTAACTAAAACTGTAATGAGTGTTCACAAAACTAACTAAAATTAACTGAATTTATAGCAAAAATGTGTTTAGTTTTCATTGATGTGTGCGTGTCATACAATAGTCAAGGGTGAAAATGAAGTTTAGTTTCCAGGTTTTTTTCTTGCTGTGTCTCATTATGCCAGCAGGGGGCAGTACGTTAGTCGAGTCGTCTGTGTTGCTGCTCCGTCCACACGCAGAATCATGTCAGGAAAAGTCGGGAGCCAGATTCCAATTTGGGATTACTTTGAATATGACTGTGTTTTGGATAAAGCAAGTGTCTTGTAGTGGAAACAGACAAATTATGAGGGACATTTCTAAAGGGAAAAAAATCCCACAAACCTTAAAGTGCACTTGAAAAGCTCACACAAGAAGGCTAACCTAGCTTACCTTGAGAAGGTAAGGGAGCACACTCAACCCTCATCCCCAGAAAACAGAAGCTAACCCCAGGCAAGGCAGCGTGATGCATCCCGAGACAACAGGACGGGGATATCTACACAACTGTGTGAGTCAATTACCTTCAAAAAGTTTATCAATTCACTTGAACCAAAATTATGAACACCCGGTGCTGCGAGAGTTAATAGTCTCGTTGGGGCCAAGATATACATTTTATAGTTGCCTGGTATCGATGGTTGTTCATCTGCCTTTATTTATTTATTTATTTATTTATTTATTTAAAGAACCCATAGGTGGGAATGTGAGTTGTCTGTCTCTGCGTGTTAGCCCTGCGACAGACAGGCGACCTGTCCAGGGTGCAGTATGGTAGCTGGAATAGCAACATACCCAAGGATGAGCAGAGTGACTGATATGATGAAACTGGGATTTTGTTACACTTAATTATTGCAAACACAACTAAAACTATAACTGAAACTAATCAAAACTAAACTGAAACTAAGTATTTTCCAAAAAAAAAACAAAAACTAAACTAGCAAACAATTGGTAAAAACTAATTAAAACTGATATAAAATTGAAAATCTGAAGTCAAAACTAAATAAAAATAAAAATTAATGAAAATTGCAAAACTATTAAAACCCTGGTCTATATCCAATACACCCAAGTTATTGTAGTTTTGCATTTTCTAATTAGTTTTATTTTCAATAAGGCATCCTTTGGAGTCACTGCATTTATGTTTTGCATTTGACCCGTGTCAAATAAAGACGCTTGTTTAAAAAAACAAAATTAATAAAAATAATACTTGACATTACATTTAAATCCACAAAGTGAGCATCTCAACCTCTCCACCTAAACAGGCGGACTTGGCTTCTATAAAATGCGTCAGCTAACGCGTCATGGCAGTGTCACCACACAACATCTTGCGCGCATCCTGGCCATGCCAATCACCTTTGACACAGCGAAGGTATTTCGCGCCACAGGAACATTGATTGAGAACATTGATCATTTACACTGGAAAGTTCACACTAATTTACATCTTACAATTTGTGAATAAAGCTGATGAGTTAATAAGCTGAGAAAGACATTTTTCGAATAATATCAGAATGTGATTAACGTGCTTTGCAGCTGATGTGATAAATGCCAGCATCAAACGCTGAATAATAGCCTGATCATAACATCATCCACTGGTTAGTCCTGCTTTGAAGCCTCCATCCAGGGATGGGTTGGACTGAGAAACTGTATGCTCAGCGACTTGTCACTTACAAATTAGCCACATTGCAAATCATGCTCTGCTTCATCATTTATTATGACACTAACAGGTTTATAATTTAGAAGACGAACAATGAATGTTGTATTAAATTATATCTACCTTTAATAATTTTGCTGAACTGTGATCTCACAAAATACAAACTAAACCCATCTTTTATGTAGAGCACATCTGTTTGAGAAAATGTGTTCGACCTGGAGCAAAGTTGGTTTTCCCGTAGAACTGGACCACACCAGTTCTCTGACCGACTACCAGCACCCTCTCCCCGAGGCGCACCTCAGAGCCATCACACAGGGAGCTGCTACCTGAGGGGGTTCGGCTTCGAAAACCTGCGAGGAAGAGGAAAACCATTTGTTAGCTTTGATGGTCATTTCTCTCAATTTCACGCGACTGATTCTGCTTAATGATGGGAAATCATGAAATACAGTACTATGGGATTATTAGACCTGCAGTGGTGCCAGCAGAAGAGCGGAGGGCTGGTGAAGGTGTTATTCTGGGACTCGGGGAAACACGCTCCCTTCGTTGCCTGGCTGGAAGCCGTTGCCTGGGCAGCGGACGGGGTCGAGCGCCCGGTCCCTGTCGAGAGTCCAGTGAAGACGACGAAGAGGAGAGCGAGCGGGAGAGGGCGCCTGTGGGTGCAATGCAGAAACAAGAAAATAAGAGAAGGAACCCCTCAAAAAATCTAATGAAATGGCCAAAGCAAACTCAATAGCTCACGTTAATAATTAATTCACACCAAGACAGCCATACTGCCACACACACACGCTACTCATATATCAAAATGGCTTATCAACTGTTGCATCTAGGCTTAGCTGGGACATTAGCTGTCTACATTGTTATCTAAAAATCACACGGCACCAAATGCCTGCTTCTCCTCTTAATAATGAATCCACCATCCCTCCATTTGGACCTATATCAGTAACTCTAATGCCACTGAGATAATGAAGCTCAGTCTATTATTCATTTTCCATTTTATTCTTCCAAGTGTGACAGTGCCTACAGCAGCAGGATCTTGGCAATTACCACTTTATTTTTATTTATTTTTTGCCTAAAACCTAAGCAGCTGTGTCACATCAATCTAAGGCAGCACGCATCAAATGAGCTCAGTCTTCTGCAGTTGCATGTACCATTACCAAGCTCCAACTAAAGGGCAACATGCTAATCCCCGCCCAACACTGGGGAATGACATGGAAGACGAGGATGCCGGATTTCGCTCTTAAGAAGCTATTTGAACGCTGGACCTCATTAAGCTTTTAACTTTCACAGACCTTCACAGGCCATTAGTTCATTAAGTGCCCGACTCTGGGAAGCTAATTGATTAAATCAGTGCCAGAATGCTTTAAGAAGGGAAGATTCAGCTACAAAGTAATTGAAACCTGGAAAGAAATGTGAGAGAAACTTGTTAGCCTTTCCCAAAACTTGTTTTCAATAGTTAGCCTTGGGTAGTTTGTCTCAGCACAGATTTTAAAAAGAGAAAAACAAAACAAAAATAAAAGACAGTTGTTGTTTCTGTCACTTCTGTGTGCATGCTTCATGCACAGAGAACACTGTATAGAGGAATTTATGCAGCACTTGCTTATGCATTATACACAATTGTTTATTAAAAGCATCGCTTTAATTCACAAGGGGCAGTACTTTGTTTAAAGAGACACTGACACAGATGGATTAGGATGCTGGATTCAAGTATTAAGGTGTACAGACACAGATGAGGAAGCGGGATTTGAACAATTCCCCCAGCTTCTGCTAAAGCTCAAATACATTCCCACACTACATTCTCAGATAGGAAGTGCATTAAAGCCAGCTCAGCTATAACTCCAGTACCTGTCTTTATGATTGAGGTGTCGCCCTCTGTGTCTTGATGAGGACCAGATGCACTTTTTTGATTATCAGGTGTGTTTTTAACAGAAGGAGACAAACCTTTCAACCCACACACACACACACACACACAAAAGAGACACAAGAGCATTATTCATCAGATAGCAAGGTTGGTAAATAAAAGTCATATTGACAGCTTGAAATTGTAGTAAGATTGTCTAGTCAGGCAGGTTAAATTGGCTGAACTAAGGAACCCATCAATCTGACTGAATAATCTGCACCAGTGTCACACTGTATCCGTTTAAGGACGTGCCTCAGCAACCTGATTGCCCAAAAAAAAAGCACTTATCCTGAAAACAACATAGGTGGAACTTTGTCAACACAGTGGAGCTCTTTGCATGTAAAGCAGCCCTCCAAATGGACAAATGTCAGGTCAATTTGTGCAAACCCTGTGCAAAACACACGGGGCTGTAGTCTCAAGATCGACCGGTTGATATGCTCTTATCCAACCAAATTCTCATTCTCGGCTGCCAGTGTTACTTCCATGTGGAGAAGAGTGGTGCATCAATAGCCCACATTACTTCTGGCAGCAGGGCGAACAATAGGGATGGGTACCGGTATCCAGTGCCATGATGGCACCGGTTCTGACATAAACGGTAGTAACCAGACCGAAAAGCAGCGCACATTTCGGTGCTTTATTTCGGTGCTTTTTTTCCTGAGCTGTGATACACTTTCTTCTTCCTTACATTTGTATTGGCGGTTGGCAAACAACTGAAAGGTGCATTACCGCCACCAACTGGTATGGAATGATACACTTTAGATTCTAGCCAATCATTTTAAGTTTCCGAGAATAGTAGGCGGGTCCAGGTACGTACGTTCTTTTAGAGCAGAGCTACAGATTAAAAATGTCCAAGGCGAAGCGGTCAAAAGTCTGGCTGTACTTCACAGCAAAAGATGCAAACTCAGCAGCTGCAACAAGTGCTTTAAGCTGATACTGTGATACTGTCAAAGGAGGTAACACCTCAAATCCGATGAAACATCTGGCGACGCATAGTGTTTTTTTTTAAAGCCGAGAAATGCGCCGTATTTGATAGCTTGCTGCGAGACCTCACACCGAGCACATCTACTGCTTGTGGGTTGCCTGTTATCGGACCCGGAATTAGCAACATCCCCCAAAAACCCGAAGAGGAGCGTCCTGGCCCCTAGCCCTGCCAGTGTAGCAGAAATGATGACGGATGATGATGGCAGCAGCAGCCGTTCTTCTCTGCGTGAGTAGCTTAATGTTGTTCGTGTGTAATTTACGTTGAGTAGGCTAACCACGTTATTACATTAATGCATGTAAGGTGAACTAGCAAACACCATCATAGCTACATGCAGCTGTCTTCTTGTTTGATGGCAGATACTCCCTTCACCCTGGCCAAAAAGGCTAAAATGACCAAAGAAAAAGTGGAAAACAGTTAAACATGAGAGGTTTTTGGACAAAGTTTGTGTTTTTTTCCATTGTTTAAGCACTGCTTCCAGCCAAGAATGATACCATATATGCCCCATAGCTGCAGAAAAGGCTAACATTGTTATCTTTTTACAAAAAAACAGCTGAACATGAGAGGTTTTTGGACCACTTTTGTGTTTTCCATTCTTTAAGCACCGGTTTGAGCACCGTTTAAGCACCGGCACCGTTTCAAAAGTACCGGTTTGGCACCGGTATCGGATAAAACCTAAACGATACCCATCCCTAGCGAACAATCTACCGTCGCAAAAGGGAGGAAAAAAAAAAAAAAGAGGCAGCGATGTTGAAACTGTGAACTTGCCAAAACTTGCTTAATTAGTGTTTAAATGAACTGAACTTGTACTCTGAGTCCGCTCCAAACAAACTGACACCAGCTGTCAATTAGTTTGCTGGTTGCTAGTGTGACTGCACTTTATTCAAACAAATGGCCAAAAAGTCAAGGGTGAACTTTTCCTCACCCACCCTCGCCGATGGTAAATCAAGTGGTTGAAGAGTAGGTAAGATTTCAGTCGACCGAGATTTGGTTTTGTTGATATGAGCCCTAGAAAGGCAGTTTACGAAATCTAACAAATTACAGGAAATAAGGAGCATTTCAAATGAGGAGAATTTTAAATGAGGAGTCTGTGAAGACGCACAGTGCAGCGCTGCGTTAAAGGCAGAGCCAAAAATGCTACACTGAAAAGATAAGGCACGAGGAGGGAAGTGAAGAAATGCAAATACAGGACAGCATGACATTGCAGAGTATAAATGATCCATGAATACTGAAGCTGACTTTTCATTTACTGCAACACACAATCAAATTATTTAAAAAAAAAACAAACAAAAAACAGACAAACATGCTGAGACAAGCACTTGTGTGCACACAAAGGCCTAAATGACAGTGAACACCAAAGAACTTCAAAAGCAATCTCAGACTGATTCAACACAACAGAAAAACAGCATTTCCTGCAGAAGTACGTGTAATTGTGTTTTAACAACCTTTTAGCAACAAACTGTAATTTTAAGCCTCTTATATTGTTTGCTGACTTTAAATATATCTGCTCTTTATTCAACACTTTGTTATTTTGATGGTGTGGTATCAAATATCATCATAATGAATACACCGCTCTCCGTCCACATATCTATTTTCTATTGCTTAGCAAGGCCTGGGTCACAGTGGCAGCCTAAGGAGAGATTTCCAGACCTCCCCATCCAGACCCTCAGCTCTGATAGGGGAATACAAACACATTCCTAAGTCAGCTGAGAGACATGATCCCTCTAGTGTGTCCTTGTGTGTGTCCAGGGGTCTCTTTTCAGTTGGATACACCTGAAAAACCTCGTCTAGGGATTCCAGAAGGAATAAACATGCATGCAGGAGAAAAAAAGACACCTAGATACTTTGGGCAGGGGAAACACACCCCAGCCCCAGCAGGGAGTCAGACCTGGAGGGTGCGCTTGTTGGTGACCGGCTGGTGGTCAGGGCTTCCCCCCTGGGCCCAGCCAAACCCAGCTCAAATGAGCCACTTGGGACGACGCCCCCTGTGAGCATAAGGAGCCATACAGTAGGGATTCAGTGTACTGTGGATGAGGGAGTAATCGAAGGCACGGGCTTGACAGTCTGATCCCTGGCTTTTAAAACTAAAAATTGACTGCATGGATATTACTAACATTAACAACACATTTTTAAAATATTTTTAGTTCAAAAAACCCTTTACAGTATCATAAATAGCATTTAATCCATATTAGAAATGCATAAAAAAAAAAAAAAAAAAAGGAGATGCAGCTCTAAAGACATGGTCAACTGTCAACTTTCATACGTAGCATACTGTAAAACAGTACACCACTGAAACCTTACTATAAAAAAATCTGAGGGACTCTGTTTTATAATAGACAATATCTGTGCATAAACACTTAATTTCTAATGAGGATTCAACAGGTACATAAAACTGTCTCATTTTTCTTTCTAGTCACCAACAGGACGCCCGTGTTTAAGTTTTACATTGCTCTTTGAAAAGTCATTAGAAAAATCTCAAATCAACCTGGTATTTATTGATTGCCATTTCAGTTAACATTTAGGGGGAGCTGGGAAATGCTCCCTTCAGAGACAGAGTTTGTGTCTTTCCTCTGAACTGCAGAGAAGAGACTACATTCCAACTCAGAATACCAAACATTTCTTGTCACTTGACCTTTAGCTTGCAGGGACCTCCTGGTAGATAGAGCTATCTATCCCTTCCACATCCACATAGTGGCATTCACTTCAAGTGGCAGACTGCAGCACAGACTGAGGCTTTATGAATTAAGCGGAGGTGGCTTTGTGCAGTTGTCTATGTTCTCACCACCCTTTGAGGCCTGAGTTACAGTTGACACACTCCAAGAGGGGCCAGCCTGGCATTCTGCCGTGTCTGTCTCCCCAGGTTAGCGAGACAAGGCAGTTCCACAAAGACCCGTTCAATCTATAGATAAACACGAGCCAGCAGCCTGCACTGCAGATCCAATGGGACAGTAACACAGGTGGCTCGACAAAGCCCTGAAAACTAAGTGTGTGGTCATAAATTAGTCTAGTTCTCTGGGCTGTATGAAGCTGTAGACACACATGGCCTCACATGCCTTGCATGGTACACAAAACACTCACATGCACTTTGTGATGAATGGCTGCCAGCCTATCCAGCCTGTCTATGCCATAGTTATTAAATCCTGCTTAATTGGACTATCAATCACCGAATTCTAAAGGCCTCTCAGGTCTGCAATTCCAATCACGTCCAGTTCAAGTGGCCTTCAAAACCTCTGAGTATTACACCACCCACAACAATACAGCTATAAGCCGCAGGAGTAGCAAAACCCAAAACCATACCAAGACACAGCTTTTACAATGGCGTAGTGCCTGGACTGCAAATGTCAACAGTGAGGAACCATCCGAAGAGTGAGAGCACCAAGTTATGTCAGCAGTCAGCAATTTTTGCCTCAACCTTTTGGCACTGGTTCAGAATCCATTTTTCAAAGTATTCAGAATAAGATTAATAAGATTACTATGAAAGCACAGATGCAATAAATCCATCCATGTAGTGGCATGGCTCATACTGGGTAGGAACGTTAAGAAGGACTATTTTTTAGCACAAAAGAGAGGCTGAAGTCATATCTGCAGCTGATGGCATCATCTGAACACTGTGGGGTGAGTTAGTTCTCCCACAGTGGGCTAAAAGGTCCTCATGTCAGTGGGGGCATCAATTTTGGATGTTGAATGAGTGTGTCACTACAAAATCTACAAAACAACAAGTAAACATTTGACTAAACAGAAGCAAAGCCAATAAACATATAAATTGCTTTTCTTGTTTTTGGCAAGAAAATATTAATGGAGGCAACTATGACAGCTTGACAGTGCCTCTTTATTACTACTCTGCTCTGCTTTTCTTAAGTGATGAAAACTATAATGTTCAAATACATTTAACTGACTAATCAATCCATGAATACAACTAACATTAAAGCTCACCTGTTTATTTCTCTTTACAGAAATGCCACTTCAATTTTTGGATCATTTAAACCAGGGGCTCCATCTACGAACCAGCAATCGTCTGGTCCCACAACAAAGGGGCACCATCATCTGAAACTACACTATAATAACCAAACTTCACTCTGAGATGTTGGACTTGATTGCAATTTTTTTTGACTACCCTCAGTCTTTTACCTTTATTGAATTCAATTTAGTTTTTGCCTTCAGTCTTTAATACATCAAAATCTGCTAAAAAAATAAATGCTTAGCATCAATGCAGCAGCAATAATATGCTGCTGCTGAATGTTATTACCTCTACGTTTTGAAAAATTAAACTCCCATTAGCAAATCTATTTTACTTTTAAATGTTTATGATATTAGTCATAGAACAGAGGAAGATTATGATCACCAAAATCACACATTATGCATTTCATTTAGTGAAACAATGGAGTAGCAATGAAGTCAGTTCCAATTGTCCTAAACCCCCTAAAGTAAGAGGGCTCCGAAATGTCAGTGGCTTCAGTAATAATGTATTTGGAACTGTGTAAATGACTAATGCTGTCATTTGAAAATATTCGTTTTCTATGAAGTTAGCACTGTTCTGTTGATTTTTTTTAATATGAAATAAAGTATCCAGGGGACTGTGCATTAGTACCTGTGGCATGCCTTGTAAAATCTTTTTCACCTGCTCTAATAAACGTTCACACACACATCGCTGCCCCAGGGCTCACCCAGCTAGTCAGACTCCCCATCTTTGTAGTTCAGGTTTTGATCAATTTAAGCCTTTTTTATTAGAGTATTTTATGGCAGAGATCCTGAGGTAAGACTTAATTTCAAAAACAACGCTACCATGACTGTCTTTGTCGCAGTGTTGAAGGTCTGTCAGGACCTGAGCACAACTTCAGTCATAGGAACAAAACCATATAACCATAGAACGACATACAACAACAGACACGTCATTCAACTGCTGTGACTTCTATCTACAATTTAGAAGGTTGTATAAACAAGATCAAGCGCACTGCAGACCCAACACTGATTATCTGAATTTAGCAGCAACACTTTTATCGCTTGTTTCTCACCTGTGTTAATCTTGGAAGTAATCCGAGACAGGTCGATGCGACGAGGGGGACGCACGGGTGTAGACTTCTTTGTAGTGCTGGTTTTATGTCTTTCCAAAGGTTTGCTTATCTTGGACAGTGGAGCAAAAATTCCTATAAAAGTAGAAAAGGCTCTAAGCATAACCAAGTAAGAATATCATCACTGACGAGACACAGAATGAGGATAATCTAAATACATAAAAGGGCAGCATGAAAGAGATTTTCTGTGCCAAGATAATAATAATAATAATAATAATGGATTGGATTTATATAGCGCTTTTCAAGGCACCCAAAGCAAGATACATTTTAAGTGCTAAAAACAGAATGAATTTACTGACATTTGGCCAAAAGGTCAAATATTATTTCCTATGGTTAGATCAGACGCCACGGAAAAACTGACCAGACAATTTAAAAGGTCCAGGAAACGATTATGTTATTATGTGAACTGCAGTCAGTGTGTTGCTGCTCATGTCTGAATGCAGGAGAACACATAAAAAAGTCTTGTTTGATCATTCAAGTTTGCTTTGTACCATTACACTATTTAATATGGGCTCAAAACATAAAAGCTACACTTTTAGAGCCTAAACAGTTGGTAATCCAAGTTTATAATCTAAATAAGGGAGCAGTTGTGTCTGTCATTGTTTTTGCTTTCAAGCACCGAGGCGTGACCTACCATGTTTGTTTCGACAGTTGAAATACTGAACACCTGCTACCGAGCCATCGTTCTTCCCCTCTGGTTTGTCGAGCTCCACTCCGGCCCACAGGCCACCGGAGAACTCGGTGCTGCCGCAGAACCGCAGACTTCCAACCTGTGTTAATAAATGTAAATGTACCACAGGAGGTCAAATAGAAAATATGGAAAACATCAATAAGAAACAAAACATTCACTAATAGAACTGGAACCAGCTCTGAGCACTGGCTTAAAGATAAGATACGAGTTTTGATTAGCAAACCACACAACTTGGCACAAAGTATTTCCTGGTACGGCCTTAGAGAAAAGCATCCAACACACACACTACAGTGGTAGGAGCCTTCAAAAAGAAGAACAGGGGCAATAGAAGGTGGCTAGTTGTGTACATCAGTGTGCACACATTAAGAATATCAGAAGAGGCGATTAATCAAATGCTTTTACTTTTGAGTCCTAAAACAGTAAGCTCCCACAGGTGATTAAGTATACTGCCAGATCCACTGCATTATCATAGACCCAAGACCCATAAATCTGGTGTTCACAGAGAAGCTGGTCATGACAGAAAATCAGCAGCAAACTGAAATGAAATTATGCATTTTGAAGCACATTACATAATCCCAGATGGTAGAGTTACTTAGAGTTTGCGAATATGAGACACGAGTTTGAAGAGCTGGAGCTCGTTGTTCTAATGTTTCTCCACTACACAATAAACTGCTGCCATCAATACCACTGGGCACTAAAGCCAGCCACATCACTTATGTTAACGGTCTTCCCACACTCACCGACTTTAATTCATCTGCAACCATTTAAATGGTAAATGTCAGAAACCTTAAAGCTTGGGTTTACTTGCATAGACAAATGCAAGAAATTCAGACGTCTTTGACTCAAGAAAAACTCCCCCAGTGGCTGCTTGCAGGTTATTTTCACAAATTCACATTTCCATAAAAGTATTAGGACTTCAGTAACACCAACTTTTTCAGCATGATCTCTACCATGGCCCAATAAAATTGTACAATTTTAACTCATGAGCCCTTAGAGTGGAAAAGGTGCTCCCTAATCTAATAAGAGTCAATTTTTAAGATATCTTTCATAAAAGTGGAGTTATTTAAAGAATGACTACAAATCTTTTTGATGTAATGGGGCCTACATCATTTATTTTTTAAAAAAAAAAAAAAGTTCAACAGCACCACTTTAAATACCTAGTTTGTTTTTCAGTGAGTTTGAGGTCTGAGCACACTCATTACTCCCTCTTCAATGAGGAAGGGTTATGAGAAGCGGGCACATCTTCAAAGTCTGGCATGAAGGGTATCGTGTGCCTTACAGACTGGGCACATTTATTCAGTACAGGGGTATATAAATAAAACTGACTTTACTCATGAAGTCCTAGATTATTTGTACAAGGGTAACGGTGTCACTGCAAAAATTTCATTACTGTTTAAATTTCATTACTTTCAATCATGTTGGATGTTAGGTGTCTGCAGAGAGGTAATACTGAAAGGAGCAATAGGTAGCAAGAGGTAATTGAAGAGTTTTAACTTCCAAATCGTGCAACTCACATCAGCTATAATGTCACGGCTTACACGGATGGTTTGTGAAACAGATCTCCTGAGATTTAGTGCAGTAAAAAGGATATTCCATTTAACAAAGCTCAATTTAATTCCTTCTATTAGATACATCACTGTTTGCCATTTTTCATTACTCCGGTCGTCTTCACGCGACACTCTTTCAGCATGAGGACAAAGAAACTTAGTAAATACTCTACTGTGTGAGAAATGGATGCAGTTCCAGAAGTACAGAGCAGACCCCATAACTGTCAAAAAAAATTGTCTTCGGGGAAGAAAAATGGAAAAGCTGTTAAGTATTAGTGATGTTGAATTACCTATGACTGCCATAAAGTAAGGCAATTTTGTGCCCGTGGCGCTGCACTCAGTGTCTTTCACCTGCTTTGTTAGGTCACATAAGGTGGACTGGGCCCATGCTGTCAGCCCGATGAGTTCAAATTAAAACACAAAGCACAAAGAGAAAGATTTCTGGGGTCCTCATTTAATTTTAGAGCAGAGACACCATGTAGCAAATTGTCAGAGCTGAACAGTGCAATGAACTCAATTAGAAAAATGAATTGTATTTAACCTATGGGGCTAAATACCCTTCTTATAAAAGTGTGATCCATTTCAAAAGGATTGCACATGGCTTAAGGGCCCAGCATGGTACTGCATTGGTAGTCTGTAGGTGCTGTGCACACGTATTCACATGCTGTCACTGGGAGACTGTACAATGTTAAAAGAAATGTGCTTTTTTTTTTTAGTACTTTGTTCTCGCGACCGAGCCGAGTATGAAAACACGTACACAAAAAAAGAAAAAACGACTTCTTTGTAGCAAATTGAAACTGCTGTAACTATCCTTTTTAACCATTAGTGCTTTTTTCGGTCTTTTATGTTTCATATGTCTTTATTTCAGCATTACCTGGTCAAGCCAAGCCATCTTTTTAACCAATCAACATTCAACTATGCACAGCATCATCACTGTCAGGCTATGTGCTAATAGCTTTTTGGATGTTGAATTCCCATGGAATCTCCCTGTGAGGAGCCAAAGAGCTATGAGAACTGAAACCAACACAGTACCATGAATCCTATTTTACAAAACTGCAAGGTTACTGATTAGGGTAATGAGCAGTGTTGGGAAGGTTACTTTTAAAATGTATTCCATTACAGAATACAGATTACATGCTCCAAAATGTATTCTGTAACGTATTCCGTTACGTTACTCAATGAGAGTAACGTATTCTGAATACTTTGGATTACTTAATATATTATCATGCTGTTTACAACTACGTGAATGTACTATTGCTGTGATTTATTACTGTTACTGAAGGTCCGCGGCTCCGAACCGTAGTAAAGGGACCTCTGGCTAATACGGTGGGTTCTGTGTCGGCTCGTAGCTGAAAACTAGCTTTACTTTGTTGTCTGGGTCAACTTTGCTAGCGAAAGACAGAGAGAGGCGTTGAAAGGCTGCTCCAACGGAACTTATTGTTTTTGGAGGAAAACACGAACACAGCGTACAGTCGAGTCTTAATAGCTTACTTACAACTGGGCTCGTCAGGCACTCTTCTTGGCTGCAGTGGTTATTATTATATTTACATGCTTCCAGCTCCCGTTTCTGCTCCGTGACAGCTCATACTTTTCCTTTTTCTCCCTCCTCGCTCACAGACACATAACGTGTATGGCAGTCCATTCTCCCTGCAGCACGGACTACACTGCCTATGATGCTACATTCTTTAGAGCTATGCCTGTAGCATTCTGCCTATTAGCTTAGCACAACAACAACAAAAAGGCCTCTCTCACCCAGGAAACACGCAGAGAGAGAGAGCGTTGCCTTGTAACCATGGCAACCGTAACGCTGCCGCCTGGAACAACAGAACGTAGCTGTCAAACAAAACCCAAACAGTCCTGACCCACCACAATATGAAACAAGGAAGTACCGCCGTGTAATCCGTTTATTTCAACAAAGTAACTGTATTCTAAATACCACCTTTTTAAACGGTAACTGTAACGGAATACAGTTACTCATATTTTGTATTTTAAATACGTAACAGCGGTACATGTATTCTGTTACTCCCCAACACTGGTAATGAGTAACACTGCAGAGCTAATGGCAACCAATACAGAAATTCAGAGCTTTTTTTGCCATTACTCTCTTGCCCTCCCTGGGCTGTCAGAACTCTTAATGCAAGCTAAGAGTGTGTAAGGACTTCCCCAACACATCCACCCTGACACTGCTGTGATCATCTATGTGCAGTATCTCAGTCTTTCCATGTTCTGTGCAATATTTTTGGCCCATGTGCAATTGTTTTGATCCCAGTTTCAATGTTTCCTACACATACACCATGTATATAGTTCCACTCACATATGTATACATATACACTGTTTTTTATTTTATTCTATTTATTTATTTATTTTCCGCCTTCGTTGTATATTGATTTCTCTTCTTCTTACTTTAGCACCTTTGTGGTTCAGCTACCCAATTTCGCTGTGCAAGAAACTGCACAATGACAATAAAAAGCTCTAAGTCTCTAAGTCTTAGGACCCAAATCTGTACATGCATCTTTGCCATACTGCCTTACTTAACTGGTTAAGAATTAATTGCTGGTGGTTTGTTGCACTTTATCCCCTCTTCCTTTAGACATTACATGTACAGTACTCTTCACCACATATTCTTTATATCCATCATGAGGACGATGGTTTTTTTCTTTTCTTTTCTGTACTTTGACAATTTGTTGCCAATTAATGCCTTCCCACAATATATCTGTCATTCCTCACACCCACACGTCAACATCCATACTTTTCTATCTTAATGCAGCGTGTTGTGTATAGCTGCATTATAGTTACACAGTATGTGTTAGAATTATGACCAAAAAAAATAACTAAAGAGGACAGGGCATTTTTTAAATGCTAAGTATAATTACACTGTGACTAGTCAACAGATTTTGTATAAATGCTTTTAATTACAGCGCTGCTACGTTTACAGTTGAACTCATTAGACATTCTTACTGCTACAAAGAAACAGCCAGTACGGTTTAGCTCACACTGCCGCCTGTGAACTTGGACTGGGTAAAAGTCAGTGAATAGAAAAGAATGACTCACAGACAAAGAACATGAGCACATGCATTTGTAAAACTTCTAGTACTGATACCAGACACCGGAGATGAACATGCTCAGATGAATGTTGATGATGTGCCAGAGTGATCTGATGGCCATAACTGAGAGCGCTTGATGGATTCCCAAATGGTGTTGCTTAGCAACTGGAAATTATTTTGTCTTGGTTGAAAATATAACCAAAGCTTCTTAACTTTGGCTACAATGGACCACGGCACCGGTGCATGGCACTAATGTGATGCAGGATCCATGCTACAAAGACCTGGACTGTTGGATTGATGGAGGTGTTGCTTAGTAAATGCAACACTGATTCTATATGTGCATTTATTACTGACAGGAGGTTATTAACTCTTTGGTACACAGATATTAATAACCTTGGCCTGGCTAATCTGTTCTTTTCTCTGATTGGCATATAAATCTCCAATAACCAATACCATTACTAACTGGGGTGGTGGTGGTGGTAGTATTGTGTTAATGTGTATCCACTTAAGCAGCACCATCCAATTGGGTTCTGCTGACAGACGTTTATTTCAAAATGAGCGGCGATAGCGGCCAGTCAAGGCAATTTTTAAAAATCTAATTTCTCCAGTTGTGCTTTAAATTAATATGATTATTATGAGATCCATAATAAATTGAATCTGCCTCATTATAATTACATATTGCAAAACCACATGAGCAACACAGATATGCCTGGGTACGCACACAGGTTCACACCCCGACTTCTGTGCTGCTCTGAAATGAATGCGTGTGTAGACAGGCTACAGCAACCCATCATAAAATAGCAGGATATTTCTGACTGTTGGACTGATTTTTTTTAAAGCTAAGGCTTAATGTAACTGTGCATTTGCAGAGACACTCAGGCTACGTTCACACTGCAGGTCTTAATGCTCCGATTTTTTGATCAAATCCGATTTTTTTGTCTGCTCGTTCACACTACAAATAAAATGCGACAGCAAACGCGCTCTAGTGTGAACGCTCAAAGCGGCCCGCATGCGCAAAAGAAGACGTCACACACAATGCGCTCTGTTTAGACCCAGAACAAACAGTATTGTTTGACTGTTGGCCCTTAATTTTGTTATTTACAAATAGCCTAATAATGATCCTTATTGCTGTTTTAGAGAGGAGCGGTGCTTCAAAGGATAGTTGCAGATTTCTGTCAGAATCTTCAGATTATACAGTACAAATAAAATGTTCACGTTTCTCCAACGTTGTCTTCCCAACATTTTCACTAACATCTACACTGAATGGGCAGGAAGCGTTCGCGATGTCTTATTGGGCGCTGATAATTGGCGTCTGTCTTGTGTCAGTGACGTAAAAGACGGATTTAATGCGACATGACCGTTCAAACAGCAGTCGCTTTCTGAAACATCAGATATCAGATTTGAAAATATCAGATTTGTGCTGTTCACAATGTCATACCATGATCGGATATGGGTCGCATAGGGTTAAAAAAGTCGGATTTGATGCGCTTTCGCCTGCAGTGTGAACGTAGCCTCTGTTACGGTCTCCTTAACTTTTCTACCAGGTGTTTGACATGAAATACTGTGGGTGGGACTGACAGGTAGAGAGAGCAGGAGAGAAAAGTGAGAAATTTTACAGAGGAAAAGAAAAACTGGACCACATAGTTGAATCGTATATTAAAGGTAAAAAAGCAGAGACGCAGCAAGTATTTAATAGTCTTAATACCACGTCAGCTGTTCAGCATTCACCCACACACGGTACCTTATGAGGGGTGGAGAAATGATGGAGCACTACGGAGCAAATCGCCCAACCTTACCATAATCCCTATAGCCATCATTAACTAAAACTAGATGTGGGGGAAAAAAGTAATAATACAAACTATAATTTTGGAGGAAAAATACAGAACTAACTGAAATGATATTGTAAACCCACAAAACTAAAAGGAAATAAAAACATAAAGCAAATATTCTTTTCAGTTTTAGTCTTTGTCAATATGATAAAATCTGTCAGCAAAACCTGCTCGATTAGGCTTTGGACTTGGAATGCCGCATATCACTTCCTTCAAAAAGCGCTCTATTAAATTCCCAAACTAACAAATACCCTACATATTATGATAAATAAAAAGGACTAACACTACCACTCAAATATTTAAAAAAAAAACAAAAAACAGAAAAAAAAACAAAAACATTTTCTAACAATTTTCAAAAAAACTAATTAATTTAAATTAAATTAATTACATTTAAAACATAAAAAAAACAACACAAAGATGATAAAAAGTACTTTTAAAATATAAAACGATAATAACTCTGTTCGCCTCCAGCATGAAAAGAAAGACGGAAGCTTTATCAGCAGGAGAGCATCGATAAACAATTAGTGACTGTTAGTTCCTCAAAATTTACTCTTTTTTTTTACCAGCTCCTTCAGTCTATTTCCATATGAAATGGCTCACCTGTCTCTCCTCCACTCTTCAGGACGCTCTCCCCACACACAGTAAAACCAAGTGAAACAAAAAGGATGCAAAGAGGAAATAAAACAAGCATCTCTGCAAGCATACAGTTACATCAAACTCTCATTTAAAAATCAACCTGACAAACACAAATACGCTCCTTCTGCTTTGCCTGGTTTTAAGATGACGACATAACCCAACTCTAAACAAAATATCATTCAAAGTTTCTTCATACTACTCCATTCAACACAGACTTTTCCAGTGGAACAGGAAACTCACTCGGTATACAGGATTCACGCATAACCATGCAGATGGTTTAATCTCTGCTTAAAGTGTCTCCAGAGGTCCTGTGTTTAGAACCATCAGGATAAAAAGTGTCTTGAGTGTCGTTGTGGTATGTGCAGAAAGCTTGGACTTCAATGAAACAGCAGGTAAAAAATCTATTGCAACATTAAGATGAAAAGAGCACACGGCATCATCGATACTCCAGCGTTTCCAGTCTGTGGACCAGCAGGAGCTGATAATTTAATAGCAGCACACACAAAAGGCTTCACTGGCACCGTATCGTTTTAAACAGCATCCCACTGTCAAGCCTTATCAAGGGCTTTAATTTCCACTGTCCCAAGTGGACTTGCAAGTGGCCTCAAAATTGTTTCCTGGTGGTATTCATTTTCAGGCAAACTAGCTAGCTATTACCTCTGCTACAACTTTGCTTCAGTTTGTGAAAGTATATGAAATACTGGCAAGAGGTGACCTGCAAATTTACAAAGTAATAAAGGGAAAAAAATTACAGTAAGTGTTAAAGAGACGCTCAATTTCAGTAGAAAAAAGGCTGACTGAAGCCCCTAAACCAAAGTTAGTATCATATTCCAGTACAAAACTGAAAAAGCAAAGACAGAGCCCTGCATTAGTGAGCTTTGTTTAAATATACTGACTCGCTGCTGCTAAGAGACAGCTCATTTTAGACTTTCTCCCTATAAATGGAGAAGTGTGGACTTATTTGAATTCAGCTAATCACTGAGTCATAATTAGAGGGCTGTGAAACTTCCCTCTATTGTACCATTCTGAGATATGAAAAAGCTTTAAGTAAGACTGAAAGCACTGCTGTATAAAAGTGAAGATCACTGCTCAGAGCCACAACTCACCTTCTGTGCAGCTATAATCACACGGTCACCTAGACGGATTCCCATGGAGGCGAGCTGTAGCCTGGCCTTATCCGAGAGAGCAGGGAGGGACTGGGCTTTCAGGGTGAGGGGCAGAGGGGAGCTGGGTCTGGGTAACGCTTGTCTCAGCAAAGTCCGGAGCTCTTTGGCCATGGCTGCTGCATCAGCCATGTCCAGAGGCATGTCGAGGGGATCAGGCACCACGTCTGCTGGACACTGCCCTTTTTCATTCTTTAACCGGACACAAGGAGAAAAAACAAAACAACACAGATAAGAGGAATGTTTTACCAATCAGGTAAGAGAATGTTTTAAGCAGAGATTTCGAAAAAGGACAGTCATGTAAATCATTATATCTGCAACTAAGCAGATCACTAAAGACACCTGCATTGCAGAGGTCATCCAAATGATTGGTTTTAAATTAAAAAAGGAAAAAAGAAAAGAAGAAGGGGTTGTTAATCCGGACCACCCTCGGCTCCACTAACTGAACACACAGCAGAACACTTTCTCTGACATCTGTTTCAGCTCCACTGGCACAAGGACAGATACAGAAAACCTTTGCCACCTCACAGCACATTCTCTTTTTATATACGAGACATTTATTCACTGAGCTGTTATGTTATGTCCTTTTTTTCTACTTTCTATTTAAATGAGCCAAGGTAAAATCAGTCTTACTTGATTGACTGATTTTTTTTCCATACTGTACTTTTTTGTTGCTACAGACTCTTTCATTTTTTTAAGTAAAAATACACTGCATCTTAACTAAATATGGCAAACATATAATTACAGCAACAATGACATCTACAGCAACACTGCAGCAAAATTCGTCATGGCAACACCTGCAACCCTCTTAGCTCAACATCACACGCCTGCAACTAAACCAAACACCGCAACTGCAGTAACTAAACCACCAATTACATCTACGCCCAAGCTGCCATAGCAATGATAACACATGCAGCAAAACATACTAACCCCTGCAATGAAAGCTAGCTACAGCTACAATACAGAAACAAGGTGGGTGGTTCGATACCTGGAAGCTCCAGCAATCCCAAAGCATCTTTGAGCAAGATGCTGAAGTTGCTCCTGATTAGAGGTGGGAATCACCATACATCCCACAATACGATATTATCACAATACTTAATGCACGATACAATATTATTGCAATTTTTTAAAATATTTTGCAATATTCAGATTCTGTACATAAAGGTAAACTTTATCAATATTCATTTTCTCTAATATCAAAGTCTCACACTCAGTCTTTCTCTCATTTCAGTTTTATTGGTGACAAACTGAACGGTTTGTATTACAGTCTAGTCCAACTTAACTGAACAACCATCTGGTACAATTATAGCTATTCTGAACTATGAAATTTATGAAAATTATGCAGCCCCTTCAGCAACTGAAGAATTTGAAAGTAAATTAAAACAAAATATAATTTTACATTAAATAAAAAAGTTTTAAACTTAATTCAAATAAAACATGTCTTAAATTAAAATAAGTAAACTGTCATGTTTATTTTTTCCCCCACCCCTACTCCTGATGTATTTATTGTGTGAATTTTACATAGAAAGGATTTATACATAGAAAAAATAAATAAAAGCGCTTTTAGGAATTCAACTGGACAGCGTCAAGTCACAACAAAAGTCGCAGTAGCCTCAAGGCATTTTATATTGTAAGGTAAAGACTCTACAATAATACAGAGGAAACCCCAACAATCACTCTACGACTATGAACAAGTACCTGGCAACAATGGAAAGGAAGTCCTTTTAAGCAAGGAAGAAACCTCAGGGAGGAGCAACCATATGCTTTGAGTGAGTTGGGGCGGAAGCAGTGCATTTGTCTCCAACTAAACCAATCACTGCAGTAACTAAACTACCAATTACATCTGCCCGCCCCCCCCAAAGGGCACTGCAATAACAAGGCATGTCACAAAGCACGGCAATACCTGCAACTAAACCAAGCACTGAGCTACAGCAACAATAATACATACAGAAACATCTGAACCCTAACCAACAAGCAAAATCAGAGCAGCGACTGCCTACGACAAAACCTACAAATGCAGCAATAGCAACATCAGTCACTAAACATGGTAACCCCACTACAACCAAATCAATCACTCAAACTACCACAACACTGCTCACCGAGCATGGAAACAACGCTGTCAGGTGAAGCTTTTACCTGAACCGGCAGATAAGAACGTAGAGGTTAAAGCAGAAAGGGACCCTCAGTTAATATCACTGAGGAAATAAAAGAGCCAGTTTCTTTAACGCACGAGTGTGAAAGCTTCCATCCCAAATGAAAAGTGTAAACTTACTAATGCGTTATGAATCCATTAAGTGCAAACAGTGTGACCCAGACAGTCTCATTAATGCTGGGAGATGTGTGCAATAAACCGATCCCACTTACCAGAACACTGATATGATATTAGAAACTGCCCAACTGCAAGCACAAGACTGGACTTCATGTTGGTAGGAGCACTGAAGCGCTGAACCTTCTGACAAAACACAGAATTCTTGCAGTCCACTTGAGCAGAAAATAATTGGTTGAACTTGAACTGGTGCTTTTTTATTTCAACAATATCAGTTGGGCCCAGAGTACCTGAGAATGAGGATGTATTGCATGCTTAAGTACGGCTCAGTAAAGAAAGAATTTAGCCAGTCGTTTTTATAGCAGTGAATGAGAACCAACAGCGCTCGACCTACAAACTGAGGCTTATATCTGGAATTCTAATCCCTGCGGGTTAGATGTTTACATTCGGAGGAGGAAAGAGGAGGCTTGTGCGTTGAAAAGTAAAAACTGTGAAATAAAGCAGAAAAAAAAACACCACTAGCTGAGAACAACAGTGAGACAGCTTGCCAGCTCTCGCAATATCGATCAATACTAATTAAATCAAATGCAGCATAAGCATCACTGATGACAGACTGCTTTCAAAAGACAAACTATTTTAAAAAAATTATTTTTTTTATGTCCATCTCCAAAATGGTCACCATCATTTCTGTATGCTGCACCTAATCGCATCTTATTCACGTTGTCAGGGCAAGAGGCGCACAACATGAGCATTTAGTCACGTAAAGAAACTACAGTCAGGGAGAGCTTAGAGAGACTAAGCAAGCTTAAGTGTCAGCGGAGGTAGGAGGATACGGCTGTGGAGGCGTGACAGACGAGAGGAGCTCATCCAGCACCACGGCGCTGGATTAATTGGGGCACACTTGCATTTGCCAGCCCCTCCAGCAACAATACAAGTGGTCTTTGATAAATATCAAAACCCAGCTTGCCTTTCATTGCTGAGGCCTGTCGCGCTCATGTTGTAACACTGAGCTAAAGTACCAAACAATCAATCTGTCTTCATGTGCCTAGAGTGAAGGCAGCATGCCACAGGACTAGCTCCAGGAAAGAAATGCTTAGCTCAGTGGCGATATCTATATTTAAAGGAGTGCATTTAAAGCATACAATCTCTCTTTCTTTCTTTTTTTACACAGCTGGGCAACCCTAATCAACTCCCCATGTATACTTTAGATTGATGGGGTAATCAACAGACCAATAATCACCTCTAGACAAGTCCAGTGTATTTCACTTAAGTACCATAATGTAATACCATGCCAAGCTCCCACGGTGAACCATTTTTTAAGCACTGTCACACACTCACCCACTGACATGTGACAAATGCCTTTCACAACTACACAACAGCCATACTTCATTGGTTACGGTTAAATTATGAGAGCTTTGAAAGATGCATTTAATGCTTATGCACAACAGGCAGAATACCTGAAACATATTTGACACTCTTGCAAATGATTTGTGAATCATTGCATTTAAGTGACTTTTTTCTTTGTTGCAATCCTGGGATAGGAAAATTAAGCTAACATGAAAGTGCTAATAACTGCAATTCCACCGCTGTTGCAGGAATCAGCATAGCATTCTCCACATCTTTTCCACACTTTGACCCTGTGATTCAACTGCCGTATGTTCAGGTTCCAGTGTGCATGTCGCCGACACCAGCGCACACAGGTCTGACCTCCCAGCAGCCCCGTGAGGCCGCAGTGTGACCGAGTGAGGAAACCAATCCTTGTGGCGTCGTCTTCTTGGGACGTAAACATCGTAGCCCGTCTCTAGCATCCCCATTATATGGAACTGTTGAATAGTTCAGTTTTATTTGTCATATGCAAGTTAGCACAGGGTCAACATTGCAATGAAATGTGTTTGACGAGCAGCAGTCACTCAGCAGCATGATACAGTAGGAGAAAATATAATAAAATATAATAAAATAAAATAAAATCTAAAAATAGTAAGGAGCTAAATATTAGAGAGACATGGTAAAAGCGAAAAGATGACTAAATATATATGTATCTATAAATATAAATATATGTACACTAGTGATTAAATAAGAAAGTCTTGAAAAGAAATATGACGGGAGGGCAGATTGGAATGAGCAGCAGAAAAATCCAGTATTGCACTTTTAAATATAAATATCAATGACAATAAAGTGAAGTGACCAGTGCAGATTAAACAGAGTACTTGTGAAGCTGCAGGGTAGCTTCTGAGTGCTGTGTTGTGCGTGTTTAAGTGTTGTGGTTGAGGTGAATAGGCTGTTCAACAGTAGGAGATTTATTGCCAAGAAGCATCTTTACAACAAAGAAATAATCGACTAAACACAAATTTCTTTAATTTTTGTGCAAAGTTTATCCTGGAACCAACACAAAAACAAGATTTATTTACTGAGAAAGTAAAATAAGGCTGAGTAAGTAAACACCTTCTGTTACTGTTAACAGCTGAACTTCCCATGAGCTGTATGCTGAAATTCAGAATGTGCAGGGAAGCATGTCAATCCACCCACCCAAAACCCAGATCTGCAACAGCAGCTCACATTTAATCTGAAACTGAAAGAGAAATAAGTGAGCAGTTCACCACAGGAACCTTTTTTTTTTACTAATGCAAGAAATGATGAGTTGCTACAGCTCTCAATCCATAAGGTATGTAGCAAGGGAAGCACGAAAGGCCAGCAACATTTTTATTTTTCCATCCCTTTTTAAAAAATCTTTCCATTGCTCCAATACTCCGTTTGTTGTGATTAATCTCTGCAGTGCCAGTGAAGAGAAATATCAAATTAAACCACTTCCATGCCTGACCTTTACTCAGAAAGAAACTGAATTTCTTGGCTCTGATATCACGAACACACTGCCAGCCAACACCATCATTTTTCAAATGCGAACTTCACAATTTGTCAAACACATGAAAAGTCAATGCGGGGAAAAAAAAGAATAGTACTGAAGGATGTGGCTGATTGTGATGAATTACTCATTATTACAACTATAAGACTGTTTTTCATTTTAAAGGGAGTAACAAATTAATGTTACCTTCTGTGTGTTTTTTCCAGGTTGTGCTTTAATTTTGAGTAATGATAACATGACGACATTACAGCGAATGCACCGCCTTACAGAAGATCAAAGCTGCATAAATCAAAAATGGGGGGGAAAAAATACATGACTAATAAACTGATGCTTATTTTTTAATCTCTCCATTTCAAATTCTTATTTATTTCTCCATTATATTTTTGATTTCTTTATTTTAAAATAAGTCAGTGGTCTCTGTATACCTGTTGTGAGCTTGGTCTACATTACCAGCAAAAAGCTGGATCCCCTCCCAGCAGGTACTGGACTCCACCAGGGCTGCCCTTTGTCACTGATCCTGTTCATAATTTTTTAGGACAGATTTCTAGATGCAGCTGAGGAGGAGAGGGTATCAGATTTGGTGGTCTCGAGATCTCGTTACTGCTTTCTGTGGATGGTGTGTTCTTGTTGGCTTCATCGAGTGTGAAGTGGCGAGGATGAGAACTGGCAGCTCGCAATCTGAGGCCATGTTTCTCAGTCACACAGGGTGGAATGCCCATTGCAGGACGGGAACATGCTGCTACCCTAGTTTGGAGTAGGATGCCTCCTGGACGGCTCCTAGGTGAAGTGTTCCAGGCATCTCTCACCAGAAGGACGCCCCGGGCGAGACCCAGGAGACGCTGGAGACATTACATCTCTCAGTTGGGTAGAGAATCCTTAGGTGAACCCCACAAGGAACTGGTGAGAGGCAGTTCTGAGCATCTCTGCTTGGATTGCTACATCTGTGACTGGAACCACAATGCTAGTAAATTGAGCTGTTCTAGCTAAAGAACTAATAATAAAACAAAATAAATGAAAAACACAAACTATTAATAGAATCAATTTATCTCCTTTCAATCCTCCGTAATAAAAGGACCGTCATCGTCAGGGTCACAGCAAACACACGGGTCCTTTCAAATAGTGATAAAGATTACAAGAAGAAAAAAATATTGCAATATCGAAGCTTATAAAAGCCGATGCAGCATATCTCTAGAGCCAACTGCCAGCAGCATTGATGAACCGTAAAATAATAAAGCAGACAGAAAATAATCTTCCCTCTGTGGCGTTTTAACTTTTGCTTGGCAAGATAACGACTAAACAGAAACCAAGAAAACCTCTTGGGTTTCAAAAAAGCCAGCCTGGTAATTTCTAACCACATAGTCCATATATCTTGCAAGCATTGCATTCACTCAGTAAGATTATAGAGCCTCTGCTCTCATATTTGAGAATGGAAATTACTGAATTATGGTGTGCAGTGCTTTGGTGACCTCCAGTGGGAAAATTAGTGCTTACAAAGACCAGGAACTAGACCTGTTTACAAACAGCTTCAATACTTCTGCAGCCAAAAATGTGCAATATTAAAGATAATCACACTGCAAGTTCCAATACAGATATAACATTCTGAATAAAACCCATACGCTATGACAGCCCATATATTCATGCCAAAAACATTATCTACTGGGACACTGCTGTGTATATACTTTCGCTCAAGATAACAGCTGATCAGGGCTGTTCAGCAAAGCCCTCAATCAAGATTTAAATGAAACTGAGATGCAGCCGAGAGGCACGAAAGCAAACAGAGCAAGCACAAGACATCGAAGTAGTGAATCTATTCAAAAATGTCTGTGAAATCTGTAGTCTAAGCAGCTGCCTTCTCAGGTGTTAGCTGACAGCTGAGTCAGAAGATGTCAATGTGCACAAACAAAAACCCCCACTGAATATCTAAAATTGGAGAAAAAAAACCTCATAAATTATCTGGACTTTCATACCAAAAAGATTGCGATCTGTCCCTTTTTTTTTAATTCATTTATTTTTTTAAACTGAGCAGGCAGATTTCCTCTGCAAAGATCTCCATCAAATCACAGTAATTCGGTCTAGCAGTAAACAAAAAGAGCAAAGACTGAATCGCATCAGGAAGGTTTGTAAAGGTGAAAGTGGGAAAATTGTGGGAATCAATTTTCTATCTCAACGGGAGTTATGAATGCTGACATCTGAGAAAATGCATGGGGCAAAAACAGTGTCATCACCACCTACAATCTAATGAAATCCAATAGGAGAGCTATGAAACAACAATCAGTCTGCTGAGATTACATTAGTGAATAGCAGGGTCACTCGCATGCTGTTTTTAGAGCAGTTCACAGTGGTGGTGGTGCACTGGGCTGCTTTAAGTCAATGTGGTGCGCTAAAAGAATTAGTCGGTTAAGAAAAGATTGAAAATGGGTGAATAAACTGCTTGTTTATTTTACTTTAACAACTAAAGGAAACTAATGTGCTAATGTCGTCCAGTGACATTAAATTAAATCTCATCTAAATTCTATTTCTCTTGTTTAAGTCTCAAAACAAAGGTTCATTTCTATATATGAAATATGACTTCCATTATCTATCATTAACATCATTAACTGTTTCTGATTTGATCCATTTTCTTATAGAATTTTTTATACCTGATGTGAAAAATATTAAACGTGTTTATATTTTTTTGAAAACTTACCAGGTTCCAGAAAGATGTAAGTTTTTTTGAACATTAAGATACTCTCCCATTTTTTCCTTTTGTGAATCTGATGTATATTGTAAATGGTAAATGGATTTTTTGAATACCCCGGTGGAAGTTAAGATAAAGGCACTAACAGGTAATGTGTGCAAACAAAAAGCTTCCAGGTTGTGAATTTTTATCATCACAAGGTTCATACCAAAAGTCAGAGCTTGTTTTGTGCTAACGAGTTTGTGTCTGTTTGAATAAGGATTTGTCTGCACAAAGAGGTGTGCATACAGAACCCAATAGCACGGTCCATAAGGATGACGCTATACATAAATCGAAACAGGGCATAGTGGCATTCACCTCAAACACCAGAAGTGCAAAGGTCAAAAACCACAGAATGAGAAGCCTTAAATAGCGGCTGCAGTGAAAACGTTTTTTTAAAATACTCGTTTCACATCAGCTCTTTATAAAATATAGCTTTGCTCTTCTCAGTGGCTCACAAGAACTAAGACAAGCACAAGCAAGAGGAGCCCTCGGACTGGTTGTTTGTGACGCTGCCCCCTGGTGACAGTAAACAGCGATCTGTAGGCTGTGCATAAGACTACTGCAGAAACATGTTGGAGCCCCAAGTCACCAAGATGTGGAGGGGTGGGTGTGCTGACCTCTGTGGCCATCTTCAGTTTAGAGGTGGGGACAGACTAAAAAAAAGTTTAAGCCAAGTTGGGATTTTCTTGACAATATGTTAGTTCTGACTATGAAATATGAAGATGTAGAAGTCAGAATACTGATTGTACAGAAATTACATTTGTTCCTGCTAGGTAGCTGATGCTAGGTGATTAAATCAAAGGGACTAAGGCACCTCCCTCTACCAGCGAGGGAAAAAAGGCTAATTAAATATGTTATGTCAAAATAACATGTCAAAAGAAATGAGAAAAAAACCATTTCAAATTAAAAACATCTGGACCATGTGTCCTCTCGCTCCTTGTCAGCTGAATCCACAGGAAGCGCTACTCGAAAAATGCATCCACAACCCACCATCTTCACCTGAATGTACATGAATAAACCTTTTCACTTGTCACAGCAGGAGAAGTGGTGCAAATAACCTAAAAATCAATAACATTACTGATGAGCAGTGTTGGGGAGTAACGGAATACATGTACCGCCGTTACGTATTTAAAATACAAAATATGAGTAACTGTATTCGGTTACAGTTACCGTTTAAAAAGGTGGTATTTAGAATACAGTTACTTTGTTGAAATAAATGGATTACACGGCAGTACTTCCCTGTTTCACATTGTCGCAGGTCAGGACTGTTTGGGTTTTGTTTGACAGCTATGTTCTGTTGTTCTAGGCGGCAGCTTTACGGTTGCCATGGTTACAGGGTTACTCTCTCTCTCTCTGCGTGTTTCCTCGGTGAGAGAGGCCTTTTTGTTGTTGTTGTGCTAAGCTAATAGGCAAAATGCTACCGGCATAGCTCTAAAGAATGTAGCATCATAGGCAGTGTAGTCCGTGCTGCAGGGAGAATGGACTGCCATACACGTTATGTGTCTGTGAGCGAGGGAGGGAGAAAAAGGAAAAGTACGAGCTGTCACGGAGCAGAAACGGGAGCTGGAAGCATGTAAATATAATAATAACCACTGCAGCCAAGAAGAGTGCCTGACGAGCCCAGTTGTAAGTAAGCTATTAAGACTCGACTGTACACCGTGTTCGTGTTTTCCTCCAAAAACAATAAGTTCCTTTGGAGCAGCCTTTCAACGCCTCTCTCTGTCTCTTGCTAGCAAAGTTGACCCAGACAACAAAGTAAAGCTAGTTTTCGGCTAAGAGCCCGACACAGAACCCACCGTATTAGCCAGAGGTCCCTTTACTATGGTTCGGAGCCGCGGACCTTCAGTAACAGTAATAAATCACAGCAATAGTACATTCATGTAGTTGTAAACAGCATGATAATATAATAAGTAATCCAAAGTATTCAGAATACGTTACTCTCATTGAGTAACGTAACGGAATACATTACAGAATACATTTTGGGGCATGTATTCTGTAATCTGTAATGGAATACATTTTAAAAGTAACCTTCCCAACACTGCTGATGAGTCAGTTGCATTAAGTGCAGTTAAGGTATGTCAGTGAGCCAACAGGCACAAAAGACTACACTAAGCGAAATATGACCATCATACCCACTTATATGCTTTTTCAGCTATGACAAAGCCGTCTTACTGATCTTAAAACCATGCAATTACCTGACACATCCGGTACTGACAGTCAAGCCGCAAAGGACTCTTAAATATTGTTACCTTTGCAAGTGCTGCAGCTTATTTAAACCATTCTGCACAACTGCTTTACACATGTTATGTAGCATATTTTTCACCTCCTTAAGGCAGATAAAGTCTGAAGACCTCAAATCTCCAGCAACACTTGAATCTCAAAGAACAGCTCGACTGACAGATTATAGCCTGTGGCCTCCACTAAGGTCATCATAAAACCTTGAAACTTTAAAGTATGGATAAGTATGGAACAGGAAAACAAAAAAAAACAAAAACAGCAAATCATAAGTATCCATGTATAGTTCAGTTAATTTGGCAGCTACAAGGATGGGCTCAGCATATTAATGGATATATCACAGACTTATTAATATTTGGGTCATTTTTCTGTCAGGAGCATTAAAGATAACACTCTAACATAACAGAAAACCAACCAATGCAATAAGTAACCTACCCTCTGTGAACAAAACTTCAATACTAGACTATAAAGTCAGTACTTAACAGACTGGCTAATGCTAAATGTTTTTGTTTGTTTGTTTGTTTGTTTTAAAATGGCTGCTGTTTTTAGTCATGTGGCTCGTTAGCATTAATGTTTCCACAACAAATGATTCTGTCATCAGATAAAACACCTCTTAACCTTGAGCATGTAAACTGCGCCTCCATTACGTTAAAAAGTGGAAGTCCAGGAGCAGGATAGCCTAATTTTTGAAAACTGAAAAACTTGCATAGAGCAAATCTTTCTCTCCAAGATGTTGTTCCACCATCATGGATTATAATGTAAACTAATTAGTTTTTTTGGGTTTTTTTAGGGGTAACTGTTTTACAAATGTAATCCAGTCACATGACTACAGCAGTAAATTAGAAGCCTGCAGAGCCCTTAAATGTCACCTCTCACTACAATCATCAGCACATCAGGTGGCCAATAATTTAATACATTTAAACCGCTGGGAACGCCCAAGTGGATGTTTCATCTGCTCCTAGGTTAAAGCAATATTTTAAAAATTCATATCATGCATAAAATTATGACTATTATATAACCCAGGACTAGTTGGGCTTATGGTCAGGTTACATCAGTGCAATCACTGGACACATGGTTAATACCAAATTTGGTTACTAATCCTATCGTGTTTCCATGTTTTCACCCTTATGTTGACCAATATCAGCATACTGTCAAAAAAAAGAAAAAAAAAAGATGGTGTTTACTAGTGTGTCACATCAGTTTGGCCCGAGCTAGAAGTTCACGGGCCCACACTGAAGAGCTACAAGACTTCTTTGTTTACTTGGAAAAAGAGGAAATAATTAAAACAATGGCAAAGAAAAATCAATTTAACACTATGAGGCAACTGGAAATTTTAATTTTCCATCAGTGCATCATTATTTATAACCACAAAAGCACAGTGTGGATCATTTGCTGACTGTAGAAGCAACAAATATATGAATAAATAATACAAGCTATATTCTGAGAAGATCTTCATTTTTTCAACATTTATATAACGTAAGTCACTCATCAAGCATCGATTCTCATCTCTGTGACTTAAAATCGAAAAGGGAGATCAATACCGATATGCAATCCTAATTAAATGTAATAATTCTTTGGTCGGTTTGATGAAGGAATTCAATCTGTCAAATTCACAGGATGACTTGTGAGTCTGCTGCTGTGTGCGTATACGCAGAACAACTATGGCACTTACTCTGAAAGCAGGATTGGCTCCCAGTTCCAAGAGACACTTGACAGCTGATGTGCACAGGTTGGATGCGGCGATGTGCAGAGCTGTTCCAAAATCGAAGTCACTGCAGGTGGCATCAACATCTACAACATTAAAAAGACCATTGGGAGGTTAGGAATACACAGTTATATGGCTTGTGTGGCTGTGTTAAGTATTAATTGACACTTTATTATTAACTTGCATCATTTTCTACCTGGTGTCTCAAATGCAAACACTGGGTTTAAACATTGTTTAAGCAACTAAGTGTAAAAGACAAACTGAAAACCTGCCCCATACACACACACCATGCCTTTGTTGAAGTCATTTCCTAATTAACCTGCTCTTGTAAAACCAGTTCTATTGCCCTCACCGTTTGTATTTGAGCAGACAGCTGAGAGCAGAACTGCTGCATGGTTTGTCTGAATAAATTAAGCACCACTTTCACAGCAGAGTTGTTGAGCTTTTTGAAGGCAGAAATCTCAAAGTATGTATAATGAATGCACCAGAACTCAAGAAACTTTAATAAGTTAACATGAAAGAAGTTTGGACAACAAAAGGGAATTGAGAATGTGGTTTACTGAGTCGTCAGACTTGCTGTATCAAACTCAGAACTCCAGATAACTCAGGAAATCCACATGATTCTGAAGCGTTTGGCAGCTGCTCTCAGGACTCATGATTATTTAACATGATTGCTTACGGTCTTTGGGAAAAAACAGAAGTTGTTACATTTACTTTATTTACAATTCAACTGAAAATAAAACTTAAAAACATTCAAACTGAATTAAAAGTGCCACCACATGGCAGTGGGCTTTTTTACCGAACGAAAAAAGTAAAAGAAATTGTCAATTATTTAGATTTATTAATAGGTGGAAACCAAATATGGAAATAAATGTGGAACTAAAATTGATTTCATTAACTGCACAGCACTATCAAGACTTAGTTGATTCTCACAGTACACAAGATTCTGTAAAATAAATATTCATAGAGGATGTGTAAATCTAGGTCCCAGCTACACCAAGATCCAACACCAAAAGAGTAAGGTATGCAGAAAGAAATCTTTCTGGACTAACAAATAGATAAAGTATTTTAAGGGTGGAAAAAAAGCAGACAGCAACAGTCAGACATACTGCACCATTTACAGGAAGAAGGAGGAAACTGTGCTTACTGCACACAAAGACCATATGATCCTTGCGTCTCATTGATAAGTCAAATAATCGAACGTCAGTTTTTGCTCAAAGTATTTGTGGAATATTTTTACATTGTGCAACGTGCCACAGCAGAATATAGATTATTTCTGCTAGTGAATTAACAAATTATAGCTGATTGTTAACACTTTCAACTAGATTCAACTGCTGCTAACTTCTTGTTAAAGCAGATGTCTACTGCACATCAGTGCAGTTAGGGTTAGACATGACATTCGAACTGAGCTTAGAGTAGGAAAGAAAGGTGAATTGAGTAACATTGAATGGTTGTTAGTGCCAGACACACTCGTCTGAATAGAGCATAACAGAGCTGATCTGCTGGAATTTTCCCACACAACCATCTCTAAAGTTTACAAAAAATGTCTGGAAAGAGTGCAGTGAGGGGTGAGAGGAGAATGGCAAGACTGTTATTAGGTGAAAGCAAGACCACAGTAACTCAAGGGCATTTTTGAACACACAATACATCCAGCATTGAAGCAGATGGGCCACAGCAGCAGAAGACCACACTGGGGTCCCACCCCTATTAAATAAAAACAGGAAACTGAGGGAGGTTTACCTGTATTCATAAAAACAAAAAATGTACATCCATAACAGATTCTATTTTTTAGATTTAGGGACCACTGTTCTTTATTAAAGTTGTTTCTGTCCGTTTAAAAAATAAGCCTTTATATTGCCTTAAAATTATCCCTTAAATAAAGTCAGTAAGCAGTTTTCTGACAAACTTGAACAGTTCACTAGATTTTAAGTGACTCAATTTGACTCTCAGACACAATTGTGTTGTTTATGTAATTACTGTAAAAAAAACCTATTGTTTATATTCACATTCACATTAAGCAATGCTCTTCCACATCAAAAGTCGAACGCCTTGGTGTTCCCGCAGACAAGCAGCTGGCAGGATTTCCCATGGGTTCTGGATCTCAAATGTGATTCTATACCACATTTAGGATGTGGTAGAACAGTGTAATAAGGATGTGCAGCTGATAAACCTGGAGTCAACTTATGATGCCAATATGTCAACATGGAGCAAAATTTCCTGGGTCCAGCCCATTTCTAGGAGGTTGTATCTAATGAAGTGGCCTGTGAATGTATATAGATGCTAATACCAACCTCTGAAGTCTAATGCTTTTACAGAGTTACGTACATGTTATTAGTATTTTAGATGTGATTTGCAGAGTGTTGCCCTCCTGTAGGAGTGGTTTTCAGAATACTACACAATGTGCACATTTGTTATACTATAAGTAATCACTGAGATAATATTGACAGTAATAGTTTGTCATATTTAAATGTCTACAGCGCATGGCTTATCAAGGAATTGAGTCTCTTGTCAACTCTCTGTATCTGCAGTCATAATCAGTCACTGCTGGGCAAAAAACGAAATCTTAGCTCAGATCTATTTACAAAAAAAGGCCCAAAATATTGGCCATCATCCCAAGAGGCTAAGTCATCAGACAACAGCCCGTAGGTTTCCAAACTGGACCGAACATCTTGTCGTTTGGCAAAGGGACAGCTGGGTTGAAGGCAAACTTAATAACATAACATCCAAAATGTAGAACGGAGATATGAAATCAGATCAAATGACACATTTTCTAAAAAAAAAAGAAAAAAAGAAAAGAAAACAAACAAACACTGGTAAGCTTGAAATAAAACATGCATCTCAAAGCTGGTTTTACCATTTAGTGATTAGTTTGTATTTGTGTGTAATGATGAGAAAACCACACTTCTGTCTGTCTGTGTCATTTACTGAGGCAAGTGTTTCATCAAGCACCTTCTTGAAGACACACTGCCGTGAACGACACTTCTCTCGTTATCATTTGATCCAACGCAGTCAACAAGGTTTTATCTGCTGAGTAACGATTTTCCTAAATTGGACATCACAGCCGTACGAAAAGAGCGATGATCAATCCTCGTGCTGCCAGTGTACAAGCAGACAATGAGCCACCAGTATGAAAAGCTAATGACAGGACTCCTGTACAGTTTCCATTTCAAAATAACTTCGATTCTTTTACACAAATAAAATTTTGAAACATCCTAGTAAACTTTTTAGAACCAAATTAACATCTAACAACACTTCATGTAACCATTTCATATTGAAGACCCTACTTTTTCAAAGGCTGGAGACTCTTTATTCTGATACCTGGAACAGCAGGATGGTAGTATTTATTTTTCCCAGCTTCATTTGTATTTATGTAGTTACAAAGTGCTAAAAAATAAACTTAAAATAAAAAGAAATTACACAGAATTCACGGCAATTTCATATTTAACAGAAACAAAAGAAAAAATAAAATACAAAAAAAAATCCTGCCCAATGAGAGACAGGTAAGAGTCTCAACGAGGCATTAGTGTTTTAAAAAGCAAAAAGATTAAAAAACAACAAGATTTTAAGAGATTTAAAAGAGGTTGCCGTTACCCTGCCATAGATCTTCCACCAGGTTTACTGTAAGAATTCAACACATTCAGTGCCTTCACTTTACGCACCGAGAGTTGTCACCCCCATAGGTCCATTCTGAGCCAAGAAAATCCCTGAGACAGGCTGTTTATTTGAGAAAATACAGTCTCTGCCTGTCCTTACAGCTAGGATGACCTTTCATCTCTCTGCTCCAGCTGCAGCTCTGTTCTCACCTCCAGGCTGGGATGCCTGCAGCACCACACGGATAAGCTGGGGCACATCGAAGTACGCAGCGTAGTGCAAAGCCCTCATGTTAGTCCACCGCGAACGAAGGTTTGGATCCGCGCCCAGGGAGAGGAGCTGCCGAGCAAAGCTCGCTGCCGTGTCTGCATCGCCTGAAGAACAGGTCGCAAACACAGGTGTTAGAGTTGAAAGGAGTTGGAGTAACAGACAGTAAGTCAGCTCTAGAGAGTGTATTTAAGAAGTGGTTGATGAACAGCTGCACTTACTGAGGTATACAGAATAATGTTCAGCAGTAGAGTGGTCACATAAATTAACGCACACATACGTCAGAGTAGATGTCTGTTTATTTCTACCCTGCAGCTGAGAGTGCTTATTCAACATCTCTGTCAATACTTACCAATGCCTGGGGCTCCGGCCTTGCAGCAGTAGTGCAGGAGGCTCATGTCTGTCAGACCGTCTCGATCATTCACACCACAGCCTCTCTTTAGGATCTGTGCAAAGAGAAGATATGCAGTATGTGCCACTAAGGACTTGGTGTTGGCGTGCAGAAATCTTCCATAACAGGTTCAAGTGAAATTAGAGGGAAATTGTGTGATGAATGACAAGTAATTCAAGGCTTTCATAACTCTACTCATCTTTAAATCTGGACAACAGGTGTTACGTAAACTGACATTGAAACAAGGTATTTATTTCTCAAGGGTGATAGTTACTCAGAGAAAATGATCGCCTTCTTTTGCCCTTGAGATGAGTGCTTCTCTGCACAGTTTACTGCAATGCAGTTACTTTGTGTAGCACAGGCAGAAGGGATTTGGTGTGTATCTGAACAGAGTCCATAACAATGAAAAAAAAAATATATCAGAATTTATATTAATCTGAAGTTTCAGTTGATTATATTATGACAAAAATAAAAGCGTTACAGCTAGGCCTGGGCTATATCATACCGTTCACGGTAATACCGGTGTAATTTTGGGCAACAATAGGAAAATGAATGAAATGAAATGCGTATGTTTACATACGCACATGGCGGCGACGCAGAATGAGAAGAGCGAAAGTTTATCGTTAAATGAAACGGATGAACCAGAATTGGTTTGTAAAAATGCTGCAACATCAGTGGTGTGGAACTGGTTTAGCTTTCGTCCGTCAGATACACAACAAAGCACTATTTTTGGTAGAGCATGCTAGCGGGCCGTCGTTATTACCGTGTTGTTTGGAAAATACGGCACACTTAAAATCAATTTTTTTGATTTTTCTGAAAATTGACAGTGGCCCTTATAATCCCGTGTGCCTTATGTATGAATTCTGGTTGTGTTTACTGACCTTGAAACTATTTTATGTGGTACACGGCGCTCGAAAATCTGTCAAATGTTTCAGTACGACTTTGCTAAGCTACGAACCCGCACCGCTTGATGGATTGTTGGAGCATTACGGCTATATTAGGCAGGCGCCTCGCGGAGTGATACGTACTGTGCTTCAACATAATATTACCGTATTGTGTGTGTATAACCTCTTTTTAAGTTTTGTGGATATTATACATGGTTATGCTGAGGATATGTCGGCCAGTTTCCACTGGAAATGCCTTTTGGTTAAACTGTCAGCGAGGAATTTGCACTGTTACATTTTTACATAACTTGCACATAAAATGCACATAAAAAACAGCTGCTTGTTTAAGTGAAAATACATTGATGGGGTTTTTTGCACTAATAAAGTTGTGGAGTTGTAAAGTATTTTGTCTAGTGTCAATTATATCGTCAGTTATATCGTTATCGCAAATTTTCAAATGTATATCGTGATAAATATTTTTGGTCATATCGCCCTGCTCTAGTTACAGCTACAGAAGGGACCGCTGTGAGATTCTGCAGCAGTTGGACATTTTTTATGTCACCTCATTGCCGATGAGGTCAATGTTCTTCTGAACCTGGGGCACCCACTGCCTGAGGACAGCAAACAGCTCTGGTATGGTGGTGCTGGGATCCAACAGAACCTCCCTGCATTGCGGCTCACTGGGGTCAAAGAAGGAGAACTCTGGAAGCAATGAAGAGGAACAAAAGTAACACATGTTAAGTATAATGAGGACCAGAAATATTTCTCTCCCGTGTACCGACATGAAGAGAGCATGTGTGAAACTCTGCAGCACAGGCGTTTATTACGTTTCTGCAACTGACTGTTCAATCGATTCAGCAAATTACTAATCTTGGGAAATGCCCTTGCCGCCCTTGCAGAGGCAAATGAAAACAGATGTGACAGTAGATGGCCTGCCGTGAACCAAATGAGGCATTAGATGACCCGGCTGAGGCTGAAGGCAAATGGATTTCACTGTGAAAGGCCAAAAGTTAACACTAACTGTAGTCGGCTAAGTCTTTTTTCATAATTTTGTCTCTGTACGCAACTACAGCAAATCTGAAATGAAATACTTTGATTAAAGATTCAACTTTCAGAGGGTTTGGGGGGGAAAAGGGCATTAAACATAAAAATTAGACTTTAAAATACATCACTCACCTCAGAAGTAATTGAACAGTCAAGTGTTACTTGACTTCTATTCACTTCAAAAAACTTACACAAAATCAACACAGTAGTTTCTTAAAGGTTAAGGTAACTTTATTTATACCCATAGGCAAGGTAAATTTGCTTTACAGAAAAAATGACAGCATTTGGCATCCCTTTAAAAACACACATACCTAGTAAAGATATAAACCTCACTGTGGCACATATATAGTAATTTTAATATTTCGAATCAAAAACAGTTCTTATTTAATATTTAATTTCAGTGACAGCAACAGGGACAAAGCTATTTTTATAACGCTTTGTCCTGCATCTCAGAAATAGAAACCTCCGTCCTGAGGGAAGAAGCTGAAATTCACCCCTTAGAGAATGGGAACCATTTTTAAGGATTGATAAAGCCATCCTCTGTACCTGCTTAGAGTACAGGGAGGCTAAACAAGACTAACCTATCAGACGACTGGACCATCTCACTATCTGATTTAGAGAGTTTTTCTCTGTGACAGAGGTCTGACCAAACCATGCCACCAAACAAAAGGATAAAACAGACTCAATAAAAGAACGATAAAACAAAGTTAAAATTTTTTAGTCAATCAATGTGGAAATGAGCAAGTTTCCTAAGACAATAAAGGTGCTTTTGACCCTTTTTACAAACTGATTTGCAATTTTGATCAAAGTTCAGTTTTTCATTGATTATGGTCCCAAGATATTTATATGATTGTACTTGCTCTATTTTCTGACCTTTAATCAAAGTGACTGCGCTATGAAACATCCAAGTATTTAAGGACATTAGAGCTAATCAGCATCAAACCTGCTGAAATGGCTTTACTGATTAATTAGGTCATTCAAGATATAGACGATAACAGTCACCATGTTCTTGTTTAAGAATAAATCACTACAAAAGAACGACCTCAAATTGTAACTAACATATCCAGCTACATTATTAGAACCCAGAGACTCTGTATCACTATCATCTCTCTGTGTCAATTGAAGCCATCAACCTTTCTTCAGTCTCATATCTTGTGGCATTTCACAGCCTGTCGATGCTGCGAAGAGAACGCGTTAACTAGCTTGAAATGTCACATAGCTGCAAAGAGAAAGCGTGAATACTCGCCACAGTCACTGGGCATGGGTGCAGAGGCCACCTGGTGGATCACTGGCCGCTGATGAGAAGAGAGTCTAGCAGGGCAACCCAGGACCGTGTCGCCTTCAACAGGCTCTGAAACATCCTCCTTTGTCATCTCCCCCTCAGGGCCTGCGGCTGGAACAATATTAGAAAGCCTATTCTGAGAACACAAGTAGGTCTAATCTCTCAATAAAAGCACACAGGCTACAGCGATGTCTTCATTTGATCTGGCAGTGCAATACAGGGAAATGCAACTTGTAAGCACAGAACTAACATAATATAAAAAACGTGGTATTTTAATCTGTGGTGTCGCCTGAAGAATATGGGGGAAAGGCGCATTCAAGCTATCACCCCAACAAGACAGGGATTTTCAAAGAATGTCAGCATTTGACTCATAGCACCTCTGAGAGATCACTTTGCCTGCAGGTTAGAAAACAAAGGTGAACACACCAAACTTTTTTCAGCCTAATCTCAAAATAGTGACACTGTAATGGGGACACAGGAAGCTTTCACAGAGGAACCTTGGAGGCTGAACTAAAAGCATGCACACACACCCACACACAGGTGTAAGCCTGGGGAAGCAACATTGAGCCTAAAATCTTCCCAACCAACCCTCACTCACTGTCATCTTCTCCTTTATCCTCTTTCTTGTTGACCTCCATGCGAGCCTCCCAGTCGCGCTAAGCTAAAATCAAAAGACACAGACTGGGTCCAGTAGAACATCTAACCAAAATCCTTCCCAAAATAACTCCAAAGCTTATCGACTGTCCCCCTCCTCAATCTCCAATAACACCCCCACTCTCTCTGATTATACCCTGTTGATCCCCTGACTCCCAGGTCCAGCAGCTATTTACAGCCTGTACACTTTCAAGCCAAGGAGCTTGTATGTCTGACTCTCCCGGCTGGAATGTCACTCTCACTTTCCAGTCCTGTGTACCTCTGACCTCACTGACATAAAGTAGCCAAGCGTAACCCCTAGTGGAGGGAATGTGGCCTGTAGGCTGATAGTGCAAACAAACAGGATTAGAAGGCCTGTCATTCACCACAAAGGCCAGTATCCAGTTGCCCCTGACAGCAAACATCAGCCCTACTGAATGGTAAACGGTAAATGGTAAATGGTAAACGGTAAATCCTCCAACCTAGCATGCTCTGTTGCTTTCTGATGAAGATTGTAATACTTTCCTTAATTACTTTGTAAATAAGGTGATGGACTTGAAATCCAAAATTTCCTCAAATGCCTCCCCTTATGAAGATACCCCTTGCTGTCTTGGATCATTTACCTCCTTTTCTCCAATCACACTAAATGACTTAATTATAGTTTTAGGTAAAATGAAATCCTCATCTTGCTCTGTAGATATATTACCTCCCTCTGTCCTGTCTGGGTCTATCACCAGCATTGGTCCCACATTACTATCCATCATCAACAGTTCACTGAGGCAAGGCTGTGTTCCATCTTATTTTAAGCATGCTGAGGTAACTCCTCTGTTAAAAAAACAGAATCTTGATCCTAGCTCTGCTAGTAATTACCGACCTATTTCAAAATTGCCATTTGTAAGTAAAGTACTTGAAAAAATTGTTGAAAATCAGTTCAGGTCTCTATTATGTAAATTACACATTCTTGACCCTTTTCAGTCTGGCTTTCAAAAGCAGCACTCTACAGAGACCGCTCTCTTAAGAGTCTATAATGATCTATTAATGGCATCTGACGCAGGGAACTGTTCTGTGATCATTTTACTTGATCTCAGCGCTGCCTTCGACACCATCGACCACAAAATCCTACTTAACAGGCTCAAGGTTTTGGCAGGTATATCTGGCTCTGCCCTGGACTGGTTTGCTTCATATTTATCAGACAGGACCTTTTCTGTTAGGACTGACAGGTTCTCCTCTAACACTGCTGCCCTGACCTGTGGTGTCCCACAGGGCTCAGTTTTAGGTCCATTACTGTTTTCTTTTTATATGCTTCCTTTAGCTGGTATCATTCAATCTTTTAGCGACCTGTCTTATCATTTTTATGCTGATGACATTCAGCTCCATGTGTCCTTTAAGCCTCATCAGCTGGATAGGCTGTCCACCCTAGTCCAGTGCTTAACCCAGGTTTCTGATTGGCTTTCAAGCAACTACCTTGTTCTAAATACTAACAAGACCGAGGCCATGATCATAGCTCCTCCTGAGCTACATTCTAAAATCAGTCAGGTTCTTGCCTCTTTCTGTCCATCTGTCAAGTCAAATATTCGAAATCTCGGTGTAATATTTGACTCTTCTCTGGGCCTTGACTCTCATGTAAAATCTTTGTCTCGTTCCTGTTTCTATCATCTAAGAAACATATCTAAACTGCGACACATGGTTTCCTCAGCTGAATTGGAAAAACTCATTCATGCTTTTGTGTCATCACGCTTAGACTACTGTAATTCCCTGTTTACTAGCTTGGATAAATCATCTCTTTCTCGCCTCCAAGCTATACAAAACGCAGCAGCCAGACTACTGACTCGCTCTACCAAGCGTGTCCACATTACTCCCATCTTATATTCTTTACATTGGCTCCCAATAGAGTTTAGAATTCACTTTAAAATTCTTGTTTTAACATACAGAGCACTAAATGGCCAGGCTCCAGATTACTTATCCAAGCTTCTTATAAAATACACTGCTGCTCGTCATCTCCGCTCACAGACTCAGAGTCTCTTGGTTGTTCCCCGTACACGACTGAAGACAAAAGGGGACAGAGCCTTTCAGTCTGTTGCACCAAGGCTGTGGAACAGTTTGCCACTACAATTACGTTTGCTTGACTCTGTGGATTCTTTTAAAAAACAGTTAAAAACTCTTCTGTTCAAACAAGCCTTTTGTTGATCTACATATTTTATATTTTTACATTATTTACATTTGATCTTTTACATTGTATATAATGTTTATTGATTTTACTGTTTATTTTAATATTTGTGTACAGCGCTTTGTGATTGTCTGTCTGTGAAAAGCGCTTAATAAATAAAGTTTACTTACTTACTTACTTACTTAAAACTTTGGCCTCAACTTTCCGAGTCACAAAGATGTTTTCTTTTAACCTGGATGAATTACACATAACTGAAACAATGTACTAACAAGCAAATTCAGATAACTCATATCAAGACAGGAGTCATCAACATTCTCTGTTATCCCAGACTTCTGCTTCAGCCTCTGAGAGTGCTCACACATTTATAAAAGAGGGCGTTTGATGTGTCATTTCACACATCTTCTGCACAAAGTTGACAGATCAAGTGCTACCTACTTCAGTCAAAAAGTGTCAGAGGAACAGAGGATAGAAGCCAGTAAAAAAAGAAAAAATATAACGTCTAAAAATTCTCTAACGTGCACATTAGCGCAGTCAGGCTAAGTAAAATTAATTTTACGGACTGAATTTTGTAGTAATTTATTCACAGCAGTTCCAGCAGTGTGAAGCAGACGTGGCAGTGCCAGAAGATTCAACAGGTTTCATGTATAATACATTTTTCTTCAAACAGAACAGAATCTGTATTCCTATTAAAGTGAAAACTAAAACAATCAATGAACTTGTGGCACTTACAGAAAATTTTAAAAAGAAAGGAATGTGTTTTATACATACAACCTGTTGATTTACATTTTAACTTTACCATTAAAGGAAGCTGTGAAATTACAGCGACAAACTATGTGCTTCAAATAGTCAGCAGGTGATGCAGAAAATGTTTAAGTGTGTCTATGGGGCAGTGTCACACTGAGTAGTATTTAATGTTTAAGAAAACTTGAGACATAATAAATAAAAGCCTGTAGTGAGTGCTAACATTCATGTATTAACTCAAAAGAATAAATTATTTTCTGCAGCATTACTCTCTTGCCATATTTGCAAAAACAATGTTGCTTTTTATCGTTTTACTTTTTTGATGATCATTTCTTTAATCTTTTTTATTACATATAATTGCTCCGACTCAAGTGGGTAGCACTTAAATGGCCCGTTTTGTGCAAAAGAAGAGTGAAATGGCTTATTAATTACTCTATTTTTGTGAGCATTCAACTGAGACTGAGTCAGAAAGTCTGGGTTACAGAAAAAAATGAAATTAGCTCTGCCAAAGAATTTAGGATTTGCCAAGCTGATGCAAAGAAAGCAATGACTATGCTGAACTTTCTCAACAGCACACCTCACAGAAGAGTGCACGTGCATGCTTGAAGAGGAAGAGAGTGTCTTAACATGTAACTGTTGATCATTTCTTCTCCATTTTTTGTAATTCTGTAATTTCATTGTTGCAAACAGAACATTTGTATATAGATGTGTGCTTTAGCAGTGATTGTAATTTCCATAGTTCATGCTGCTAAAGAGTGAGATGAAAAACTACTACCAACCTCTCTGAGGTCACTGACTGGCTGTGTAGGGATTAGGTCTTTGCAGTATGACTTGAGACAATGGCCTACTTCTGCAATAAGCCTCTTCTTGTTTGCCTGACCTACATGATGTCACCATCCCCACAGCTACTGAAGAGACAGCACTCACATATTTTTGATGACTGTGGCCATTTAAGCACCCATTGGCAAGCTACCCATTCTGGCTGACTGTAATGCATGTGGATCTTTTTAAGTTACATGCTATATCTAGAGAACTATCTGAATTACATCATTAAGCTCATAATGACTTTAACTTCAGGAGCATGGAGCTTCAAAAAACACCCTGAACTTTCTTGAAAATTGATAGCATTTCGTGCACTAGCATATTTGAAGGCCATAAGCAGAAAGAATATTTTTACAGCTATGATGCTAAAATTGAAATAAAAATTATATGTGTTATATGTGTATTTTTATTTAGATATTTCACACACAAAAAAAGTGGCATCAATAACTTTAATTGGATTTTTCCATAAAGATTAAATGTCTAGTGGTAATGAAATGTTTAGTGGTAACAACATATCCAAAACGTTTGTTCACGGGCAGCATCCTTGACCTCCATCCATCCTATGCGCCTCATGCACCAGGCCAAATCATGAACTATTATCCCCTGCATTTGTTTGCTGATAAGTCCTAAATGACCACACTCGGTCGCTTGAGCTTTAATCAGCTTGAGAAAAGTTATACAACTTATTATCTAACATCCAATTATTGAAGAGATGGCTTATTTGTGGTTGTTTATACCAGTTTGTGTGACTTAAGTGTAGCCGATTCATTTATATCCCCCAAATCGTTAGCTCACTTCACAGTCGAAGAGGTCATTCCCCTTAGCAGTAGACACTGCCTCCTCATCTCATACTTTTGTAGCCCTTTAGCAGAGGTAAATATAGCATGTCATTTTTTCAAACGTCCACATGTGGATTTAATTAATTTCCAAATAACTTTGCCAGCTAAAAGTGTTTTTAATCGAGCTACAAGCTGACAGTAACAGTTAGCTCGCTAGCATATGTTCAAAAACCGGCTCGGGCTTAGCGACAGATGCACACCTTATATAACTAACACTGCAGACATTGCTCAGTCCCTATAAGCAGCTAGCCGTCTCTGCTTTCACCGTGCAGACGTGAAAGTTACTCAGAGCCCTCCTCTCAGTCACCTTAGCTCCCTGACGTTAATGTTCCCCAACACGAACACTGGGCCAAAAACATCTGAGCTACTTACGATGCACTTAGCAAGCAGAGAGAGAAACAAGCATCATGTTAGGCTGCTAAATATAGGGCTTAATATTAGCGTTACCTTCACCTCCCTGCTTGTTTTGATCCGCCCATGGGGAAAATGTTAGGTAGCGGATTTAATTTCCGTCCATTCTAATTGGATGTTGCACAGCTGAAATACTTCCTGTTTCAACATCTAGGCTTCAGAATAAAGGCGGTTAATGTACACTTCCGGATTTTAAAATAAAGGTATTACAACGACCCGTAAAAATAAAATGACAAATAAATACAACTAAATAACTTTTGAATTGTTTTTGAAAATTAAAAACAACAACCCGAAAGGCACTTTTTTAATAAAAGAAACTAACCTGCAATATCTTGACAACATAAACATAACATTAAAGACACATGTTCATTTTATGTATTTATTATTCATTCATTTATTTATTGAATGAATAAATGTTAAATTTATTCTTTTCGGGTTTGAGCAACAATCCACTAATAAAGTTAGGAAGATTTTTGCCATCCAGTTACGTAATATAAAGTGGCAAACCTACAAAAAGGCATTATTTTAGCTGCCCTGAAAGAGCCTTCAATTCTAGGATTGTTTGCCACATACTAATGAAAATAATCAACAACTGAATACCAGAACCTGTTGAAGGAAAATACCTCGAAATACCTAAATTGCACTGTACTATTTTGGTTGCAGAAATTTGGAATCTTGTTTTTCTGTTTTTGTTGTGCAAAAAACTGTAGGCGAGTCGACAAAAGAGAAACGACTTGATATTACCTTATGATTACTTTATGTAATTAAAATAGCAATGTTTAAACCCAGTGCTTTAGTTTCTTATGGAAGCACTTTTGTGACTGTTAAGTCCATTTCATGTTTTCATTACAGAATTCATAATTGCTCATCTAAAATAAATGCTCTGTTCCGCTGTATAGGAAAAGGATACCCATTTTGTTGATGCACTGCTTTATTCTGAAGCACCCAACCTCCGAATACAACAAACCTCTTACTTTTAAACAGAAAAGGTAAGCTGCCACTAAGATGGATGGTGCAAGAAGTCACTTTTGAGTCTAATGCCTCTCTTATCATTGGCAGTCACAGTGTGGGAAGTTGTGTCTGAACATCTTTCTTTTCAGGAGAAGGTAATTTCTCAGGGTGACACTTACCCTCCAATGTCCATTCAGACTGACAAGCCACTTTTAGTGAAGACTCAGAGATGGGTGCTGGTGTTTATTGAACCTGAAGAGCACTCTGCATGTGTTGCTGCCTCTGTCGTGAAATAAAGGAGAAAAGGACCAAATTGCAGACTGCTGAGACAGACTTGGAATAAAAAAAAAAGCAAGCCTTTATTGTCGCTGTTGTAGATCCAGAGCATAAAATAGGAAAGGGCAAAAGCAAAAGAGACCACTGCAGGGGAAACATGCCGGGAGAAACCAAGACTGGAACACAGTATGATGAGCAACCTGAGGCTTCAAATACACTGTTTTTTCTGTGTTGATGGTCATACCAACTCTTTAAAGTATAGAATTATGGGGAAAACCAACAATAAGCACAATATGAATGTATAGTGAGGCAACATTACTGAAGATTTTTAAACAGGCTAATCTTGATTTTATTTACTTTAGAGTACTGGTTCTCAATGGGAAGCAGGGAAGAATGGCTGCAGAAAAATATTAAGCTTTTCCTCCTTCAAATGATAAGCACATGGAGGACAGGAATCAGCTCTCCCTAAACAGCTCCCACAAAGCTACAGGAAACCAAAAAGAAAAATGTTGGGGAAAACATCCAACTGACTGACTGACTGACTGCCTAACTAACTAACAGCGAGCGAGTGACCAAATCATAGGTCTGACCTTACTTGGAAAACCACAAAGTATCATGTGAATCAGGTGAAAGGTTGTAGGTTTGTCTACATCTATAACAATACATTTCTATAAGGTAAGTTTATTTATAGACCTTATCAAGAACAACATTCACACATTGTTTTTACAAATAAGATAAGGTACCAAAAGTGTCCACAAAGTGGACAAAGTGTCCTTTGGTCCTCAACCTGGACCGAGGTACCACCAGGAGCCCATCTCAGCTACCATGGGGTGGGGTACACCCTGGGCAGATCGCCAGCATGGCTCAGCGCTAACACAGCTAGCACTCACATCCACATCTATGGGCAACCTAACCAATGAGATGTCATTGGAAATAAGAGGAGCTATTTCAGAGTGCATAGTAGGAGATTTTTGTTTTGTTTTTTGTTTTTTTTTGTTAAGAAGGTGAGTAGCAGTCTATTTAAAATATGAAGAGAAGGTCCAGACACTGATCAGCTGCAGTTTGAACTGGTGAACTGGTCATTGTAAGTAAGTTAGATTTATTTTTTTTGTTTTTTTGTTGTTTTTTTCGGGTGGGGGGGGTGTTAATGATATAATTTCATTTCATTCAGACATATTTTGCTGGTATTGAAGACCGTTTCCATGGAAATGAAAACACAATCGCCTAGATCCTGGCAGTTCTTCCACAAGCTTTGCTGACTGGTGCCTTAACTCTCATTAGCTTGTGGCCTGTGTGCAGTGTTATGGGACAAAACAGTATTTATATTTAATCTAGCTACCACGATGGGTTTGAATCCCAATAGGCCTGCGACCACGAAGAAGCAGGCGGGGATGGCACAGGAAATTGATTAGAATATCTGCTAATAAATAGATAAAAGTGTGCGGAAAAGCATTAAGGATGACTTTCATACAGAAAGCATGATATGAAAATCAGCACTGCACTGGAGTTTACTGTGTTAAATCATTTCTGTAAGTGTTGAAACAAGTATTTAGAGGCATTAAATAAGAAAAACTCGAAATGATACTTCAGAAATACAGTCACATGTATATTGTATCATTGGATCATATTTGTTTATTCATGCTTCATAGCTTTTATGTAATATTCCACAACACGTTCTCACAGAATCTTCAAAAACGTAGCATAACAAGTAATTTTTTTTTAAAGTACAAACATGCAGTACTAAGTTACATTGCACCACTGGTTCAGTAACAAGTAGTGGCAGATCATGTTCATTCACAAATCAGTCAAACAAACTTCAAGGATATTCATCACATGGTAAGAAAAATGCACGTAATGCAACACTGTATAAAAAAGTGCAGATGTACTCCCCTTTACGCTTTGAACACAACCAGTTATAAGTGATGAACATGAGGACTAATAGGTCGTCAAATAAAAACTACCACTGATTGTGATTTATGGAAGATGAAGTTGTTAGATTTAGCTTTGATAAAAGATTTTTGCTTTTTTTTATTTTAAAGATGTTTCTGCAACTAACTAGAACGTGTATTGAAACCATTGTGAAATTTTGGAGATAAACTAAAATGTGAAACATTTCCAATGGTGCATTAACTAGGTATGAAAGATTTTGCAGTATTATGAAAAAAGCAGCTTGAACCGTGACCTTCTGTTACATTACTCCCCCATTATAGGGACCTTTTCCGAACAACCTTTCAGTTTTCTCTGATTGCATTCCCAGCACTACCAACCAAGTGTCTGGTAGCAGATTGAACACTTCACGGGGAGATGAAGTGCTTAGACAGGAAAGGCTGACACTCTGGCCAGCAGGCCAACGCAAACAAAAGCCAGACCCAGAGCTGCTGCCTTTCTAGGCTACTCTGGACACTCGGAGTTGCAGAAACAAGCACAAATCAACTTCAAAGCAACTTAAACAAACCAAAAAATGTAGCACATGTTTAAAAATATTTTTTTGAAGAATTTAAGAGCTGAGAATTGTGCTTTTTTATTTTGTATTTTTCCCCTAAATGTCTGTTTTATATTTTCATGTTTTCAGATGTCATACAACTTTAAGTCCTGATATTTTAATCAAACTCACTGATAAGGTTCACTTGTAATTTTCCTATAGATTCCATGTTTTTTCATGTAAGTGTAATGTAAGGAATCCTCCTCACACATAAAAATTATTCATTGAGTTCCACAGGGTTCTGTTTTGGTACCGATACGGTTCTCATTACCACTAGGCAAAAATTCATAAAGAGGACGGGTACATCTCACGGATGTGCTGGGACACATCATCAGCTATTAAACCCAAATGTGTTTACACCCAGTATAAAGATGCAATAGGATCTAGAAGATAGGTGGATTAAACAAGAAGTTTTATTAACTGATAACTGGGGCATTATACAGAGTAACAGGAGAGCACTGACAAAATCCCCCCAAAAATTGAAACAGCCAACAAGAGGAAACTAGAGGAGACTCTGGAACATGAACAGAAAGGTGAAGTGAATAAAGATAATAATGAGGAAAAGAATGGATGAGGGGAAACTGGTGAGCCATATGAGGAACTGCCCTATAAAATAAAAGAGGAACAAATGGAGATGTGGTAACACAGGAGGCACAGAAAAGGATCAAAAACCTGCAGAAACAAGAAAATAAATATGCTGAAAATGAATGTGTTTAAAACATAGTAAAGCAAATATTAATTGAGGTCATGTTTAATACATTTATTTTAGCCTTAATTTATTTCTCTTCAGTTTTGTACATTTATTAGACAATTGTGACTTGATTTCAGTTCTGATTTTGGTGATCATGATCTTCCATACTGTTTGAGTTAGTGCAGTCATTCAAATTCTCAGATTCCAAGACGAAACTGAAAGTGACCAACTACTTAAATTTTGTCAAAACAACAACAACAACAACAACGTGATGAACAAATACTGCGTGCTTCAAACTGTCCCTTTTCCTGCTATTAATCAAATTCAAGCCCAGCTCTTCCTCCCTCCCTCTTCCTCCGACCATGAAACACAACAAGCTCTAACCTGTTCCTAAGTTTCTGTTTAGATTTTGGACGTGTTTCATTTCTATAGAAGTGAAAACTCACACAGCGGCTGACAGTGAGAGGAGAAATGGCACAGAAAGGAGCTCAGCTGAACAGGGAAATCTTCTCTTGTTCAATCTGTCTGGATCGTCTCGAGGACCCAGTGACCATTCCCTGTGGACACAATTACTGCATGAACTGTATTAAAACCCACTGGGATGAAAAGGGGAGGCGAATGCACAGCTGCCCACAGTGTAGGCAGACTTTCACACCGAGACCTGCCCTGGTGAAAAACACCATGTTGGCAAATTTAGTGGAGGAGATAAAGAAGACTGGACTCCAAGCTGCTCCTGCTGATCACTGCTATGCTAGACCTGAAGATGTACCCTGTGATGTCTGCACCGGGAGAAAACTGAAAGCCTTCAAGTCCTGTTTAGTCTGTGTGGCATCATACTGTGAGAAACACCTTCAGGATCATTATAATGCGGCTCCATTGAAGAAACACAAGCTTGTGGAGCCCTGCAAGAAACTCCGGGAAAACATCTGCTCTAGTCATGATGAGCCGATGAAGATTTTCTGTCGTACTGATCAGCAGCGTATCTGCAGTCACTGCAAACTGAATGACCATAAATACCACGAAACAGTCCCAGTTGAAGCAGAAAGGACCAAGAAGCAGAAGGAGCTGGAAATGAGTCGACAAAAACTCAAGCAGAGAATCCGTGACCGAGAGAAAGATGTGACAACTCTTCAACAGGAGGTGGAGTCCATCAATCAGTCTGCTGATAAAGCAGTGGAAGAAAATGAAAAGATCTTTGCTGAGCTCATCTGTCTCATGCAGAATAGAAGCTCAGATCTGAAGCAGCAGATCAGATCCCACTGAAGTGGGTCGAGTCAAAGAGCGTGGAGCAGGAGATCGCTGAGCTGAGAAGAAATGATGCCGAGCTGGAGCAGCTGTCATGCACAGAGGATCACAACCAGTTTCTACACAGCTACTCCTCACCGTCAGCACTTAATGAGTCTACAGACTCATCCAGCATCGAGATCCGTCCTCTGAGGTACTTTGAGGATTTGACAGCAGCTGTGAAAGAGGTCAGTGATAAACTGCAGGATGTTCTGAAAGAGAAATGGACAAACATCTCACTGACAGTCACTGAGGTGGATGTTTTGCTGTCAGAACCAGTGCCAAAGACCAGAGGTGGATTCCTAAGATATTCACGTGAAATCAGAATGGATCTGAACACAGCTAACACATCAGTGTTGTTATGTGAGGAGGGTAGAAAAGCCACAGCTGTGAAAGAACAGCAGTCATATTCTAGTCATCCAGACAGATTCACTGGATGGTGTCAAGTCCTGAGTAGAGAGAGTCTGACTGGACGTTGTTACTGGGAGGTGGAGTGGAGCGGGAAACAGGTTTATATAGCAGTCGCATACAAGAGTACCAGCAGATCAGGGCTCTCAGATGTATGCGGATTAGGATTCAATAGGACATCGTGGGCATTATGTTGTGACCAAAATGGTGTTAAATTTGTGCACAACAATTCTCACAAGGCTGTCTCGAGTTCTCAGTTTGGGAGAGTAGGAGTGTACCTGGATCACAGTGCCGGTATTCTGTGTTTTTATAGCGTCTCTGAAACCATGACTCTCCTCCACAGAGTCCAGACCGCGTTCACTCACCCACTTCATGCTGGATTTCGGCTTTCAGATTATGGAGACACTGCTGAGTTCAGGAAACTCAAATAGAGAGAGGTCATGTAAGGGACTGTTCGCAGAATGCCAATGCAGACTTTCTATTGAGTAGAGAATTAATTTTGAAGTCCGTTTTCATGTATGGGTATATTTCAGAACTATTTTACCGCTATGTTTGTGCTGCATTTATCTATGCTGACTTATAATAGTGTCTTGATTAATGATATTTTCAAGAAATATGTTAAGGCATACTTTTTTAATGGTCTTTGCTACAACTGTTTTTATCTTGACTTAATCTTTTGTCCTCTTGGGTCAGTTTTGTTTTTGTTAGGTTCTGTTTTAATAGATCAGAAGTTGTTCAAATCAATTCACAGACAAAGAACCTAGACTTACATTATCATTATTACAACCTCTCTGATCACTGGTGATTATCTGCTTGTAAACAGCTGATACTGTGAATCAGTTGGTGAGATTTTTCTTGACTAAACAAGCGAGATGTCCACACTTTACTCATTATGTTAATAAACTGAAGCTTTACAGAGTTATTAAAGTTGAACAAATAAACAAATGTGTCCTGTCTTAAATCCAGGTTGCTGTACAAACCTGATGGCCAAAAAACAAAAGCAACACGAAAGCATAACTGAGAGTCTTACACCTGAAAATGCAGGCTTTGCGTTTTGAACAGAAGATTTCTCTTCTTTTTCTCTGGATGAATGTTAACATTGTGGCAAGCTCAGACAAGTAGGAGACAGAAACTTCTGTTTTAACTTGCTATTTCTGCCTTAGCTGTTATACTAAGGTACAGGAAACACCCCTTCACACACACACACACACAGCAGTGAGAGGTGGTAAATGGGCACAGCCGTCTAACTCACTGTGCACACAGCAGGATTAATGTTACACACTAACACAAAAATGGCAAATCAACACCTGATAACTGTAACTGCCGTTATAACCCTACAACTTACAACACGTTAACATCAGGTATTCAGTCCCATAAGACCTTGGGCCAGTGGCCCTTCCCCCTAGCCCGCTACAATATTATGAATTTAAATTGGATACGTGAGGGCACACATTCACGCAACTGAAGCAATCATTTGGTAATGATTTGGTGTTCAAGGAAATCCGTCATTGCCCTTAGTTTAAATAAACACTGGTTAGTTTTTTCTTTATCTTTTTACTTGTCTTTTCTGTTTAGCAGGCCTCTTTCAAAAGCCCCAAACAGCTTAAATGCATTCCTCTGTATTTGTTGGCTAAGATCATATGAACAATAATCCTCCTGTGATTGCTATTTGACTGCTTTTGTACCATCTCCAGATTTTTCTAAACCAGGGGTGTCAAGCATAAAATCTCAGATAGATTTTTAACTTTTAGCTGTATTTACATTGATTTTACAGCCTTTCTTATTGATAACAAATCCCCCTTATTAATACTACACCAAAGTAATTACGTAAGAAATATTTTTTTCACAGAAAAAAAAAGAAATTTTCTTTTGAATTAAAGAAAATTGTCAAGGACCTGGGTCTGGGGAAAAAGGGTTCTTGAATAATTCATGGACATGTGTACATGTGTTGCTGTTGTTCCTTGTTTCCATGTTTGTGTGTATCAGTGGCTGTGTGTGTGGGTGTAGCAGATCACTGAGTTTCAGGCATCATCAGACCTGGTGGATGTGTGCGGAGAGCACACAGACACTGACTTTTTGGGGAAGACACGATGCGGCAGTCAAGGGAGAGCACGGGGATTTATTGTCATTTGTTGCACTGTAAATAAACCCGCTGTTTGCAGCGAGGAATCCTGCATTTTGGGTCCTACTTCCCCCCCATCCCCACAGTCTACCATACAGACCGTGACAAAAAGTTTATATCTTTATAATAATGTAATCATGTATGCAATCACTGTAGTCGCCCACTTAAAAACAAAGCACCCTGTATACATCCCTGTTGTAAACCTTTGAAAACATCTTAAATTTATGCCTTTTGCTATCAGAGACAAGCTGATTCACAGTGATTTCCCACCTAAAGGGCACGGAAACGTTCTGTTTCAACTTTTCTTTAATGTCGTCCTGTTCTGTTTGGGGCCCCAATGTCTGAAGAATCAAGATGCTTCAAGGTGCAGGTGTGAATCTTTGGCACCAACTTCAATATTTCAAGGCAACAATTGAGGATTTTGCCTGTATTATGGTAACAGTTCCTACGTTGGTGCTTTCTGTGATGTTTTTAGAAAAGCAAAGTATGAAAATATTAAAAACAAAACAGCGCGGGCCGAGACTCATGAGAGGAAATGATTTTCCGTGCTCAGAAAGTACAGATTTCAAATACTCCGGGCGAAGCTGTGTGCCGTCCAATCAGCGTTCAGTGGATGTACGCGGAAGTGAGAAAAGATGCTGTCTGACGGGAACCTGCCAAGCTACCGGCTAAGAAGAAGAGGTGAAACAGGTGCACTTTCAAAATAAAAGAAGGTCTCTATCATTCTATGAATCGATGTGTGTTAGACGTTTGTTTTTTTAATTACATGACTCTGTGTAAAAAGTGTTTATTTTCTTTTAAGTTTCAGACTATAGCCTAAAAATTCTAACGCTTTCCACATAGTCACAGTCACTTTTATTTTGAAAGTTCAAAGCGGAAGTATTTTGTAAATTCGAGCGGTCTGATTGTGGAGGCAGAGCAGCAGGGTCCTGCGGGTCGTTTTTGATATAAATTAGCATAGATCTGTCAATCTAAAGTTTACATTTTGTAATCCCTCTCTTTACAACATGCAGCAGGTCGACACGTTGTTGCACATCGCGAATTTCAGCACACTGTTTGTGTGCATGGTGCTCAAGTTCCCGCAGATCTTTGTACTGATGCAAGCGAAATCTACGACCGGAGTGAGCCTCAACAGCCTTCTGCTGGAGCTGATCGGGTAGGCTGCTGTCCCGCTTCTGGGATGTTTTTTTTATTTTTTTATTTTTTTGTTTCTTGCTCTTAAATTTTGTTACATAATCTGTTCACGTGTGCAAGTATCGATGTAACTTAGTAACTTTAAGCTGCTGTGATGATGGGACGTCTTCCTCTTCCTCACTTGTGGTTGGTGTTCAGCAGTAAAGGCGGACTCATCCTGTCAGAGAGCAGCTACAAATGCTTCTTCTGAAAACGCTGCGAGACGCTCAGCACTAAAAGCTCTGGTGTTGTCTTTGTTACCAAAATTCTTTCTTCTTAAAGGCTGGATAAACGATGTTTAGAAGTTACCACCTTACTGGTAACATTCTAACAACGTTGAATGTTACCAGTAAGTCAGAATGTTACAATCACCGCGTAACCCTACAGTACAGGTGATAGAGTCGCTGGTATTGGTATTGACTCGATACTAGCGTGATAGGACTGATTTTTATTGCTCATTGAGATGTGTACATAATTTTCAAATTGATGATTGATCATAAATCATGACACTGCTCTCCCCAACACAAGCTGCCTTTATACGTCATAAGTATCAGTATGGGCAATACCTACCCTGCATTTACTTTCAGTATAACACAGTGCTGTCTTACTTGCATTTCTTTGGACTGCGGAAGGAACCCATGCAGGTACAGAGAAAAAGTGCAAACTTCATCCCTAAAGGCTCCAGCTGACCAGGAGGTGCAAAGCCAGGACCACCTTCTTTGTAGTCAGTCTGATGGTATTAGAGGAAAAGCTGCCTAAGAGGTCACCAAAACTGCCTGCATTCTTTAACTAATCTAAACAGCACCTTTCAGGACTTCATGAATATGACAATTCTGCATTTTTTTTCTTACTCCAACACATCCTCAAACTGTTGCAGACAAAGTGCTCTCCATTAGCTAACACATTACAGTTTTAAAAATTCTGTAACATTAGGCCTCAGTAGCATCCTGAAAATGGTTCATGAAAACAGTTATCATGTAACATCCTCAGCATTGCAGTCAACACATTTCACCATAGTTAAACTTTATGTACTTTTGTCCATGTTTTATCTATGGAGAGACGGACTGAGAGCTTTTAAGACATATTTTAGCATTTTAACAATATTTCTGTTTTGTGTGGATTCAACTGTACTGCTCACAGTAAGTCTGCTAAAGACCAAAACTGCCTTCAGATGATAAGGTTTTGGAACCAAACACACAAGTTATACTCCAATATAATAGTACTCTGTATTTCCATTTATATAGATGTATTACTCCTGTATAGTATCCAGATTGCAGGATTAGCAGTGCATTTCATTATAAAAGTTGAGTGACTAAAGCCATCCAGGGGGTCAGACTGGATCCTTTGGGCAGCTCATGGAGAACAGGTTTGACACCCCATCCTAAAACCTAAAACTCCTACAGAATCGCTGATGTATAGCAATACATTTTGGCATAAATACCACTTTCACTTTGATAAAAGAAATGAGTATTTCTTACAGATTAAAATTTAAATAGGACACAAAGAGATTGTGTTCCTAACAGCTGAAAAGCTACAGTACCTTAAAATGAAAAAAATAATCCTGCTGCGAAGGCTCAACACTGAACAACTGTGCTTTCTTTGCACAGCTGAAGATTTTGGTTAAATGATTAAAAACGGGGTTAGAGTCGGCCTCGGCCGGCTCTGTGTGAAGCTCTGTGCAGTCTGCTGTTGAATCAGTGCAGCAGATTAGAGCTTGAAGTGCTTCTTATGCATTGAACAGGAAGTGTTGTGGTTACCTTCACTGTTGGAGCAGGAGGGATAAAGACCGTGTCTGTAAGTCTGCATAATTTCTCTCTCTCCTCGGTGCCTGGCAGTGGCTGCACTGTCTGAAATGTCCCCACTGTTTTGGTAAGCGTTAGCTTGCTGTCACTGTGCATGCCACGCTGAAACAGTGAAGACGTTTATGTAGTTATATCTACACAGCATGGCTACAAAGCAGCAAAGAAAAGCACTCGTCATTCGGCATGAATGGTTTTGTCACTAGTGGAAAAATATTTCCACACACGCCAATATTAAATAGCTCTATTCTAGATTATATTAACTGGCAGTTGGCTTTATTGATCACTACCTCTGCCTAGGAACAAAAAAAAAAGTCCCAACACAATAAAGCCTGAGAGTGGATAGGTTAATCTGCTATTGATTTCACTATAGGATGTTATTGTGTTATACTGTTTATTTAACATTGTGGGAATCTCTGTGTGCACATGCATGCAGCTGTACGGTGGCTTGCATAACACGGCTGGGAGGCTCAAACCTGCCAGAATCAAAACAAACTCATTAGTGCAGAAGTAAAAATGGATTATGTCATCAAATGCCCCAAATGTAAACTGTATGTATAAATGTATTTTATAAAATGAGACATGAATTGAGATGCTTTTACTTGCTTTTTTATTTACTTGTCTTTGCATGAATATCTCAGTTCATTTGCTTTCTTTTTAAATTTTTGATGTATTCAGCACATCCATCTGCTTTTGTGCTGCCTGTCTGGGCTGTAAGAGCAACAGTCTAAGCAGAGGAGTTCAAACCTCCCTCTACCTAGTTAGGAGGTGATGCCAGTGTGGTCCTCAGCCAACTGACAGCTGTAATCTCTCTCCTGGGTCTACACCGGGCTCTCTTTCTTTACCTATAAAATCCAAGTCTTCCAAGTCAGACTCCTAAACTGCCTTAACTTGCTCCTCACCCCATCTTTGCATTCATGAGCCCTGACATTGTATTTATTTCCATTTCATTTCCCCTTCATTTATCTCTGCAAACATTTCTGTTTGTCTTTTTACGTTCCTTTATGCATTTCTAACCACTGCAATCTGCAAGTACATTTGCATAATTTAGCAGAGATGAAAAATCAGAAAAGGAAAATGGAATAATAGATGTTTAGGGGGAAAAGCAAAGGAAAAAATGCTTGAATGGGAAAAAATAATACACTGATAAACAAAAAGGAAAATTAATCGACATAAAGGGAGCTAAATATAGAAGCAAATTATATATTAGTTCATTTGATTTTTTAAAAACAAACAAACAACTATTGGCACATTTAATGGCATCTTGATTTCTTTACGGTTTGATTGCAGTCAGTTCAGTCCTCTATAGACTACTTGCAGACCTTCTCCTGCTGAAGGTTACCACTGTTGATTCATCATGTTTGCTGAGCACACCGAGTCGAGCTGCTCCCATAAAAGAGTGAATGAACTGATCATCATGCCGCCGCTTGGCTCAGAAACTGCTTGTTGACTCCCCGTGTGAATCCCTTCCCACAACATCAAGCTTTAAGCAGCCACTGATTCTTTGGCTCGTTTGTCCCCGAGCATTGTTTCTCATTTTAATCAGTACTGAATATAACAAAACACCTCCAGTTTAATAACGTGACACTATATGCTTTACAGGTTCATTGTTTTTGTAACATATCAGATGTACTACGACTACCCACCGCCAACCTACTTGGAATATCCCATCCTCATTGCTCAAGGTAAGTTATGCTGTTACATAAATTTCCTCTGCTTATAATTATCTCCACAAGTGTCTTTTTTAACCTCATTTTAGATCCAGATTCCTTAATTAGTTTATCATTCAGAGTCATAAATGCCTCGCGTTGCTCTCTGTAGTCTGTCTATTGAGATCATTCAAAAGGAGCTCAGTCATATTAATGTATCTTGTTTAGTAAAGCTGCACATATGATTGGCAACTTCATGCCTGTGGCAGTGGTGGAGGAAATTAAGACTTTTCATTAAGTGTAATTAAGGGTAGAGAGATGGGCAAAATAAAGTTGGAAAAAATGGAAGGAGTCTGAATACACTCTGAAGCATCTGCAAATATCAGCAGCCCTTGAAATGGAAATCAAACAGAGGTGTAAATGGTGCGAGTTATAACCCGCCGTGTGTCCTCAGATGTCATCCTCCTCCTCCTGATTCTTCACTACAACGGCAGCCTGCGGCAGAGCCTCATCTACGCCGTGGTGTATCCTTTCACTTATCGCACCAATCGATGTGAACGTGCTCGTTCAATTTGCGCAGAAATCAATGACCCATTAGACTTTTGTGTCCCCCTGCCTTAACGTACTTGTGCTCAGGTTTGTGGGAGGCTGGAGGCTCCTGACTCTGGAGAAGTGGATCGTAGATTTGGCTATGGTAATAAACCTGTTTAAAATCAATCATAAGTCAGTGTGTGCGTGAGAGACAGAGTCAGCAAAGAGATGGCATGTCATCAGTCAGGGGCAATGAGGTGGAGCTTCGAGAAGAAACTTATACAGACCTCATTTCACCTGGTGTTTCTCACCCAGACCTTATAAATGCCAAATGGCCCGGTTGGTTAATGAGATGAACATGTCTCAGGGCGTTTTGCATTTAAATAGGTGAGAGCAGCGAACCCTCCACATCCTTTCCTCTTAAAGTTTGACCGAAGCGGCAGAAAGTGTTTGAAACTTTTTGAAATTCAGCTCAATGTTCAGCTTGTTATCACATGACATCTGACCTCCTTCTCCTCTCAGAGCCTGTGCACATTTATTAGTGCAGCCAGTAAGTTTGCCCAGCTGCAATGCCTGTGGAGGTCAAAGGACGGCAGGCAGGTTAGCGCCCTCTCCTGGGCTCTAGCTACCTACACATGTATGGGTGAGTTTAACCAGCCAACAGTGTTCGCTGTGTTTTTTGTTGTTGTTGCATTCCCCACTGTCCTGCATTAATAGATCAATAATTAGATATACATTTAAGTCCGTAGCCGTCACTGGCACAGTTTTTAAAAAATATGTATATTTTTTTTAGCTGTGTACCAAACGACATTGAAGTTGTAGTATTATAACTTAGTTTAAAATAAAAACTTTAAGGTGAAGTTTGAGCATTTTACCATTCATTCATAATACATTAAAGTTATGTGTTAAAAAGTAATTCAGTAGTCTTTGTGGAGAAGTCTCAGCAATTTCTTCACAAATTATTTTGAAATTATAATAACTTTAGGAATTAAAAGATCTACTGCTAATTTTATTTGGAAGCCAAATACAAGCAAAAGATAGCAAGAACACATTAATGCTGATTTGAGAGGAAAATTGAGCATGCTAGTGAGCCCTACAACCTGGATGTACACAGTTTATGTTGGTGTATGATCCCAGGATCCTTTCCATGATTAAGAAGAAACCCTTCACAAAGGTCATGTCAAGAGAAGACTTTTGATTGATAAAGGTCAACTTGTGAAAAGAAATGTGGAGGTTTCATAATCCAAATCTGTAAAAATGTTACATAACCGCTAGGGGTGCAACAATAATCTGTTCGATACAGTGCTTTCGGTTCAGTACGCATATGAACAATACAAAATTTTTAATTTATTTTATCAACTTTCCTTCTGACGATGCTGTCTGTGTTGAGCGCTCAGTGGATCTGCGCTCGACAGTGCAGCGGAGTAGTCGAACGCAGATTCACTGAGCGCAGGGCAGTGTTGCCAACTTAGCGACTTTGTCGCTATATTTAGCGAGTTTTCAGACCCCCTAGCGACTTTTTGTAGAAAAAAAGTCGCTAAAAAAAAAAGACGTGAAAGCGCATATCGCTTTTACTCTCAAGAAGCAGCGGGTGCTGTAACGCAGTCAGTTCTTCTTTTATTCTTTTACTCTTATGCTGTTTTGTGGATCACAAGGTTTAAAACTACTTAAAACACACACACACAAAGTAACTCCACCAGAGTGCCTATTTCGGGTCACTTTTGCCGGTCCAAATCCGGGTAAAGGAGCAGGGTTGGAATTAAAAAAACAATAATTGCTAAAATATATTTAATTTGTAGTTCTAAATAAATTCTAAATGCATTTAGGACGTTTTTTACTCACTTTATGTGTCTTTCGCGATGTTATTTCTCTCTCCAACAACATAGATTACAATTACATTAGCATGACCAATTATGCAAATTAGGTGATGACGTCATTTAGCGACTTCTAGCAACTTTTAGGACAGCCAATAGCGAGTTTCCTTACTGAGGAGTTGGCAACACTGGCGCAGGGCAAGCTAGCTAGACAGAAGTTTGCTCTCCTTGCAACATGGCAATTGAACCTCCCCCACCCTCATTCAGATCTGGCGTTTGGAACTATTTTGGTTTTCGTGTGACGTATGACCCTGAAGGTAAGCACGTCATGGACAAAAGTAAAACAGTATGTCGGATGTGCCACGCAATGCTCAATTACATTGGTGGGACCTAGTGCGTTAGGCAGTTAGCTGTTAACGTGTTGACACCGTCCAGCCCCACCCAGTGGGCGATCCGCAGTAGCTCGTTAACGGAGATTTGCGGTGTTGTGGCATTAACGTCATTTCAACGAGATTAACGCTGACAGCACTAGTGGGAACACAGCGAATATGACTGCACATTTACACCGACATCATCCTAGTGCAAAGACAAGTGGAAGCAGACAAAAACAACAAGCACGCATGCTACAAACTTTACCCGAGTCATTTAGACAGCCGTTAGCACATGATTCTCCTTATGGGGACCTGATATGTTTAATATGCTGCTGAGAATATAGCCCAGAAGAAGCGTATAGTATAACTTTTATTTTGGAAAGAGCCATTTCTCTGTAATAAACTCTTTTCCAAAGATGAGTGATTTCTCGATCAGATAGATATTTATTTTTATTACTTTGTTGTTTCAGCAACATTAAATTTAAAAACTGTACTTTTGAGTTTAAAATATATATTTATAAGTTTAATAAATGACAAATTAAAAGCATGAACATTTTTTGTATCGAAAAAATATCGAACCCTGACACCAAGTATCGAACCGAACCGTGAATTTTGTGTATCGTTGCACCCCTAATAACCGCTGTTCATGGGGATAAACTGCTCAGATTCATACAAATGCAGCAAAGACTTACTGCAAAATCACCTCGAGGGGATCTGAAAGTTAAGGAAGTGGAATATTCTATAGTAGGCGAGTCGATCACCTAATCAAAACCCAGTGAGTTGCATTTTAAAATTAAAGGTAGAAAACAACTGGTATCACTTTAAATTTAACTCCTCAAATTAAAGCTGAGCCCTGAGTCCATATTCAGTAGATCACTTAAACTTGTTTCTGTACGCAGCTAAAAAAGCAAATACGGTGTGATTATCAAAAATTGTAACAAACTGCGGCATGAAAAGGTGCCAAGGATACTGTTGCTACTTTTCATACTGCAGTCCTATCGCTGTCAAACTGAATCCTGTTAAGCACTTTTATCAGTTCACATAAATCCCCCTCCCTAAAGTAACAAGTCTACTCTTTCGTTTCATGAATATGCATGGTAGTGTTTATTCAGCCCCCAATGTAATAAATGAGCAATCCAATGCTTCATTAATGAATGATCAGACGCTCTGTCGGGTAACAGGGATGTCATTAACTCTGCTTCCTCTTTGTTTCAGCTCGGATTTACACCACCACGGTGACAACTGGAGACGTGCAGGGTAAGTCGGTCTGAATTACTAACGACTGTGGGAGGTGTTGCATCCCAGAATTTTTAATGAACACTTCAAGGGAAAATGATTTGTTTTCTAAGTAACCATCGTAGATTTCAAACGAGCATTTTTTTGTGCTCTTCTCTGGGAAATATCCTAAATAAATAAAACCACAAGGAAGTGAATAGTGACTTTGTTTTATACTTAGCAGTCGAATTCGTTTAGATTAGACTGCTTTAGAACAAAAAGGGACGTTAGCGCGGATGAGGCCACCCGGGCCCGTTCAGTAATCTATCAATGCATCATACTTCTATATTTCAGCAAGAGTAAAAGTGGGGGTTTACAAAGCATTAGTGAGACCTGCTATGATGTATGGTTTGAAGATGGTGGCACTGGCAAAAAGACAGGAGGTGGAGCTGGAGATGGTAAGATTTTCATTGGCAGAGACCAGAATGGACAGGATTAGAAATGAGAATATCAGAGAGAGATGGTTTGGACGTGTGCAGAGCAGGGATTGTGGATGTACTATACAAAGGATTTTGAATGTGGAGCTGCCAGGCAGGAGGGAAAAGGGAAGGTTTGTGGATGTAGTGGAGCAGGACACGAGGAGGGCTGGTGTGACAGAGGAGGATGCTAAGGATAGGGTGAGGCAAATGATTCAATTATTTCCATTTTGTTGGAGAACCGGAGTCTGGTTAGTATTAATGGCTAACTTTCAGTCATAATTAATTAAACTGGCAGGTCTAAAGGGCTGCTTCTTTACAATAATGAACGTCAGTAACAGGACTGTCATACAAATTTACACATCAGCAAAAACCTACAGTTTCTTATAAGACCAAAGGATTTCAGGCATCTTTTACCTGGAGTATCCCCGAGTAGTCACCATTTGTAACTCCAGCTCTGCTGTCCTTGTGTGATTCAGAGACGTCGCTGTCAGCTTCCGTGTTTCTGATCATCTTTTCTCTTTGCCACAGTTCTGGTGCGGTTCATAGCGATGACCCTGCTGAACCTGTGGGTGTTGCTCACTGTGCTCTACTATCAGAGACGCGGCAGCAGCTCCAAGAAGAAAGACTAATTTTTTAAGCTGGATTCTGCAGATCAAAGACGACTGGGTCACTTTAGGCACAACCAATACTGTAAAACGAAAATGATGGGTAACAAGAGTTCTATCAGCAGAGAGATGATTTTTATATAGTTTGTCTTCCCTGTTAAAGCCACACATTTGTTTGAATAACATTCCAGTTTGTAAAACTCTGTTGATAGGAACAGAGACCAATGCTTTGCCATACTGTCTGTGAAAGAAATCTATTGTTAGACACGACAGCACAAACCCCACGTATATGTGAAACGATCCTACTCCGGGTAAATTGTTTTGGAAAAGCTTTTGTATATGTAAAGTTATTTTCTGAACTGTTTCAATAAACCAAATTCTACCTTTTTACAGTGAGGTCATTTAATTTAAAATAAAAAGTTGAGTATGGGAGCTCAACACTGCCAAAATTCAAAACAAAACATTGCATGAAATAGGCCACAAATTCAATCTCAGATTGATGTGATTTAATTTGCTTTATTGTAACTCACCATGTTTCTGGACAAAGACAGATCTTGTGATTGTGACACCACCACAGTGGATTTCAAATCAAACAAGATTTGACTGAAGTGCAGACTTTCAGTTTTAATCAATATGGTTTAACAAAAGTATTGCAGAGACTGTTTGGGTATTCAGGCCATTTGTATTCAAGGTCCTCTCAGAGGCTCAAAATTAATTGGACAGCTAGCTAACGAGCAGTTCCATGCCCAGGTGAGACTTGTTCCCTCATTATTCCATGACAGATTAAGGAGATAAAACACCTGGAGTCGATTGCAACTGGTAAACTTGCAGGGGATATATTTATATATGTATATATTATATTTATATTGTGCGCCAGTAAAAGATGAATGGAGGCCATCATTACCCAGATACACCAAACTAAACCAGAGACACAAGGAAAATGAACAAACTTGCCAGCTCAGCGACACTTAATCAAAAGGCCAGCGTAAACATTAGGGGATAACATCTACAAGAACCTGCAGAGTTCTGAAAAAAATATTTGGACAGATTTGATTTGATTTAACCTTCATTTATGCAGGTAGTCCCATTAAGACTCAATGTCTCATTTAAAAGAGAAAGAACAGATGAGCTGTCATGGTACGAGAATGTAAGGAACCAGGTCACTGGTGTCATGTTAATCCATTGAAATTTGGCCTATTCTCACCGAGGTCAACTCAGTGATTCATTGTTAGAAAACTGATCTAAAAAAAAAAAAAACCCTTAGAACTTAAAACTTATGATTCTTATTACTGTGGTCATTTTTTGCAACATACAGAAAGTACTGTGTAAAGATTTAAAGTATCAAATTTGACCTCTGACACATCCTTCAAGAAAAATAGTGTAATCGGAAGGTTAAAGTGATAATACTTTATAGAGCCATTTAAAACTGTTTCTTACTGCCAAAGGTATTCACTCACCCATCCAAATCATTGAATCCAGGTGTTCCTATCACTTCTACATGTGTATAAAATCAAGTACCTAGGTGTGGTACCTTGACAGGATGACACCTGTGCAACAAGTCCAGATGTGAAATTTCCTTGTTACTAAATTTCCACAGTTAGTGGCGTCATGACAAAGCAGAAGTGATCGGGAATGGCAGCTCGGCCACAAAGAATTTTCTTTTTGCCTCTCCCGTCCGTCACTGTAGCACTCAGAATTATTGTCTGAAGGCCAAGAATTTTCTTTTTTAGACTTCGGTATTATTTAATGTGTTTCTCTTTCGTGTTTCAGTAGTTTGAGTATGACTGACAGCTTGTGTGGGACTCAATATCAGAATACGGAGGATTCCATATGCCTAAAAAAAGCAGTGGAATAAAATCAAAAATATCAATTTGTCACAATTTATATTTATTATACAAAACTGCTCACTATTTAATATTTTTTGTGGCACATTTTTATTTTGGCACTTTTGGTTCACCGTGGTTGTACACCTCTGCAGAATGACAACGTCTAACATTTTTAAAACAGAAAAATGATCCAAAACCAGAAGGCACATCCATGTCTTTATTGTTGAAGTGGTTATTATCATAGAGCTGTTTGATAGCAAACATGCAATCTGGATGTAGAGCCCTTAAATACAAAGTGGACAAGGCTGTATAAATAATATAATGTGCACTGTATGGCATGTAAAATATATACTGTGTATATTTATATGTATAAAACATGCTTCTTGGTTAAAGGAGAGTGCACATACACACTCACACACACACACACACACACACACACACTCAGTTTACTCTCCACCTGCTAACTAAGTCACATACATACGACAATGTGCCCAAACTCAGAGTTTGGTTTCCTTTAATACAAAAATAAGGACAAACACTTTTAGAAAAAACTTCAATGGAATAGTGCTGCTCAGTATTTCCACTCATGGGTTCAGGATATGATTGGATACCTTCATTATTTCGGCTTCTTATTGGTTAACTTCCCTCATTTTCACTTTTGGTACTGACTAAAAATGACTAGGCATGTGGGTGAAAAAGCAAACGCATGCAAGTTCACTCAGAGTAGTTTGTGATGAAAGGCGCGGCTTCAGTCAAGTATACTTGGATAATACAATGCCTGTGTGTCGTCTCTGGTGAAGCCCAGATGTACATTCAAAAACAACAGAAGGAGCCGAGCTCGGATCAGAAAGCATTAACGGTGCACCCCTTTGAATTCAGTAAACATTAACCCTCAGAACTGACAGTGCAGGTTTGCAGAGATTATGGGAATCGTGAGGACTTCATGTCTTAATCTAATGCCATTTCGAGCAGGATTCTGTTCCCTTTGTAGTCGTTTGACGTCAAACCCATGATTCAGCGTGTGCATGAGTCAGAAATCTGAATAAGAGGCACTCGGAGAATTATTTGCTCATATCCGAGAGGAAGCTGGGCTTCATTTGCTGCCTTAATGACTTTCCGTGAAGTCACAGCTCATTTGGTTCCTAAGTACCTTATTCAAGATTCCCCATGGACACGCACCTGAAAGCAGAGCTGTGAAAAGCAAGAAGCTGCAATCATGTTAAAGAGTTTGAAAGTACAGACACCATAAGCCAACAAAAATACAGACTCTTTTGAGTGTAGTGTTCCCCCATTAAACCCTTCAAATTGTTCACAATCGTTAAATAGAAAAGATTGTCTTTTTTATTTTTTGGCCATGAGAATCCTCAAAGGTGGTGTAGAGGAGGTTTCCTGCTGGCTGCTTCAATCAGACAGTGTCCTGGAGAGAACTGTTAAGGTAAGTGTTCCCCTGTTCTTGTCAGCCTTGGTCAGGCTCATAAGAGCTATCCTCCATTGTGTGGGAGCCGAACAAGCTACTCCAGCATCCAAGAGCTGCACAAGTGCTCTCGCCAAGGACCCAGGAGAGGACTTGGGTTATATGTTTATGAGACGCCCAGCTTGCTGTAAAGCCGTCAGATGCTGAGGTGAGCTTGCTAAGTGGCTTGGAAACAAGCTGAATAAAAATGGAAAACGCCAGACTTGGTAACTCTCGCAGGCTGAAACGGGACAGGGTGGAGTGAGCGGTGGAGAAACCAGTCCAGTGTGCTGATCTGCAAACGGAGCTTTGTATAGAGTCTTTGATTTAGGAAGAAACTCTTCCCGCCACCTCGTCGATGCACCACACTCCCAGGCAAGGTTAACTGGAGGGAGAGAGAGAAACAGACGCGAGTTAATCTCAGCAAATATGCAGCGAGATGTCAGGAAGATTAAAAGATTGGGCTGCGATTTGAATGGAACAGCGAAGGCATTATTTCATACAATTACCAAATCAAGGACCTGGCTGATTTTCAGACCGAATGTAAGAAGCTGCATTTTTAATCGTTACCCTACATTTATTTTATCTCAGCAAAAAACTCAAATGATTTAAAAGTCTTTGTAGTAAACAAACTGGCTAAGCATGCATTAGTCCTACCAAGATATACAATGATCCTACTTTGGATTTTAAGCAAGTCCTATGTCCACAGACTGTATATAAAAGATGGAAATAGCCACCAAGCAGAACATTTCAGCCATTGCATCTTGTTTTTTTTAAATTTTATTATTATTATTTTCTTTATACATTTTATGATTTAAGGGTGTCTTACCCTAAACCAGTATATTTAACTAGCTTGAGTAACATGCTGTAATAAATAAAACCACTGATTTGATCCATAAGTTCACCGAAAAAAAAGTGCTGATTGAGGTGTTCGTGTGAGCCTTAGTAATTTTCTCTGCTGGCCATGAGACAGACTGCAAGTCAATTCTGAATTAATTTCTATGAAGAGCATCTGCATGATTTTGCTCCTGAAAACCTTTTGGTTTCTTACTGTCGTCCACTGCACAGCCTGTGTGGAGAGCAAAAGAGGTTTGCTCCAAATTAATTTCAGTTCATTCCAGTTTATCTGCATTTGTAGACACTGCCTGGAACATGAGAAATTAAAAATCTTGGCTTGGATTTCTTCTAACTAAACCGGACATCCCAACAAATTGTCCAAAATCCCAAGAGGCCAAATCGGCAGGCTAGCTGATGTGGTTCCAAGATTGGCTTCGCTTCTCAGGTCATCATATTTTATTCACAGTCTGAGGACAGATCAACATTAAATAATCTAAAGTTTGCGCGGGAATACAGCAGCGAATTGTTCAAGCGATTTGCAGCCGAGTGCTGCCTCGCTGAGAAAAAGTCGTCTTATCTCTTGTTGTGTGAGAAAGGGCAACTTCAGATAAACCTGAGAACTTATTCTCCTGAGTTTATGTGTCAATTTATTTTTGTCCAGTTCAAAACACCCAGTGCCCAAGTGATCCCAACTCTTAGAAGAGCAAATCCACCCAAACTACGTGGCTCAAGGTCCATAATACAGAGTATATTCACCACCTGCACCACCTCAGAGTGACACCCAAAACAAACAAACATACACACACTGAGAAGTTGAGATGTTTACAGGGAAACATCTGGTCAAAAGAAGAACAAGGAGGAGGAGGAGAAGGAAGGAGCTGTCATTTGTACCAGGTACTGCTGGAATCTTCTCGCTTTATTTTGAAGCCATTTGACCTGCGAGGGCTGAGGTCAGACATTTTTAAGGTTTTTTTAAATGGCAGTCACTGCACAGCACACATTACACACAGTGTTACCAAATGTGGTGATCAGAAATGTATAGAGGAACAGTCATCATCTATATCATCCAACGCCCAGTGCCAGTCCTGGAGACTGGAGTCCTCCAATCTGAAAGGGGAGATTAGTTTTCATGGCCGTGTAATCGTTACTGCACACAACTCAAGTCTGTTCTGTGGGGTTGTATGAGGGCAAATCCTGAGACATCGAACTGGACTGGACCAGGACAGACAATGAAAACAGTTCCTCAACTTCTGCAGGACACGCATTGTACATAAAGAACAAAGCTTCACAAGTTAACCTCAATACACCTTAAAAAGAGCTCTTACCAAAGCTGAATAATCAATACGCTAATTTTTCTCCTTCGAGATCATCAGTCGCTTTTTTAAGATTGCTTGTTGAAGTTGCATTTGTAGCCTGTGCACTTGACGTGCTGTTTTGACAAGAGTGGATGGGATGTAGAGTGCACTGAAGGCACTTTATTATAAGTGGTCAGAAAGGGACTTTCAGTCAGTGATTTTAAAGCAAGAGTTGCCTGAAGATATCACTTTGCAGGTGAAATTTAATTAGTTTAACTCAGGTATAGTTTTTTGTGGTCAGTCAGCAGGCCATTATGGAGAAACTAATATTAATTTACATCATTGTGACACACAACACTCAAAATGCAGAATATATACTAAATACTATAAATAAATATTAAACTTTCTGGATTTGGTATGTTAATCAAATACACAAAAATTTCAGTTTTGAGGTTTTTTAGTCAGCCTGCATTATATCGGTCACTCCACTCACACTGTATGTACCTCAAATCATTAGAAATCTTGCCTGCAGATCCACAAACTGTTATTTGTTTACCTCCTGCACACCACTTTAACTGTCGTAGCTAACATAGATGAATCCAAAATCACACCTATAGGTGTCTATTACATAAAATCAGCTTTTTAGTCTACCTGCTCTTGCTGGTGGGGAGCTGTCGACTGGGCCTCCTCATGGACTGGCTGGGCTGAACCTTCATGGAGGTCCGCGGTGAGGAGCGCGCGAACTGTTCTGGGTGCGGAGGCTTTTTGGGAATCTTCTTGACCAACCGGCTCACCCACTTCTGCTGCTCCTCCTGGGACACGGCGAGCAGGAGCAGGTTCTTGGCTGTAGAAATGTCGTAGTTCACTGGTGGTAGAAGAGAAGAGAAATGTTCAGTAACACTCCAATTCACAAACATTTAAAAAACCCACCAATTGTAAGTAAGATCGAAACACAGCTTTTATAGAAACAACAGGAGCGTCCTACCTTTACAGGGGGCGATGATCTCCTCCTTCTTGTCCATGTGGTCCTTGTGGCACTTGATGTGGCAGCGCCGGCACTCCAGAGCAGGCGGCGGCTTGAACATGTTCCACAGTGGCTTTGTGCACGCCTCACAGTTGGTGGGGAAGTGGTAGAGGGTGGGAATGAACTCGTGGCCTTTGTGGCAGACGTAATTGGACTTTTCTCCAATGGGATGCGGCTCCACGGGAAACTCTGGCTCCTTTTTGCTTTCACCTTCATTGGCATAAAGAATCTGGAGAGCGGAAAGAGGACATATCTAACTTTTTCAGCCTTCAACAACTCTTTAAACAATCAACATGCTCAAAGAAACAGAACATTTTCAGTAGAGCTAGGGCAGACCTGGAATATCCTGGGAATTTCTTTGGAGTCAGCTCGATATACATCTGTCTGAGTAACAGGTCTCACATGGAAGAGTTTACTGTGTGACAGAAAGGAGTGTTATTTTCTGTTTAAAGCATAGAACGTGTTAAGCAAGAGTACTGACAGGGACTAGAAAGAGAGAGCATATTTCTCCTGTTTTGGCTTCCCTTCATTGGCTTCCTGTTAAATCCAGAATTGAATTCAAAATCCTGCTCCTCACATACAAGGTCTTAAATAATCAGGCCCCATCTTATCTTAATGACCTTGTAGTACCATATCACCCTATTAGAGCACTTCGCTCTCGCTCTGCAGGCCTACTTGTTGTTCCTAGAGTATTTAAAAGTAGAATGGGAGGGAGAGCCTTCAGTTTTCAGGCCCCTCTTCTGTGGAACCAGCTTCCAGTTTGGATTCAGGAAACAGACACTATCTCTACTTTTAAGATTAGGCTTAAAACCTTCCTTTTTGCTAAAGCATATAGTTAGGGCTGGACCAGGTGACCCTGAATCCTCCCTTAGTTATGCTGCAATAGATGTAGGCTGCCGGGGGATTCCCATGATGCATTGAGTTTTTCCTTTCCAGTCACCTTTCTCACTCACTATGTATTAACTGACCTCTCTGTATTGAATCGTATCTGTTATTAATCTCTGTCTCTCTTCCACAGCATGTCTTTATCCTGTCTTCCTTCTCTCACCCCAACCGGTCGCAGCAGATGGCCGCCCCTCCCTGAGCCTGGTTCTGCCGGAGGTTTCTTCCTGTTAAAAGGGAGTTTTTCCTTCCCACTGTCGCCAAAGTGCTTGCTCATAGGGGGTCATATGATTGTTGGGCTTTTCTCTGTATCTATGAAGCGCCTTGAGGCGACATTTGTTGTGATTTGGCGCTATATAAATAAAATTGAATTGAATTGAATTGAAGTTAATACAAACTGAGCGGTTTTCTTTGCAGAGGTGCCTTCGGGTGTCATACTCACTCTATATCGAGCACCATGTTGGGGATGGACTGCTCTTTGTCTTGCTCGCTGTTGTAGAAAAGAATCTTCTTGCTACTTACTACAACGTACTGCATTGACAGGACAGAGGTGGTAAGAAGAAAGGGTCACGCGCTGTTTTGCAGGGTCAAAGCAGTCTCAATGGTTTAGTCCTACCTTTCTCTCCCATCCAAACTTCTTGGTATTGTTTCTGACGGGGAGAGACAGCCAGCCCTCGAGCCTCATTTCTGAGGGCAGAAAGAGAACTCAGATTATTATGGTTTGGTTTGAAGAAATCAACAAAATCACATCACATTAAAGTGAAATATTGTAGTCAGACATTATGCACCTTTATAAAAATGCTCTACTTGAGCATTTAAGCACTTTATAGAACACGCCTCATTCCCCCATTCTCTTTTTTCTACATCTAAGTGATTTGTATCCAACCTCCACACACATTCACACTCTGATGAAAGTATTCGAGAACAACTCAGGGTTCAGTATCTTGCCGAAGGATGCTTTGGCATGCGCGCTGGAGCAGCCAAGGGATCAAATCACCAATCGTCATTAATCTGTGCATAACACACTAATGTCTGTGAAGGTTCTCAGTCATCCAGGTCATTGTAGTCAAAGGAGCTTGCAAAGAAAAGCGTCTGGACTTCTTAAGTTGCTTGAAGACGTTTCACCTCTCATCAGAGAAGCTTCTTCAGTTCTAAGGTCAAATGGTGGAGAGTCCCAGATATAAACCTAGTGGGAGTTTCCCCCCACAGAGGGACAAAAGGACCCCCTGATGATCCTCTAATCGCCTGAGCCAAGGTGTGAAACTGGGTGTGGGTCCCAATCAGCCAGAGTTTTGGGTGAGTTCATTGTGAAACCTGGCCCCACCTTATCATGCGAATTCCTGAGGTCAGATGGCCCAGGATGTGAGTGGGCGTTAAGGCGTCTGGGAAGGGATCTCAAAACTGGATTATAGATGGCAGAGAGTTGGTGTTGTAAACCACCGCCTCTGTTCAAAGATGGTCACACTAATAACACACTAATGATAAAATGACTGTATTGGGATTGAAAGTACTTAACTTGAGCTGAATTATAGCATCTTTCTTCTGAAACGTTCAGAAATGAGGGTTATTCCATTACTCTGACCTGGCATTTTCACACAGGGACAAACAATGCATGTTTTCTCTTTTCCAGATGTTTGTGTGGGAAAAGTCCAGTAGAACAACAGTTTCTGAAATACGCAGACCTGGAACAACCACGCCACGTTCAAAGTCACTCAAATGACCTTTCTTCCGATGCTTCGTTTGAACAGGTCGTCTTAACCGTGTCTACATACCTCAGTGCACTTAGCTGTTGCCTTGTGATTGTAGGATTAAAGGCATAGTTTAGCAGGTGCACTTTGTGACGTAGCCAGTGAACGTAAACATTGTACAAGAAGATGTTTGTAAGTGACCTTAAACCTTAAAGCTGTGGTGAATGCAAACTGTCAGAAATACTTTCTTTGTTTAGTGGCTGAGCTCTTACCTGTGTACGCATCATCAGCATCAAACTCGGGCCCGCTGCTGACGCTGGCAGAGTCCATCGACTGAACACTGAGCGTCTGCAGGAGATTTCTCAGCTGCTCAATGTCACTGTCCTTACTGTCCAGAGCCATCTGCAGCTCGATGCGCATCTGGCTCTCATCCGCCAGTTGCTATAGATTAAAATGAGAAGAAATAACATATCGTAAGTGTCGTAGTCAGAGATACAGCAGCAGAGTGTCGTTTCACTGCTTCACTGCAGGGGAAAGAAAACTCAGCTGTTCACTTACTGCTTGCATTTCATTGATCTCCTTCTGATATTTGATGATGGTGCTGTTCAGCTTTTCCTTCTCTGACCTGAGCTCAAGCTGCAGCTTCCTGTTCTCCTTCTCCTTTCGCCGCATGTCTGTGTCGTTACCGCGGCGGCTGCCTCCGCCACGCACTTCCTTCCTGTTCATGATCTCTGCCAGCTTATTGACGGCCTGCGGATGGGGATAAGATTCAATCTTAATTTAAGAAAAATGATGGGAAAAAAATGTAAATTTTGCCCATGAAGGGGAGGATTAGTCTTGAAAGTCTGTCTCTTCATCTTGTGAGTTATTGCTTTAAAAACACCGACCTGGGTTTTTAGCGTCCTCTCGGACTGCAGCTGCTTCTCAAACGCCTGCTTCATCTGGCTTATCTGCTGCTCCCAGTCCTTCGACTTCTCAGTTTCTGAAGAGAACAAAAAAAAATATTATGTACCCAGACCAAAATATATAATTCTTGTAATAAACATTTAAATGTTCTAATTACCCTCTATTGCCTCCTTCAGTTTGTTGTTCAGTTCCTCCTTCTCATTGGCCAGATTGGCGACATCACTCGTCAGGGTCCTATTAGCTTCTTCCAGCTGCAATGGACAGCAAATACTTTCATATCTGCTCTTTTGTGGAACTATAAACTCAACCTAATCTCACACTATTTTCAGAGCATATTTATTGGGCTTGAGATCTGCATTTACACGTCGTGATACTTCCAGGACTGTGGCGAGTTATTCTATTCAACAGCCTTTAAACGTCTAACGATACAAAGACTTTCACCTCAACTCGATCGTCTTCATTTCACGCAAACTGAAAAACTCACAGAGCTGATGGTGATGTCCTTCTCGGAGAGCTCCTGGCGATGGCGAGCCATCATCTCCTTCAGTTCCAGCTCCTTCATTATCTTCTCCTTCTCGAGGTCGGAGTACTGCTCCTCAGCGATGGAGCGCGCCAGCTGCTCTGAGTCAGCCTTTGTCAGAGTGATCTCCAGCTGTGCTGCCAAAGAGTCCCTGAGAGGAATAAAAAGAAACGCAAGCCTGAGCAACCCACCACACAAACCACACGAGTCTCTTACTGGAGATAAATGAACCGAGCCTTACATTCATCATCACCGTTTTTCTGCTAATCATTTTTCGAAGGTTAAAGTGGATGAATTTATTTCAAATGATATCTTCAAACTGAAAAACCTCTCACCTCTCCTCCTGCAGCTCCTGCAGAGACTGCTGCACTTCTTTGTAGAGTTTGTTCCTCTCCTCACATTCCTCCTTCAGCTCACGAACCTGGGTCTTATAGAGAGTCTGGAGAAAAGGTAACAGGTCAAATACGGCCCATACTTAATACATCAACAACAAAACTCTACATAACTCTTTAATGCAGAAATCTCCAATGGGAGGGCCAGAGAGGTGAGAAAGTTTCCTAACAACAAGCTGCTCCTCCTGACTGATAATGAACATGGTAAAGAAAAGAATCACTCAGGCTTCATTTTGCATACACACTTTGATACATACTGTTATGGACGCCCATTGAAGACTTCACCATTATTCAGCTCTTGGAAATGCATAACATACATTAGCTACAGAAATAAAAGGAACCCTCTGATTTTAACAGCCTACGTTCCCATAGAATAAGACCATTTGTGCTACGGTTTATTTACTTTATTTTCTAAGTGCATTATGGAAAATACATCACTTGTTATTCTATATCATCTTTAAACATTACTGGATTATTACGCTTTAACTAGGAAATAACAGCACTGCATTACAATATGGGAAGATGTCACTCCAGTGTAATATAGCTGACTGTTATTTGACAGTATAGTCTGGAGCAGCTCCTGCAGCTCTACTCTATAAATATCAAAGCACCTCTATATTGTGGACGTAAGAATTGCTAGACCCCTACACGCAACTGAAACATTTAACGAGTTGCCTTTACAATGAGTTAAGCTCCAGCTTGGACTTCAACTGTAGCGCTAAACAATTCAGAGCACCTGCAGTTATAGGCAGCAGAGTTGGAACGAGTCTCTGACTCACAGGCAGCTGAATATTTTAAAAACTGCCACAGCAGCGCCCTGATCAGGCTGAAAGGAGTGAAACACAACGTGGACACGGCAGCGAAAAGCTGTTTAGCCAGAAGGCGAGAGGGGACTATTCAGTAGCAAATCAATCAGCAGTTTTTGCCGCTCAGTCAGATGATTGAAACTATAAAAAGCCTAAAATGCCAAATGAAAGTGTCTTCATTTTCCATCCACATCTGTGATCAGATATCAAACTTACTGAGAAATACTGCTCAGCCTCTAACTGGTCTTGTAACTCCTTCATTTGTCCATCTGTGTCCTGTCTTTCTCTGTGAAAAGAGAAATGAGTCGATGATTCATAATCTGACCGCGTAAGGAGCCTGCAGTGTGCCTGCTGGGGAAGTGTTACAACAAAATGAAACTTACTTGCGCAGCTCCTGGTTCTGCTTCTCCAAGCTGCGCTTAATATCCAGCAGGTGATTCGTTTCCTGCTTGAGCTGCTTCTCGGAGGTTTTCAGAGCACTGAGCTGCTGGTTTTGAGCCTTCAGGTCGTTCTGAGTCAGGTTACGCTTCTGGGTCTCCTGCTCGATCTTCAGTGTTAGGTTCTTCACCTGAAAGAACAAAATGAATTTAATAAAAGTTTTTTACTCACATCTCATTATCCTTCTATCCAATTTATGGTTCAGATATGACACTCTTTACATTAGCTGCTGAAGTAGCTCCTGTTGGTGACATTTGACAGCTAACCCCAAACTTCACAGAAACGCTCACCTCCTCAGTAAGGTGATCCTTGTGTCTGCGCAGCTCGTCTAGCTTCTGCAGGGCCTGTTTGTTGTCACAGTCCATCATGCTGCTCTGCTTCTCCATCTCCAGTATTCTGTTCTCCAGCCGCAGCTTGGCAGCTCGCTCCTCTGCCAGCTTCTGCTCCAACTCTGAATGAGAGTTATTCACTTATATTATTTAATTTCCCTTGTGAAAAGTCAAATCAATAAAATTTCTCATTCTGTACATCTTGTTGCAATCTGTGAACTCGGAGCTGTCGATCAGCCCCAAATTACATAGCTCGAACCCTGAACTCGGTACAAACTGTGAAAGAACAACCTCGTGGAAACAAAAGATCAGAGCCGTTACCCTTCATGGACTCTGACTTGGCGCCCTCGATGGTGACCTTGATCTTGCTCTTGTCTGCCAGCATTGCTCTGGTGGCCTTATGAGAGGCCTCCTCCTGTTCCAGCTCCTGCTGCAGCACCTTCAGCTTGTAGGTCAAATCGATCTCCTTGTTGCTCTTCTCCTGTATAAACACACACAGAGATGTCACATCCAGAGCAAAATCTAGTCAGAAAACTTTACACCAAACGCTTTGAGACCAAGCCCAGAAAGTCGTGTCACTACATGGTGGTTCACATTTATATGTATATTCCAAGGAAGTGCAGTTAGAAATACTCAGTAAATCAATAAGTACAGTTTCTGAAACAGGTCAGTTACAGTGCTGCAATAAATTAGGCCTTTCTTCTGCATTTCTCTAAGATATTTTAAAGTCAAAAAGCAAGCAGTTGTGCAATTTTTAATATGAATCTATGAAAACAAAACAAAGCAAATCCTTTGTATTAATCTTCCCGTGTCGACTGGAGTTGTGATTAAAGGTTTGGCAGTCTTTTAAAATAATTATTTGGCCTGCAGTGGGCTTGAGTTTGAAAATAGCTGCTGTAAATCAATTATCTGTCACTTTAATCAAAACAAAAGACTTTCCCGATTGCTTTAATAAAATAATAATTTCTCACTGATGTCAAATAACCTGGAACAAACAGTCCAATGATGCTGTCCTCAAATCCAGATGCAGATGTTTCCAAGAAACACTATACTACTACTTTTAACATAACTTTTACTTAATTTGGATCACACGTGAGGCTCAAGTCAAATTTCCAGGAACTGCATCTCAAAGCAAAAAATCTTTCCAGTCAGGATTTTGTGATTTACCTTCTCCAGATCAGTGAGTTTCTCTTGAAGCTGCCTCTTCTCGGTCTCAGCTTTGGATAAAGCCTGTTTCTGCTGACGGGCCTCCACTTCCAGGCCAGAAATGCGTCCTGCAAGATAAGCCCACGAGAGTCCTCAGAGTTACATTTCACGTACAGATCACATAAAGCTTAACCCAACAGCAAACTATGGCAAATGGTAAATGGCCTGTATTTGTATAGCGCTTTACTTGGTCCCTAAGGACCCCAAAGCCTATAAACTTACACAGTCGTCATGAATCTTTATTTCCATTTTCAATAAATTATTCCTGTCTCAACTTGTATACATAAGTCCTTTAATCCTTCTTAACGTCAATTTTATCCCCTCATTAAAGCTCAGTCTGAGGTTCGTCTGCAGTTTCTATTGTAATTTCGATTTTAGTTACTATTATTTTATTATTTGTCCTTTAATTTGTGTATTTATTTTCATGTTTTGAGTTTCTAATTTAGGTCTGGTTTGTTTATTCCAGGTTTACTTGTAAACTAGCATTGTTAATCCCCTGACCTCAACTAAAAAGCACTCCCTCTGATTTAAATGTACTTAAATATACAAGTTACTTGCCTGTTGTTCATATAATGACTCCAGTCAGCAGGCTCGGGGCAGTTCAGGGCATCTACCAAGAGTGTATGTTTAGTTGTTCCAACAGTGCCACAACTGGCTTATTTATACACACATATACATCCCCCAGTTACTTGTAGTAAGCAACGGAGGGCAATATTTATATTAATATAAATATTTACATAGTTCAAATGAATTTCAGCTCTTGGACCAACTCGAGGAAGCTGCTTATTATACTGTGCTGTGTTTTATTTGTAAATGCAACACTCAAGTCACTGCATCCGAAGACCTACAAACATTCATAAGGCAGAACTCATGGTTTGTGACGCCCACGTCCTAATTAACGCAGTCAGATAAGAGGTTTTATGTGACAGCTTAAGTAGCCCGAGAGCTGCTTTTATCAGATCATGGGTGAATTGTTAGCCTTTATGTAAGCACGCTCCCTACAGTTACACAAATATTACAAACTGTCCAGGCGCACTGGAGCAAACAGGCCACTTTGACCCTTCTGTCTCCAAAACATCAGCTATATTTGTTCAAGGTTTTATCTGACACCTCTGGACAAACTTATTTTTACTAATTCAAATCAGCCTTTTCTCAAACACACAAACTGGAGTCAGAATCCATTCAGCAAACAGTACAGAGTTATTTAGTCCTGAAAAGCCTCTTGACTGCCCTCAGCATTTGGGTGGCACATTGCTGTTGCTCATCTAGCTGCCCCTTTATTAAACCTGCCATATAAGCTCCAAGGCAAGCAGGAGGAAAACAGAAACTGAACTTCTTTCAGAGGAATGTAATTACATTTCCACCTCATAAAAATACAGGTAAACATATCAGCAGCTACACATGTGCCTAGAATTATGACTTATACTGACATCCAACCTGAAATTCTGCACAAATCTATTCTTTTGGTTTTCTTGTATGCTAAGGTGAGAACCAAGAACAGAGGTGCAGTTTCTTTTTCTGATGGCGAGACGAATTTTGTCAAATTTGGTGGAGCATGAGCGAAAAACTAATACAAGACATTTTGGTGCTCCATGTAAAACTGCTAAACTGAGGATGCTCCAACTCCATATTAATTGGTTTAGTATTTCTGTAATATACTTACATATCTATATTATTGCTAATATATATTGTAATATATCTATATCATGGCTAAAGCACTTCTGGATGGATGCAAACTGCATTTCGTTGCCCTGTACCTGTGCAAGGACAATAAAGTTGAATTCTATTCTATTCTATTAGTATTTCATAGGTTTGTAAAGAAGTGCGTTTCACTTTTTACAAACACCATTCTGAAAAAGTTGTTTAGATACACCGATGAATACAACATTTAATATACAACATGTTATATTCCTGGTATCCCTTTTATTAATTCAAATAATGCACACAAATGTTTGCAGACTTGACAAAGAAATCTTTGTGTGCCGTTTCACCCACCCATCAGGTCAGTGATGGTTTCCGAGCCCTGGCTGTGCTCCCTCCTCTCCGTCTCTAGCGCAGCCTGCAGGCTGATGCATTCCTTCTCCAGACTCAGCTTGCTGCGCTCCAGCAGGCAGCATTTGTCCTGCAGCTCGCGCACGTTGGCCTCCAGCTGCTGCAGCTGCTTGCTGCTCTCAGTTTGGGCTTTGCGGAGCCTCGTCGCCGCCTCCGTCTCAGCCCGCAACAACGTGTTGGCTTCTTCCAGCTAAGAGAAGAACACGTAAACAAATCACACCAATATTTTCCCTTTAAAGGACTCGGAGTCCAAGAAGGTGACTTGACAAGATCACAGTGATCTTTTCAGTCTGGCTGGACATCAAATATTAGCTTTTACTTTCAGCTGTTGTGACTGTTATTATTATGTATTTGGTTTTACGTCTATTCAAAGCTTTATATGTTATATGCTTGTCATCTGATGTCACGGAGCTCATCGTCCATGCTGACCATCCCCCCCAACCTCACCAAACATACATCACGGTAGGTAACAGACCTGTTTCTGGAGGTGAATGTTCTTCTCATTGGAAATGTGCGAGTTTTGGTTTCGCTTCTTCATGTCATCCAGCTGGTCTCTGAGGCTGTTGACTGCACAGATCCCAAGAACAAAGACAACAATTATGATGATGAAATGTGTTTCAAGAAGTAAAATCACAATTTAAAACTGATAAAGTTCTTCATATATAAACTGTGCAAATGAAATATGGAAACAGAGCTTTAGTTTGGTTTAATAAAGGCTAAAGTTATACAATATGAATATTACAAAGAAAGCCAGAGCACAGAAGAGAGTAGACCTGATGTGTTTGTATCACAGTGTCTTTGTCCAGGTGATGGCAGTATTACCCACTTTATCTCAGTAAAGTCACCATGAATTTATATCATTGCAAAGCCAAAAGAAAACCTAAGTTTCTGACTTTACACAAGAAGCGGGGGGTTGATTTTTACTGGATTCCTGTGTTCATTTTATTATCTTGCTTTAATGCATCACTGCTGTCAAGTTTGAATCTATTTCTTAAAACAAATGCACTTAATCAGCCTCATTTTTCTCACTCATGATAGAAGTATTATAATGTTTTGTCTTTTCAGTTCATGTAATCGATCACCTTAAACAAAGCTAACCTGCATGAAGGATGTTACACAAATAAACCGAGAATGTGTGCCGCTGTATTTTTTTTTTAACTTAAAAGCTAGTTAAAAAGCTTTAAAAATTGTCTCTTAAGAGAAATGTCTCTTACTAGAAAATATATTTTTTCTGTGAAATGTAATAATTTCCAGTTGATAACTTCCTGTACAAAAGAAGTAAATCTTTTCAGCTCTGCCGCAGAATCCACAGCGCGTCTCGTGTCACCTTCGTTCTCCAGACAGCGCTTCCTGTCGGCCTCGCTCTCAGCCTTGCGGTGGCTCTCCAGGCTTTTGTGCTGCAGCAGAGCCTTCTCCCTCTCCAGCTGCCTCACACTCGACTCCAGGTTCTTTCTGCTGCTCACCTAAAAATCAATCATAAACGCCTTTGTTCAACATCTCCTGCGGGGATGGTTTCATGCTACTGTGATTCCATAATTCACTTTATGAGAAATTATTCCCCAGAATCCAAATGGGCCTCAACACAAATTCAATCACAATAGACTATTTAATGTGGCCGTTAGAATTCAGCAGACGCTCCAGCTGAACCTCCCTGGATACGAGACGCTGGTATTCAACCGGAAAGTGGACAAGTGTGGATAATAAGAATCATTATTCTGGCTCAAATAATAGAGTTTTTGGGAAACGCCCATTAAAATGTATGAGGAAGAAAGAACTTCTAAAATCCCAGAGGGGTCATGTCCCAGCAGATATTGACGCTGGACAGACACAGAAATATTCAGGTAATTGGATGTTCCCTGTGATTAACTGACCTCTTCCTCAAGTTCTTTGGAGAGCTTTTCCAGACGAGCGGTGGCGGCCCTGCAGAAAAATACAAATGCTTAAAAAAAATAATTTGGCCACCGTGCATAAGCAAATAAGTGGAGCAACATGATGCGGCTCTTATTCCTGATACACAATGTTCCCTACAGATCACCCACCTGTACTTTTGCTCTAGATCATCTTTGACTTGCTTGTCATTATTCATCTGCATCTCTAGGTGGCGAAGTTTCTTCTGCAGCGCTGCTGACTAAGAAGAGAAAGAAAGAAAGACTTCCAATTTATGCGCTATACACTAAAGTCACAATTTAACACACACAGGGTAAGAAGACATGTAACATCAATAGCTAGCTAGTCTTTGCAGTGACACGCACACTGTCTGAGCACTGGCAGAACGCCTGATGTTCCTTTATAGGAACTATCGGCCTTTATAGGGCCGATAATAATAAAAAAAATTAAAAAGTCAAGAAAAGACGACAGAAACACCCTTCAACCATGTTTTGAATGTTGTTGTTGCAGTTTGTCCACCAGAGGGAGTCTGCAACTTCCAGTTTGATAACATGCCTGAAGCCCCAGGAACACACACACACACACAATCAGCTGATCTGAGCCAAGCCAGGCACTGTAAACCAATTATATTTTTATAAAATGCATGTAATATTTTTGTAGGACTTGAGGAAATCTGTTTATTTTCTGCATTGAAATTCGCCAAATATCAGTAGCACTCTTAAAAATCCGGTTTTGGTTGGGATGTCACGTTAAATTTTAGCATTAGTTAGCTAACTAATGCTACCAAGGATTTTAGCATTAGTTAGCTAACTAATGCTACCAAGGAAATGCAGACAAATGTTGTTGTCCTTGGTCAAAAGAGCACAGAAACTATTTTCATGGTTAATGGTGTAACGTTTTTAGGGGCAGTCTTTTAGGCCTATAAACATTTTTACAATTAGAACCATAAACCACCACATTAGTCACTTAAAGGTCAGTATTGAAATACAGGGACTATACCTTTAATCACCTACATTTAGGCAACTGATTAGAAACAAAGCGAAAGTAAAACATAGGGTTTGTTTTGTTCCTCGTAATGAGGGCAGTCTTTTAGGACTGAAGTCAATAAAAGTTCTTTAGATTAGCGTTCGGCTCAGCCACTTATACTGAAAGCTGCTTAAGTCTCTGTGTGCGGCTGAGAACACTGAAATTCTAACAAAGTACAAATAAATCATGGGATCTGGGAAGAAATCCCCCTGTGAGTCATTTCCATCATAATCCTTGATGTCTTACAATGTGAAGTTGATCACAATGTCAACAGGCCTTTTCTGTGTGGTCATGTAAACTGATACCAGACTTATTTATTTCCTGAGGAGCTCGGTCCGGTATTAATGCAGTCGCTAAAGGTGCACCTGGCAGCTACTGTGTGTGGGAGTCAAAGTACTTACCTCCCCTTTTGAATTCTCATGAGCCACTGAGTTGTTGGAAGCATTTAATAACCTGAAGGAGGAAATGAATAAAATCAGCCCAAGGTCAAGGACACGAGAGCCAAAAATAAATCTATAAATTGTCTTTGTGGAACCACGGAGGTCCCTAAAATCATGGGAAATGAAGAGAATGGGATGATTTACTGGTCTTCTTTGAAGTAGGTGAAGCCAACAAAGGGTAACTGATTGCCGACAAATGCCTTAGGTGTGGGGAAGGTTTCTACATCGCCTTTGTCGTCTTCTATCTCATCAAAGTTGCTGGTGTCTATGTCACTGCTCAGCTCTGGGACCACAGGGGCAACCGCTGGGGCGAGAGAGAGATAAAGAGAGAGACAGGAAAAAGGTGAGAGTGAATTGGTGGAAAAAGGAAGCACTGTGTGAAAATATGTCAGTCTAATAAATCATTTTAATGTGCTCTCTGATCCAGCTGCTGTTCTGAAGGAATTCCTGCTAAAGTTTTAGATTAAAGAAGATCAAGATTAAAGAAAAGGTTTGCAGGTGCTGTTATGATGAATTATATTTCATTTAAATTTAATTTTGATATTTTTTTAATGTTGTTTGATTGATAAAAACTGTGAGTTGAGGGTGTGACCGTTTTTGGCTTCTGAAGTGGAGCATGCCAGAAAGAAACTGGAGTACATCTGATAAAATTTAAGACGTCTCACAGGACAACAACAACAACAACAAAAAAATTACTGATCTGCAGGAGCTGCGTTCTATATTTGGTCACAAATTCTGACTTTCTCCTGAATTACACTTAGGAATTATAATTTTGTATGCTAATGCATTTCTGGCAGGTATGGCCAAAGAAAGACAGCATCTGCTGTGCCTAAAAGGGATATCCACAAGGTAAACAACTCAGTGTTACTCTGCACACAGAGTAAAGTGGAAGGAAAGGTGAAATTTGATTTTAGATGTAGGAGAACAAACAAAAGCATTGTGCAGAATTTAAATGTAATGGTTTTTGAAATTGTTTTGCAAAGTGCACGATGGGCTTTGCTGGAAGCTGAGCACTCATCTAGAGTATATTCTACGTTCATTTCTACTGTTCTTCAATTTAGTAGTGGAAAATCCACTCTTATTTTGAAAGTTCAGTCGCTGTTAACCATCTAGCCTCTCACTTCCCAACGGCCGGCACGCTGGCCAGTTCATTGTCATGGCAGCTGTTGATGTAATTAAGCTGCTTTTTCTTGCAGACAGACAGACTCAAACTCAACAGTCTTGGACTTGCTGCTGGGGACAGCAGTCCTCCTGCTCTGGACATCTGCAGCGAGCCAGAACCTGCAGGAAGTGGAGGTCTAGTTCTGCTCTGTACAAGTACTTTGCAAATAAAAATACCTATGTGATATGCGCATGCACTTACCCAACCACCAAACACATGGTGCTAAACGAAATACACTTCATATTGAGAAAAAACCAAAACATGTATCATAATGAATGATCATAGGTAGCAGAACAAAGGTTGTATACTAACTGTCTCTGATGGTGTCAAAGGTCCACTGGTCATTTTTGAAGAAAGGATGTCGCTTGATTTCCTCCACGCCGTTTCTGCCTAATCGCACCTCCCTCAAAACAAAAGCAGACAATGAGTTGACTGAATTGGAGATAACATAAGATAACATAAGAGTGCTATTGAGGTTCCCCCTGTTACTCTCTGCAAGAAAATACACAGGTGCATTTTCCAAAATGTCAAACCCCTGACATCTTCTTCTTGTAAGATCATACCTGTCAGTCAGGAAGGCGCAGATGATATTCTTGGCATTGTTGGAGATCTCCACATCATCTGGAAAATTGAGGGAGTTCTTGTGGTCCATGATTTTACTGTACGTTCCCACCAAAGAGTCGGCGTAGAACGGCGTGTCACCTAAAAGTGAGCAAACAACACTGAAATAAATTGAGAGACATAAACATCAACGCATACGAGTTCAATTATTTTATGAAATGTTCACCGACCGACGAGCAACTCGTAAATGAAGACCCCTACGGACCACCAGTCGCATTCTCTCCCATAATAGCCATCTCCCCCCTGGGATTTTAGCACTTCTGGCGAGATGTAGTCTGGAGTCCCAACAGCTGTGTCACAGTGCACCATGCCGGTCTGTAACATAAATCCAGAGATCATTATATGTTTAGTACCCTACAGGTATGGTTTGATTTATATGGGCATAAGCTAAAGCAGAGTGTTGATCCAAACTTAAGAGACTACTAAAAACTAACCCTTCCAGGTGAAGGCAGAACCAGAGCTCACTGTAACAGCTTAGTTATTAAAGTGGACTTGTTATATTTTTATTCTTGGACTACACTAGAGTAGCTAAATCAAGCCATTTAACCCCTTCCCCTCTCTCTTTAAGGCAACTTTCTTCAGCCAAAGAAACAGTTTGGACAGCAGGGGGTCCCTGAGATGATCACATAAAAATATTGTTTTTCACAGACATCATAGAGAGCAAAGAGAAGGAAAAAAACTGCTGAAGCTAAACATTTATAGCAATCCAAAGTCTGAGGTTTAGCTTTATTTCTTCTCTTTGGATTTTTTTATTAGTATTTAGCAGTGTTTTCTGCTGGCAGCAGAGACTCAGGTTTTACACTTTTACTCACCGAGTCCATTTTCATGCAAGTGCCAAAGTCAGCCAGCTTCAGGTGTCCGAGTCTGTCCAGCAGCATGTTGTCTGGCTTCACGTCGCGGTGAATGAAGCCCATGGAGTGAATGGCGTCCAGAGCCATCACCACCTCCGCTGTGTAGAACTTGGCCCACTTCTCCGGTACATCATAGGTGCTGGTGAGGTTAACCAGGTCGCCTCCTGGCATGTACTCCATCACCATGTAGAGGTAGTGGTCATCTTGGAAGGCAGAGCACAACTAAAAACAATTTTAAGGTTTAATAAATTAACATATAAAACACATACTTTCCTTGTTCGAAGTAAAACAAAGGAGTAATCCAACTGGCAACACGTTCCCAGTGAATATTCCAATTAATGCACACGAAAGCTTTTTAAAAGCTGATCAGCAACTTAAATGCTGTACCTGCACAACCCAGGGACTGTTGGAAAAAGCCATGATGTCTCTCTCTTCCCAGAAGAATGCTGAGTCTGAGCGCTTTATCATCTCAAATTTGCTGAGCAGCTTCATGGCGTAGACCTTCTGTGAGGCTTTATGTCTGACCTGAACAACAGGAAGATAAAGTTTAGAGATTCTCCAAAGTCTAATCTTACTCTATGAGAAATGTTTGATGAAATGTACAAGAACAGATAAAATTACAATCACAACAGATCATTCATGAGTACATGTGCCACTTTCAGATTACAATACAATTAATGTAGACATTTTTTTTTATTCCCAGAGTGCATGCTTAGTTGTGGTTTGTAGAGTATTCAAAAGTAAAATGAGGGCGGAGGCCTCAAGTATCAGGTTTCTCTTGTGGAACCGGCTCAATGTGTGAGTTCAGGATACAGGCATGCCCTCTACTTTAAAGACTCAGCTTTCCTTTTTGATAAAGCTTACGTGTAGGGCTGCATCATGTGACCCTGAAACATCCTTTGGTTATGCTGATATAGGCTCAAGCTGTAGAGGGAACCCATTGCCTCTCCGTGTATTCATATGACACCACTACAGAACATAATTTGTGTTTTTGGTTGTTGGTTCTAAGTGTTCATCTTTTCATCGTCCACTCTCCCTTCAGCATAAGCAGCTGAGGTAGAGGACTGGTTTACGGTGTCAGTTTGCACAGCAAACTTCGTCATGCAGAGAAAAGGATTATGGAAATGAACAGGCATTTAAAAAGCTCCTTTCTGATCTTACTAACCACTCAAAGTCTTTTAGAATACAAGCCACAATTAACCGCACATTCATGCACTTCGAGCACTTGTATCTGCCTCACATCCACAGCCGATGTAGAATCACAAATAAACATAACATGTACTTCTTTGGACTGTGGGAGGAAGCCAGGGTACTTGAGGTAATAGGCTAAGGGAGAACATTCAAACTCCACACAGAACTATTCAACTATGCAGGAGATTCAAACCATGAACCTTCATGCTGTGAGGTAACAGTGCCAACCATGACTATAGATACTTTTGACATGCACTTCTCCAAAAGGTTAGAATCGTTTTGATGGTATGATGGATCCATGATGGAGGACTATACCACTTGTTTTGTTTTTATATATATATATATATATATATATATATATATAAAAACAAAAACAAAAACAGTGTTACCTGTTTATATGATCAGTACTTACCAGTTGCACTTCACCAAATGCTCCTCGGCCAATCACTTTAACTCTGTCAAAGTCTTCAGACTTCATCTGCAGATCTCGAATCTGGCCAATGACTTTCTCATCTGATGCAAAAGTTTATTGACAGGACAGAGGAAATGAACGTGCATTAGTGTTGTAAATACAAAGCAATTATTTAAGTGAACATCCTCTATATATTTATCCATCCATTTTCTACTGCTTATCCAGGTAATGTTCCAACAATCTAAGCTGAGATGCTCAGACTTCCCAGAAGACATATAGCCACAGTTTTATCACCCATTGATTCACATGATAATGACTGATCTATAAGATGATAGACCCTGTGAAGTATATCCAGTTTTACTATTCTCTGTCTAACAAGTTTCATAGACAATAGTACTCTAATGAGTACTAGAATTTACAAAATGAACATAATCTTATGTTAAATAACTTTTGAAAGTAGCAATCAAGAACAAACTCATTAGGAAGGCATTTATTGATTAATACAGCAAAGAGGCAGTATTTTATACCGAACCTTTTATATAAAGTGATGATTTGACTGGTTTTTGATAATCAGCCTTTTCTGAATAATTGAGTGGTTCACCTTCTAGATAATCATCTCTCATTAAGCTACTCACATCTGTTTAAGAAGGTCTCAATGTTTTTGTTCTTTCGTAGTGCAGGGTAGCCCAAGTCTAAGACCAGCGCGTTCATGGAGTCCTGCAAAGAAAGACAAAACATTAATAAGAAGCTCTAAGATATATATATAAAAACCTCCACAACACAGTGGAAATGCTTTGCAGGAAGGTGTTATGAAACCACAATGACACTGCACTGTTAAATAAATCAAAATCAACAAATGTACAGCAAAGCCACTAATGTGCTTTGATGCAGTTCGAGGGGGTCACATGATTATCTAGAGGATTAACAATGGGATTCAGGATACGGTGGCATGATGTCTGTCCTTCCTCCCCTCAGCAACAGCATTTTCAAACTTGTCACATCTATGGAAACATTAGTCACAGTGCTGTTGCAAAACAAATCAAGCCATCATAAACGGCGCGTGGATGGTAAAAGGCTGCGTCACACAGCAAGTCACTGTGTTTTGCATGAAATGAGACAAGTAGTCATGAGATGCCAGGAAGTCTGTTGTTTGCATCAGCACTGATTTTTCACACATGATGCAGATGATGTGACGTGTGAGCTCTCACAGATTAGCTGTCAAAACAAAAAGTGCATTCAAAATTTCCATAATTTGCCATTTACCAGGTTTTGTTTCTTTTTCTTACTGAGATATAAGTCATTTGGCTGCACTTATTTTAAGGAAGTATGAACTATAAAAGAAATGTGTCATAATCAGTCAATACCAGCTTATTTTTATCCTCTTATCATCACGACACAGCCACTGGTAACGAATTCATCCGAATGATGAACCATAAAACACATTAAAAATATGAAATCTAGTTTCAAAATTAAAAAATAAAAATGTATCTAATGTAGGGGAGACCATAAATTCATGAGGGAATCTGGACCTGAGCGATTTAAACAAACAAACAAAGAACAAAAAATCTTTTGTTTTCTTTATTTGGTGCTTTAAATTTCTACTTCCTTAGCAATAATATGCTGTTTTGGGTGCATTATGAAATGATAAATTGTTATTATTGCCTAACTGCTTTTGCACACATGTATCAAATTAAAAGTAACCCACACTGATAGTAAATAGAAAATATTCATCAGCAATAGCTTTAAAAATGTATTTTTTTTCCCCTGCAAGCCAAAAGCCAACTCTATTTTTGTTTTGGATTTTGAATCTAAATTTGTGACAGAGAGATGCTACAATGCATCTGAGTTTGTGTGTAAATAACACACGTTTAAACAATAGGAGCATAAAAACAACCAAAATAAGAATGAGTAATATAAAAAATAAATAAATAAATAAAGGTAGAAAAAACTAAAAGGAATATATTATATTACAGCATAAAGGTCAGCAGTTCTTCCATCCATTGTCCATTATACTTAAAAAAGACCTTATGAGTCACATCTGTGGGCAGATTACTCCAGAGATTTGTTCCATAAAAAAAAGAAAAAGAAAAAAGCATATGTAAATATAGTGAGCAGAGTTCAACAAACAAATGAATAAAAATAAGATAATAAAAATAAGATAATAAAAATAAGTGAAAGTCCACAGTCTCAAAGTTGGATGTCCATTTCCCCAATGTTTTCTGATTTTTATTGTTTGAAATTCTCAGAGAGGAGGGCATTTGTTCCACTCCACATATTTCCTGAATTATTTTTGACCTTTCAAAGACTTAACAAAGAATATCCAAAAACAACAATTTTCTTGGTCAATGGACTTTTTATTTGTTTGTTTAACTGGCACAGATAATAACTGAACTTGACACTGCAGGATAGTTCACATGTTCTCTGATGACTACTAATTAACAACTTTTAACATTTCTGAAAAGAAACTCCTTCGCCTTCAAAAGCGTTAAAAGATCACACCCAGGTTCTTCGGAAAGGGTTTTAAGGAGATCCATATTAGTATCTTTCAGACCATCCAGTAAGCCCTTTAGAGAAGTCATGGTTTTGTTTCCCAGCAGCACATTAATCTGAAAACCATTTGTACAGCCTTTACTAAACCTAAGGGAGCAAAACCAAAAGGCTAGGCTGAGAGGGGACCTCAGAGGGACCTCACATGACCTAAATAAGCAGCTAATGAGCATCCATCCTATTTGGAAAGCTTCTAAAAAAATAAATAAATAAATGATTTTTTTTTTCAAGCATCTTCCATTCCAATAAAGGCAACATGCTAGCTTAAAGCAAATCCAAATTCAACATTACAGACCACTGACCGCCATTCTAAGGACAGTTTATGTTCTGTCTATTTTCTCACCACTGCACAGAACGAAAACAGTTCCACATCAATGCAACCCAGCGAGTCTGAATGAAAAGGGCCAACTTCCCCTCAGCATTTCATTCAACACAACAGTGCTCAACTTGACTGACTGGATACACAAACACCAACTACATACAGAAGAAAATTGTTTTAACTGAAAGCTGTGTTCCTCGAGAGAGACAGACTGTGGAGCAGTGACTCATTTTTCCATCAGCAGCTGCCTTCTTGATTCTCTGATATTCTTCTGATAAATGATGAACACGCTGTTTCTATAACCCTTGGAAAACAGGCGGTCCCAGAGATGAAGTCACCTCCACATACATGCCACACAGTCATAGGCTCAGACCTGCATTTACCACACTCATAGTGCTGAACACCCTCATAGTATTTATAGGCATGTAATAATAATAATAATAATAATAATTTTATTTTTACAGCATGTAAATAGCATACAAAGTGCTTCACAACTTTTTGAAAATCCACACAAAGACACATCCCAACCTACAGTATATAAATTCTAGAGGTGGGAATCACCATACATCCCACGATACGATATTATCACAATACTTAACGCACGATACGATATTATTGCAATTTTTAAAAATATTTTGCGATATTCAGATTCTGTACATAAAGGTAAACTTTATCAATATTCATTTTATCTAATATCAAAGTCTCGCACTCTCATTTCAGTCAGTTTTATTGTTAACAAACTGAACGGTTTGTATTACAGTCTAGTCCAACTTAACTGAATGCAACCATCTGGTACAATTATAGCTATTCTGAACTATGCAATTTGTGAAAACTATGCAGCCCCTTCAGCAACTGAAGAATTTGAAAGTAAATTAAAACAAAATATAATTTTACATTAAATAAAAAAGTTTTAAACTTAATTAAAATAAAACATGTCTTAAATTAAATTAAGTAAACTGTCATGTTTATTGCTGCCATAAAACAAGTTAAACACATTTGGACAGTGAAGGAATGTCAGGATTCTTGCTCAGAAAAAGGATCAACATGCTCTGAAGTCAGAGCACAAAAACCTTTTTGTAACAAAATATCGATTTCTGCTGTCCCTGTATCCATACATTATTAGCAAACAAAATATCACGATACTACACAGTATCGATTTTTCCCCCCACCCCTAATAAATTCATACCTGTTTACAGAGTCTCAGCGGTGATTAAAAAATTGACTACAATTTTAAATATATAGGGACCGTTTCCAATAGTTGGATAAAAGTCCTTAGCGGCCGATGACTTCCTTAAGTCTAGACTCCATGGACATAAGTGTTTGGATGTTCAGTCAGGCTGTCTTCAGTTGGTGTTCGTTTACGAGTATCTTTGCCTTCGGTTTTATGTTCATGTGCTCCTGGCTGAGAACAGGTTACTGACTTGACCAATGAAGACTGTTTTGCAATGAGAAATTCTTTGGTTGTTTTTGCAATATACTTTGGTATATACATTGTCACAAACACTAGTAACTTTGCTTCCACCGTATCTGAGAGCTGATGTGGCATGTGTCTGTTCTCAAGTGGTTCCTTTCCTCCTAACTGCATGTTCTTATATGCCTATTCTCTTGTTCATACTGGTTGGGACGAAGGCTGTGAGAATCTCAGAGTAGTTGCTTCGAGAAAATTAGAGAGACTAATTTAAAGAGAGGTATATTCAATGACTGAGGCCATTAGGAAAGTATTTACCAATGTCATAAAGTAAGGGGGGCAATAGGCTTCTATACAACCAAATTTCTGAGGAAATAGGAACAAGAGGAGTCGCCCCATGCTGGCACTACACACCTATCTTGTGTGGCAGCTCTACCACTTACAGGTATTTGAGAAAGTGTGTGAACAGCTGAATAAAACAAACCCAACATTAGACACACTCATTCTTGTTCTTCCTCTGACACACACAGTCTGATTCATGTTCATCCCCGAAAAATGTGTGGCAGGCAACAAACAAAGCAGCTGATGAGTATTTACCCCGAACTAAACAGTGGCCAGTGCATTATTACTCACAGATGTATTTCAGTTATTCTTGTGACATCTGATTACCTTAAACAAAACAAAACAAATTCTGTTATGCGTGTTGTCCTGTTACATTCTTATTTTTCCCCGACAGGAAAAAAAGCTGGACACTGTACTGCAGTATCGCAGACATTTCATAAGTATGACCCAGGGCAATGCAGGGAAACCATTAAAGAAGCAAAGGACGGACTGTTGCTAACCTCTAATCGTTACAGCGTGTAACAGTAAGGAAGTCATCTATCAACTTTTGTCAGCTATGCATTCCTCAACGGTCAATAAGGAGCAGTTCGTAACACTGGACCGAGCCAAATGAGAACATGAGAACACGACGCAGTGCATACGCTGCATACTTGTCACTTTCCTTTTGCTTTTCTTTTTCTGTCATTATTGCGCTGTTAGGTGTTGTGATACAATCAGTTTCATCACTTCCTTTCTAGTCTTCCCCACTTTTTTGTTCTGTAGCTTCTCAGACTTATCTGCCCGTCCTCCTTCTCTCTCCATCGTTCTCCGCTCGGATGAAATCGGCTTACGTTGAGCGAGCGGAGCACTCTGTTTCATCAACCCAACTTCCCCATTAAAGGACCGACCTCTCACAAAACTACTATTTAAGGGAAAAAAATACACGCATGTGTGGGGGTGGAGAGGGTTTGCCGGGTGCGTGTTTGTGTGCGTGCGTGTGCGTGTACATATACCTACATGCACACATGCGCGAGCATGGCAATACAGGAAATGATCCACCCCACCCCAGGGCTGGCAGATAATTTCACTGTGTCATGAAGCCAGTCCCTGTGTGCAAGTCATTTCCTCTGAGGCACCGTTACTGCTGCTACTGCAGCTCTATATTCGTCAGGCGGTGAGAGACAATAAAAAACACATAATGGATGCATAGTAGCAGTGTCCAAAATTAGCTCAATGAATCAACAGCAAAAATGCAACAACCAAGCATATTTTTAAATAATAAATTGTCTTTTTGTGTCACATTGTAAATTTGATTTAGTCCATATTGTATGTATAATAAAAAAGATGACTACAAATTTTGAAACAAAAAGTATTTTAAATATAACATATATTTATCAGAAGTTAATCAGATATTGCCCGAGTAGAAGTCTTGATCACAAAATTCTGCTGATTGATGTTTTTAAAGTAAATCTCTCAGATTAGTCTTTGCCGTTTAGTGGGGGTTTATTAGGGATTGTGCCTGGCAGGTACTGGTGTGTGTGTGTGTGTGTGTGTGTGTGTGTGTGTGTGTGTGTGTGTGTGTGTGTGTGTGTGTGTGTTGTGCATTACACTCCTGATTTGTTTGAAAATCAGAGTAACCAAACACAATTTCTTGGCACTTTTGATGTGTTCCATTTGTCTTGGAAGTCGGATGTCGGAGTGACATTACCATCGAGATGAGTGTGTTTAAATAGTAACATAATGTAGCAAGCAAACAAACAAAAATAAAAGAAGCAGGATTTATTTTGCCCCTTAGCAAGGTGGAGCCACTGCTGCATTACTAACAACACAACAGCATAGTGCTTGCTTATTGCACAGCTACACAACGTTCACAGATAGAACCCAGTCAATGCTTTGCATATGGCTTGTTTATTTAGAGTCACAAACACACTGCAGTGGTGGCACGGATTTTACACTTTTACTACCGCTTGTGTTCACAGCCGCACAGCCCCCATTAAGTTGGGGTTGGTGGAGCGGCTCCAACTTTCCGAGTTGAAAATTCCGACTTCATCTCGGAAATTCCAACTTCCAACTTCAACTGGAATGCACCATCGGCCACTGATTCATTCCCATGATGTAAGTGTTCACTGAGGCCATTTTAATTCGGCTTTGTAGAATTCTTTTACCATTTTTAAATACAAAACAAAATATGACACCATATGTGGCTGATGTACAGGAAGACAATCCCATTGATTTTATTTTAAAAGTCATGGCTGCCATTGCAGATAGCAGATATTCCCTACCAGCTTGTTCACCTTTCACTGTTGGTGCTTTGCACAATCTCTCTCAATCACTGTACAGACTGACTCTGTATGCTGGCGATAGATTCTCTCTGGCGGGCCACTCTAACCAGAATCTGAAACTGCTGGAGACATGCGACAAGCTCACACCATTGTTCACCGGATAAACATTAGTAATACTAGTCTGCAGCGTCAAACCCCAAGAGCCTCACTGGAGATGAGCCTATTGTTCAATTATAGATTTGTCACAAATTTAAATTCTTCAACAAAACTGTCAGAAAGCATAATTTTCTTGCATACTATACTTTCATGATAACAGCAGTTGCCTGAGTATACAAGCTGGAATCTGTTAGTGTCTGTTAACAAATCGAGTGTATTCATTTAGGGTACTGTGTGCATAGCTTAACTCATTTTCAAAGGCGAAAGAACAGCCCACAAAACCACGACAGGCTCCGTGAAGTGACTTATAATCAGTCCTGCCGGCTATCTATGATAAAACAAGCAGCACTGCTCACCATTTTCCACCAGAGACGGACACACGCCTGAGAAGGCCACACATGCAGCAAATGTACGTGAGATGCATCCTCTTTCCTGTCCATGCAATGAAAGCAAACATGCACAATACATCTTCAAAGTAAGCAGAATGTAAGTGTCATTCACAAGTTCAGAAATTAACCGCCAGTAAACTGTCACATATTGTCAAAGTGAAACGGCTCAAACAGAAGACTGGACAGAGAAAGCTCTACACCCAAGCCAGCACACCGTAAAAGATCGAATGGAGAAGGAATTCAGTTTTGCAGATTTCCAACTTTGGACATGAAAAAGTTGACAAAAGCTGTTTGCTGACAGTTGCCACGAGAAATGCAAAGTAAACACTGGTAACGCTTGGACTGGCTGCAGGCACGTAGCAAACATTCCCCATTTACAAGCTGGACCTCATGGTGATATATTTTTCTTATCCTTGTCCTTTCTGTATCCCTCCTTTAAATAAGATGAATCAAGTGTGGGGGAAGTACAAATAAATGTTACCATGGTGATGATGAGAGGCTCCGCAGCGAGAGAGTGATATTACGTTGGTAGACACGCATTTGGTTTATTTTATTTTATTTTGTTTGCTAATTGCACCAGTCCACTTCAAAATGCTTTCCTGAACCACATTTATAGTAATTCTTACACTGCAGGATTAGCAGTAACCTCAAAGGTCATGCATAATAAGCCATTTAGTGCATTGGAGTTACACAAGGGAAATGACTGCAAATCGCTCTTTCAATTAACTTCCATTACTGTAAAAAAAAAAAATAAATAAATAAAATATAATAAAATAAATGTAAATGTAAAGGCGACTCTGGAAGTCTGTGGAAGCAGCATTACATGAATATTAAATAAGTGGTTAAGTCTCTGGGGGAACGAAGCTGCATCAATAGTTTTAACTTCAATGAATTTGAGACAATAAACAATAAACAGGTAAATATACAACCTTAATAATAATGACAGTCACTAAGACCACAAAATACTGACAATACTCGTTCCTCATTCCTTTAAAATGTGATAAACTGCCATTTCTGGTCTTCGTCATTTGCTAAAGCTCCGATAAGGGTCCTGAAGATGGTTCAGTCACACACAGCAGGGTCGCTTGAAAACAAAATGTGTATATCCTGACTGACTAGCAAGTGGTTGCTTGAGCAAAAAAGGTCGCAAAGAGGGTGATGCACCAAAAACATCCTTGCAACTGCTTTGGTCACTAGGAGATTGCCACAGTAGCCCCCGGTTATAGAAATAAAGCATAACTTTTACTGTGAAGGTGAACAGTCTCCATTCGGTTTATGTTACATCTTTTTTGTTGTTGTTGTTGCAGTTGTTAGCAACAAATGTAATCACAAAGAGGTTTTTGGTGCAGCACCCTCTTTGCCAGCAATTTCTCCTAGCAACATCTAGTAGCCAGTGGGGTTATTGACTGGCCTCTAGGGCTATGTGACTGATGCCTTGCAGTCACTTAGTTATTTTTAATATTTACTGCATTTAAAATCATATGTGTTTATCTTTTACATTCATGATTTTGGACGTTTTGGTCCTCTGTATATCTGGATATATAGCCCTTTCGGATAACGAATGTAGCGTTGGCTTCGCTTAAATTAAAGGGAATGTTTATTTCTGTAATAATGAATGTGAGTAATTAGATTATCCAATCAGTTTCTTTAGCACACTTTGATATATAGTAGGCTACACTTCCTTGTAGAGTTATTAACATCCTTACAGGCTCCTTGAGCTGATAGGAGTATCTTCCCAGTCAGGCTTATCAGTATGAATTGCTACGTATCTATTAGATGGCTCTTTATCTTTGCTATACTGTAATTCAGCCCGTGGGTTATGGCTCGTCGCATAGCAACTCCTGCAAAATACAAAGAGCTGAGACTGGTTGAAGTCGCAGGAGGCAGGCATTTTATAAGAGCGCCGTTTCGGCACATTCTATTCTTCTCCCTTTTTATTTACCCAACCTGCCGCTGACAGAGCAGTTGTTCTCCCCTCGCCTGCTGCCATTCTTTATCACCCTATAAAAAGCCACGTGGATCCACCAGTCAAGAATGCAATGATGTTAACCTGAAAGAAGCTAAAAGCAGAAAAGGAATAGCCCTAACTATTAAAAGTCACAACCTCCCTCTGCTCCACTTTTAGTCCACTCCCCCCCACCACTCTCCCTCTCCTCATAACTGTCTCATCACTAGGCATGTGGAACAGAAAACAAGCAGCACTGCTCTGAGCTTTAAAAGGATTGAGCAGAAAGTTGATGTTTTGATAGAATTCCAGCAGTTTTAAAAATAGTTGTGTGGATAAATGGTGGGCTGGCCAGCCGGGCAGAGCGAGGGGACCTTGCCAAGCAGAGCCCATAAACTCTTCGAGAAAGACAACAGCAGGAATCCTGGGTTCACAAATAGCTCAGCTAATGTCTCCACTGGGAATAACAATTACTTCTTGCTCCTGAATTTGACATATTTTTGTCTCATGCTCCTGCGCCCTCCCCACGCTTTATTATTAAGTACACTGAGGAATGTGCCAGGAAAAAAGGGGCAAGGGAAGACTGCTTGCACATAAAAACTTAATCTCAAATCTTATAATAACGATGTTCTGTCAACCAGCCATTCTGCTGTTTGACATTTAAACTCATGTTCTAACCATTGAGCACAAAGACTGCATTTGTGCAAAGCACACTTCATTTTTGCGACAACCTGTCACAAGTCATACTAAAATGTTGTTTTTACTGACAATTAACCCAAGGATTACATCAAGCCTGCCCTGGTTAATGGCTACCATTTTCCGGCAAACTGTTGGGCCTCAAGTCTCTGAAGAAAATTCCTCTGATTAAGCAATCCAAGAGGGAAACCGAACCCTTTCCTTAGAATTCAGAAATTACTTTATTTTAAGTCTATTGCCACAGACCGTATAAAAGACAGACATAGTTTCTTAGTTTAAGAAGTGAAGCCAACCTAGAAGTTTCCTTAACCTGCATTCCTTTTAATGCCAGCAGGATGTGATGCCTGCAGTTGCAAAAATTACAAAAATCTATAAGTAGTAAATGTTTTGTGTCATACTGAGTAAAATGTTCTCTGGCTAACAGCTTTCGACAGTCAAAGCCACCACTCATTCAGCACATCTGGTTTGAGCAGGAAACAGCAGGATGGCAACGCTGAAAAAAATGCTCTTCAGAAGCTAACCGGTGGCAACGTGGTGGCTATTTCCATATGTTCTCACATTTATAAAATGCTTTTCTTGCCTTATTGACCTCTTTAGGCTACAAGTTACATTCTAGCTGTGCATAAAGTGTGTTATTCTATACATTTCAAGTACTTACTCTACTACACACCCACAGCCAAACCATACATGTGTTTGGACTGTGGAAGGAAGCAGGGTTCAAATGAGGCGAGTTGCCCGTGCTAACCACTGCACAACCATACCACCCAATCTGGGGCAAATTTAAATTACAACACACACACACACACACACACACAAAAAAAAACATAGCACTAAGATGACATCATTAGGCTAGGATTTTGTTTCGATCCTTTGGCATGTCTGAGTACATTTGTATATAAATATTTTTAGCATAGACACAAACCATTTCAATTATAACTGCCAGCTTCAACACAAACACTCCCGGTCTAAACTCGAGTGCGAACATACGAATGTCCTTGTTTGTGTTTATTAAAGGCAGTGAACTCACTGACAATCTGTAGCTGTTTGGTAATGAGCTGTATAGCTCTATTGTTGCTGCTGGCTACACACAATGCAGGCTGTGTGTTGCTAAGATCAACTGAATAAATGTTGTTTGCTTGTGAAAATGGACACTAATGCGTATCTATGAGTGCCCGAGCCTGTGCATAAGCATGTGTGCATGACAGAAAGTTTGTGTATGCGTGTAGGAGGCTGTGTTTCACCAGCAGGTTGTGATGGAATGATAAGGCTGAGGCCAGATGGATTGTGCGTTATGCGTGGGAGCCTCCTGTTCTCTTCTCTGCTCTTCTCACTCACACCCTCAGTTGAAACTAAAAATATACCAAGACTCAGGTATTAAACTCCTCAATGCTCGCGCCACCAGGGGAAGATTTTGCACAGCATGACAACAAAGTCAACAACGGGATTGTTGCCGTCACTGTTAACCACAGAGCCATTTGCATAACTGAGTTCATGACCTTTACAGTTTTGATCGGTGTGGGAACTGAAAGTTCTTCAAAAGTTAAGTCTTCCTGCAGAGCAGTAAGATTCAAAAACTATGCAGGAAGGTCACAGAACCTGAGTGCTGCATTATAACCAAATCCTACTTTAAGTTAAAATATCAACCACAGTCTTTATGTCTAGACAAAAACAGCAAAGAGATTAAGGTGAAATCTCTGTGTGCATACATGAGAACCCTATACCACCGTAAACACATCAATACCTCAGATTTCAGCTTTGCTTCTAGTCCAAATGTCATATTAGGGAGAAGTCTGGTTTATTTCAACCTGGCAGACTTCTAAATATTGTGTCTGGAAGAGTCATGTTAACTTTATATTCTCTGTTGTGGCGACTGAGGGAAATGTGGACTCAAAAAATATGAGAAAACTGGCATGCTGGCCCAATCACTACCAGCGTCTTTTGTTATGTGTGTGTGTGAGGCTGACTGAGTGTGGCCATAGTGTCAAAGTCCTTCCAATTCTGGTTTAGAGTAGGCTCAAAGTCCACAGAAGAAGAGCCAAATCACATGGATGATGACACAGGGAAGACAGAAATGCAGGAAAACAACACAAAGTTCCTGTAACACAACACAAGGAAACTAGTACTGTTTCCTGCCCTCATGTTTGATGCAAAGAGGGGGGTCATTCCAATGCCACGATTGGAAAATCTCCATGTAAATTCAATTCTTCAAATTCAAATTCTTCAAAGTCAATTCTTGTGCTTGCATTCTTCCTCATTCTAAAATTTCTTCTCACATCCCTGTTGGACAGCTCCTGACTCATATCTTGTTCCATTTGTCTGAGGCATTATATAACATGAAATCAAGGTGCTGAGAATTAGGTGTTTATTAATGTGTGGGTATTTTAAGGTGTGGACTTTGATTTTTGTTCAGTTAGTAATTAATTTTTTTACAGCTGGCTAAGGAAAAGCAAAATGAACACTCGAGATTTATCAGAATTTACTTAAGTAATGTAACACAAAGTATAAATGTTTGCATGAACTGCCTGCAAGTAGTTACAGAAAAACAGGTGATGGCCGTCCAAGATTAGCACTAATCTTTTCGACTTGAGAGCAGCCGCTTCACTAGAGATTTTCTCAAAAATGTGTCCAACAAACTGTAACAGAAAAACAAGAGCAGGGGCACAAATGTGATCGTTAATTAACTACAGAACTGTGGGCAAAGATCCATCTTTAAATATGATCTGGCATCAACTGCAAAGAACATATTATATATAGTCATAGACTTCTGATGTTAAGGGAAATGACTGTGTCACTTTTTATCAACTCTCCGTTGTAGTATTTCTTGCACTAATGTTGCAATTTAGCTTAAAAACACAGTCTGACTCAACCCACTGCCTGCTTTGATGAACCGCTGTTTACAGTGGTTTCAAAATGGTCACACTGGGCATATCATAGGCAAAAAAGCAATATACCTGTGATAGGGCAACACTGAGAAGTGAACATCAATACACAAATGTATAAAGTTGTATTCAAAATACATGCTGTGCAACACAAAACAATATTTTTTACAAAATCTTAACTTGCTGCCAAATGTAGAGCAACCCATTGAGTGTCCAATGTATAGGAAACAGCAAATGAGGAAATGAGGTTCATTTAGGACAAAAGTTCATTCTTGGCCAGGTTGGGTAACTTCCTGGGGTTCTCAGAGTGTCGCTGACAGGAAACCACCTGTCTGACACGTAAATCTTTAACAACCAGCATCATATTACTTTAATCACCAAAATTAATGAGATGCAACATGTCAATTAGTTAGCTTTATTAGTGTAAAAAAAGCCAGGTGTTGGTTTTTGCCCTTAGTTTGCTTTTGTGCTGAGCTACTATCTATGGTATTAATGATCTCTGCAGGTAAACATGCAACATCGACAACCAGCCAAACATCCCTGTTGTAATGCAAGACATACACATTATAATCAAGTAGAGGACCCCTCTACTCCCTGATTTGCGCCTGCAGACATCCCACGGTGGCAGCAAGCCAGCAGAGACCAGAGTGTGTCCTTGCAAGATGAGCTTTGCGGTTAAAACCCACGCCTAACAATCAGAACTAAACTACCAAACGACCCAGTTCCCTACATCAATATTTGTTCTACTCCTCAGTTTTTTTTTAAGTTTATGGAGATCCCCTGTAAAGGCATATGCTTTTAAGTTCAGCAACTAGATGATGTTTGCTAAGCCAATGAATAAATAATCAGAATTAAAATACTGACCTAAATAAATAAATTTTTAAATTTCCCCTTCTCTTTTTCTTTCTTACAGGCCTTAAGTTTTTTTTTTATTTCCAAAAAAGCCTCTGGTGGGCCATGTATGGCTTTAATAAACAAGGAAAACCCTTATCATGTTTCCTAGCTCTGACCACTAAAGGAGACCAGGAGCTGCATAACTGAAGTGAAGGTTGACATTTTGAGACTGCTGAGGGTTTGCACACCCGGAAGACGCCGGGTCTTCTTCACTGGAGTGGAGCGAAAAACCAAAAAAAGACCATGGAGAGGCCCGGCCGACTCACCAGAGGTGGTGTGGAGCCGAGAGACCGGCTTGTTTTGAAGGAAAAAAAATTGGCTGGGGCCACCATCCCCAGTGCCTTATAAGGCAGTGTTTCTATCCAGCTAGCACACTGGTCTGGTCTGCTGCTGCTGTTTGCCTGAGAGCAACTCAACTACACTCCAGAGAAGAAGCCAAAACTCAGGTTGACAAAGAGGGGATATCATTTATCCCAATAGCTACAGAAGAAGAAAGTCTAGTGTAGGTGAGAAGTGGAGTGACAATAAGTTAAAGGGGAGGGGAAGAAAGAAAAAAGCTGAAGAAAATGTGAGATGGGAGATGCTCAATGAGAAGAAAAAAAATTAATGGAAAAAAAACAAAACAAAATGAATCATATATGAGTAGGAATAGGGGGAGAAAAAAAAGGGCGTGAATAACCAGTACTAAGCAAAAGAGACAGCATATGTATTAAAAGGCTTTCCCAACTAATGCTGAATAAAAAGAGCATCACTCCAAATGATCTTAAAAGAAATGGACAGGGATTGCCCCCCAGAGATAAACTGGAAGGCATCATACAAGCTTTTAGCTCTATTTCCTATATCATTCACACATAAGTGCTGTGCATTAAGTTATCTGCACGCCCTGGGCCTGCAAAAGTATGAAAACACAGTTAACATACCTGCAGTGTGTTTAACAAGCCTGAGGGGAGGGGCCGAGAGAAAAGTAGGGCCAGGGAAAAGAGATAAGGCTAGAAAGCGAATGGGGAAAGTGCAGGCAGGACAGAAGTCTATGGAACTTTGAGCCCCATGTATGGCTGCCAACTATTTACTCAGTGAGGTCATTTCCTTTAGGACAGCAGAAACTTGAGTGATTTGCAAATAACCTGTCCATATTTTAGTTTTGTCTTTTTCTTTAATTCCAGAAAAGGCCTCATCTTGTGCTTGCTCCTTAACAATCACTGCCTGTACTTGGAGCTGCCAAGTTAAGTCCTGCACTTCAGTCAGCAGTGGTGTGCTGCCAAATAACGATCCCTACCGTTTGCACAAGGGGAAGGTTGCTGAGACTTAAGGTTACGCTTGATCGAGTGCTGATAGAGGCAATATAGTGATCTACAGTTTATATAACCACAGAGTGGGGCGGCATTAACGCATCATTTAAGTATTATTTTTTCCCCTGGCTGTTCTGTGGCTGGATTTACAGATAGCAGCAGCTCTGCTCCCTCTCATCACAAGAGTTGAAGATTGACTAAGGAAGGTGACTGAGTTTCCCTGACAGATGCTGCACATTCCTCCACGTCAGTTTTCCTTATCCTAAGGGAAGCCTGCCCACTGCTCCTTAAATGCCTTACCTTCATGATCACTTAAAAAAGGAAACGGAAAGGAAAAAAAAGCACGAACCTGAAATTAATTACAGAGTTTCCTTCATTAAACTGTTAGTGAGAAGAATAAAGGGTCCACACAATGTGCCTCCCTCTGGTACCGTTGCCATGCCACAATAACAGGGGATTTGTGATTCATTATTTACCAAATATGAGCCTGTGAGCAATTATCTAGGCACTTTAAGTATGCATGTTTTTCCTTCACCTGCAACCCCCCCCCCTCCCAAAACCCAAACAAAAACAAGACATATCTTAGCATTTATTGTTTGTGAGCATGCGTGTGTCTGAACACACCGAGCAGCAAAACTTCTTGATCCCAGCGACAGCACCGAGGCTGCTAAAAATGGAAAACCGCAGCCTGTTCTCTCCTACGCATGCTTCCCACTCAACTTTTGTCTCAAACACTCAACACCTCTCTCTCCCCAGCTCATGTGCAGGAAGTAAACACCACCGGTGGTCAAGTTATGCCGAATTCTTCCTCAGGACTTGACCGGGATTGCCTCAAGTTGTATGGAGGGGGGCGGGAGAACCTCAGGGGAAGGGATGTATGGGAAAGGGGGGTGGGCTGAGTCAGAAGGGGCCCATTAAAAGGGGTGAGGTGATGCTTTTTAAGATAGAGCTGACAGTGTGTTTGCACTCTGTCACATCCAGTTAGGGGCCCCAGAAATTCAAACACCACCCTGTAACTTTAAAGCTAAGGTAGGCAACATCACACAATGTTGGCTAAAAGTTACAGTTAATAGGTCTGAAAATAGCTTCGGATTCCAGCTTTCCTAGGGTCCAGAAAATAACCGAGATCTAAATTTATGTTGGGAGAACAGAGTTGATCTAAATTGTCGGAAGACCTCTTTTTCCCATTTAAGCCCAAAGTCGTGATATACACTGGTGTAATGGAAGGATTTTTCCACTGCCTTATGCAACGTTAGGTCAGACAGACACATTTAAACAGTTTCAATTCTAATACATCAGTCCTTTGCCAAGTTAGAAAGCAAAAGTTATTTGATTGTATCAATAGCAATAATTGCAAACGCTATCCTTATTTGGCTCAACATCCATTACTTCTGGGCCATCGTCCATACCCTGACAATCACTGAACTGCTAAAGAAATCACCAGATGTGGGTGGTTAATGAAAGGTCTGCAATCAGGCAAGTCCATCGTCTGTTGGTCCAAAAAAGAAAAAAAATCTTTCAATTGTACGTCACAAGCGGCTGTACAAACAGGTCTGACTCAGCCCTGCACAGGGTAAACACAGGGACCTGAGACATCGTTCACAATCTCATAACTTCTGACCACTTTACCTCTGAGGAAAAAAATTCAGGGAATGCACCGTCTCACTCCCCTCTCCTGAGGAAAGCAAAATAGAAATGGTTGCCAGGCTGTATGTGAATAAGAACCAGCGTGTTGATGTAACAGCACACGGACAACCAGATTAAACAAAGATTACTGGTATGATTTTTTTTAAGGGAAGATAAACAAGAGTATGCAGATGCTACTATGCTGATATTACACAGCATGTTCAAATCTCCTTTTTTTATTGTTAGTTATGTGGAATCTGCGGTGTGAACTTCTTCTGGCTTCTGAAGTGGGGAGTGCTGGGAAAACTTCAAGTACCAATAGATCAGTGGCCGAACTGGAACATCGCCCCAGATCGCTCAACAAAAAGGCACTGACATTTATACCACAAGGGTTTTGGATTATCACAGAAAATAAGCTCTGTGGCAAATTGAAAGTTTATGATATTTACATTTTTCTTTTCTTCAAATGGAAAAATCTCCATAAACTTGCACCAATATGACCACTACGAAGCAACTGTGTTTGCTGTGATGGCATTGAAATCCAAAAACAACTTACGTGGTCTTACTCAGCCACTTCGTCTTGCGGTGCCACTTTGGCACTTATTAAAAGAACAAAGCTAAAGCAAATAAAGAAGTAGTCACCCAACTTGAAGAAAAAAAAGAAAAAACTTGCAAGGGGAAAAAGGGGATCAGAAAAATGACTTTTGCAGATATCACCTGAGGGAGATATTAAACCACAAATACCCAAATCAGTTGGCATTAAATGGTGGTTACCCTGTCAGCTCCCAAGTGGTCAGAGTCCGAGAAAAGTCTCGGCAAAGTCAGCAAGCGAGTGGTTGTCATGGTCAAACTACACAGATTATTTCCAGCAGTAAGAACACATCTGGCTTAGACAATCTCCCATTGTTTGCTACATCTGAGAAAAAGCTCTTTAGGACAATGACCAGACATGACTCTTCCCATGCTACATTCATGTATGTATAAACACACGCAGAGGCTATGTTAAATTTGAGGCCAATATTCAAATGGAGGGGTAAGATAGCTGTCAGAGAAAGACAAACAGAAGATAGATTTTACATGCCTCTCAATTCTAATCAAACGCAATGCTGTATGTAAGCACCAGAGCGTACTAAAATCCCACCCTACAAAACAGAAATATTCAAATCAAAATGATCTCCAGTCAGAATCTAATAGCAGCTGCTGAGAGTACAATAAACTAAACACATACTCACCGTTTTACCTCTTTAAAGTTAGTTTTTCTCCTTCAGCTACAAAGATATCATGAAAGTAATCTTCAATGATTTTCATCATTACTACTACTACTACTACTAAGGGACAAAACTCCAGTTTCCAGAAGACTATATTAATTAACTGTAAAATTAATTAATTAAATTTATTTGGGCAAATATAGAGAACCAATTTAGGCAATATCCAGAAACAAAAAAGTAAGCCATTATCACATTGTTCGTGACACTGACATGATATAAACTAACACTTCCAATGACTTATATATTTGTTTTCCTTAATACTATTGCTCGTTTATTATCTTGTCACTTATTTATATTCGGGAGGTCAAAGGGGAAAAACAAATGGAAGATAAATACAATTTAAATAATAATTAAGTGGAACTTCAGATAAAATCTACATATTTACCTGAGTGGTTGAAACAGTAGGAGATGCTAGTTTTACAACTTCATACTAATTGTTTTCTTCTCATTAAAATAAATAAATGTTAGGTGGTACAGGAGTATGAGACAAATTTTCATATTTTCTTCTAGTTTAATTTTTAATTTAATTCTAAACAATGTTATTATATATATTTTCTGATATTAATTGCTTCCGATATGGCTTATTGGATTTTTGGCAGACTGGGTCCTCCATAGACAACATCCTATTTACATACCAGTGTAGGAAGACTGCAATGGTTCTGTGGTTACATCTGGGACTGATAGGACTACAGTGGCTTGGTGGGCCCATATGTTATCTAAAAATATTAGTCTCCATGAAAACACCCAGGGGAGCGATCTCAAGTAGTTAATCCTAATCTGTAGACAGGCCTCAAAGAGCCCCAAACTGCTCTGTCTGCACCCAGATTTAACTATTAATCAGGCCTGTCTACAGTGTCTCCACCAGGCGATAACACTTAAATCATAAACTGCACCGTTTTAACATGAAAAGGTGTTTAAATGCAATTAGCTCACCTGAGGGCGTGCATGCGTGCCTAGCCATTCAGCGAACAGACAACATCATTAATAACCTATGAAGTGGATCCCACTTGACTCACCAGTAAACTTTCCAGGTTTATGGCAGATCTGGGGTCTCTGATCATGTCCTCCAGCTTCTTCAGCCGGGTTTCCATCCTCCTCTCGGCGCCCAGCGACATGACTGCGCCGTCGTTGGTGGTTAAAAGTTGGGTTTTAAAAACTAATGAAGAGGCTTTTCCAAACTGTTTGAGTTTACATGTGAACCCTCTTTGTTCCTGGCTAATGGCCGCAGGCCTGGCGGAGCAGCCTTTGGGCTCCCAGCCCACCCAAATCGCTTCCAACAGGAATGGTGTGCACAACGAGGAGAAAATATTCCCAATGCTTCCAAAAACATAAAACTTGCCAAGTGAGAGGGGGCCGTCAGTTAGCAAACCCGCCCGGCTTTAAGCTAGGAATGACGACTTGAACTATCACCTCTCGTTAAGTGGAAGATGCATTTTTTTAAACTTGGCGATAAAGTTTGAATTTACCAGCAACAGGCAGCAAAGCAGGGCGTTTTCTTTGCCCCCTTTTTACTCCCCTTTCCTTCTGGGTTTCGACCGCTTGGAATTTTTTATTTTTTTCTTCCTGGACTTGCTATCTTTAGGAGGGAAAAATCCGCTTCGTTTCACCCCATTCAACAACGCTTTAGCCCGTTAGAAGTGGAGTTTATCCTCGGTGCTGCCACAAGTCCTCCGAACGGGTAATAACGTCTGTTCTCCCGCGCTGAATTTTTAATAAGCACTCGCTCGCCTCTTCCTGGATTTCTTCTCGCATTTTCGCATTTGTCCTTCTCGCTTCAAGACGTGGACGCCAAAAAAAATAAGTTTCTCTCGCAGAGAAAACTCATCCAGCAGCTGAATTCCTCACCGTACACTCACATCTACACACCAACACACACACGGAGGCTGTACTCTCGCACTCTCCGCCCCCTGACATCGACACACACACACCGAGGACTCAATTACCCAAAATCCACCAGTCCTGCCCTCCAACCTGGATATCGCTTGAGATAAATTTCTCGTGTAATCTTTTAATATCAAAAACTTTAACTCTTCTCTTTAGTAGGTCAAAAATATCCATTCTTTGTTAGTTCATAACTGTAATAAGTTTATATTATTAACAATAAGTACGAGCAAGACAACCACAAAGATGATCAAAAGAAAGTACACTCTTTTCAAATTCTAAGGTTTTATAAAATAAAAATAACTAGCTCATCTGAGATTTTAGAATTTGGTAATACAGCTTCAGATAAACTGGGACACATGACATATTACACCATGTCTTTATTTATTTAGCACAAAATAAGCTGAAACACAATACAATATACTACTTAGGGGAATTCCTAGTGCTGTCACAGAAGCTGTCTTTGCAAAGAGTGAATAAGATAAGATGACAAATTAATCCAGTCTGCATTTTAGGACTTTATATCTTCTATCTGAAGGTGACAGTTCACACTCAAGATGGAGGATATGTAACAAGTCTGACAGAATACAGGTTTCTCATAAATGAATTGGAGGGAGAGGTCCTCAGTTTACCTCATGGTGGACTGCACCAGACGCAAGAGCTTAAATTTTGCCAGCACAGGACTGCCATGCCGTGCAGATATGTCATACTTCATGATGCACTCCAATACATTCTTTTCTGGAAAGCACCGAACACCGTTAGTTGGCATAACAAAAAGATATTAAAAATAATTAGATGCCTGATGCCGATAATCAAATCCACTTGATTATTTTGAGCAGAAGTTTTAGCAGTTTGCTTGTCTGCACCATTCAGGTGTGTGTAAACACAATGTCAAAGAGAGACGACATCTGCACAGATCTTAGAAAAGCAGTTGCTGCTGCTCATCATTCTGGGCACGGTTATCTGGCTATTTCCCAGAAATTTAAAGTCCATCATTCTACAGTGATAGAGACAGTCTTCCCAGGAGTGGATGTCCCAGCAAATTCACCCCAAGGTCAGAGCATGCACATCTCAAAGAAATTACCCACCTACATCTTGGACTCTGCAGGACTCAGTTACCATGTTAAATGTTAAAGTTGACAACACGATTAGAAAAACACTGAACAAATGTACCTTGTTTGCAGAGTTGCTCATAAACAAATCACAAGACCTCTGGAACAATGTCGTTTGGACAGACAAGACCAAAGTGGAGATGTTTGACCATAATGCACAAACACCTCATACCAACTGTCAGCATGGTGGTGGAGAGCTTGTGATTTGGGCTTGTTTTGCAGCCACAGAATCTGGGCACTTTGCCATGAGTCAACCATGATCTCCTCTGGATAGAATCAAATGTGAGGCCTGACAGCTAAATTTTAGCTTAAACTGTGTCAATAATCCCAAGCACACGAGCAAATCTACAAGAGAGTGACTGACCACAAGAAGAATGAAGGTGTTGCAATGGGCCAGTCAAAGTCCAGACCACAGCCTGACTGAAATGCTGAAGTGGAGCCTTAAGAGAGCTGTGACTAAACAAAGCTCAGTGAACTGAAACAAAAATGTTAAGAGTGACCAAAATTTCTCCACAATGATGTGAGATTGACCTTAAACATGCTTGTACAAGCTATTGAATCATGGCGTGTACTTAGTTTAGTCACACACTGCTTATGCAATTTGGCAGAGCTTCGCTTAAATAAAGATGCTGTGTAATATAATATAAAAACACAGATAAATAATAAATATTGGTAAAAAAGAAAGTATACCCTTAAAATCCAACGGGACATAAAAAACGTACTCCTTACCAGGTCTTAAAATTACAATAGAGTTTAACTCAAAAAGCACTTGAATATATTATTTATAGCAGAATTAATTTGATGATCAGTTTTTCAATATCAGTTATTATAATAAGTCTGAGTGTTTGCATTATTATATTTAAAGAAATCGAGGCAATCGAACCACCGATGTACCTTCACCTTGCTCAAACTAAATGTCACAATAAAGTTTTTTCCACTCTCTCTTGCATGTGTATGTGTGCAATTTCCCAAACAGTAACAGTAGCAGGAAGTGATGGTTTTTAGATTTTCTTTATTTGGAAAAAGTCAGTTTGCATGAGAGCGTCCCAGACAGGCGAGCAGATAAACACACAAGCGCCACCTACAGAAACAGGAATGTTTCTTGGAAACAGCACTCATACCAGCAGATTTATTGTCTGTTTGACAGGGGATGTCTGGGAAATGCAGTCCAAAATAACAGCGACGGTACAGGCTCAAAATGATCTACTTCTTGTTTTAATAAGCTTGTCTCATCACTCACAGTAAAGCACTAGGCTAAGATGTGCCATCCTGAGACCCTTGTGCTTCTTTGTAAATGTTATTGAATCATAACTCCATGCCGTTTCACTTGTACTAAACATAGATCTCAGTTATTTTGACCACATTTTAAGTGGCTCACACTCACCTGAATATGACAGTCATAAACACATGGGCAGTTTTTAGTTGATATAGGTGGTGTTTATGTGTAAAGGTGGAGACTATTTAAGGATATTTCAAGTAATGTTATAAATTGGATAAGAATTACCACTTACTGTTATTTTGATGATAGGATGTGAGAGACATGATGCACACTAAACTGAAATATTCCCAAAGCAGCAATCAGACGTAAGCATTCAAGCTGGCTGTACTCATCTCTGAGAAGATTCTCAGTAAACTTCACACTAGCAAATGTATTCATCAGGGCAGAATTGAACTCGAAACCTGGGATTCAGGAAAATAACAATTAAAGATGTGCATGGAGTGAAATTAGTCTCAAAAGGTAGATAGCTGTGTACAATGATATGTCTGTAAATTCTGAATTCCCACAAATGTGTGCTCAAAACCACACACAAATCCAAAGCAATTTGAACACAGATTTTACAAACATGCATATCAAAACTGGAATAAAAAGTGACAATTTAAGCACACACTTTCACATTTAGCTTCACATATCTAATTGTCTTTGCTTTCAAAAGGCAAACAAAAGTAAGAAATATGAGTGATGTTCTTTTCGCTCACTCAAGAATTGTTAACGCATACATAAATTCCCTTAAATGCACAGATCACGTAACATGTCATATGATGCTCATCTGCAAACATCCTGAGGCTAATTTCACTACATATATGTGTAGTTGTTACATGAATGTGTACATATGGAAATAGCTATCAAATGAGCTTTGTTATCAGCTGTGTGGGATGGCCAGACTTTACCTGTGGTTGCTAGGATTACCTCTTTGTTTTGCAGCTGCATCATCTTAATAAAGAGCTTTAAATTCCTAGGAACTGGGCACTATTGGTTTGTGTTATATCCTTGTGTTCAGCGGAAACTGGCATTAACTGGCTGCATGAGAAACAAAGGTGCTTTGAATGACATTGAAAATGACTTCCCGTGTCACCAAACAGTTTGACAGTGTGCTGCCTGAGAATGAAGCAGCTATATGTTTTTATTTTTTTATTTACACACATTTATTTCTTGTTGTCACAGGTCAAAAAAGTCTACTAAAGCATGAAGGTCTATTGATACGGGACAGCGGTTAGTATATTTATTATTACACACATAAGATAACTTGGAGTGGCGTTATGACTCTCAAATTATCCTCAATTGCATTATTTGGACTATGACAAAAATATTCCCCTTGCCACTGAAGTGGGGGTAGACTTCAGTGACAATGCAATTTCCAACTGGCTAAGAAGTACACAGTACATAAAAATGATCACACAACACAGGTCACTTGTTTTAAAGAAACAGTTCAATTAGTCATTGATGTGAACAGGTGCTTTAATCACACTTAAAGAGTTTACTTCTCAAAGTCAGAGACACAAAAGTGGCCTAGTATCAGCATAGCTGTTTACTTGTTACACAAACTCCACCATATGCAGCCAAGCAAACACAGAATAGGACAGATGTCATAAAAATTGCAGAACTAGGACCAAAATGCAGACTCAAAGACAGAAGGAAAAATAAAAAAGCAAGCCTTTATTTTGGCTGATTCAAAGTCAGAACACAAAAATCCACAGGCAAAAGGCAAACTGAATCCAAAGCAGGGAAGGAACACACTGGGAGGCTGAACAGACCCTGAGAGGAAGGCAGAGGGGAAGATACGACTATTTATATATGAAAGGGTAATCAAGGAACAGCAAACAGGAGGACAAGACACAGATGATAAGAATCAAGGACAATGAGACAGCAAAAATGACACACAAAACACAGAAGATGACTATAAAGGCTAACAAAGTAAAACAGGAACATGAATAAACACGACATCGGGGAGAAAAGACAGAGGAGGATGAGATAGGAAACACTAAAGATACAAAATAAACTAACATAAACTAGAACTATGAATTAAAAGCTCGACATATCTGTAAATAATGAACAAATAATCAAACAGAGAACATCTTAAATAAACAATTCAGTATCCCAAAACTCCTACACAGTGATATAATATTTATATTATATTGATATCACAACTCTGTTTCTACACTCATTTTATACAAGTGCTTGTTGTTTGTTGTATATTTGCTGCTATGACAACTTAACTTCCCTCTGGGATTCTTGAAGTTTCTCTGATTATGATTAGATATTAAAGTCACCGGGTGGCTGAGATTTGTGTTTTCATTACCATAAATTAAGATATTTCCACCATAAAATGTAGAAAAAAACAAAATGGGTGCTTAAAATTTCACACAAAAGCAAAATTTTGGGGATGACACACTTACTATATCCCCACTTTATCTGTGCCCCCAGTTATTAAATGAATATAGACAGTTATATAAATAATATTTTAGCTGTAATCATTACATAAGTGATTAGAATAATATAAGTATAACAATGCATTGTCAAAAATATCATTTTATATGGGGTGTTCATGTTATTTTGTCCAGGGGATGATAAACAATGCCCAATCACTAAGCAAAAAACAGATAACACAAAATTATTAATATTATGATACATTTTAAAATTCTTGTCACTGCTTGTTTACTTTTAAAAAATCAAACTTTTTATTTTTCTATTTATTTTATTCAATTTTATTGTACCTCCGGGCCTAGTGAGTCAGTCATTACTTACAGAAACCATAAGATGGCGCTAGAGACCACTGAATCTACATTTCACATGCGCATCAGCGAGCATCAGGAAGCCAGACTGATTTAAAAGACATAAAGAAACCACTTAAAAACAATTGGAGTATTTAGAAAATCTGTATATTTCTTTAACATATAATATCACATGTGCAGAGTTTAGGAAGCAACACTTTATCTTTTATGAATAGATGTCATAATTATCATTACTAAAGCATCATCTGTTAGATAATTGCCTGTAAGTTCTCTTTACTGAACTAATTCTTGTTGCACTCTCCTTTTTTAAAATCAACCATATACTGCTCATGAATATTGAAATACTATAACCAAGGCCTAGCTATTTATGAATGATTCAGTGTTCTAAAATGTGGTTAAACTCTTTATTGCTTTTGCATTAATTATTCAAAACAGTTTAGCATGACTGTCTGTATAATTATATCTGACTGGTATGACCTATGACATTCCTGTTTTTTAATGGGGGGAAAAAGAAGAGAGAGAGACAGAGCCTACATCATGTCCATAAAGAGCAATAACAATTACTCAAAGTAATACTAATCTTTCTTTATGTATAATTGAAGGCCATAAAAACAAAGAAGACGAATTAGTCATTAAATTTGCACAACATTCATTTCTTTTGGGTTTTAAACCTTTTTTTCGCCACCAAAGTTTATCTTCAGGTTGTATTGATTAAAAAAAGCTTTCAATGAAAAATATGAAACCTTTAAACTTAACCTGCAACTCAGTTCATGTTGCTATGTTTATGAATAATAGCTAAATTCATATGTTTCAGATGTGGTTTGGGACATTCTATAAGAAAAGTCATATGGTGGATATTCTGCTAATTAATGTTCCACTCATGCAGATTTTATGGTTTAATATTGGCTATTATAAATATATATATACAAAAACAAGTTGCAACTCATCAAAGTGAATATCTAATCAGCCAATCATGTGACACCCACCCAGTGCTTTTAGATACGTAAACTTTGTCAACACAACCTGGTGAAGTTCAAACTGAGGATCAGAATGGGAAAGAAAGGTGATTTAAGTGACTTTGAATGTGGCATGGTCGCTTGTGCCACACGTACTGGTCTGTGTATTTCAGAAACTGTTAGTCTACTAATACTGATCCCACATATCCTTTACAGAGAGTAATCAAAAAAAGAGAAGATATCCAGTGAGTGGCAGGTCTCTGTGAGAACTGTCGCTTACTGTTGCTGCTGCAGGCTGATAGGGAGGCAACCACAACTTGAGACAATCAAACAGGAGAGAACTTTTGAATGTCCGCTTGTCAAAACTGTTGATGACAGCAGCAGAAGACCACACCAGGTGCCACAGCCACAGCAAAGAACAGGAAACTGAGGCTACAGATTACACAGGTTCACCAAAATTGAACAATAGAAGATTGGAAAAATCTGGTTTGATGATTCTTAATTTCTGATGCAACATTTGGATTTTAGGGTCACAATTTGGTGTAAACAACATGAAAACATTGATTTCTCCTGCTATATATAAGTGGTTCAAGTTGGTGTGATTGCCAGATTTGGGGTCCCTTAGTATCAACTGCGCATCGTTCAAATGTCACAGCTTACAGCATTGCTGCTGACCGTGTTCATCCCTTTATGACCACAGTGTACCCATCTCCTGATGGCTGCTTCCAGTGGGACATCATGCCATGTCACAACGCTTAAATAATCTCAAACTGGTTTATTGGACATGGCAATGGCTTCACTGTACTCGGACAATCTCCACGATGACTATCAAGGATGTGCAGCTGGCAAATTTGCAAAAACTGTGTGATGCTATCAAGCTGACTGGACCAAAAATCTCTGTGCAAGTTTTCAGCACCTTGTTGAATCCATGTCATGAAGAATTAACACAGTTGTGAGTTCTCTGAGTGTAAATGTTCTACAGAGAACACAAACTACCAAAATCAATAATTGTATATGCCTGTGAATGCACCAAAATGCTATTCAAAATAATGCAGGGATGAACTATTTTATACCATTGCACATACACCTCAGGAGGAATTAATATTCATTTGACTTTGCATGAATTTATTTACGTCTTTCCTTATTTATTTGTAAATTAATTTTTTCATTCATTTATGCATCCTTCTAATTATTTCTGTAGCTTTTTAATGTGTTCATTGTTAATTTCCAGATTCATTTTATTAATTTGTTTAGGAAATGTCAATTCTTGCCACAGTTTTTGTTTTAAAATGTTTTTATTTATGATAAGCATTATTAGTAATTTGCTTATTTGTCTCATTTTAGTTGAGTCACTTGTTTGTTCATTGTATGCGTGTAAGAACAAATATAACACATGTGAAACAGAGTTGTGTGTGCCTCTTATTTATTTGTCTTCATGGGCAATTCACTGAATAAAACAAATACTGTTACAACACAAAAAAATGACCATTCTCCAAAAGCAATTTTGGCCACATGTTATGTACATGTTACAACATAATAAAAAGGCCTCCTCACATCACTGTGTCCTCCTTTTTAATGATTAAAAAAAAGAAAAGAAAAAGCATGTCACTGTTCACCAAGCATTTACATTGGAATCGAATGCTCAGGTCAAACCACCTTTACTTTTTTTATTTGCAAATGCAAAACTTGTCAACAATAAATAATACTATAAAATGTACACAAAAAAGATTGACAGTCCACCACGAGTTAAAACAGATTGGATGATTAGGAACGAGAAAGTCTGGAAGGGGTGGGGTGTGGGGGGGGGTTCTCTTCTTAGCAAAAATGTGACGGTCCATACAAGCTACAGAAAAAGCTGATCATCTATACATTGACACTAGCAAGATAACAAAGTTGTTGTTTCTGGTATATTTCATTTTGTACAAAGAAGGGAGAGTCTTCTTTACAAGCGAGCATCATTGTCTTAACTGGAGAGATTATACAAGCAAGAGTTAAGGCAACTTCTCCGTTGTTTCTGAAAAGTAACATGAAGTTGAATCATGTTTTGTTTTGCCTGTGGACCACTTGTTTTTAGCAGTTTTGGAGTTGGTTGTCATTGCATAATTAAGGCTGCTGACCAGGCCTGTAGTCCATCGCCAAAAAAGGAATGCTGGATATTTGTCACGAGTCGGGTTGCCATCACAAAGACTGACTCGGTGGTCCAGGTTTTCCCCACGAGAGTCAGGCTTTCGCATGTTCGGTGTCTGTCTCAGGCACAGATAGTGTACCGCTTGTGACGCCAACACAGCGTGGTGCAGATTAGAAACAGACACAATTGGGCATGTTGCTGTAGTCTCTGTATGTAAGCGTCTCTATGTAAGCAGGAGTGAAAACAGACATAACAACAGATTGCAGTAAGTTCCTCATCAAATCAAGCCCTCTCAACATTTTAAATCAGTATGAAAGTACTGGTTAAGATATCTGGGATTTTCGATCCTGGGAATAAATTTGTTAAATTTTCCTGAAGGCGCCACAAGAAAGGTCAAGGAAAGGTCAATAAAACAAACAGAGTTATTCTCTGGGGAAGAAATTAAATCAGTTTCAATTTATATTCTTCTGATGTAAACTGAACTGATGCTACTAAAGAAGTAGCTCTACTTAAAGGAATAATTCCCCCTAAAATCACATTTGCATATCTTCCCTGTGGCCTGCCATGCTTTCACTCCATTCCTATCTTGTGTATTGGCTGTAAAGATTTTTGCCTTCTCGTCTCTTCGGTATAATGGAACTAAACGTCTCTTAAATATTTGTGTGCAACAGGTTAGGGTTAGGATTTGAAAAACTCGGCAGAGCAGGGCCCACTTAATTCAGAAACCTTTAATGTACTATTTTCCAAATAATGTCTGCTCTTGTCATGGGAAAATGAAAGGTTCCTTCTGCACAGTCACGGGTGTAGTTCTGCAGGAAGAGTAAATGGATCAGGATTTTGGAAATGGGCATTACTGTTGAGTTTTTCAAATCTTTATCACTTTAAACACACATGCAAATGTCACTCACAGACTGTATATTTAAGATGGACTAAGCCACCGTGCCGTCACCCACTGACCATTTTTAAGACTCTACATTTGTGCTTGGGCTGTTTGGGCCATTTGCGCAACATTGGTTTCCATGCTGGAGCCATAAGTGACTATATCTGGATGAAAGGGTGCTAACACTTGTGAGTTTGTGAGCAAGCACCACACATACATGCCCGCTAATGAGTTTTAATAACAGACTAATAAAATATTATAATTCATTCACCAAAATTAAAGCACAAACCTCTTGAGTGGGCTGATAGATGGCATATTAATTGTCTGAAAATATAATACATAACACCTAAACCAAGTGTTGTTCTTATGAAAGGGGAAACTCTCCAAAAACTGTTTTTGTGCCAGGCTGTAAAACATGTTTTATGCTCTTTTTAATGTATTTTGACAAAGGAAGCTAATTGAACTTCTTTGTTTTTGGAAAAAGCCTCAAGTGGCCAATCCAGGAATTGCATTCCTTCATATTTCCTGCAGCTCAATGTGATTTAATTCCATTATATCACTATATTCAAAACTACAGCAGCTCACACCAAAAATAACAGCACTAGATGCGTACTTTAGTCTGTCTCTTTAAGTGCAATACAGCAAAAGGCAGACAAGAGCTTCATAAGACCATCTTGACTGGCTCTGCTTGCAGAGAATTGAAGCAGAGACGAGGAAAAGCTTAAAGTGACACCAAAGCTGGGCTTTGGCAAGAGGCGAGCTAAGCCTAAATGCCTGACTAAGAGGCGACAGATAGAGTTGCACACTGCTTATTCTGAGTCAACACTCTGTAATCTCAGCTGGGCTCTCTGCTTGCACCTGCCCCACACACACAAACACAAAGTTAAATTTACTATGTGCATTGTGCCACATGAGTATGTATGCTTGTGAATACGGGCGTGGGGAAAAGCTCGGTCTGGTCTTTACAGTGTAGAAAACAATTTTTTACTTCTATACTAATAATTTAAAGAAAATCAGGGTGCAAGACAAACGATAATTGAAGATCACTTTGTCATTTTAAGACAGATTCTATCTCACGCTCACTGTGACATATCACAGGTCTAAACCCAAAAGAGTATAATAGTAATGATGCTTTTGACATCCACTTCTCTTCTCTTGGGTCTTCTTTTCTTTTCTTTTCTTTTCTTCAAAATAAGTGCTTGTTATTTTGGCAGCTATAAATTATCCAGTCCAATCTTCAGTTTAAAATCCCATTTCCACTAAAAACTAGGTGACATGTTTTGTTTCAACACACCAGAGGCCTTTGGCATGTGATAATACCTTGTCTCACACTGGTACAGTGCACCTCCTCCATAGGAGTGTAAACTAAATGCTGGCTTTGTCTAATGGCGTCCCAGCTCACAGCCGATGTGTAACTGGATCAGATCAAACTGGATGGGTGATAGTTGTGTTGCATTTACTCAAACTTCCCGGTAGGATCTACAAATGCTGAAAATACTTCCTTAAAACAAAAAAGAATTGGCAACAAAAAGAACCAACTTGGCAGAGTTAGTGGACAAAATATCGCCATAAAGAATTTGTCCTCTGTGTGTTTACTGTTCAAATGTTTCTGTTGTGTTACTTCAGCAGTTTTCCCTTCAGTCCCACAAGAATAATTTATGAAAGAGCTGGCTTCCCCCTGCACCCCCCCTCAAAATTCAGTGCAGTCAGTCTCAAACTAACCCATGACAGAAACATCACTGGTAATGTATTATAGAAAAGATTAAGTACTAGCCTGCGGAAGCGAGTACCCACTGCAGGCTGGAGGATGCTTCCACATTGCCATGCCATCTCAGTTCTTTTGGTGGTGCAAGTAAGCCTTGAAATGCTCTCTGTTATTACTGTTACTAGCAAAGATTACTGTTTAAGCACACGGGCAGCATTCCAGAGGGTAGAGAAAATGTCAATAATAGGAATGACTATCACGACAGCTCCATCTTATCCTTGTGTAACACTAAAACTGAATTCAGTGGAGAGCAAACAGACAGACGCCAACGGAAAATGGCAGAGATCGCACGATTCCACCCACACGCTTACTTGCTGGTGAAGGTTATCTCCAGAATATTTCTCAACATATGTGAAGGTGGTTTTATGCCCCGATCCATAAAAAAAAAAAAAAAAAAGATTTCCCAGATTTCTTAATCCCATTGGATTCACCCAGAACTTGGTGACAAGGTTGGCAAGGACATTTTTGCTGGTTGTGAACAAGCATGTGTATTAACACACAGATACCAAATCTGGGCTTGAGAGATGCATCTCTGCAGCCACCGTCATGCTCGGGGGAGCTCACTATGTGTTCTTAGCCATTCCTGTGTAACGTGAAAACTTTTGTGCTGCTTTGTGCTACTCTCTTTTAAACTGACTTACAGTGTGCATGGATTGTCATTACAGAAGCATTCGGAGCTGCATCAGAATGACTTTTTGTGTGTGTGCCTTCCCAAAAGATAAAAGGCATTCACGAACAGCAGCACTTGAGCCAAATGACTCGTCTCCAGCTCATATTTCAAGGTGACAGTAAACTCTTGAAAATGATATAATCCCATCAGTTTTTACATTTCAGAGTCAGAACATCACAGAAAAGCAGCTGCAGATTTGTAATCTTAATATCTGATATTTTGGAACTATCAACAGAAAATCTGGGGAAATGACAAATCAAATAGCTTGAAAATCATTTTGAAATTTCATTAAATCATCCTGGTATTTAATTGTGTATCTACTGCTTCTATAGACATACGTGCATTAAAAAGTCTGGCTCCTCCTCAGCAATATGGCGCCTGCTTTGACTCATCATTCCATGAACTGAAGCAACCGGTGTGGCATCTATGTGCAAACATTTCTGGTGAACAAGCAAATGCCAAGATGATTTTTTTAATGCCTCTACAGCTCAGTGACAAGTGATTAAAAATAAGACTTACAGGAGCAGAGATTTTATACCTGTGGTGTGGCACAAAGTTGGACTGAAGCGTTTCAGTTTTAGGGGCTCCTTCAGTAATTTTCAAGCAGCAGATTTGAATATCGGACACTACAGTGCGTTCCATAGTAAAAAGACAATACGGAGAGTACTTGTTCGATAGGGGAGGGTGGGTTGAAGTCTAAAGGGGCAGTGTGGCTGAGAGTCTCTAAATGAGGAGAGGAGCAGTGGGGTAAATTCCTCCTGTTGCAGGAATATACTGTCTTCAGTTCAGGGATCAAACGGTCCTGGTGGCCATCAGAGTGTCTGTCGCACAGACAACAGTAGTCCACTTGGCTATGATACACATCATCATGTTTGTTTGGACTCATCGGTCATCAAAGGCGATTTGTGGTGCTGGTAGACTGGACGATGGGTAAGGATGAGGACAGTGTGTGTGTGTGTGTGTGTGTGTGTGTGTGATTTGGAGGTGGGGGGTGGACAAGTGAGTGTCGTTGATGGCACTGCGGTCCTCAGAGCATCCATCTGTGAAGCAGAGTGGGAGGAGAATTAGACGGAGTCAGAGCTGTTTTCGGGCAAAGCTGATGCATGAATTCAAGGTATTTTAATTTGAAGGTAAGTGGGAGAGTGGAGGATGTTCAGAGCAAAGACAGTTTTGGTGTTAAAACCACTGAGGGCCAAATTAAGGAACATGCAGATTTTTAACAGCACTTCCTAATTTGTGGTTTATTCTCCCAGCAATCAGAATCAGCTTGAGGACACTTTTGGGCAAATAAAGAATAAAACATTCAGCTTCTGCTTCTCTATTGGAATAAATTTTACATAATGTGTTAGATATTTCATAATGAATGCCTTGTGATGTTGCAGGCAAGGTGAGATATGGTATTCCACATTTTGCACACTATGGAGGACCAAAACCTCCTAGATAAATAATAAATATATATAAAAAATAAATACATGACTTTATTAAAAATAATATGCAATTAGGTGCATTAAAATAATATTAAAAAAACAATTGTAGGCATAAATTAATTTGAGAAATATATTAATTAATATTTATAATTTAATTAGCTTCTATTTTTTATTTGCTGGAATTTCTCTGTTTAATTACGGAGTCATTTATTTAGGTTGGGAGAAACAAGAGGAGAAGAAATTCTAAGGTAAAATAATGCAGAAATAAATATGGAACTTTAAAAATGTGAAATTAAATTCCCCCAAAAAAGAATCAATAAATTCAATTGACAAAATAATAAAAATCAAAGTAATATAAATAATAAACCAAATGGGAAAATAAATATTGAGTAAAATAAATAGATTTTGTGGTACTTTGTTATTCTTTTTAAAAACAAAAAAAGGAGTATTAAAATAAATGTAGGCATAACGGATTTACGTGATTGCATTTTTTCTTCAGAACTTAAATGATTTTTTTTTTGTTGGTTATTATTTTGCGCAACCATTTACCAGAAAGCAAGCGAGGGAGGCACTGTTGGTCCTCCATAATTTTGCTACTGTATCAGTACTTGCAGATTGCAGTGCATCACTTCTGTTTATTTCAGCTGCTGGTTGGCGTTTAGCAGCGCTGAGTGTGCAGGGGGCTTGATTTCCATCTTTTGTCGTTACCAATTAATCTTATTCAGAGCACTCGCCTCATGTTACCATAACCTGAATTGGTCTTCAATTGCTCTTGAATACAATTTCATTTAATTAATAACTCGAGGATTGCATCATTAAATTTGGCATTAATGGCATAAAAGGCTCCTCATTCAAACTCCGAAGCTCCTATACTGCCAGTCACAGTAAAGCAAAGACGAGTATTCCTCTTGTAAAATGACATCAAGGCGCAAGCTCATGTGGAAATGTGTGTTCGGTAAATGAGTGTTGGCTAATCACATGACTCCAAATGCCCCTAACATCTAGGATACATGTATTCTTCGTATGTATTCGTCTTAAGGTTTTATTTCAGAATGGTTTGGCTGTATATTAAGAGGACAAGGCCCTCCTTGTGCATAGCCTGCTTGTATTAACACCACCTTGTAGGTGTGCTGGTTCATTTCATCTTTTCACAAATGGGCTTTGTGTCAGGTTCCCTCCTGCTTCACTAACCCTTTTAGAGTCTTTTCAGTGCCAGTCCCTGCGAGTGCCCCTCCGGGTGACAATCTCATACATCACCTGCAGTCCGTCTGTCACAGTGGATTTAATGCCAGGGAACCTGCACGCTGACATTATTTTGGAGGTAATAATTCAACTAATGCTTGTTTGACCTCTTCCACTGTGACTGCACGAGGGCACACCGAGTCTGCCCTTGAATCAAGCATCACATTGTTGAAATTCTGATTAAGTGATCAACCCTATTATGTCTTTTCAAAATGACAAAATACAAAATAATCCGGTTGCCAGAGATTTCCAGATGTGAAGATTATAAATATGAAACAGCTGGTTAAAGAACATTTTCAACTGAAGGGAGTCATTTTGAATAGTTTAAAGACGCACCCTGGGGAGTAAGAGACTTTTAAAACCAACTCTTAATTTGAAAACCCCCGACTGTGAATTATGAAATGTCACTGAATAAATCTGTTTGAATTTATATTTCAAGTCGGTTGTGGGAAAACACTCACCTCATTTGTTTTGATTGCGAATTCGCAGACACCTCCTCTTCAGCGGCGGCTCGAGCTCAGGACTCCCAGCGGCTGATAGCGGTGCGCTGATGGAGCAGGAGAGGATGGCTGTCTTGTCGGCGGCGGGCTTTGGCACAGGCTGTATGACAACACAGCCTCCGGTCGACAGCAGCGGTAGGGCGTAGGCATGCTCACCCTCCTCCAAGTTGGAGTCAGGATCTGGCTTACCCTCCACCGTGTTACCCATCTCATCTTGTGCTGAGACCCGCTTCCCTGGCTCCCATTCACCTACGGAACAATTGTTCTCTTTCAGCGCCTCACGCTCAAGCTCACCGTTAGCTGGGTGCTTCTCCGCCTCTCCTTCTCCTGCCTCTCCCCTTCGGTCAGATTCGAACGCAGGCGTGAGAAGTGGATGCCATCCTGTACCATTGACTATCACATTACATGGGGCAGCAGGGCTAGTCTGGTGCTGGGGTAAAGATGGGGGCTGGGTCCGTACTGTACTTGGTGAGGGTGGTGTTGTACGGTTAGAATAGTGGGGACTCTTCTGGCTCACTGAAGCTTTGCTGGGAGCACTGGAAGGTAGGGCTGATGATTCCAGTGTGTTAGGGTGTGTGGCCCCTTCTGGCTCCGCAGCACTGAGGAGTTCCTGTGAGAGCAGAGCCCCTTCCCCTTCATCACGATGGCTCTTCCCTTCCCTCCCCAGCTCAGCAACTGGTGGAGATCTTGAATCTGCCTCTGGCTCTACTTTGACCTGGACACCAGGTAGAATCCTGTGAATTACCTGCTGCTGGCATGATCTTTGGCCCACTGTTAGATCAATAACCCCATCCATCAATCCAGGGCCACTGCTGAGACAAAGGTTGCCTGAGTTGTCCTCTGCCTTCACAGTCAATTCCACTGTCCTGCCTCTCTCTGGCCGCACAGGAGAGACACGCCCTCCAGCTGGCTCTATCTTCTGGCTCCCTCTATCACCTCCAGAGGAGCCTGGAGAGTGGGGCCTAGAAGCTGAAGCTTCTGAGGACTCTGGAGCACTTCGGACAGAACCAGTACTCTCAGGTCGGTCCCTGGAGGATTTGGGGTTGAAGGGGATAGGGATTGGAATAGGAATTGGGACTGGGAGGGGTACAATGACAGGGTAAGGGACCAAGAGAGTTGGGGGAGGTACCAATGGAGCCAAGGACGGCATGCCAAAGTTCATCATTGGGGGCAGGGGGATGTGTCCATTGGGCATCATGTTGACTGGGGGGAAAGGCGGTAGGCCCGGCATGGGGATTCCAGGGTGTGGGGGAATCATGCCAGGGTTGGGATTGGATGAAGGGTGGACATGTGGAGATAGCAGAGGCCTGTGCATGGGGCTTGATGCAGGACCAAGGGTCCTAGGAGGTGGTGGTGGACCAATACCAGGAATGATTGGGTTTGATAGCGGGCTGTTGGGTCCTCCTGGGTGGGCAGAGGTGCGAAGAAATGGGGGGCGGATGTGCTGCATCATTTGATGCTCCATGAACAGAGGCAGGGGCATGGGTCCCCGGGGTGTCATCACCATGGGAGGGCTGCCAGAGGGGACCCCGACTGGTGGGTGAAGAGCAGGAACAGGTGGTGGGGGAAGTGAGGGGCTCTCATGGGGTCTGGGTGTGGGGATTTTGACTGAAGAGGAGGAGGATGGGGAGCAGACAGCTGCAGTGTCTGAGGGTGAGGCCGCAGAAGATGTGGAAGGGGCCAAAACTGAGGTGGCGGAAGGCCCTCCAGGTGAGGGAGCTTTACGTCGAAGGTCCGTTAGCGGCGTTCCCCAGGATTCAGGAGTGAGCAGCTGCACTCCTGAACTGCACTCCAGCTTACCCTCCCCTCCAGCTCCGTGTCCTGGGTTACACAGTCCTCCAGGAAGGGCAGCCTGGGTCTCTTTATAGAAAATGTCCATCTTATATTGGTTCAGGCATTTGGCACTGCAGAACTGCAGCCTCCGCTCACCAGCACCAAAGTCCAGGTACTCCTTAGTATGGCGAATATGTTTGCACCAGTCACACACCTGCAAAAAGAGACACACATATATAAGCACCTGTCAGCCTGCATACAAAGGACTCCTGATCTGTTTTTGATGATCCACTACAAAATATTCTCTGAAAAATGTGGGGAAGACGCTTAGTCTCCACACCATCTGTAGAGAAGCTCATTAGAGAAAGATTATTTTTAAGGAAGCTGATGTTGATTGTAAATACTTTTACAGATCTGCTGAAAAAAAAGGAAACATTTAACATTGAAGTTCTGCTTTCGACATATTTATGTGCTCTATCTTATGCTTGCATAATGGCATTCAGCTGCTGAAGTGACTTTGCCTTTAACCTTCTGTCTTAACAAGAAATGCCCATTTACACCTTCTGTTTGCTATAAAGACCAGCGCCTCAAGCACAACACAAAAAGACGATTTCCCTCACACTGGTATTGAATTGTGGGTCAACAAGTCAAATCAGGTTAAACGGTAGAAGGACCACTGTATATTGGTGTAATGGGTAAATGGGTGAATAACAGAATTTTGTGCTGTTCTTTGGGTGGTGAAATGTTTTACTTTAAATATCTTTATAGGTTGCAGGCGATGGCTGAAGCTTGGTGCAAAACTTTCACGTTTTCTAACATTATTTTTCTCAGTCGAGCTCTGAGGTTTTTGGCTAAAAGCCACAGTTGTTTGCTGAAAACTATTTATTTAAAGTGGCTGCAATATTAGTAAGATTGCAGTTAAAATCAGTTAATCAAGTAAAGCCGGCTACACGTGAAAATTGTGTATTTCTTTTGTGACCCATGCATTCATATGCATTTTTTTATATTTATATACTGCATAACTTTGCATCCTCCTCTCTCCCTGTACCCTTCTGCTGTACCTCCAGAGCTGCATGTAACTGATCTGTGATTTCTGCCACCGGTTCCTGTCAGGTGTTTTATGTTGTATTGTTTGTTTCCCCTCTTTGTTCTTTTCTCTTGACTCCTTTATTACTCACACAAAGCAGCATCAGATGCCAAACCTCCCTGAAAATGGCTCTACTTGAGATTTCTACCTATTAAAGCAGAGCTGATGTAACATGGCAACATGGCTATAAAGGGGTTAATAGTTCCTTGCTATAGTAGGTGGATTGGTTGCATAAAGCCTTGTAAGACAACAGTAACATTTTACATCCAAAAAAATGGACTCGACTTCAGAGATTGCTTCTGTATGCAGAATGCAAACCTGGGCTGGATCCAAACATGTGGAGGCTCAATTGAAAAGTTGTCTTTCTTAGTCACCGCAATGGCAAAGATCCCAAAACACCTTTTTTAGTGCAAAACGTGCAGATTTTTGGAGGGGAGGAAAATGAATGTGACCCTGGTAGAGCAGATAGCAGTGGGCGAGCCCTGAACACGGAGTTACTCGTCAGGCCACACACAGCTCACTCTGTCAGCTCTGGGAGGAGTGGCAGGTCCTCGCTGGAGATAATTAAGGCATTAATCAGTTGTCAGACCCTTCAACGACATCCATCCATCACACAGACCCTTAAGCCCCCCTGCTGAATGTTAATAAGTCGAGGGATGCAACCGGAAGGTGGATAAACTCCTTTTGCAAGCTGCATAGCAACATTGGATTATTTGGCAGGAAAGTGTCTGGCAGCAGCTGAAAGACAGTGGACTCACATGGGCTTTTGGGCAGATGCACTGCAGCACTGGCCAGGATTTCAAAAAGAAAACACAGTGTGCTGTCCTTCAACTGCAACATGTGTAAAACATCAGGTTGCTTGCCTCGATTATGTGCTTTACATCACAGGTGAACTGGTTGAAGCAGAGGCATTCACGAAAAGGGCAAAGGTCTGCATTTGACAGTCATTAGAGAGTGTCACTCTAACTTAAAAACTGAACCGAGTTTGAGAGAAGCAGCCGGAGAGCAGCAAAAACAGATCAGAGACTGAACTACACGGCGCTGGAAGCGCTCGGATGTCAGTCCCTTGAATTCTACATGCTTTAACTGCCCATTTAGTCCTCACTAATTCAATGAGCCATGACTGAGTAAAAGTCAAAAAGGTGCTCTCACAAGTTGAGTTTGATAATGGTATGCCCAGGATATTTTAAATAATAAATGTGCTGAAAATTTCCTCGACTCAGAAAGACAGATGGAGAGCACTTAACGACTTTCTGCACCGTGAGTGAAATTTCACTGCGCATTACGCTAATGGAGTTGTGCTTTCTCTTTCTCGCTCTCTCCCGGCTCCTGCACACAGATGTTTGCAGTTGAATGTAATTATGGTCATTTATTTCCATCGTGGCCAACGAACCAGCATCGGCGGTGTAGTTTAACCGTTTGCATTACAACGATTATCCGGCTTCTAAACAAGCACCCCAGTGGTCGACATGTTCTCCCTCCTCTGACTCTCTGACCCAATCCCGAGTCTAGGGAATTTTAGGAATTTTAGGAATTCCCACATTAGTCAGCGACATGTTTTAGTGCATAAGAAAAAAATGAACATATAAGGTGAGGTGATTTGTGAGGGGATTTGAGACATTCTCAGAGGTTAGAGCAATAAATAAACAGCATTTAGTTTGCTGCATTCAAAGAGAATGACCCAATAGAAAAGGTTAATTCTGTGGAGGACAAAAACTGCCAAAATATTAAAAATATAGAAATATATTGCAATTATGCAATGCACCAAAATATTAGAAATAAATGTAGAAATCCACAAATTTATAAACTGTGACATATTTATAATTGAATTATCATCTTTAACGTAAGAATCCTCATTCAGTTTACCATGTTATTTATTGACTTATTTACTTATTAATCTCTATTAACATTTACTCTTTAACACTTTTCTATTGCTGTATATGTTTCGGTTTTGTTTTGACTTTGTTTTCCTTTCATCAAACAGAAATATGTATAAAATTTAAAACGAAAGGAATAAATACAAAGAAAAACACATACAGAGGCAAATTAAATAAAAAATATCCACTTATGTCACATTTTTTAAAGATAATTTGTGAAATTCTTCATTTTGCCAGGCCTTTAAAAAAATTATTATTGATTTTGGCAGTTTGGATTCTCCATATAAGGCAGGGGCTTCAGATTTCTAAGGATACGTAGGATTTAGGAGATGAAGAGGAAGGCGAAGGAGGAGGTGGCAGCGGGTTAAGAGGCTGGAGAGTTTCATACGGTGCAGAGATTGTAAGGTTTCATAAGAGGTTGTGGTGCCTGAAGTGGTTTTATGTGTATGATGAAGAGGTTCGCTGAAAATCAGGAGGTTTAAGCAAGAAAAGTGCATCAAGGGACAGGCTTGGGTATCCCGCCCTGTTAAGGTCGATATGCGATTCTTTTGACACTTCTCACATTGCTTCCACAATCACAAAGTGCAAAACACAAAGATTAAACACATGAAAATGAACCAGGTGCTTGAAGCAAGGCTTGGTTTTTTTGTTATTTTACACTCCAAACAATCTGCAGCAAAGTATCCACCCGTGACGGCTCGGGTTCATCAGAGATTCTGAGAAGAGGCGGACAGAAACACTGAGCTGGCTGTACTGTGGATTTAGTCCAAAAACTAGATCATGTTGCAACAGACTGCCATCTTAAAGCACCTGGTCCACTGGAAGAAGAAAACAGTGTAAAGCTTACACTGATGTTTACACAAGAAAATTAAACTTTGGCAAGGCTTTAAAGACCATCTGCAACATGTGGACTTATTACTATGATTAACCAAACTATCAGTTTCCAGTTGCCTCATTCATTGTTGCAATGGTTATAATTACTTGGCTTACAAAAGAGGAAACATATCTGGTACAGATCCTCTCCCAGTGTTTTATACTGACTACACAGTGTACCTGACTTCTCCATCAAAACCTGAATGGATGAAAAGTTTTAAACTGCAGCTAAAAGCCAAGACGCAGGAGAACCACACTCACTGTGAGGTGGCTCTTTTCACAGCCAGCCATCCCATCAGTCATTATAGATGTGACATACAAAGGCCATTCTCACTTGGCCAGGTGAAGCTCAGTTGTGCTATATTTCACAGCGCACGCTCACGCACGCACGGCGAGTAAAATAACTTCAGCTGCAAGAGAGACGAGGCAGACCTGGCGGATTGTGTTTGAATGTCAATGCAGCAGACAGGAGATCTATGAGATGAGATATCTACTCTGTGCTTTTCCATAGAAAGCACAGTTATATGCTTCTTTTTTTTCTTTTTTTTTTTTTTGCAGGGTTTGGGAAAAATCAATATTGCTGTGATATCTGTGCGATGAATTTGAGGCTAGAGCCTGCACATAGCAAACTGAGACAACAAACTGGAGAAAAAACAGTTCACTAGAGTCTCTTCAGGGGAAAGGTTTAACTTTGAGGCGTTTACCGACAGGAGATACATTTCCACACCCTTAAATCCATAAATTCCTTTGGATCTGGACAAGCACAGATTCATTCATCTCCTTTTTTGTCAAACATGTCTTCAAAGTCCTTCCCTTGTCAGCTATAGACAGTGAGATCCAAGTAAGCGACATGGTGAGTGCGTGAATGCCTCTCAGTCATGAGAAAATTACACACTTATACACCAGTCATATAGCCACTGAATGCCAATCAGAGGAAATATTTAAGGTGACCCTGCATATATCTCGAAATCTAACAGCTAAACACTCAACATCTTCCTAATCTGAAGAACTGGCATCAGACTGCTTCTCAGTGAGGAGAAGTTACTTTTATTTTGCTTGTTACCTCCATTTTCAAGCCTAACTAACAAGCTACTCAGGATAGCTTCTTCGTTAGGTAAGCGAGCGTAAGTAGTGCTGATCAGCCTATCAAAAAGCCAATTTCAGAGGTAGTTTGTATAATGTGTCACGTCTGAAGTCAGAAGTTCTTATGGTTGTTTTGAATGACCGAGGGGTGGAGGGAACAGCCAGCTTTCACAGAGAGGGAGAGCGGAGATGCAGTAATATTTAATATTGCATTTTCCAGACAGTCTGTCAGACAGCATTGTGTCTGGTGGATACATAAACAGTTGGCGCTTCTATAAAACAAGAGTTTAAAGAGAAAATTTGGTGTTTTTAAGACAGAGTCCTGTATGATCAGTGCTAGACTGAATCTTGCAGATGGACACTTTGCTCTGATGTAACTGGATCCTTTGGTTCTAGTTGATTATAAACTATGCAAAGACTTTGGTACTGAGTAGTTGATGTCGTGTAGGCAAAAGCATGTTGTATTAAAGTAAATGTTATAGCCTTTAGTTGGTCAACATAAAATAAATCTGTTAGGAAACAAAACCTGAACATACAAAAGTTAAAAAATGATTCCACATGTTTGGAATGGGAGACTGGAAGACTGTCCAATAAAATATTATGAATGAGTACACCTGTTTCGCATTACAAACACGTGAAATTCTCGAGATTAAAGAATCTCCTTCGCAACAATGTCCTGGGCATTAACCTAACACACTTTTCAATTGTGGAAGAAGCTGAAGCTCCCAGTGTTCTACACATAGGTTCAAACTCGGTACACTCTAGCTGCCTAGAAACATAACATTACTGTTATCAACAGACATATAGATATATATAGAAGCTGTGATAGAAGCTGTGATAAATTTGAAAGCCCCACTAAGTTTACAGAGATATTTTTTATTTATATTTAGCAGAATTTTTTAGAAGATTTTAGTGGACAACATACAGTTTTCTGTTTACTTTTTTTTTTTTTTTTTTTACGATAATAACATCTCATTTATATCCACAAAACTTGAATATTGCAACATATGCTCACCAGCCACTTTGTTAGGTACACTTGTGTATTTCAGAAACAGCTGATCTACTATGATTTTCCGGCGCAACAATCTCTTGGGTTTACAGAGAATGGTCCGAAAAAGAGAAAAAAAAATATTGTATGGGCGTCATCAACAAAGTTGATGTCAGACATCAGTTCAATTCAATTTTACTGCTATTTCGCCAAATCACAACAGTAGTCGTCTCAAGGCGCTTTGTATTGTAAGGTAAAGACCCTACAATAACAGAAAGCAAACTCTAACAATCAAATGATGCCCTTTGAGCAAGCACTTGGTGACAGTGGGAAGGAAAAACTCCCTTTTAACAGGAAGAAACCTCCGGCAGATACAGGCTCAGGAAGGGGCAGCCAGCTGTTGTGGTTGGGAGGTGAGGGGAGGAAGAGAGGACAAAAGATGCACTGCTGAAGAGGGACAAAGACTAATAACAAGCAATGTTCCCTCTAAGCTGGCACGTGCGCAATTACACACTGCTGGCACAGTCTGTGTGCACAGAAAATCTGTGTTGCGCACAAAAAAAAATCTAACCTGAATTGAAATTAAAATTAATACTTTATCAATTCTGTTTTGCAGTGTCAGTAAGTGACTGGCTGCTCCCGTATGGGATTAGAACGATGCCACTTTATCCCATAGTCCAGCCAATAATGTGATTCACATTCGTATATACGCAGCTAATCAACGTCGTTGACAGGCTATGACAGCGTCCTTATGTGCCGACACTGGTCTTTTAGCTAGCAAAGCAGTGTGGCTGATGTGGAGTGAAGCCACGATAATGAAGGACAGACGGAACAATTGACGGAAAAAGTGTGGACTTTATACCAGTTTTTAAATTGCGTTGATAGGCCACGTAAAACCAGAGTTATGATAAAAATATCTGCAACGTTTGGTTTTCTTCCTGAATACTGTCGTTGTTTATATTTACTGTGGGAAGGAACGGTAAAAACAGCATTTTATAAGGAAAACACTCGAAAGCCTGTGAGCAAAACCAAAACCAAAAAACCCCACCCTTTCCTATTGGTGGAAAAATGTACCATGTCGACCAATTAAAAAATAATATGGTAACATCGCATTTAGTTGTTTAGGAAGGGAGGAAGTTTTAGGAGTGACGGCGGTGTTTTGAGATGTGAGAGATTTGCGACGTTTAGCGCAAATCTCGTGTAGTCAATAGTTTTGTTGTGTGCGTCAGAACATTGAGGTGACTGCTGAATGTTACAGGTGTTACAGCAGTGATACATCTCCTGTTGTCAGGCCTGCAGGTATCAGGTTGTTGTTCTTCTTTATCTCATAGTGGACAGAAATAATTTTTTGTAGTGGCACAAATAATTTGTGTGGCATCAAATTTGATGCAGAACAGCTGATTGTTCTGTAAATAGTTTGAAATGTTTATTTAAAAAACTGCATTGGCTGCATTTTTACGTAAATAGCTGCAAAAAACTTTGTTGTTTGCATAACTCAGTTACTTTTTTTGAAGAAGTAACTATATAATTAATTGCCCAACATTGGTCATTATATACTGTATTTTGCAGACAGAGAGTTACAGGACTCTCTTATTTTAACTTCCAATAGTGTTAAAATACCACACAGGTCATGAGCAAGATTCTTTTTAATTTTCATTGTAAGTGGGCTAAAGCAGTTAATTAAAAGTAGTCTAACATAAATGTAAACACTGTAATTTGATTATTTTAATAAACCGTGTAACTTGGATGGATTAGATGCTGGCGTGACCACAGTGCACACGTCTGCTGTTGCTCACCGTGGTCCAAGGGATCGCTCAGGGAGTTTGTGTGTTTGCTCAGACACATGAAAAATTAGAGGGAACACTGATAACAAGTCATGTTTAAATGCAGAGAGGTGTATAAACAGATTGTGAGTGAATAAGAAACACTCAGTGCATCATGGGAAGCATAACTACTACTGCAGCATAACTAAGGGAGGATTCAGGGTCACCTGATCCAGCCAGGTCAGAGAAGAATGGTTGCCCTGAACTGATAAGAAAGTGACAGTAACTCAAAAAAACCCCACTGTTTACAATCTAGGTAAGGATGAGGAAAAGACTGGAAAACTGTTGCCTGGTCTCATGAGTCTCTATAGCTGTGCATTGTTTAAATGTCACAGCTAACTTAAGTGTTCTTGCTGACCATGATCATTCCTCTATGACATGAAGAATTAAATCCAACAAAGTGTCTGGTGAGTGCATAAGATACATTTGGCACCATCACATTGCCTGGCAATTACCTAACAATGGACTGAAATGGCACTTTTATGGCAGAGCAGGATATGGGCATGTACTAGTAAAATGTACAGGTATATCAACATTTCCAATAAATATTATTCAGTAAAGCCAACTTAGCTTCACTGCTATTATTGCAATATTATACACCTGCTTTAACTGTGAGACTGCATGTGTCTGATAGCTCCTAAAAAGACTGACACAGCTCACTACATGAAAAATGAAAATGGGAAAAATAAATGATAAAGCATGAAAAAAGTTCAGAACATAACAAATGGAAACGTTTAAGTGAAGCAATTTGTGCAGCATCTTGTTTGGAGAGGTTTGAGGAAGAGCCTGCTTTGCTTTTACAGTAATTCTCAAACACAAACCAGCCCAGGCACATTTCAGACATGACTTGAAAATTACATATTTTTAAACAAAGAACAACATCAAAACATATTTGTGCAGAAGCCATTAAGCTTAACTCTTGTCTGGCATTAAATGGGTATGGTCCTTACAAGCACATCGCTGTTTGTCTTGAAGACAAGCCTGGGCGTGTCCTGAGCAAAGCTGTGCAGGGGTAATTTCCCACCGAGGCCATCGTCGTCTCTTGCCTGGGGGGGAGAAATAATGGCTTCTTTTTACGAATGGACAAAATAAACACGTGAACAGAGGCAACAAGGAAACAGAAATGGGGAAAAAAAACAATGAGAAAGATGAACAGAAATGGTGACTGTAAAATGGGTGAAAAGCCATTGGTTTGTGATCAAACCAATAGGCGGGCGAGGGGTGAGGGGTTAAGGATCCTCTGAAACAAAACAGTGAGTGTGCAGGTGTGTATGTGCAGTTTGTGTGTGCAAGACATTTAGTTTAGGCAGTTAAAATGCTGCAAACAATTGTGCCTATTTAACACCCATCAATCTACGATATAAGGTGTGATCAAAAAGTTCTGAGAACAGATCAATGAAAATCAAAAGGTTTATCTGATTTGAATTTTGGGTGATCCCCCTCCAACAACATCTTCTTGTGCACCTCAGCTTTTATGTTTAGATCTCTCAGTGAGTGCTATTCCCATTGTGTCCCCTCACACCTGTACCGTTCCAGTTGGTGTGTAATCCTTCAACTTGATTTTCAGTGAACAAATATCATAGTGAGATGTCCAGGTGGAGAGCAAGGATTGTGCTCATGTGGCCAAAAAGGACTCACTCCCTGGTCTTCCTGAGTCCTCAGGACATTACAGCTAAACCCCATGTTGATGTCTCACCCTGGGGACTTTAATTCAGGGTGCGTGCCGTCAGTCTTGCTCCTCACCTGCCTTTAGAATCTGAAACTATGCACTCTTCAGCTCTGTCAATGATCTTCCAAATGAAATTCCCAAGTTCATGTTCACACTGTTCAGGCTGCAAGGGGCCCAAATTGGACTTACACTGAGAGATGTTGAAATAGCACTCATGCTGGAAACTGCCAGGACATACCCGAGAAGATGACCTTGAATGTGAAATCAGTCAAATTTAAAACAGGCAAGCTTTTAAAATTTTATGGAGCTCAGTTCTCAGAATCTTTTGATCCTACCTTGAAGGATGCCTCTGAGGACTGAGATTCAGAGACTTGTTGAAGGTTGAAGCTTTGTCTCATTTCTATGGAAGCCCGTTTCCGCCACTAAAAAAAACAAAAAAAACAACAACAAGTATCCATAACTCGAAATTTCAAGTTATTTTCTTGAAATTTCGAGTTATTAACTCGTAATTTTGAGAAAAGTAACTCAAAATTTTGAGTTAATAACTCGAAATTTCGAGTTATCTCTGCCAATCAGTAATCTACGAGAATGAGGTCACTTTCAATCTGTGCATTTGTGACTGGATGTAATACTGGTAGCTTAGCTGTAGCATTTGTAGCTGAGGGCTTCAGCTTCTGGGTAACAAGGAAATTAGGTCATTCACGTAGATTACTGATTGGCAGCGCTAACTCAAAATTTCGAGTTACTTTTCTCAAAATTTCGAGTTAATAAGTCAAAATTTTGAGTTATGGATCCATTTTTTGTCCCTAAGTGGTGGAAACGGGCTTCTATACATTTTACCTCATTTTAACCAAATTTTTAATTTAAGAAAAAAAAATAACACCAAAAATGTCTGAAAGACATTTCAGCCAATACTTTTTCTACACGAATAACTTGCTTAATAGTTTGTCCCTTTGAATATACTGCCAACTGCAGCACTGAGGCTGATATTGTTTTCACCTTGCAGATCAGCTACTTGGATTTTCCTGGAATAATCCTTTGCCTCCTCCCAGGTTTACACTTCTATCCAACATTTTTAAATTTAGCTGTAACGTCCAGACTTTATATTAAAGTCTGTGGTCTGTGACCTTGTTGTGGTCACTGTTGTGGTCACTGGTTTTAGGGCACATATACAGTGTTTTAGCTTAAAATCAAAACCAGCTATTAGAATCAGAATACTTTATTACTCCAAGGAAAACTATGTGGTCACATTTGCTCCAAGGCAGCAAGAACAATAACTAACTAAACTAAATGAAATAATAAAATAAGTTACAAAATATAACAAAATGGCTCTAATAAATACATCTAGCTCTTATTATGAATTAGAGCAATTTTAACCCTTTAAATTTTGCGGCATAAATTATGTAAATGTGCATATATGACTTTAAATTTGTATCAAATTTGCTACAGCAGGTGTTTTGTTGTTGTTTTCTTGCAATTTATTTGTTAAAAATGTAATTTATTTCTGTTTTTTAAGGGGGGAAAATCACACTGATGAAACAGAAGTCTCAGAAAATCACAAAAAGCTCATGTATCAAATATGATTAACTTGGCTTTAAAGGGTTAATTAACTAAATCAGTGTCAATAATTTGAGTCATTGAGGGGTTCAATTTCGGTATTGCTGTTTGCTAAAGTTTCTGATATATTTGGCTTGGTATGATAACAAAGACAACCTCAAAGAGCTCCCTCCACTCTGCTTGTTGTAATGACTGAATGACATAACAAGAGGTTGGCGTAACTGTACTGGAAGGTGGAGGGCGGTCCACCTTAACAGGTGCCACGAGCTAACTACACCAAAGAGCGAGGGAGATGTCGCGCAAGTACAATCTGCTCACACCCACACAGCCATTATGTTAGCTAATGATATCAGTTCATGCATTTCAATGAACATATGTTTTTGCTTTTTTTTCCGCGAGTGGCTGAAATCAATCTTTCCTCTTCTGCTGATAATCTCAATGGCGGAAAGCAAGCTCGTTAGTTTTTTATAAACCTTAAGCCAGAAAAAGTTAACAGAACTCAACAAAGGAGGCAAAAAGATGTTTTACTGAATGAAACTAACTTGACCTGAGAAAATGTGATTTGTGTGTATTTATGTTTGCTAAACTTAGCATTTATTAGTCCCACCATTGTTGATTTAATTATAACATAAGTAGTGTCAAACTGTGAAAAGATCTGCATAACCTCCATCTTGCAAATTGTCTAACGAGAAAGATGGAAAATAACTTTCCAAGTTTTATTTCTTTTTCACCGAGCAGACGATCCACCTACTCACTTCACTCATGGTGTCAGCATTCCTAATCTAGCTAAGTGTAATCATCTCAGAATGGAACAAAATGACACAGAGACTCACACAGGAGTTCATAAAAAAAAAAAAATAGTTTGTTGATCTTCAGGTTTCAACAGGCGGAAACATACCTCGACAAAAACTAGCTAACGCTCTAACCGGACAACATAACCAAAGAGATGTTCCCAACAGGCATAAAAAACATTTAGAAAAACCGGTGTCCCTGCCAAGTCCGTTCTTACCACCAGAATTAGGAGCATAACCTCCATGTGTAATTTTAATACTGTCACGGCCACATTTTGCTATATAATGAAACACGTTTCCCTTGAGGGATACGGCGGGGGAAGATGTGACGCCAGAAAAGGCAAACCTCTAATGTTTTCCCTCGGGAATGATGGCGGTTTAGCTTATTTTCTTAAGCTATTCATTGGTGTGTGTGCGTGTGTGAGCTGAGGCTGCTATAAATGTAAATAAAATATGATGAATCTGGGATTTGTGCATTAAACATTCAGTGCATACACAAATTACTCCATATTTATGGGCACACATTCTTCATGAATCAGATTAGCTCAGGTTAAATGCATCTGAACATGCTGCAGACTCCAAATATGCTAAAGCTGATTAGAAAGATGCTGGGGCTTAAACTGTAGGATTTACAGTAACCTATCTATTAGTAGTTATACAACCTCAAATAACGATAATGTGGTTAATTTGCCCGAACAGCTATTGTGCTTTTACTTTCCATGGCAATGCTTTTAAAATACAAACTTCCTTTAAATGTTTGCGCCAGCTGGAAAAGGAGCCACCTTCTCCTGCACCCTGTGAGTCATTCATTATGTGCAGTGTGAAAACTGAGGCAGTGCTGCTGTGCCAGGTGTGGGCAATTCTGTTACAAAGAAGTTATTGGAGAAGCTTTGTCTGGCACGGTGCCCAATGGCTCCACTGTGTTTCATTAAATGAAATGCACTTTTATATAATGTAGACCCCAGTGTGATCAAATTAGTTCATATTTTACAGCCAAGGGGTGCTGAGACACTGTTATCAGAAATTGAGATTTAACCTCGATTAGACATGTACATCATGCCGTTTGCAGCCCCGAAGCTGACATTTCAAATTGAGCCCGTGCACTGACAGAAGAACCGCTGGTTTGAGTAGCGCTCTTTCATATTATGTTCCCTTTAAATTGCTCCCTGCAACCTTTGATTTGTCATGGGTAATTTGGCCTCCAGCTCTCTTCATCTCTCGATGATACCAAAGGGCAACTCTGGCGTATATTTTACATTTTTAGTCCAGAGACTGATTGAGTTTGCCTCCACTCCCATCTGCTTTCATCACCTCCAGGTAGGGTTTCCCATTCCAAGCCTGGTGCAAAGATACTGCTGTCTTGAGTCACGAAGCACGCTGTTTGTTTGTGCCAGAAACGACACAGTGTACAGATTTGACAGAAAACCTTGTTTTGCGAGAATCCAACCTTTCATGACAGGGTTTATGAGGTCATGGTTATTTAGAAGCTGTGAGGTGTAGGCTGACCCACATATGGCTCCAGAGTTTGGGTACGGACACATCGCACTGACTCAAAGTCAGGTAACCACACATAAACAATCACATAATTCTAGGCAGGCATTTGAACACACGCACACACTCTTTCTCTGTCTCTCTGATACACAAAACGATGCACCATTGTGCTATTATTCTGCCTCCAGTTTGTGCTCTGACCCTCTGGCCCAGCGCCAGTTCATTTGCATATTGTACTAATGAGGTGTTGGCACTGCGAACGAGGCGTGAGGCACACACAGGGAGCACACACAGATAAAGGGGATGGGACTGAGATAGATAGCTAGACAGACAGATAGACATGGATAGATGGCTAGATGGACGGACAGATAGATAGACGAATAAATAGATTGATAGTTAGTTAGTTAGTGCAGGACATCGCACGTTGATTTCCTCTCTGCCGGCTCCACCGTCCTGAGGGGACGTCACACCAGCTGCCACCACGCAAGCTTCCATCTGGGCATGCATACACGTCCAGGTGTGTGTGCCCATCACCTGCCAAAAGAGCTGCACTTCCCAAAGAAAGGCGCTCGTAGGCAGGCTTTTCCAAATCCAAACACAAACACAGCCGCGCGCACTAGAGCTCATCCCAAATCCTAAAATGAAGGTGCAATCCTGGCACTATGCAAATGTCAGGCAAGGAAGTGAACGCAAGTGAACGCCTCCCCAAATCAAAAGACAAGTTTGCCTCTACTCTCTGCACCTTGGAAAGACAAACCATTCGATTTTGTTTGCAAAGCACCACTGGAGATTTATGCATGCATGAGGCTCTGATCTTTACACGTAAATTTTTAGAAGGGTGTGCACGTGGGAAGTGGTAAATAAACAAGAAGAAAAACCCTCCAGTCTCTTTTTTGTAATGCAGCAAATGCTCATCTTAATATATCTGCTGTGAGCTGTCCAATGCTAAATTGCACATCGCCACTGTACCTGCAAATAAAACACAAAGTACATTTTATTGCACTTTTCGTGTGAGTTGAGTGCAAGTTTTAGAAACGACACCAACACATTCTAAGTTCATGTACGTGGCTTCACTTTTAGTCGCCTAGTTAGTCGGAGTTACTTTTGTCTTTATTTGAGCTGAATAGCTGGCAGCTATGAGATAATCACCTTCCTCTTTGTGCCCTGCAGCTGTGTCAGGCAGGCCTCAAGGCTTCGTAACTGCTAGACATTTTACACACTTCATCGCGCACTCAAAATTTCCACAAGGAGCTGCATTCGTACACGCAGAAGGAGCAGTTACATACACACACGTGCATGCTCACACACCCTCGCTCCCTCCCCCAACGCGTCTCTCCTGGGCGCGTGCCCTCCTCGGCAGGCGGTGGAGATGCAAAAGCAAATTGCCGGAGCGGGGAGGAGGCAACCACGGGGCTGTGTGGAAGCAGACGTGTGCGTGTTTGAGGTGATGTGACATTTCTGGGCTGACATGAAGCGGCACTCTGCCCCCTCGCGCCTGGAGGGAGCTCCCAGGGAAAGACACTGATGGAGGTCTGGGGTCTCCAGGGGGGGCATTTCATGGTGTGAACAAAAAGCCTCGCACTGCAACAGAAACGACCCGTGTGACACAAACTGGAGGCTTCCTCCCTACCCGCTTCATGCTTTTGGCTCACGTGCATGCAGTTTTGCTGTTTTCTTCATAAAGACTTATAAAGAAAAAATGAAACTATATATACAAGAAAGACTGCATGATTTCAGTTTTGCTTGAAGAAATATTCACTGCAAACCCAAAGAAGTTAACTTGTATTATATATTTATATTTGTAATATAAGTTTTAGTTGATCTATTTCTCACAAGCAATCTCACACAGTAACAGGTTCTACAGACCATCACCCTGCACACTCCTATGCTTGAAGCCTTTATAAAAACAACCAAACATACATTTCAATGCGATGCGTCATGCTGTCGTGGTCCTCAGTGTAAGCATCAGTTGAGTTTGGTCCCTGTTTAATTTTACTGCTATTCTTTTTGGTATTTCTATGTTCACGTGTCTCCAGCTCTTCCGTCTCTTTGTCTTCCTCTGTCCTATCCTTCCTTCCTTACATCCACTCCGGTTTTATTTTGGTAATTACCTTTCTTTACATATCCCCAGCACCTAACTTCCTGTTTTTCCCTTCCCTTCTTTTTCTCCTTCTTCTTTTTTCCCCACCTGTTTCAGGTTACGCTCCTTGTGATTGACTGCTTTCACTCATTGTTTTTTCTTTATTTGATTATTTATTTGTCATGCACTCTTCTCTGCTTGTGGTGCTGTTCTGGTTTTCTGTGCCATAAACCTCATAAACCTTTTCCTGTTCGATTTGTTTGGCAGAAATTTGTTATTTTTCTAATTGTCTCAATTTAGAAAGCCCTTCAAACTACCTGCAGTGCATTTTTGTCACGTTTCCATAAATCCTTAAAATATACACCACATACTCCCAATGTTCTGCGTTTGGTTCTGCTGAGGATCTTTTTGCTAGAAGTTGAGACATGTGCAGCATGTGTAACATGCATAGTTTTGTAGTTCTCACGTCTAAAGACAAAACTCGCAAAGCACTTCATAAGTTCAAAAAAGCGATATAGATAAGCTGAAAAAGGCTATAATTCACCTTCAAACCTGAATATGTCAGTGACACCAAAGTGAAAAGTTCATTTTCTGCAAACTAGAGGGGTGAAAGTGTTTAGATATAGTATTTTGCCAGAACAATGGTCCACTCCAGCAGCATGGTGGTGCAATGATCACTGAGCAACATGCCGGTTTGCATGTTTTCCTGGTGTTTGCGTGGGGCTCCCACAGTCCAAAGACATGCTTGTTGGGTTAACCAATCATTCTAGAGTGAATGGTTGTAAGAGGGAATAGTCACCTACCCAGGGCGTATACTGGAATAGACTCCAGCTCTCCCACAGCCCTGACAGTTAAGAAAATGGATGGATGACACTGATCCTCATCTTCTAATTTCCAAAATGTCTTGTTTTCAGTGTCTATTTACCAGATTATTATTTGTGGAAGCATGCCTGACTGCTGTTCTGTACCAAAGTGAACACTCTTTAGATGCTGACTTCTAGCCTGGAAGGAAAATTCTACTTTCTAAAGAAGAGAGCACATTCATATGTATATTGAGGGGGAAATATGTTCATGCATCACAGTAAACTACACTAGACAGAAGAAACAAAAAGGAAAGAATGCGCAAAGCACTGTCAAGAACAAAACACGTAGACTATTTGTACTAAAATACCTCACACAAACCAAAAAAGTGACCTATTAAGTGCAGTAGTTCAGTAACAAAACAGTGCTGGGAAGCACTGGACTTCTTGAATTCTGTCTTCTCTTTACGTTACCATTAAAATATTTATCTGAGCAGCTCTTACAGATTCACAAATTTTTATAACTGCTTTGCATAAATGTTTTATATATCTCATGACTTAAACCTGCAGGTTTGGCAGATTTTGATAATTAGATGGAGTATTGTGCATATGATGACTCAAAAAAGACATACACAATTAATATCCGATCTTAGGCATTTACCTTAATACCCTACTACTTTTGCAAACACTAAGAATGATTACTTCACAGATAGCAAAGTGTTTTCCGAGAATTTCGCATAAAAAATGTCCTCATCATGCCTTAAACCTGACTGCCAGCGTTGGGCCGTAACTCGCTTCTTGTTTCTCTCTGATTAAAGTAATTCATTACAGCACTCACTACATTACTTTTGCAATACTCAGCAGGGTAGCCTGAGTCACACTGTCACATAACTGCCAGCTAACAATACAAACCTTATGCTACAGTCCCACACACTGGCACAAATCCTTATTCTAACAAGGAAATGCACAAGATCTTTGTCTCAGTGTTTGGGTATCAACGCAAAGCCAAATGCCGAGATGGAGAAAACCAGCTCAAAGAGCACGTAACAGAAACATGCTGTGGCCTGTGACCACGGTGATTCTACTGCAGTAACATTAATGGGCAGAAATGGACTCACTTGCTTTTGTTAACTTTGAAAATCAGCTCTTCACAGGATGTGTGCACATTTGATGTTATTTTTTCCTAATGGCAATCAAGAACAAGAACTATAAGTGTGATTAGTAAGTGTAATGAAATTTACTGAATTTAACTCAGTAATGTAAGACATTAGTCAAACAGTAAAGTGTAATATGATTACAGTAAAGTGGAAACCTAACACTGATGATTTTACTTTGATGCTTTGAGATAGAGAAAACAAAAGAAATAAGTGCAGTAAAAGCAAACTTAAATTATTTGATGGTAAAAGCAACCATCAAATAATTCCAGTTATTTTAGACATTTTGTGTAATTATCTCAAAAATGTACAATAATGTCAAAGAAACTGCAAATATTGCAGTTTAAGGTTTAATCAAATGATTTCATTGCTTTAAAATAGGTTAAACTTTTTAAATAAACCTGCACATAAGCAAAAATCCTGCTTTCTTTCAAGCATGCAAGCAATATTTCTTTATTTTGTACAAATGCAAAATTAAAAGATAAGAAGTAGATGCAACATTACAAACTAAAGCCCAACTGTGTTTTGAGGAGCTCAAGCTGAGAAACTCAAAGCCAGCTGAGGATGGAAAAGAAAAGAAAAAAGATTGTTGGAGCTATTGCAACAGCAACAAGCAACATTTCATCACAGTTGATGCCACAGCAAAGCATTTGTTACAGCTTCCTGCATTCAAAATCCAGCCCTAAATGATTCGTAGACAATGTGTTTCGTGTACATGCAAAGCAGAGCCTGCTCTCATTCCACCTTTTTTTCACACTCGCAGAGCGTAATCCATCACTGCTAATTGCCTAACTTAATCTTGGCACTGTGTCCAATGAGCAAGCTTGTTTATCGGCGTATGTGTGGGTGTCAGATAAAGTAGGAAAACATACAGCTGCGTGTAAAAGTGTGACAGTTAAGCAGCTTTCACCTCCATCTGAAACTCCACCCTTAATTCTAATTTAATCCTCCAAACTGTCCAAGATTGGAGCTGAAAACTCTGTGAACTTTTCCGTTGGTTGGTGTCTTTCCACTCAGATTTGGTTTGTGCAGCGTACACCACGCAAACCGCCATAATGTGCGCACGGGGAAGGGACTAGGTTGCAGCGAATTACCAGACAAGAAAAAGAGCCAAGTGGTCCCTCTGAATCAATAGCGAATGGTCAAAAAGAGAATGAAAGTGAGCAGGCAGCGTGAGGTGACAGACAGAATAATTGAGTGTTGCGAGCGGGGAGGAAGCTGCACCTTCCATACAAACTAATCCAGGAGCTTAAGGCGCACAGTAAACAGGCACATAAGTGATTAGCCCGAGTTAAACTATCAATCATCTTTCGCCACACTCAAATAGGCACTACAGAATGTGGAGTTATGTAGAGATGTGAGAAAGCAGCAGCCATAGTCACCCTAGGAGGGGATTGGGTTTCATGGATGAGGCAGCTGAAGATATTTCATGCAACATAATGCCAGAGCCGCTGCCCACCCCCTGCATCCCCCCTCTCCTTCCCCCACGTCTCCGCTCCTCCAGCCAAAGCACACGTTGACATAAGATACTCTATGTTTTTTTTCAAGCCATGACATTTTTTTTAAGCAGGAAAAAAAAAAGCCTGGAGGCTGTGTTGTTGTGGCCAACCTTGTGGGTGCATGGGAAAAGAAACACATGGGTATCATTTACACAAATGACCTGCATGAAAGTGCAAGAGCCAGACAAAATATAGAATCTGAGCTGCTGTGGTAGAGCAAGCCTTTTCCCAACATGTCTGACTGGCTGAGAACATGAGTATGTATATAAATGAACATATTGCCATAAACTACGCATGATGTGCACTAAACTACACATGACATAACTGACTATGTTTGTACATTTTTTCTCTGCTGCTGCAAAGATAAGAGAAAAGCACTGTGCTCAGCAAAAATCCTTAACTGTCACATGCACAGCTTAAGATTGAAAAATATCCATAAATCAGCATTTATAAAGTAATAATGCGCGCTACATTAGGTTGGATTTTACTATGACAGCAGCAAGATTTATTTTCTAGATTTGGCTACTTAACTGCCAAACAAAAGATGACAGCTACACATTTGTTGTTTATCTACCTGGAAAGCTATAGAATCAGGCTGGCTAACCAGGCATCGCATGTACTTACAGTTTTGCTAATTAGTAGTCAAGTACTCATGGAAACAACTTAATCTTGTAGTGGATTTTGTTTTGGATGGGTCCATTTATAACCTCCAACATACAATACATTTCCACTGAACAAAAAAGCTGAATATTATTGGACCTAGAGCCACACTTGGATCTCCATCACAGAAATGCTCACCCCAAAGTTAGAACCACTAGCATTGGTGTCTATGGAACTGGCTACCATAAGAAATTGAGGAGCACTCTTTAGATGCAGCCTGTAATGATATTTGATCATCCTTAAAAGGCATCGCTAGTGAACTGACTCTCCATGCGTTGGTGGTGAGTACGTGTTAAAGGAAAAGGTCATAAAGTAGTGCTGAGTCATTGCTTTTGTCCCATGATGATATATTTTTATCCCAATTTGAGTCATCACTTACAAACTTACAAAGCCAACCATCTTTAGAGCACGAGGATTCAATGGACAGTTTAAAGAGGATGTGACAAGATCCCAATCTAAATGAATACCTGTGAGAGATATTGGGTTGGTACTCCAGTAGTAGAGTTCCCAAAACTTGCATAATAATTGCCAATGTGCATTGATGCTGTTCTGCAGGCATTTGATCTGCAGCACCTTACTAAAGCACTTTATGTTGGTTTGTCCTTTACTTTAATATCAGTCCATAGCCTTGTAAGTAGGACTGTAAGTAGTAAACTAGGAGCTAGTAGAGGCCAAGCTGTGGTCTTTCAGAGGTATTTCTTGAGAAATATGTTGGAAATTTGTTTTGTTTGGGGTTTTTATTTTGTTTTTTCATATCATTGGGAGCTTTAAATGTTCCTGATTATATGAGTTACATCATTTAAAATAAACTAATAAATAAATAACGCAAAGTCTGGGTTTAAAAGTCATGCAAAACTTAAACTTTAAGCTTAAAGTTGGACGTTGAGATATTGCCTTTTTTGTTATTCATTTGTCAGAAATTGACTTCCATACAAAACATGCCTTTAATTTTTAACAGGCTAAATATCAGAAGAGGCTTGTGTGCTTTGTTAGGCTAAAGTGGAATACTTAATTAAATGTTATCGCATCAAGCAGTCGAGTTCATGAAGTGTTTTTGAAGAAGCAGCCGACTGATTGCACTGATGAATCATTTTGCAGCTGAGGGGTAGAAATGTACAATATTAATGTATAATAGTATTGTTATTATAATCAAGGGCATGTTGAAGCATCAGCAGAACAACAGGCTGACTGTGAGAACTCGTAATGTAAAAGATTTTTTCCAAGACTAATATTATCCCTCCCCTCACTTTGAGTTTTAAAGTCTGAACTTTTCTAAAACTATTACTTGCACGAGGAGCTGTCACCGCACTCGTACGACATGCTTTGAAAATCTCTGTCAGAAGTCTGGAGCAGGTTAATGGGGAGAGCTGGCAGAAAAGTGGAAAGACTACTGCTGCTTCTTTGTATTTGTTCTCAACACACATCACAATACATTTCAGCTCCAGTTTGTTCAAAAATGTCATTGATAAGGTCAGAACGTAATGCAGAGCTCATTAGTCTTGTATACTGTATATTGGAAACGTAAACAGGCAACATTTACCTGATGTGTGTACTTTTCCAGAACATATATCGACATTTTGGATGAAGCCAGATTCCAAATTGTTTAATTTTGTAAACATACTAGAGTTAAAGGTTTTAACAGAACTGAATTGAGACCTTTCCCTTCTCATTACTCCATTAATCAGAAAACTGTCGGTCCATCCTCTGTAAACAATAGAGATGCTCATGTGGGAAAATCCCAGTAAGTCACCAATATGAGAAATGATCATACCAGCCCACCTGGCTTTAACACATTTAAAGTAACTTAAATCACCTTTCTTCCCCATTCTGATGCTCAGCCTGAACTTCAGAAGGTCGTCTTGATTATGTCTGCTTACCTAAATGAACTGAATTACTTGCATGTGATTGGTTGATTAGAGATTTGCAATAACGATCAATTCAACCTAACAAAGTAGCCAGTGAGTGTGTATTAGTGAGTGACTTTACAGTCTCATTATATTTCATTCACGCCTTTGTTTACTTTATCCATGACTCATGCTCTAAAATGTTCTAATGCAATGATTTTGATTTTCAGCCTTTTTTATGCAAAAAGGAGTTGCTCCTCTTTATAAAATTAAGCAGTTTTTAACATCGCTTTGGTTATTAATTATCTACCTCAAGGGAGATCTACTGCTCCTTCTGCAGGTGTAGATATTTCTACTCACAGTCTGTTATCCAGAGTTCACTGCGGCTCTTTTTTAATTCTCATCCGTAAATACTCTGCATCTTTCACGTGATTCAGTTTATTTTGAAAAGTCTCAACAGGATCTTGAGCTTTATTGTGAAAGGTTTATGTGGAACATAAACAAGCAGACACGTGATGGTGTTACCGTTGTTGCTAACCACAACCCATAAAAACAGGCGCTTGTCTGTCAGTAGTGGGTTATATAAAATATAAGAGAAAGAGAGAACTTTAAGAAATTAATATAGCCACTACAGTGACCATCAAAACCATGAAAAAATATTGCCGTAAACAGTTTATTTTGCGACACCACGAAACAAACGATAGCGTAAAATGAAACGATAGACGTTTTTTATATCGTCATCCGATATATATCGTTATATCGAACAGCCCTAAGTATTACAATAGTTTTTTTAGTGCATGTATTTCCTGGGCTATCAATGACCTCACACAACTTTCCAGTATCTTTGCCACACCAGTGAGCTGACAGTAGACTGACAAAGTCATGTCAGGAATCGTTTCACAACAGCACATATAACTATACGACCGCGATCATAAATGACTCCACTTGGTCACTTGAAGGTTACATTTGCAAATGTGGTCTAATCTCATTAAATATGCACTAATTTGCATAAACCTCCAAAGTGTAAAGTAAGATTTAAATTTGTATTCTGGACATTTTCTTTTGAGCAGTCTGACTGAGTAGATATTCTGGAATTACAAAATGTACCAAGGCCTCCAAAAATGTATTAGATGGGGCGTGTGCAAACTATATTTTCTATTAACTCTGTTTCTTTGATGTATATGTAAACTTTACATAAACTGCCTTTCATTTCTGGATAATTTCACACAAGGCCCCCTCCCACGGATTCATAGCAGGGGGCTTACTTCACAGCGATGAATCTTGTATTTGATGTCCTGTTTACAGCCTCCCTGATTGAGCTCTGATTGATATGAAGCTGCCTCGCCTACTTTGCTGCATACTGCGTGACACATACCTTTTTTTCTGACCTCCTCTGGAGCTCAGAGATCAAAATAAAACCAGTTCAAAAGAAGCGTTTTGATCTGATATAAAGACTCATAGCTTTTTGTAACTGTCACATATTCCCCTGCGAGGATTCACCACGTCAGACTCCTTGACATCAACAGAATCAACATTCAGTACAATGAAAACTACAAACTCGCTATGAAAGCAAATGAGCTGAAGTGTCAAAGGTAAAAAAATTAAAAACATACAACAGTACAGTAGATGCAAGGCTCAATTTGATTGTCATGCTTTGGGGAAAAAGTGTCAGAAAAAAAAATTGAATCTCACTAACTGAAATGAAGAGACGTAGTCTAAGTGCTCCCCTATGGTTCCTGCTTCAGTGCAGTGCTTGAAGAGTGATTATGTTTGAATGATTTTAGGACAGACAAGCAGGAGAGTAAAACATCATACTCACGGTATAATTCCTTATAAATCCAAGCTTTGGTACAAGAGAGAAAGGAGAGTATTTAACTACAGTAACTGGAGGGGGAGGGATGGCAACACAATAACAACTTTGATATTTTCTAATGTGGTTTGTAGCCAAAAATGTGCCATTTTTAAACAAGATTTAACCTTTTGTTGCACCAAGTCACAATTTAGGTTGATAAGATGAAGCTTAGACAGCTCCTTTTCACATACGGCAGAATATGGTGTGTTAATAAGATGAAAGGCTTGATGGGTGATATTCTAGTTTTTGGGAACCATATTAATTGCTGATACTCTGCTCCTAACAGTAAAACAGATACATAATGTGTGAATAGAATCAAGATGTTAGGTTGCAAGTCATACACGCCAGGAGACTGGTTGGTAAACTTCTGGCAACCTCCAGTTGCTAGGGAAAAGTGTTTATTCCTCAGCCTGTTGGCAAAATGTTGCTGGCAGTCGCTGGGGGAAATTAGTAACAAAGGCTGCTGCACCAAAACTGAAATGGAGATGATTTTCTATCAAAGTAAAACGCTTTAATTTAAAAGGGTAACTTTTACTTTGAAGAAGTTTGCAGTTTCATTAATGCTTGCAAGTAGTTTAGTGCCTGCAAACAAGTTGGCATCTTTTACCATGCAACCTGCAAAAACTATTGAAGAGGTTTTCAGTGCAGCACAGTAAACCTCTGACCACCAACAACCTCCAGCAACCACTTGCCAAATGACTGTGAAAAACACTGTTTTTCCTAGCGACTAACAGTTATTAAGGATGTCACTCTAAGCCTGCAGGAATAGGGGTACGTCTAAGATTTCATGGTGACTGCTAGCAACCTCTAGCAACCACTTGGGGCTGGCCAGGAAATACACATTTCCTTCAAATTTTAGTTCACCTTAAGGAGAAATGATACTGTGAGAAAATGAGGCTAAAGGGGGGGTTGGTACCCTGACCAAGCATCAGTATTGTTCAGAGTGGAACATGTACACATTCTGAGATGATGAACACTATTAAACCAATTCACACTATACCCAGTAACCATTCCCGTCATACTAACAATTGCAGACCTATCGCGATATTTGTTGGGGGAAGGGGATTTCACTTTCTTCTCTGGGCCTCACCAGTAGATTTGTAACACAAAGTCTCTGCAAAGTGTCTAAAATACATCATATTAAAGAGTCAAGCTGTTGACAAGGAAGGGATGTTACCTTGTTCCTCTTAAAATAGGCTCTGCGGCAGGCAGCGAAGCATTTCTCACTGCAGAAGCTCTTCAGCTCACTCCCCATGCTCAGAGAATAGCGCTTGACGCCGACCTTCTGGCACCAGGCGCACATGATCTGCACATTGGACGCATCCTCGTCTACAGAGAAAAGGAGAGGTAATGAAATGAGCATTATGATGTGCTCTTTACACCAAGGGCTTTTACTATATTCTAATACTATGTCCAATAAAATAACCTTGTGGTACAATTCTCAAACTCTGTAATCAAAGTGAGCCTGATACTGATTACAATCTATCCTATATGGAAGGTAAAAAGTGCATAGCAGGGACATCGTATGCAACTACACGTATTAAACACACAAACCATAAAGGCATTAATTCCACTGATGAAGCCCAGCTGCTCAACTGGATAAAACTTTTCAAGACTCAAGCCACAAAACCACTGCAGGATTTATAATGAAGCCCTGCCATGGATAAATGTAGCCACAACGGATGAGCCTGGGATATGGGAAAATGCTTGTTTATGGCTGTTCTCTGTGGGTATTAGAGAACTTGAAGGGACAAAAGCATGTATTCTGCTGCTGCTGAAGATGACGCAGGAGTCTCTGCGAGGTGTAGCGTCCTCTTGATAGTTTGTGCCATCAAAGGTGTAAGTTTGGTGAGGTGTGTTTCACACAAATGGAACACATGAGTTAAAAGTTTTCCGCGTTACACAAGCCTGATTTCCACCGTCTCCATATAAACAGTAAAACCTAATGTGAAATCACACTTTATTTTTATTTTTGTAATTTCAAAATTATTCATGACGAGAGCACTTTTAGGGCAGAGGAAAGGAAGAAAAAGAACAAAATTAAAAAACATGAGGGGAAAAACTGAATACATATACAAATTTAGCCCACAAGGACAGTCGCTGTGATAAACATATATTCACATTACAGGTTCACAACAAGATTAAGGTTATGGTGTTTCAGCAAAGACTGGAGCTATAGGATGTCTGTTAACTGCTAAATAAACAGGCACACTTTGGGCCGTATCCACACTGATATGTTTTCATTTTGAAATGTGTAGCATTTGAAATCTAAACAGGAAGAAATCGGAACTTCTGGGACTTATGGAAATAATGATGCAGACACCCACATTAGATGCCTTGATGAGTCCCTGCCTGATTAGTCACGTCCCTCGCACATGACCCTTTTTCCGACCTGTTATTATGACTTATGGCTTTGTTTTAGTGCTACGTGACCTCCGGCGACTTTCTGAATAATCCATAATTGGGCAGAAATTACATCTACAAGTGAATACACCTAAGCCAGTGTTACTCAACAGAAGGGATACATTACCTGATCTTTAACATGCTACATAGTCAGTGTAATGGATTGTGCCACTGTGCAGCCTTGTGGGTTGTGTGGTAGAGCGCATACGGTACCATTCAGAAGGTTGTTGGTCTTATATACAGGAAAAAAGTGAATGTGTGTCACTCGATGCATAAGGTTTGCTTTGAGTGCTCACTTATTGTGAGCACTCAAAGCAATATTTTCACTTATAGTAGAAAAGCGCTATTCAAGGTACTACTTCTAGGTTATGTGTGTTGCCGACTGTACGCTCTCTCCAAGTGGACACGCAAGAAACAAAGCCAACATGGAAGTGCAGTTCCTCTAATGTCTCACGGAAGTGAGTCAATCTTGAACCTTACAAGAGAAATAAACATGCTTACAGCCTGGTAACAAAGACTAATTTGGCTTCTTTGAACCCTTTCACCGTTCACATTTGGATGGTGTGTGGGATATTTTTTCTCCCCCCTCAGAAAAATAATTCAGGAGCCAGAAAAGTCCTGCATACTCTGAAGCCTTATGGAATACTTATAATTTATTGCTGCTCTCATTGTCACATTTATGAACTTTAACTAATGGAGTTCAGCCCTTAAAAATATAACCACAGTGTTTACAATAACATTGTAATGTATATTTTTTTAAATGACATTAATATGCGCTATATTCCTAGTATGCAACAGCACAAAAATACTGTCAGTTTAAAGGACGAATGAATAAAAATTACACCACAGTAGAAGAAAACAATCTGTTTGATGTTATTTTTTTCTGCATTTCCTGCAGAGCGCTGTCTGCAGTGTGTCGCCCTCTTGTATCCACACTTGGAAGGGGACATCCGTTTCCATTTACTGAGATCAGTAGCAGACTTTTATAAGAGTCAATAAACATGTAAAAATAAATCAGCTTTGTATAATGCTTTACTGCACCACAGGCCGCACGATCTAACTGTGAGCGATGCAGTGAATCATGGTCAGATTAGGGTTTATCTTTTCATATATGAGTGTGGCTGGATCTTCTCTACCCGTCCATCACAGCAGCTGCAATATCAATTGCAAACAAACTGCATGTAACAATTCATTTAGAGACGAGGCTTTCGAACTGCACAGACAGCAGATATGATGCATAACTGCAATTCAACAAGCTGAAATGATAAACTGCAGATCTGACCTTTGTAGAGAAGTTTGATCAGGCATGTGTTTGACTTCACTTTCTCCTCACCCTCAACCGGTTTGTGGCAGATGACTTCCCCCAGCTGAGCCTTAGTCTGACGTTAGTTACAAGTTCTTGCTCATAAGTGGTCATCTGGTTGTTGGGGTTTCCTTTTTAATATTGTAGGGTCTTTAGCATACAATAAAAAGCACACTGAGGTGATAGATTTTCTGGTTTGGTGCCATATAAATGAGACTGAATTGAATTTGTCTTTTATCTAGTTAGTGGTAGTTTTCATGTTGAAATAGCAGCTGTATAAGTTGTCCTGAGTGCTACAAGTGAAATTCACTTTCTGACTTTCCGACTGTTTCAGGATGTTTTGTTTGAGTCCCATTGGGGCTAAAAAACAAATAGTAGAGGCAGGGACATGTAGGCCACATGGGGATAAAAAATAACAGGCGGAATTAAGGTGCTACATAGTGATAATTACAGTAATATGCAGCATTTTTACATTATATTAGCACATAATGAAAATTTCTGTTCTGGGACTGACTCGTAAATAAAAATAAAGTATTATTTTAAGTGTGTGGATTTAGGCCATATTTAACGGCCTACCACAATTTACAGTGAGATATAGTGAGCTTGACTTCTGCTTATTCTGGGATAAAAAAGATTTTAAAAAAGGATTTTTAAAAGGTATCCAGGGCTCATCTGTCTGGTAAAGGGGACCAGTTATGGTAATTTCTGGGTATTGTTATTCTTGGACTCTAGTAGAGTAGCTTTGCATAATTCATAGTTCAAAATAGTCCTCGTTTATCTCATACAGAGCCTCGGAGCAGCACATTAGTTCATTCTCTGGCTGAAGCTGATTTAGCTCCTTTCCTATTAAGGCTAACTTTCTACTGATTGGCTGCCCCTCGCAAATTGATGACTTGAACTTCTGGTGAGTAGAGCTACTGCATTCACAGTTATCATTAGAAATCAATCATAATCAGTCAATCATATTAGAAATATCACCTCTCTATGACATCATTTAGATGCAAGCATAGAGAACAAAAGGAGGGTTAAGAATATTCTGAAGCCTGAGCTTTTGGCTCATAGGACTCCAGGATATATGCTGTTTGGCGTGTTTAATATGAGCACCAAGCATTGTTACAGTATATATGACTAAAATAAGGAAAATGAAACAGTACAGCTGCAGCTGACCCCCTCACATTCCCCTTTTAATTCTCGAAATCATGTTTATGACAACAACAAATGTATTCCCTTGTTCAACCGTGAATGTAATTGTATTGCATGCAGCTGCCGCGTTGCTGTGTGGTCAACAAATTATTTTAACAGACCCTCAGTGACAGCGAAATGCCTCTTCTGCGGTAAACTGTGACTGCTCATGATGAGCTGCGGGCTTTTAGTGCCGCCGCTGCTGAAATGAGAGAGATCCTCCGAGATTCCCTCCAGTATCTCCCAATTATCACATTATGACTATACGCGGGTGTGAGGGCGAAAAAACGCAGGCCCATTAGTCTTTCACCTCTGTTCACCTCCCTATCGCACGCTGGCCAGGCTTTTCACCTCTTGTGGAGCTTAATGGATCTACAGGGCCATCAGATTTTAAGTAAAGACTAACTCACAATTAAAGGAATAACTCCCTGGGGCACTAAAGACAGCATAGCAGACCCAACATGCATATTTTATGGCTTAGCTTCCCCTCTGCTCTCATTCCTATACACTCTCTGCCTTTTTGTGTCTATCTGGATAGCTGCCCACTGCGGCGATAAGAGAAAAAAGACAAAATATCTTAATTCTAAGCTGACTGAGTGGGTGGATCAGGGTTTGTACGTTGCTCGGAAAAATGCATGCACCGCAGCATAATGATCAGGATCGAAGGCCAATATGAAATCACAACATCTTTCACAGTATCTCAACATTTTCACACAAAGAGACATCTTGAGGTGGAGTTGTTTTCGCCTTCCCACATCCTGGCACATCCTAACAAGCTCATCTGAAAACACTCACATCTGCATGAGCAGGGGAAAAAAAACATGCCAGTAATTATGCAGCCTCCGTACTAAATGCCACCGTCATTCGCCGTACCTGCACCTCAAAAGGTCCTTTGTCGGATTTTGCGGGGGCACATGAATAATTCAGTGTATGTGTGGAGGTGGAGGGTGGGGGAGTTGAGGGAGGTGTTGGCCGGGTAGTTAGTTGGTGCTGGTGGGCTTTAAGTGGGACCGCACCATCTGTTTCCCCGCCTAGGCAGGGCCAGCGGGGACTCCTCTTGGGCGATGCCAAGGAGGCTTGCTCCCTTCGCCGGGGCGTACCAGCCTCCTGTCCACAGCAGACGCAAGGGATAATGAAGCCCTCTGTCTGGCCGAGTAACGTGGACATTTCCTCAGAGACTTGATGGGGTAATATTGACACTTGGGCAGGTGGAGAAAAACAAGGTGTACAGCAGGTAGCTAGCTCATTAGTCGCCTGCCTCTGCTCTGATACGAAGGCTTTCCGACCATTGCACAAACCGAAACCTTCACAACTGCATAAATCCTGGGTTTCCATGCTAAGTGCTGGAGAATCAGCATTTAGGTATCTTCATTGCAATCCAGTCAGTCTGGAGAGCAGCTGTGGTTTAAGTCTATGACATTTCTTCTTTCAGACTGGAGAAACAACTGTTCTGTGTGTGTGTGTGTGTGTGTTTGCTTTCCGGCATTTGAGTGAATATATTAGCAATCAGTGATGGGTTGAAAATGACCTTGATCTTTTTGCAAATTTAATAAGTAACCTTCCTCGTAACATAAAAGCAGAAAACAGTTGTAACTTTCTACACAAGCTGTGATGTGGCTGGTGTTCCAACTTTTAAACAGTTTTTTCCTATTTCTAGAAGGCATCACGTTTTACTGCTCTTGAAAAATCAAGGACATGCATGCATGCATACTTACATGCAAGTCTAAACTACTTTATCAATTAATCTGCTGCATTAATCTCTCCAAAATGGCATTAGTGCTCTGTACCTGCAGGGGGCTTGATCAGTGGTGGGGGGATCATGGGGACTATGATGGGCAGGTTGCCATGCTCCTTGGTGCTGGGCGTGGAGGTGGACGGCGTGGTGGAGGTCTCTGTGAGTCCGTTCCTGGAGGCTGGCAACGAATGAAAGCTGTTGGCTCGATCCGGAGAGCCTTCACTGTTCTCTGTTGAAGCTGGGATTTTTGGCAACGAGTTTTCTAGATGGGAAAAGTTAAGTAAAATAAAGCATTTACTGACCAACTAATGAGCAGCATTTGCTGCAAATACTCTGAGTGTAAATGCCCAAGATTCACCTAAATTATGACTCAATATTTTTCACCAAAGTAGAAGCAAAAATACTAAAAAAAAAATGACTGGATTTCAAGGTAAATCCAGACCTTTCTGAAATCAACCAACGTAGCATCATTCAGGTCATTGTTTTGGTTGTAAATGTACAACTTTAATGTTTGTTTTAGTGTGATTTCTCTTATTCAGGCTGCAGCAGGTTGAACAAGCTGCATTAAACCTAAAGTGCACAACCTGCAAAGCACCAAACAGCAGTTAAAAGTTTAATAAGTTATTCAGCTCTGAGCACATGTAGCAGATTAAAAGATTATGCTGCACAAAAGATTTGGCAAGTAGATATTCAGAAGACATTAAAAGAGTTTAAACATCTTGTAAATATGACAACCCATAAAAAAAGCAGCCCACGTGGAAGTGCCAAAAACTGCAGTTCCTCTAGTGGCCACTTGAGGCTGGCTCCAAAGGCGACTCAGTTCCAATAGGATGAAATCCTTAAAAGTATGATTTGAAAGCTAAAATAAACCTGTTTACAGCCTTGTGAAACTCTATATAGGCTTAAAACTTTCCTTTTTTATAAAGCATATAATTAATGCTGGATCAGATCACGGTGAATCGTCTTTTAGTTATGCTGCTATAGCCCTAGGTTAATGGAGACTTCCCATGATGCACTGTGTGTTTCTTCTTCACTCAACTATTTCCCTCACTTATACAGAATTCGAATCATTACTTATTATTAATCTCTGGCTCTCTTCCACAGGGAAGAGTCTTTTGTCCAGTCTCCCTCCCCTCACCCCCAATTGGTTGTGGCAGATGGCCACGCCTCCCTGAGCCTGGTTCTGCTAGAGGTGTCTTCCTATAGAAAGGGAGTTTTTCCTCCCCACTGTTGCCATATGCTTGCTCGTAGAGAGTGAGCGGATTGTTGGGGGTTTTCTCTGTATTACTGTAGAGTCTCTACCTTAAAATATAAAGCACCTTGAGGCGACTGTTGTTGTAATTTGGCACTGAATTGAATTGAATTGAATTGAATTGAATTGAATTGAATTGAATTGAATTGCATTGAATTGAATTGAATTGAATTGAATTGAATTGAATTGAATTGAATTGAATTGAATTGAATTGAATTAGGGGCAAAGACATTTTGAGTGAAAGGTGATTTGCTCATCAGCTGTTTGCTCACTGAACTGGACCTCTCCAGAAAATGAGGAAATAAAGTAAAGTTAGGTATTTAGAAAGGGACCACAGAAACCAGAGATTACACCCATCATTTATATTCAGGCTATATTGGTTATATTGACTAGATTTCAGTTCAATTCAATTCAGTTTTATTTATATGGCACCAAAATCACAGCACTCGCCTCAAGGCGATGTGACGCATCATCAATCCAGTAAGGACAAAAGTAAGTACAGAAATCTGCTGATGGCTCCAAAATAAGGCTTGCTTGTTAACACACAAACAGCATGCCATGAGATATGATCTGATCATATTTTCCACTAAAGCTGTATACCTTTGAGGACAGAGATGTGCTGTGGTGTCTCCCCTATTTCCAGGCTGTCAGAGTCTCTCAGCTCCACCTTGTCATAACCGTACCAGCCCAGCAGCTCATTCATGGTGTTCTCTGCAAAACTCTGCAACACAAAGAGAAGGAACAAAGCTCTTTATATAGGAACAGTCGGGCTTAAAAAATAATTGTCAGCCCGCTTTAATTATACACAGTGATACAATACTAATGAGCAGCGATATAGTAAAAGTCAAATAATAGCAAGTTAAAGGTCAGAAACTTCTTCTTTTTCTTCTTTTTTTAAAAAAAGTAAATTTTCACATGAAATATTAATGTTACCCAAGCTGGAACAAGAAGAAGATAAATGAGGTTTGAGGTCATTTGTTACAAATGCTAATGCAGCAATCTGGTATTTTGTTGCATTTTTTTGGCGCCTCTCTTGAGACCTTGACTCGCTCTTTAGATTTGTCCACATTTCTTCAGCTAATTAAGGAGAGACATTGTGATCCCACTCAAAATTTTAACTCTGTGTCAAGAGAAAACCGCAATGTGGAGTTTTCGCTGCGTGTCCTCTTCATAAGTACAGGTCAACCTAATTGGGGCAAACTCCTGTCCAAACGCTGCAGTGTGCAGCCGGCTGAACTAATAGCCCCTATCACTGCACAATAAAAGAGGAGGATCTTATCAGAGTGTAATAAAGAGAATGGGAACCCTATCACAGAATGGTAACCAGCATAGAAAATGTATCAATTTACAGTAACTGGAACAGTACAGTACAGTAAAGAAACAGTAACAGTGCAGATAAGGGACAGACTAATGTTTTTTTTATGCTGTTACTGGTCTTTGAGATTTTCTGATCAGCTAAAACAGCTTCCCCGCATCACTTAAATGACACTTGATTCCCTCAGTTATGTCATTCAATGCTAAGAAACCCAAAAATAAGTCTTCCTTGGAGACAGGAACCTCACTTACACTCAAACAACCCAGTCTCACATCAAAATGTTAAACTCCCTTGCTCTTTCTTGGTCTCGTATTTCAACCTATTTACCTGGATCACTGTTGGTGCTGCACTACGAGGCTGATTGGGTTCAACAAACACATCTGCAGTGGTGATTTAGTCGACCCTTTTCAACCCGGTAAATTAATTTGCAAATCAAAAAGTACCAAAACACTGTGTCTCCTTCTTTTTGGCTCTGCAGAAACATATGAATGCAAATGCACTCTTACTCATTGGTTTTTGGAGTGACAGTAGCCAGATGGAAAATTTTAACCTATCACCCAGACTGAGGCAGCAGAGGCCTACCTTTGTGCATTCATCCATGGCATGAATGTTAAAGTCACAACACTTTAACCCAGGAAGCTGGGGTTTGTGCCCTCTGTAGTACCCTTTTCATTTAATTTTTTCCCCTTGTTTTTGTTATCAGACACAGTTTTACTTGCTCTTTGATTGGTTTAGGGGAAAGGCCACCTTTTAGAATTGGCAGAATTAGAATTAGATTTCTTATTGTAAAAAGAAGGTCCCTGGTCCAAATCCAGGCTTAGGCCTTTTTTTTTGTGCATGTTGCATGTTCTCCCAATGCCTGTGTGGGCTCTCTCTGGGTAATCTGGCTTCCTCCCACGGTCCAAAGACATACATGGGATTATTAATTGGTTGTTCTAAACTGACCGGATGTGTGAATGTGAGACTGAATGGTCAGTTTCTGTGTATTAGCCCTGCGACAAGCTAACGACCTGTCCACAGTGTATCCTGCCTCACCCATGACAGCTGGCTCCATATCCCAAAATTGACTGGATGGATAGTTTATAGCCCTTGAACACTGTTTTGGTCCTTAGCATGAGAGTATAAAGACTAATAAAAGTCATATTTAACATCCTCTTTCCTGTCAAGAGATAGATGAGAAGATCAATATTGGCTTGTTTTAATATAAATCTGTGATCCATTTACTTTGAAAACAGAGGTGGCAATGACATTATATCCAAGCTGCCAGGTTATCATTGTTAGAAATACCAGCTGATAACAACACATTACAGAGCACTGATGTGCTGTAGTAACATTTTCACAGAGAGTCTTCAATTGTCTAAAACAAAAACAAAAAAATCACTCATCTTTCAAACTGTTGGTGCTCAAAGCACCCACTTTGGATTTTTTTTAAGTCAAGCTTGATGGAGGTATTCTGACCTCCCAATCTGGAAATGCAACTAGTAGGAGTGATCCAGCTTTCAATTTCTATTAGGAACATATTAGGAAAAATTCTGTTCATTTGCCTAGCTTAATATACTAGGCTAGGGATTACTCAGAATATATTTATTCTGAGTAATCCCCTCCACAATAAAAACAGAAAATCACAAGGTTTGTTTTTATTAACATTATACATAAAAATGTTTCTAGGTTGGTTGCAGTGCCAGGGGGCTTCCTACAAATCCAAAGGCTAGAGTTTGTCATTTCAGGCTAGCTTTTAAGTCCTGTTTTAGATGCTAAAGGAGAACCATTATGTTCATTTCCACCTCTTATGTGTTTAATTATGGACTCTACTTATGCTGACCTTTTAGACATCCAGTTAGTAAATGCTTTATCTGAAACAAGCCATTTTAACTCCAGCTGCTGGAAGCTCACTTTCCCTAGAAAGAACCTAGTGTTTATAAGCCCCGCCTACTCATCTAGAGATGACCATAGCAAGGAGTTAATTTTAAACTGATATCAGAGAAAAGGACAAATCAGGTACATAAAGCAGATTGGAGCAAATAGATTCCTTTAAATTACACTGACTTCAGTATTCGAAACTTTGGCTAATCCAAGACTGAAACAATAGACAAAGAACAACAACAAACAACATAGACAAAGGAGATTTTCTGTGCATTCCCAAGTGCTGGACAAACACAAACTAAGTCAATTAATACAGCAGAAAATAACACTTCACAGTTAATGTCCAGTCCAGTAAATGATATAAGTTGCATCTTGTGACATAGTGTCACCCAACTTGATTTGAGCATAGCAATACATTTCTAACAGTCACCGCAGACATAGCAAATTGTGATGCAATTCAGAGAGAGTGTGAATATGAATATATAAAACTCAATGCAGGTGAAACATTAAAGAGTATTTCCTCCATAACATCCTCTCACAACACAGTCAATAAGCACTATACTCAAAACAAAATCATAACCCCGCTAATGCATACAGCCCATTATCACCATGCACCTCTCAGCTGGAACGGTCCCAGAAGCGTCTGATCACTGAACCGTAAACTATTGTAAATGGTTCAGCTCTCAATTGACTCTGAAACACGGATGAAAATGTTCTTCCTTTAGAAACAGACTTCAGCAGTGACCGAGAATAAAGCCGCCATAATTTTTTGGACTTGGCGATAAGATATTAGTCACAGGTCACTAAACTATCAGCATAGAGGGAACGCTGGCACTTTGAAGGGATTATTTCCAAATAGTTAGGGTAATGCATTCATATGTTCTCATAACAATAAAAACTTTAAGTTCAAAGTACTGTGAGGTGCACCGCCACACGCTCAATCAGAGGTGCTGGTTCATTATTTAATGGTCAGTTGCAATTTTTCTGTATATGATTTCATCATGGCAGCAGGCGTCACTCACTAATCAGTACAACAAGCAGTTAAATGTCAATTACAAACAGCTCCTATCGATACGACACAGCAAGGGCGATCATGTCAGGGTGGAGTGGAGTGAGTGTCAGAGGTGCCACCCAGCACATCTGACACTCACAGCCAGCCTTAATTCATATTATTCACATTTGTTACCAACAATGGACTCTTCTCACTGTTGAGGTCTGGGAAGCGCTTCCGCTCCCTTAAGGCCAAAACAGAGAGAATGAGGAGGAGCTTCTTCCCCCAGGCTATTCGGGCCCTGAACCAGGTGTAGGACTGTACTCTCCCACACACATCACTATAAGACTGGACTCTCACACACATCACATCACCACACGCACCACCACACATTTCCTATAATTTCCTATAATTTATAATCTTTATAATCTCTTTCTGCTGTTTGCACATTTTTATTTGTTTTTATTTTTATTTTTACTGTAAATTCCTAAGTTAATTTGTAAATTTTGTAGTAAATTGTAAATACTGTAAAACTTTTTTCTGTCATTTAATGGTCGGGCATTGTACAGCTACAAGCATTTCACCCCCATGTCATACTGTGTATGGTTGTGTGTGTGTGACAAATAAAAATTTGAATTTGAATTTGGATGAAAAAAAAAATGCAGCAGCTAGTGCGATTAGTGCATTTAACTTAACGTTACTTTCTTATGAGGTAACTCTACTTTTAATAATAACAGTATTAATTAAGAAGCGCGTGTAAATAGGGAGGCTGACAGATAAGCAAAAGTGGAATAATGCCAGAATAATTAATAAATACCATTAAAAGAATAAAAGCAATACAGTAATTATAGCAGAAAAATGCTCAAATAATTTAAAAATAAGAGCTGATAAAAGACAAGTCAAACAAAGCTTTAAAAGATTTTTGATAAGTGATTTAAAGGAAGTCATGGAGCTTTATCTCCTCAGGTTCAAAAAGCTGAGGGGCGCGATGGCGAAAGCAAGGTCACCTTTAGATTTGGAAAGGTCAGAAGGGTCACTGCTAAGGATTTAATAATCAGTACTTTGTTTTTCTTCTCGAGTAATGAGAATATTAATGATAAAGTTTAAATCTAAACTAAGGAGTGTTGCAATTATTATTTTAGTTCATTTGTTTAGATGTTTGTTGGATGGGGATGTAGTTTATGGGAAAATTAGGCTACTAACTGTGCGGTGTATGGGTCACAGGACAAAGCCTGAGCCCTGTTTTTGTCCACGTATACATTCATATTAAAATGAATAACTGTCTTTTCTACATTATATATCTTAGTATAATGCATGAAATGTCTTGTGAGTTTGTTTATTTGTCCTCCTCCATGATCAGGAGCTCAGCTACAAATTAGCATCATCGTGTTGCCTTGAATCTTTTGCATTTATGCAGCTGTGGTTTAAAAGCATCATATCAACAGGCCAAACAATACTGCAGTGTTGGCATCTACTATTGAAGTTCATGTGACTTGTTATAAAACGTGTCCCTCTTGAGTTCATTTTAATGTTACTATGTTGCTTTTTAAACCACCTGTGCAAAACCAAGAAAAGAAATGTTTTGATATGGAAGATTTGGCGCACACAGATCTGGAAAACACATTCAGACTCGATGCAAAGATGTACATGAAAGGCTCACGTGGAATAAAAATGCACTTGAATAACATCTGACTTCCAACAGCCTGTGGTGGTGTAGAAAGATGGGGTATCAGCTCATTGCACGCCCCTATGCTGACCTGTGTTGTTTCACACCAAAGTAATCAGACAGAGAAAGTTAGGCAAGTTCAGATTTCTCAGGAGAGAGTAGCATGGAGGCAGCTCTGCAGCATCACTTTGTGTTTTTTTGTGGGTGATAAAGTGACCGTATCCGAGGGTAGAATTTAATTTGGGAAAGAAAATGAATCTGGAGAGTCTCGGTGGAGGCAGGGTGGTGTACTTTCGCAATAAAATACCCTGTAGAGCTCTTGAAAAGAAAAGAAAGAGTCTGCTTTGATGGCTTCTGACACAGTGTGCCCTGGTGTGCATGGAGCTCCAGTCTGCAGACAACAGGTAGATGCATCTGCTTAATTATTTAATACAAACTCAATCACCAATGATAACTGCAGTTTGAATACTGCTTACAGTGGTATTATATGTATTATATCATGGGGAAAAAACAAGTGGGAATGAGCTCTCACACACACAACATTCACTGTAGCATGCACTGTTTGCATATTTGAGACACTGTGGCATGCACAGGAGTGACAGAGGCAGATTTTCTCCTGCTTCATCGGCACATTTGGTCCATTTCTAAGCATTTTATGGAGAAATTCAGGTTGTGTTGTATTTGTACCACAGAGTAGTAGCACCACTCTTGGCTCAGTTTTACCTCAGTTTGGCTGTGTTCACAGAGCCTATAGTTTTTCTGCAGTGCTGTGCAGGAAGACCTGTGTGGCAGTTAAAAGAAGCCAAAATGTAGGGATGGCTTTATTAATGAAGAATGACAGTATTTATCGATCTGTCTGTTATTAAATACCGCTGTGGTGGGGTGGTCAGTGGGTAGGTGCAGGGCACAGTTTGAATCAATAACAGGTGAAGTCAAAGCACAACATCCATGTGCATGCCGTACCTGCAGGCCTAGCATGCAAGCACATGTGAGCGCACATCTGGAGCTCTGTGGGTTTCAAGGTTAGACAGCATCACCATCAACAATGAAAGGATTTGCAGTGATTATTTACAGTAATTAAAGTCTAATCCAAACATTCATAATCGCAGCCTGCATTTTTTTTTTTTTTTTTTTTTTTTTTGCCACAGAGCTTTTTAAAAATGGTGGTTAAAGCAGTGAAGGCTGTTAATGAGGACAGCTCATGTGTGCAGATGTAACGACGCTAATGCTTGAACAATGATGAGTGACAGCAGTGCTTTTTCTGCCTGAAGGTTCCTGGGAGTCAGATTTAGTACCGCGTCCTGAGCAGAGCTAAAGTTAGGTGCTGACAGCTAAATACATAACCTTGTTGTCACCCACTAAGACACGCTGTGAACACATTCCACATCCATTAAATAGTCACAAATTTGCCTCCTGAAGTTTTAACTAAACATGTTTTATTTTATTTTTTTTCACTTTAACTGTGTTTATCTGTGCTCCATTTACACCAGAGAGTCCTTCCACACACATGCGGGGCAGATAATGAGGACACAGTAAATTAGGACTGCAATTAATTACCATTCCATTTAACGATTAGAATTATTATTAGCTTATTATATAAATATATCAATTCTAAAACTACTAGATTTGACATATTATAGAACCTCATTAAATAAAGAAAACACACAAATGAGAAACTGTAACCACTTTCCTCAATTATGGCTGAACCGTCAGTCAGTTAGCAAAATAGTTTATTATTATTATTAACTTGGTTTTCATATAAATTAATTGAACTTCAAAATATTTTAGTCTAAACATATGAAATTGAGTAGCTCTAAATGCCTACCCTTATAGGATCCAAGGTTATAGCTTCTTACCATAGTCTCTATATAAAAGATAAGAATAACCACTGTGATGTACCCCATTGGTTTACAATCGTTCTTTATATATGCCATCTGGTTTTTGTAACCAGGAGTGGCCCTAAGGCCAAGTTGCTGGCTGTAGCTAGGTGAAATTGGTCACATGTTTGGATGGAAGAAATCTGAAAGAGTATGGCGCAATCCTAAAACACAGAATATTCACCTTACTGCTGCAACAGACATTTTAAAAGGAGCAGCTCCTTTAAGTGAGCATTTTCATGTGATATGTTTCGGTTTCACTATCACTTAGTGAGTAGTTGGAAGATATTTGCAGAAAAATCTGTCTTCCGTGTAATCTGCTAGCAACCAAAGCAATCGCAAGGATTTCAGTTTCAGTTTAGGATCATACACCTATACACACATATACACCATATACCAACGTATACTTCTTAGTGACCAGTTTCACCTAGTGACTCCCAGCAACCACTTGCCGACTAATAGGGGAATACACATTTCTCTAAAGAAGCTGGTGTTTGTCAGGGGGTTGCTGAGCAGTCCCGAGTGACTTGGGCCAAACACTAGCAACCATGGCTAGCAAGATGAACCTATTCTATGTATGGATGCATGCCTCAGATACGTCTAAAAATAATCTAATGTTAATTTTAAGACACAGAAAATAAAAATAAAATACAAGCCACCTGTCAAAGCAGCTATTCTCCTACTAGTGTAAAGTCTTAATAAACCTTTACAGAATTTAAAAGGGTGATTTTTTTTTAAATATTACAATTTTTAAAAATTAGCTACACAAACTCAAAGCTCTGCTACGACATGCCTACGACAGAGTATTTTTTTTTAAAATAATGTCTGTTTTTTTGAACATTAAAAAGTCAATAATATTCCAGTAAAATTCTAAAAATAAAATGAAAAGGCTGTTAACCAGCCCATTATGGCCTCTTTAAAATTAAGGGAATAATTAATGAAACCTTAATGGAGAGGAAGATTTATGGGCGACTTACATAACAATAACCTGAAAAGAGGAAGAGTGCTGACAGACTCGAAGCGCACAAATTGGCAGGCACAAGTGCAGCAATTAGCCCAACTGCAAGGATGAAACCTCGAGAGGAACAAAATCACCCAGGAGAAAATCCTCCTTTTGAACAAACGAGATGGAGCATAACCCAGGCTGAATGTACTCCTGAGTAAACGGATGTAGCTGTAAAATAACCACATCACCAAGACAAAAACACAGCATCTCTCTGTGTCTCCCTTTCCTTCCTACCATCCTGTCCTCTAAGTCACCCTACTACTTCGAGAAAGGGGGAGCGTTATTAAGAGGGGAATCTAATCCCTGTTGGCGGCTCATCAAAGCAGCGGCACCAACTTTGGCTCTGCATGTGCCGGAGAGCAAGAGGCAGAAGGGCAGCTGCAGGTATCTGTATGTTACACTGGATGTATAGCCTTTTTATCTGCTTCATAATGGACAAAATCTCTGTTTATCTGCTGTAATAATCACAAAGGCTTCCCGAGAGCCTTGGACAAAACTGAGGTCAAAGTGTGTTTCCTGCTGATTTCCTGATTTTGGCTAATCTCGAGAAAGTTCATATCTCATTCTGAGGAGTCAAACTTGCTCATTACTCCCTCCCTCACATAAATTTTGGACTTCCCTGTCAGTTCATTTTCTCTAGTTTTGCATCAATGGATGTTGTTTACACGACTTATCTTTAACCAGCATTTGGACTTGGTTTTGATGGTGGTTGCCAATGCTGTAAAACGATAAAGGTAAAAAAGATAATGAACTTTTAAAGGAGGCTCTAAGAACCATGATGGTCTCCAGTTTCTGCAGTGCAGACAGAGAAATAAAGGCGATTCTACCTTCGGCCTAAAGTTCCTGCAAAATCTTTTTCCCAAAGCTTCTGTGAATGCCTGTGATGTTACCGATTGCTCAAGTCTTTGCTCATAATCAGAGGAAATTGGTGTTTCTCTAAGGTGGATTCTCTTTTACAGCCTTTAAAAAAACACGTGTAACTTATAATGCCTTGCAGCCAACCTGCTGAGGGATATTACTATAAACTACTCACTGGTGAAGTAAAACAATGGATTCATTTTAAAGAAGCTCTTCACTGGAAAAAATGACTAACTGCATGTGTTTTGCCTCATGTTTTGAGTTATTCAGAGGGGACGGTGCCTCCCTGGAAAGCCTGGTCAAGAACAAGTTTTCTGGACTTTGTGCATCTTTCCAATGGGATCATCAAACACGAAAGCAGCAGGGGGTTCTGCAACAGTGCTGTGAAACTGGGCTAGCTCCGCAGAGCAAACACAGCAACCCGACATGATGAATGCAGAACTGAAGGTAAAAGCCAGTTAGAAGACTACCTCTGACTGTGTGGGAAAATGCAAAAGAATAAGGTGGATTATCTGTTTAAAGGAACTTATTGTTAAAATTCCAATGTTTAAATGAACTAAAGCAATACTAAAACAACCACTATTACTTTATTTTACATTGTGCAGAAGACCTATCAATCGAAGCTGAACAAGGACCAGCAGGTACTTTCAAGTAATATCGATTTGTACAAGCAGAAGATGCTGTGAGAAAATTCACATAATAAGAAGAACACATCTGGTTTGATCCCGGAGGAGACACAAACCCTGTTTGGTCTTGCCTTCACTAAGGACGTGTGGCATTAAAACAACTATGCCAAATCAAAGATGTGGAGTGACCCACTGTGGCGACCCTCCGTGAATGATGAAGCAGCTGAAAGTAGCATTATCTATTCCCTTTAACCTTCTGGTAGTTAAATTTTTTTCTCAAAATTTGGTGATGGAAATGACAAAAAGCACCTTTAAATTTCCTCAGCACACCCTTTCAACCCGACTTAACAAGCCCTGTGGATGTCTCAGAGTCTCGGGACCTTCACACGACATCGACCTTGAATTCTTTTTTTTTTTCATGCTGACTGATGATAAGACAGAACATTCATCACTGTGTTGGTTTCTCCATGAAATGGTGAAGATGTGAAGTGAAAACTACAACTTTACTTGCTGTTACCCATGTGCCCTTTTGTCAGTGAGGCAGTAAAGAGAAAGAACGACAGCAGGGACCGACTGCTGGCTCTAGAACTGCGGTTTCAAAAAGCCATGAAATGACCAAAGATAATTATACGCTGCATTTCAAAACAAAAGAAGAAATAGAATAACCCTTCTTTTACAGTGAGGCTTGAATTCATACCAAAAAAAAGTTGAGTTGGTCTGCTACGACCAGTACACGAGTGGCTAATGTCAGCCCACTGTGGACAGGAACAGACGCTAAAGCTGACTTACTGAATCGGTTTGTTGACTTGCAGGCTTTCAGATTTAAGCATTTATCATTATCCTGATTTAAAGTGCCTGCAATGCTGTTGGAAAAATGATGTATGTATGTAAAATGTATCTCCACTATTATGGACTTTATCTCCTTATAATCCAGAAACAGCCATTCTAGGATACTTGCAACCTCTAGAAGCTAAGTCACTGGAAAACCTGATAGATCCAGTTTGGAATGATCACTGATATTCTTGTTGTTCTTGTAGGAACAGGCCAAGGGCAGTAAATGAAAATTACCCCATAAGTCTAAAGCTGGCTCATTTACCGGTTATTTTTTCTGTTAATCTATGGGCTCTGTCCCTTTCAAGTAAACAAAGAAATGAGAAATGTAACAAGAACATGGATGGGGGGGGGGGGGGGGATTATAACACTAAATATCTTTGTATATACAGTATAAATACAATACCTATGAAGCACGCTTGCTTTTTTTCTATCCTTCTCTGCTAACATGTGATGAGTGGAGAAATAAGTACTCCAAGTATTGCTTGTGTTTGCTGACTGCCTCTCTAATTCAAACTCTTCACCTTTACTTTTCTCCTGAAATGGTTTATTTATGGTCTACATTTATTTTATTTAAAAGGTACTGTGCGTGTTAATTAACGTGAGCGGCGAAGTCGGGTTATGCAAATATAGGACAATTTTCACCTACAGTCACAGGCAGGTAGATGGCATTTATAGACAATTAAAGAAAACTGAAGATGCAAAACCCTCTGAGCACAGATGAGAGCAGGAAGCATGAGAGTGATAAAACAAAGACAAAGCTATATAGTGTATTAAGGAAACATTAAAGATAAATTATGAAAACTCACAAATAGGCACAAAGGTACATAAACATAGACTGTTTGTAAATGCAGTGACTTACAGCGACAGCACCTCTACTGAGCTGTCAGAGCAGATGCTACTGTTTGCCATCTCTAACAGTGAGAGGCCACTACATTACTGCAGACAACTTCATCCAGTGCAATCTAATACTTCAGGACTGTATTTATGAAGCTTAACATATGCAGTTGACAATCCATCAAAGAGGTGTTGAAGCAGCTACAGGGTCACTGTGACCTTGTAGATGTGGATTTGAGCGTTTTTAAAGGTTACTTCCTATATGCCCGTCAAGTTGCAACATAGATGAGAAATGAAGCCAAAATAAACGTGTGAAAAATTCAAGTTCCTCAAATGCCCACTTGAGGTTGACTCACCCTTAGACTTGAATATTTTATTTTATTGAGGCTTAGATTATACTCAATTCCTGACAGGACACGGACCGCTGGACTGCCTAGGGCTCATGCTTAGCTGGTGCATTGCAATGTAAATTCTCCACGGATGAGTCTGAGAAGTCATGCAGACATGTGCACCAACCCTCATGCTTACTCTTTGCTTACTCCTCGGGGGTTGGGGACCGCTGGTCTAAGTGACATACGCTTAGACCAGCGGTCCCCAACCCCCGGGCCACAGACCAGTTCTGGTCCGTGAGTCATTTGGTACCGGGCCGTGAGAGTTGAGGCTTGGGTGTGACATTTATGGTTTTCAGGGTTTTTATCAGTTTATATGGTTATTTTTCATTGTTTTTATCGTTAACCCGGTTTCTTTGGGTCTTTTCCCATGTGTTATGAATAAATCTTCTTCTGTTTGGTACCGGTACTGGTTTTATTTATCCGCGACACCCTACAGGCCAGTCCGTGAAAATATTGTTGGACAGAAAATGGTCCGTGGTACAAAAAAGGCTGGGAACCACTGACTTAGACCCAAGAGGACTCACGGACACCAAACATTTAATCCCAGTTTAAAAATTTTAATTCATGCATTTTCAGTGGTAAAGATGATAAGACCAACAGGTAAATGCTAGGCTAATTTGAGAGAGGTGCAATTAAACGTATCAATGGGCACTCTAATGAGTCAGTGCAACTGCTTTTAGTAAGTTAAATTGTAGTGCTTATTAGCAAGTGTGCATTGCATACGGGTGGTACCTTGCTCACCAAGCTTGCCAGCATTAGCAAATAGTCGACCCTCTCGTTCAAATATAGTTACTAAAGAATAACATGGTGACAAACTGGTGATTTCCATCTTTTATATACAGTCTATAGTCATGGATTTTTATGGCTTCACTGTCTGAGTTGCAGTTCCAAATGTTTTTGTAACTCCTTATGCTATTTCTGATGTCCTCTTTGTGCACTACAGGTTTGGGTCTCACAGTATGTTTATGATGTTTAAGTGTATTTATCTATACCAGAGGTGAGCAATTCATTTTCCAAAGGCCACCAATAAGCTGAACTTAGTTCTGCTCAATATTAAATTTAGTTCTCTAGAAGCCTACTGGTGTGGCCTATTGTTTCTCATGTGGCCCCTTGGGAAAATTAATTGCCTACCCCAGATCGATACAGTCAATAATTGGAAACCATCTGCAGTAAAATACCCTTTTCACAGGGACTCTTACAAGCTTTCACTTAAATCTGCAGGATAATTAGCAGCTTATTGATGACCTAATCCTGATACTTTCGCCTCACAAGCTGACACTTCTCCGTCGCAACTTCAGCAGCTGACCCTGCTTCTGTCTGTCTTCCCCCTTGTTTCCCCTCCAGTAAGACCCAAACATGGCCAGTAGGGCTTGTGGTAATGATGATGGTGGAAACTGGATACCTTGCGGGTGGAAACCAGAGCAGGACACAATACACCATGATAAAATTCCTGAATCCACGCGCCAAGTTTCCTCTTTGCCTCCTCCTCCTTCCTCTCCACTTTTCCACTCCCATGCTCCCTCTCTCCTCCTCTGCCTCTCCCTCTCCTCTGCTTTCATTTCCCTTTACTTTCCTTGATATGTGATACAGCGGAGACGCTCAGGTTACAGTTTTTACAGCTCAGCCAGCCCAGTGCTGTATACATTCCTTTCTCCCCTGTTTCTTACCCCTCTCTCCAGCGTTTCATATCCCCTCCAAGCCCACTCCTCCTTCTCCTAGATTACTCACCGAGGCTTATTTTACCATGGCGCACATTAAGCAGCCAGATGAAGGAAACACTGTCAGACTGTTTAGTTTTTCAGAGGAGTATGATCCCTCAAAAGGGCACATTGTGTGCCTCACTCTCTCCCTCTGTGTTTTCCTCCAGCTTTGGTTTGTATTATTGAAGATGAGAGAATCTTAAGAGGAGACGAGAACAAATCAGGTCTGTTTTTGTTCTGAACAGAAGAACCTAAAAGTTTTCTGCAGAAAATCAATACTTTTAAACTCAGGACTTGGTGTTCTGAAGGAGGCAACCATCATGCAACTCTGCAGCATAATATTAATTAACTGCAGCTCTGCAGGGAGCATCAGAAAGCTGAATCCAGGTTTTACATGTGCCAAATTACACTTATTAATCATGTTATTTAAAGTGAAGGCTGCATGCAGGTGGAACTTTCTACCACTGGATCAGTGTCTTAAATTAATTGTGTATAGACAACAGCTTGCGTGATGTAATGAGAGTTGAAATCCAAGGTTGTGTAAGGAGCTGCAATCGAACTTGTTTAGCCTTTTAAAGGTGTTTTGACACCTTAACCACATCTGCTACTCCCTTTAGTAGCTTCCCCTGGTATTGATGGAGATATTGGAGTTGTCACGAGGCGGCATCACTTTTCCCTCCACACCATCGGCACAGCTCTACAGTGTATCCGCCGCACTGCCGTACGCATTTATTGTCATATCTTAAAATCCACGAGCTGCTGACAGCTTTATTTGCTCACATATTCGAAATTTTAAAAAAATAAAAGTGATGACAAATTAAGCTGCTGCCATTCAAATGAGATGTTTAACGGGCATGACACCTCTCCAAAACATGCAAGAGATGTCAATTCTACTGAATCCTGAATGATGACCCGTGTCACAAAATCTGTCATCTAACAGCAAAACACAGACCTGCAAATAAAACATCATTTCTGACTGATGACTGGCATCATATAATTACTTGGTCAAAGTGATAAATTATCAGATGAGACATTCAGTGTGATTTTTTTTTTAAATTTGTGTCTTTTGCGAATAGATTTTTAGCCTGATAGCTGACGTCTGAAATAATGACAGAACTGACAAAAATCAAACCTAGACTTGCGCTACAGAATTTGACAGGAAGACACCTCCTTCTGCCTAAAAGGCAGCTGGGAAACATTGGGCACATTTTAAAAGCTCCTCTGAGAACACCTTTAGTATTAGAACTAGGGAAATTTCTCCATGGAGAAAACCCTGCCTGACACACACCCCACCCACCCGCCCCCGCCACCACAACCCTGCATCCCTCCCTTCTGCCATCAGGATCAGACAGAGAGAAAGAAAGAGAGAGAGAGAGAAAGAGAGAGCGAGAAAGATGGGTTAACTTTATTCTTCCTGAGAAAATGTGTCTCATTTCATCACGAAAAAATGTGCATTCAATTAAAATTCTGTTACAGCGTGGACTCTCCTTCCTCTAGGCTTACAATGAATTTTATCTGACAAACAAGGACTCTGAGAATTAAAAGTGAAGGCATGCATCTGTTCAAGCAAATGTTGACAATAACAGTAGATTGCACTGGTTTGAAATTGTGCAAAATTATTACAGTTTACTGCTCCATTCTTATGCATCTTTGACAGCTGCTTTGTTATCAGCAAAGTGCACATTACCCTCTTTGTACAGTTAAAAATAATAATAAATAAATAAGTGAAGCAGTGACACGTGAACGCGGCGGGTATTTTGGAGGGGTCTACATACAAAAAAGCTCTTTTTTATTTATTTATTTTTATTCCAGGGTTGTTTCAGGACTCGCTCAAAGCCAGCACCCTCGCATCTCCTCTGACAACCTAAGAAAAAAATTACAATTGCCGCAGTTATTCTCGGTGTGATCACCTGCACATTCAGCCCATAACAGTGAAAACACCGGGTGTTTCTGCGTCTCCGGCCAGATGTGTACAAACAATGAGGAGATGTAGACAAAGCGGACACGCAGCCTGCCTCTGTCACACACACAGACGCCACGAGCACTTTCTTTTTTTTTTCTTTTTTTCTTTTTTTTTTGCTCCATAATGAACCACACGGAGCTCGCGGCTCAAATATCACAATGTGTACCGAGCGAAGAAAAAAATAGCAAACACAGGAATAGAAACAACGTGTGTTTGAATGTCGACGGGGGAGAATCGTGCAGGTCGATCCCGGGAGACAATGTGCTCTTGTCGGGTGCGTAAAGCTCACAGACGCACATCTGGATCACACGCCTCTGGGCAGCTGGTCAACACACTAGCAAAAGCACACACACAAACGCGGGCATACAAAAACATCTCCAGTCAGAGACAAACCCACAAAAGCATCGCGGGGAAACCAGTGTTCCCCCATTGATTTACACTAATTATGCACATTGGCCGCTCTCCCCTGCGCTGTAGTGTAGCAGTATTAATAGTAATAGTAGAAGCTCTGTTGACGCCTTCACTGACGCACTGGATTTTCCATTAACTCTGGGTGAGCCATGAAAGGCAGGGCACACAAACGGATAGATTATGCCATGAATTGAAGCGACAGTATTCCTCCACTGACTCAAAACTTAATAGTAGAGGAGTAGCTGTGAATGGGTGCCGCATCCATTGTGCAAGGCGGTATTGGCAGGCTGCGCTTAGAGCCTGGCGTTCAGCGTGGATGTGACAATAGAACTTGGATAAATCAAAACATCATAAATTAAAGTTTCACTATCACGCAGCCAATTGCACTTCAGTGCATCGTATTTTCTTTCACTGCCTGGCTAGTGCTTCAACACACATGCACGCTCCTCACAGCCACTCCACGCGTAATCACATGCAGCTGGGCACAGATCCCCCTTTACCTTCATCTCTTCATTTATTTCCCTTTTCACTGGGTGAGCTGGTTTTCGGCTTCTTTTATTTTCCGGAGGTCTGCCCTCTTTTTCCATCTCTGCCATGTTTTCTCTGTGATACTTCTGTCAATATTTGCGGTGAGGAGGGGAGAGGAGGGGTTGAGAGAGGCAGCTGTTTACAGTCGCCAGACGGCGGGTGTCTTGCAGCTTTTCAGCGGCCCGTGTGACGCTGGTGATGCCGCCGAGGGCTTGCGGTGCCCGGCTAAGTCAGCCATCTTCTGCCCGTATCCTCCACGGTCCGTGCGCCAGTGGTGAGCCGCCTCTGTGAGTCAAAGGAGAGGTTGAGTGAGGGGAAAAAACGAGACAGGGGGAGGGGCGTCCGCTGAAACATTATATGACGCGTTGATGATCAGAGGTAGGCTATTTCTTCTCGCTTTCCCATGGAGTGCAATCAGAGCAGTCACATCCACTTAGCGGTGCTCCCTCATGGTGACAGTCTGTAACCAGCAAACAGGTGCCCCCACACAGTCCTCCAGCCTTTTCAGGGGAGCCTGCTGTTGGTCATAGCAACATTTAATCATGCTGTTAGTTCCCAACCCTTCTCCTTCAGTCATTTAACACCACAAAATCAAAGTTTCAGTGCGTAGGAAGAACTGAGCAAGTACAGTGGGTGGAGAGCTCTGTGGCGCTTCAGCAGGTCGGCCAGTGCTGCAGGGGTTCAGTGAAACTATGTCTTTTTGATTTTCCCTGCAAAGAGAATTTTAGTGAAAAGTGTGGAGCAGGTGCATAAATAAAGTGTGTGCGTGTGTGCGTGCGTGCGTGTGCAGACAGAAGAGAAGTGCAGCGTGCCTGAAATTAAGTTTCCATCTGGCCCTCACTGTGTTGCTTTTTCTCACTAATTCCTCAACACGCAAAGGACCAACTGGGGCCATGAACTGTGTCATTTCCATTTACTTTTATTTATATAGCAACAGTTCACAACAGTGGCCATCTGAAGAGGCCTTATAATGTGACTCTATAATATTAAGATCTCCCTTCCTCTTTAACAGAACCAAGCTCGCAAAGGAGGAAGTCACATGCCACGACTGGTTGGGGTGTGAGGAGAAAGAGAGAGGCCACAAACAACAAACAGGACAAAACACAAACTTAGGGAGAAAGAAAAGATGGGGAGAGCTCAAGAAATCTTCAGTGCATCATGGGAAGTATGCCAGCAACTTGAGCCCTAAGCAGCATAAATTAGAGCTGGTTCAGGGTAAACAAATCCAATCCTAATTAAGCTTTATCAAAAAGGAAAGACTGGAGCCTAATCTTAAAAGAAGAAAGAGTGTCTGTCTCCTGAACCCAAACTGTGAGCTGGTGCCAGATTAGAGGGGCATGGTAGCTGAAGAAGTGTTCAATGCTCATTGCATGGGGATTTATGGGGATTTCTTAAAATATATCTTTGATATCCTTGAATTGGCTCATTAACTGACAGCTGGGATATGTTCCAGAATAGATAGATGCATGGATATAGCAAAGCAAAGCAGCAGTTATCTCCAGGTAAATCCCCCCCCCACCCCCCCTCTGGTCTACAAGCAGAGCTTGGCGATAGTGGTGGTACATAGTAGCCAGAAGCCAACTCGGGGAGGTGTGGAAATGTGCTGCAACTCAAAGACAAGAAGAGCACAGAGTTTTACTTAGTTTGAGGTTTATTCTGATTACACCTGTTTGCAGAGACTTGAAAGATTCATGAGAGTGATACTACAGAAGTCCCACAGGACATTTCTCTTTCCAATACAACTGTGAGCACGAGTCCAACAGTTTAAATGTAAATCAATTCCAGAGCTGATCTATACAATGTGGTTTCCACTATACTGATCAATCCTGTTTACTGCAGTTGTTCCATTACCGTCCAATATTCTACAGTAAAAAAAAAATCTGTCCTAATAAATCTTGGTAGGTCATATTGATTGAGTCTGATTGTTCCGGAGGAAAACATGTATCAGCTCAGTATACACATTATCGCATATACTGTGCATTCATGCCGGTACATGCTGGTCTTGCAAAGCTCTTTAAACAAGACAATGTGACTGAATGTTTATAAATTGTGTTTTTTCCTCATGTCTAAAATGCATCATTTTCTTTGTGTCATACAAAACTGATCCAGCTACCCTTTACTCTGTGATATTTCTTTGAATTCAAGGCCGTGAGGTTCATGCATCCCTCTGCCTTAAAGTGGAATTACAATAAGGGAAGCTGCTGAGAGTGCTGCTGCTGCTGCTGAGGCTGCTCGTGGCATAGTGACACCCATTTGAGCCGGAAAATCAGCAGGAACAGGAGCTGTGAACCGTGATGTGGGGTCAGGGTGAGATGACTTGTGTGTTACAGTGCATGCTCTTGCCTTGCCTTGCAAAGTGGCAGCTCAGCTACATGACAGGAGCCCTTTCTTTAATGTGCTCCCCCAGGTTTACAGCAGTCTGGTTTAGTGTAATTTAAATCTAACACTTTGAAAAAGGGCTACAGTCGAAGTGAATTTTTGATCTTACATGTAAGACCACGTGGTCTTTTGATCTTACATGTCCACACCTGTGTACACCCTAAAGCAAATTACTGGACTTACTGGGTACATATGTATAATTTTAAGGTCTTTCAACATCTGGTCTGTGTTTGGCCCAATGTAAACCAAAATTCTGTAAAACCTCTAGTCATGGATTTTAAAATTATACCTTTATTTAAGATGCATAAATACATTTAATAAACTGACAAGTTTAATTCTTTATCAGTCTGAACCATCCACTCATGTCTGAGCTCACTGACTTACTGACTTCATGGTGTCTTAGATTCAGCTTTTTAAATCATATTCTATTAGTTCATTTAGACTTTTATTTATTGAACTCTTTTTTGTTTTATTTAACTTTTTTCTGTTTAATTGTGCTACTTCTATTTTGACTTATTTAGCTTTTTTGTCTTGTTACATTGTATTTTATTTTATTGAGCTATTCTACTTTATTTGAACAGTTTTAAATAGTTTTTGGTTACATTTCCAGCCGATGAAACACGAGAATATCCCAACTTTTGGATAGATAAAGTATCTTATCTAGATTTTTCAAGGTCCTTTAAAGTCCTGTCTAGGGTAAAAGAGAAATACCTTAAAGGGTACAGCCCAAAAGCATCTCTAAAGATACAATAATGTACTTTATTTTCTCAGAGTGTGCAATCTTACATGAATCAGTAGAATTCTGGTACAAATTTGCTAAAACTAAATTTGATCCTAACCTTCTTTGCTCAAAATCACCAAAAGGAATACATGGCTCAGTTACAAAGTGCAGTTTTCCTACTGCCTAAACACAAGAACGTTGTATCTGTGTGTGTTTTGTAAGTGGCTACAGTAAAAGAGGATGCAGCTCCGTGTTGTGTAAGCTGTCCTTGACAGACTTCTCTGCAGTCCTGTTATAAGCAGATGGAGGAGGATTCAATGAAAGCTTTGTTAAACCACTGTGGCTGTGAGGGCATTACCTTATCACACTGTGGAACGGTTATATAGTCACAAAGATTGGGTTACATGAACTGCAACATGAGGACGCTCACTTTTCATTATTACAGTTTGAAATCAGTTGATATTTTCAAGGGGTTTTCCTTAGCTGAAGTACGTGACATGACATTTAAATTCATGGTTTTCTTATCTGACATTTGCCTGAATACAAACACATAATAAGTTAGGGAAAACCTAAACCACAATTTAACCAAAAGTAAGTGCATAGTGGCCTAAAATCTCAGGCAGTATGTCTTTAATTTGCTGTAATCTGACTGATCTTTGCTCACTTCTAGATAACACATGTTAATGATAACTTAACATTTTGTCAGTTTACAGTTTTGCTTGTTTTAAAATAATTGTTTCTATATATTAGTATATTATCTTACATTGTTTCAGGCTCAACTAATTAAGTAATTTGAGATAAACAGGAATGGTTGCACTAGCTTGATTTCCTCCAAATAGAAAATCCATCTGTTTGATGTAATCTGGGGAGATCACCACGTGGTCTTTGATATGTTCATCGAGCCATTAATGAGCATGTTTTGCAGCCCTGCTCTGGGAAGCGGTTGCTGTTGAGGAGTGCTGTTGTCATAGATGTGTGTGGAGGCTTTTAAACAGCCCACAAAATATTGAGCTATCATTGTGGAGAGTGACGATAGATGTTTCATTTAGGTGTTAAAGTTTAGTTTTTATTAAATAGAAAATACTTTTTTTCCCCTTATTTGGTCAGTATTTATATTTTACTCCATTCTGCTTCAGTGTCTTCATTCAGACTTGTGGAAAGAAACTAAATAACATATTCATTTACGTCGGTCAGTTTCACTGGTGCCAGCATACATTCCAGTTTGATTCCTACCAACACTCTGAAGGTCTGTATTTACTGGTTTGCTCACCTGCTTTTCTGATCCTGGATTATAAAACATTTTTCTCTTAAAAAACAGACGGCTGCTGACAGCAGTGCAATTTCTAACAAGTGAGCAAAAAAAGATTAGCTTATTAATTACACTATAACAACAACAATAACAATAATAATAATATAAAATAATAATAATAAAATAAAAAATATATAATAATAATAATGATAATGATAATAATAGCTCACCTCTGTATGCTTATATAAAATAAAAGTATTAAATTTAGGAGGAAAAACCATGACAAACTTACCATAAAAAATAGCACATTTGAGAGACAAAAGTGTTAAATGAAAATAATCTCAACACATGTATAGTAAAAACTAAAAAAATTATTTAGTCAATGAACAATATGGATTTTTTTCCACAACTGACTTTTGGTGTTTTCATTATTTATTTATTTATTTGCTGCCCATAAGCCAATTCCAGGTGAGCATCTCAAAATTCTGACTCACTGGGTCTAAATTTTGAGTTACATTTCTATAAATTTGAACTTACTCAAAAGGAAGTTGAAAATTGAACATACTCCGTAAAAGTAAAACATTACTGACTGGAGTTACCTTTGCCTGGCAGAGGCAGAAGCTTCTATACAGTTCATTTTGTACGGTTAGTTTGGGAAAGAAAATCTCACATATCTACAAATTCAGTGACTCTAATATGGCGCTGTCAGTAATGTTTTACTGTCGTCACATGTAGGGTCTTGCCGCTGAATAAACTGTGTCAAAATAAAAAAATATATAAATTTTATGATATATACTCACCTTGTGATATTTCGAATAAAACACCCCACCCACACTTTTAAAATACCCCCTTTTTTAAAAGGAGTTTGGTTGGGCGTGCTCTCCGGAGCAGGGGCGTGGCGGAATGTGATAACAGCCCTAACTACGTATTTCGACGTAACGTATCACGTGTGTAAAAATGGCGGCTTGCAGTGGCAGGTCGTGGGTAGTGAAATACAGCTGTATATTCTGACTTTGACTTTATGTTTGTTTAGTTTCGAGATTATTTTTACGTATTTTTAAACGCGGTTCGGCTTAATGACATGTGGCAGCATTAGCGGTTGAATGAGCGGTTTAAACTTGCAGTAGCTGCTGCCAGAAGCAGCTGTGGGCTACTTGAGTGTTTTTAAGTAGGAGAGAAGATGTTTTCACCTTGTTGGTCACGACTGTCCTGCGTGGCTTTGTCCAGCCGAGGAGGTCTGAGGACGCTAAGTCTGTTCTCCAGCTCTGGATCTTCAAACTGGAGCAAAGTTGTCTCCGATGCAGAGAAGATCGTGGGATATCCGACTTCCTTCATGAGCCTCCGCTGCCTCCTCAGTGACGAGCTCAGTAACGTTGCCATGCACCTGAGGAAGTTGGTCGGCACTCAGCACCCTCTCCTCAACACTGCCAGGTAAGCACCGGGGTCACCAGCTCCCCATAAATACAAAGAAACACAAAGATAGCGAGTTTATTATAGATAACTGCAAAAAATAAAAAATAGCATCAAGAAAATGCAGATAGCTAAAATACGTTAAAAACTTGATTTTTAGGGAAACATCGGAATAAAGTGCGTACTTTCAGTTTTAACTTGAGGGGTTTAAAAAGAATTCTGCATTACTACTTTAGGTGTTACAGCCATTTTAGAGCCTCAGATGTATTTAGACGAACTAACATACCTTTAAATTAAAGCATTGTTTATTTTCTTGTCGTATCTTTAGCAGTCAATGACCTGCTGGAGTCTAGAACCCATAGAAATCACCATATACAGCATTTCCTTCCTTTAGATGCTTTACTGCCTGTTTATGGGTCTCGCTGCCCTCCGTTTTGTATTTAATACCTGTACAGGCATGCTCTCTTGGGTTGAGATCAGGTGACTGTCTTGGTCATTGAAGAATAGTCCATTCTTGGGTTGCTTTTGCAGTGTGTGTCGGCTGATTATTGATTTCCCCTGTGGAGCTCTGTCTGCAACATTTGGCTGAATCTGAGCAGAGAGCGTAGCCCTGTACACCTCTGAGGTCATGCTTCTTTTCTGTAAACTCCACCTGTGGTGCTGGCAGGCATACGTGCCCACGTCTACACCATGTTTAACAAATGTGATATGCTTCAGATCTCGGTGCAGGTTCTTTTAGGTGTTCTCTGTTAAGGTCTAAAATGGCTTGCCTGTTCTTGCGTGTAACCGGTGGTTTGCACCTTGCTGTAAATCCTCTGTGTTTTCATTCATGAAGCTGTGCCTTGAATGTAGACTGTGACATGTCCTCCAGAGTGGGTCTGGAAGAGAAGATGTTTTTCTGAACCAAGGAAATTCATCAGTTGTCCTCTTCGACTTTCTTCTGTGGTCTTAGACATTAAATCTAATCCAGAGATTTTATTTTATTTCATTAGTTTGCCATGAAATAATGATAGGACAGTCCCAGCCAACTGTAAAACTGCACTTGACCTCGTATATCCTCATATATCCTTTCATTACTCTGTCACCGTCAGGCTAAAGAGCAGCTGACCACAATCAGCAGTTATTGTTTGGGGTCAAGCAACAGCCGATGCGTTGAGAGCGGAGTTTTATTATGTGTATTTGGAAAAGTGCATACACATAAATTTCAGTGCTTCATTCTTTACATTTTGATGCGGGGTGCAGGGAGGACTCACTTTAGTCTGTGGTCAGGTGTTTGAAAGTGTCCATAGTTTGATGTGAATACTATAATATCATAAGTAAAGCCAGCTATTAGCCTGTTAATTTCCCAGCTTTGACTGCAAGACTGGGAGATGCGAGGAAACATATGAATTGATACTAACTGCATTACTCTGATTGCTGTTCTGTCTTACAATAACATGTATTAGCTACACGTGGCATGATAGCAACTGTAGGCTCTTCTGTTAAGACGTTTGGCACTAGCCTTGACTCTGAAGTGTGGAGCTCTCTGCAGGAAGAAACAAATTAACCCTCATAACAATTCAGCAGAAAATTTGCTGTATGTGAAGAGAATGGGGCCACTGGCTGAGATTTAATAACGATTAAGTTCTTGTACAAAAGTGTTTTTGGGCTGAATTTGGTTCATGTAGTTGCAAGAAAAAATTTGGAATGAGCAGGATTTCTTTGATGACTTAAGGTGCAACACTACAATTAAACATGTTAAAGATACAAACTAATAGAAATCACCCCGAAACTTCCCTGGTTGATTACCTAAATAGAGGAAATATATCTTTGTATTACAAATTTACTAAAATTGTAAGGGCAGCTATTGCACTGACATAATTTTGATAATTTTGTAGAATATAAATCAGGTGCAAAAGTTGTTTTTCCAGTTTTTTAACGTGTTTAATTCAAAGATTTTTACAGATGTATCACCGCATGAATCAGAAATGCCCGAAAAATGTCAATTACTACAAGGTTTTTAGGTATAACATCGCTTATAAATAAAGCTCAGGGTGATTTTTATATACAAACACCTCCATAAAAACTTTTACGAGTATAGACAGGAAGAAATAAGTTTGTGTTGAGTCTGTACCTCTTCAACCACTCCAAGTCTCTCACCCAGTTCTGTTGTCCAAGTTCAAATCAGTTTCTTCCCCAGATCTTTTGGATATATTCTCACACTATTGTCAATCAATCCCTTTCATCTGGCTGTATTCCAGAATACTTTAAAACATCCAGGGAAACAATAATTCGAGGCCAATTTCCAAACTCTTGTTTATTTCCAAAATCCTTGGCCAAAGCTGTTGCTCATCAGCTCCAGATTGTTGAAGGAAACAGTATCTTTGCTCAATTTCAGTCTGGTTACAGACAGAACTACAGCACTGAAACCCTGCTTGAGCCTGGTTGTGCTGGAGGTTTCTTCCTGTTAAAAGGGAGTTTCTCCTTTCCACTGTTGCTAAAACACTTGCTCTAAGGAGGGTTTGGGGTTTTTTTGCCCATAGGTGTGAATGTGCGAATGGTTGTCTGTCTCTGTGTGGTGGCCCTGCGACAAACTGGCGACCTGTCCAGGGTGTACCCCTCCTCGTGCCCTATGACAGCTGATCTAGGCTCCAGGGCCCCCCATGACCCTGAAAAAGATAAGCGGGAGCGAATGAATGGATGGAAAATTGTTACTGCAGGACAAAAACTTAATCCAAACTGTGAAGCATGGTGGTGGAACCATCCAGGTTAGGGTCAGCTTTGCTACTTGAGGCTGTTGTGCTTTGTAATTACTGAAGGAGGAGAAGAGGAAAGCGGTCCATGACCTGAAGCTTAGGAGAGGTTGTCTAAGTGAGGCAAGAGGATAATAATCCAAAGTTCAAAAGAAACGTGTTTTTAGAGTAAGAGTCAGAGTCCTGTTCTGAAGAGGGCTGTTCAATCAAGACATTTCAGACCCACCGACTCTGTTTTTCCAACCAGTGAATTCAATAAAGACACAAAAATCACAACTGTGTGATTTGCAACTTTATGTGTCTGTCTATAATAAAGATTTATTGTAGATGAACCGCAGACAATATTCTCAGTTCACAGTCCAAAAACTTTTTTTGCAACAGTTTATATGGTACAAAAGCAAGCTCAGAAATATGTTTGTCCTTCATTTACGTCCAGTGAAGGATTTTAGAGGAAGTGACTAAAAATGCTCGGCACTCGTTATTATCCCTGAACTTTATCCGGGGAGTTGCCTGAACTTTGCTTTATCAAAAGAAATCAGGAACAGCACTAAGGAAAGAAAACAAGAAGAGTCCTCGAACTCAATCCTGCCATGCGGACGGGTGTGTTGGAAACAGGAACCCAAGGGTGTAATAACCTATACACCTAAATCTGATATGACAATCCATTTGGGTGTTGTAGCAGCAGGGGGTGGGGAGGCTGTGGGGGGGGGGGGGAGGAGGGGTGTAGCAGACCTCTTGACAGTCTGACTCCTCACTGTCAGCTTGGGTTGGCTGGTTCGTATTTCCCTCTGTGTCTCGGCCATAGACGCGCGGCAGATAAAAATATCCACAATAGCAGACAGGCAGACCCTCGTGGAGTTGGGTTTCGGTTTTTCCTTTCCTTTCATTCTCAAAAACTGCAGCTCAGCTAACTTCACCCCAAAGTGTGGAGTTACAGCGAGAGGCCTGCAGCCCAGAGAGAAGAAACTTTATTTGCTTTAAGGACAGTCCTTGAGAGTTTGACTTCGACTAGAACTCCCTTCTACTGGCTTCTACTCTTTGCGTGTGATCTTCAGCACCCACAGTGGGCATGACTGAAGGGTTATAACATAGTGTACAAAAGAATAGATGAGACAGACGGAGGTCTTTTGAATAGTCCAGAGCAAGACAAGAACTGCTGGAGAGACAAAAACACTCCCAATAGCAAATATGTGAACAAGTAGCTGCTGCCAGTGTTTAACCTTCAAATGTGTTTAAAAAAAAAAGACTTTAATTTGTGTTAAATCAGAAAAAAGAGGCAAGTTTCCATTTTGCATAGGCTGTAGATTTTCGATGGAATAATGTGTAAAACAAGGACTAGTGACTGATCGTTTTGCAGTAGCACTTTCTTTTCTGTTCTGTTTGTTGCAGTTTCATAAGTGCCCACTGGGATAAATTAGGAGAAAGGCTAAGAATAGTGTTAATAAAACTAGCTGATAACTTCACTCTGTCATCCAAATACCATCACTTCAGACTCTAAAAAACCCCAAAATGCTAACGTTGAGTCCAAAATCAACTTTAGCATTTATGCAGGCTTTGTCCATTTTTTATATACAGTCTGTGCTGTTACCACTCTGCATCCAGTTCCAGCACTGCAATTAATTTATTTTCTTCCACTTATCCAATTCAGCATCACAGGGGATCTGGAGCTTGTCTCAGCTATCAAAGTGTACACCATGGACAGGTCACCAGTCTGTCACAGGCCTAACACATAGACACAGGGAACCATTCACACTAACATTCATACCTATAGTTAATTTAGAATTACCAATTGGACTATTTAAATGAATTAAAATGTGCACACGTAAATGCAAAATGACACAGAAAATGAAGATGAGATGGTACACTTAGTTGCTGTGAAATGTGACAAAACCTTGAAATCTGCCTTATTATTTTTATTATTATTATTATTTTTATCCATTAAGTTTGGTTGTGTATAACTTGGCAAGAGAATCCGTTTTTAATTCTTCTCTGCTCTACATTTTCCTGATCATTTTAAACCACTGAGAAGAGAAAATCGACAACTGCCTCTTACCTGGCCCCTTTAGAAACTTATTGTTATTAGTTTTTATACAATAGCTTTAGGATATTTCACTTTCATACTGTGAGTATTTACAAAAGTTCAGACCTAAAAAGTATATAAAGATGGGCCAAAATTGGTGTGAAGAAACAGAAAAAGGATTGGTACTCTTTCTTAAAAAAAATATTGGAGAAAACTTCAAACACTATGGTTTGGTTCAACTTTAAATGGTAATTTCAGCATGTGGTATAGGTGGTCATATTGATTGAAATAATACACACAATAGTTTGAAAATGTCACACTGATCAAACCATTTTATGTCTTAAAATTTTTTTTCTTAATTCTAAATGCAGAAGGACCGTGGATCACAGAGAGTCCAAGAATCAGTGGATCCTTTCAGGGTTATTAAAAGCAGCTACACATTGTGCTTTACAGTGAGGAACTGCCTGCTGTACACCTGACTTTATGGAAATATGAGTCAAATCCTGGAAACCGGTTTAAACTGTTAGTCAATACTCTAAACATATCATCATCTTAATGTATCTGCTGTGCACTGTAGAGGCGGATGCATTGCATAAAATCTGTTAAATCCTGGCAAACTGGGGGGGAAAATGCAGACACGGGATCAATACGACACCACATGTGAGGTCATACATTTGCATGCATTAATCGCTGCCGGTACTGGACGGTGGCTAAAGTTCCCGAATTCCTGGGCTGCAGTAGCAGAGCAGAAGGCGTGGTGACCTGTTCGCAACCCTTTTAAAATGACAGCAGCCCATTTCTCTCTTTCTGCTCCCGCTCTCTTCTACCACATCATCTTTTTGCCCCACCCCCTTTGCACCCTTTGCAGGAGGGCGTTTGTGATTGATTGATGTATGCTGGTGCGGATGGTGACATAAATATTAATCATCTGCCACCCTCAGGCCACAGGCTTCCCTGGACTCCACAGCTTCATAATTTTCGCTCTCTGGTCGCTTTAGCTCAACGGGCCGTGCTGCTGCGTTCATCAGTGCCCCGGTCTCAGCAACTATTTTCCAACTGGGTAGAAATTTAAAGTAGCCATAAATAAATCTTCTGAGCTGCGATGAAAGACAGGCCTGTACAGTGTCATCATAAATTTCTGGAAACTGAGGAGTTTTATGTGATAGGGGTTTTTTTTTTTTGGGGGGGGGGGGGAGCAAAGCTCGGGGGCATTTTTTCCTCCTGGTAGCACAACACTGTGAATCACTCCTCTTTCTTTCTTCTGTCATCTTTTCACGCTTTCCCATTTCTGTCTGGCCTCTATTCCCTCCATCTCCCTCCGTCCCCTCCCTCTCTTCATGCTCCGTCTCTCACATCCACTATCTGTCTAGGGTTCCTCCGCCACCACCGCCACCCCTTCCCCCCCCTCTGTGGCGCAGGGGTGGGTCAGAGAGGGTGGGGGCTCGAGGTTGGTAAGGCCGCTGTCTGGGCTTCGAGCAGAGGGGGGCGTGGCTGCTCGTCTGCCTCGGAGCCCCTAACGAGAGCGTGATTCATGGCACAAGGGGCTCCCATAGGGACAGGATTAGAGGTGCTCTGTCTAACCGCTCCCCAGAGAGACTAAAAAGATATTTAATCTGCCCACCACACAAGCAGCTACCACTGGCCTCTGTGTGTTTGTGTGTGTGTGTGTTCGTGGGTGTGCGTGTGCCTCTGTGAACATCTCAGAAGATTGTTGGTGAAGGGGGTGGGAATACCACAACCACCTCCATCACCCCAACCCTTCAAATCCAAAAGAAAAAAAGTCCTGCAGTAAAAAATTATAATTTTTTTTCTTGTTATTTTCTGTGTTGAGGAATAAAGTTTAGCAGTAACTATAAATTAACATGGCATTAAAGGAATATGCAGAAGTGCGATACTACTGCTGCATGCAATGTGCAATATTTTGAAAAGGTCCTTTGAATAAATTTATAATTTATTTAATTTTTATATGGGCCCACAGTAGTCAAGAAACCACCCGCGATGTCTGCCCGTCTGACCACCAATCCGGCTCGACCACCGCAGAAAGTAACACCGCTAAGCCTACACTGCCCGCATCCTCCACCAAGCTTTTGCGAAATCAATCAATGTAGAGCAGTGAGACAAACCACGGAGGCCCCAAAAAAGTGCAATCAAACGATGAGTTTATTAACAGCCAGGAGAAAACATCAGCCTATGTCTTCTGACCAAAATACATGTTGTGGACACTTATAAAGCAGTGGGGTACACGCCCCCCCATGGCGTCATTGCAGATTAAAATAGGTTCTAGACATTAGTCACAGTTAATCGCACATCTTGTACATCTTTAATAGCTATAAACAGACATAGAACTTCTCTTTTCTATAACACCTTCCATACAAGGTAATAAACTTCAAGCCCTCAGGGTCTCTGGGGCTAATTATTGACTCTGGTCAATAATTAGTAAGACACCAAATGAGTTAAAGCCTCAGGCCTGACACATTCCTAGATTATATGTGTTATATGTATTGTAAGCATGCATGCAATCATCCTTCTATGTTCTAGTTTCCCTCAGCATGTATCACCTGGACAGTCACGCCAGTGAAGCTTAACACCCTTAATGAACCGAACATCAACTCCAAATAAGCACAAATATGCAATGTGTATGAAATACTTCTAACCGTACTTGTAATTAAAGTTTACATAATGATAATAATCCTCAAATGAACATCTTCAATAAACAACTTTAATGCAATATCAATACTGTGAGAAATATTATTAAATGGAATAATGCTGTAAAGAATGTTATTAATGCAGTTATAATGATGCAGATTATATGGCAGCAATAAAAAGCTTCTGTATCTCCACATTTCCTTTTTTTACTGTTTATTGTTGGATAAATAACACTTCTGATCAGAGAAACAAATATGCTGCATGTATGGGTGTCTAACAGTAGGGATATCAAAAATATGGTCATCTCTGAATGTGAGAGCAGACCTACTGTTTTTGCAGGGCAACCAATCAGAAGAAGAGTGACCTTAGAGGGAGGAGGAGCTAAAACATCTTATTTTAGACAAATGATGAACTGAGAGAAATACCAAGATAAATGTTGATTATTCTGACTCATGCACATCTGCTTTATTACAGTAGGTAATAAGACTATTACTGCTCTGTTTTAGCTGTTTAAATTTAAAGTTTACTAACTGTAACTTTATAAAAGTATTACCATCCCATGCCAGTGGGACATGATGCTTTATATTCCCTGACTTTAGCTTTTACTGCCTTCTAAGAATTAAACAGAGGTGGTGGTGAAGCAGATATTGAGGTCATTCAGATGGCGCCACGCGCACTTTGCCGGATTCCTCTGGGTGGCATCGAATTCAAAGGTGTTGCACCAAAAATCATTGCTTTGGTTGCCAGCAGATTGCCACAGTTGCCCATAGTATTTTGCAGAAAAACTAACTACTATCCAAGGTGGAAAAATTGTGTTGCAAAGCAAAAACGGAGCAGGTTCACCTGCGGAGTTGTGCCTCATGCCTGCAGCTGGTTTGTGTCCAACACAAAGGTTAGGATTAGAGAGAGATAGGTTAGGATCGGTTTTTAGGCTTGTCACATGTTGAAAATGTAAGGCAAGTTGACATCACATGGTTATTGGTCACATGTCTGCAAAACATCAGTAAGTGGAGTAAGCATAAGTGGTACCTGCTACATCCTCCTGTGAGTTTGAACACGGCTGGTTGGCAGAGGTCTTTTTTGGATGTACTTTTGCCTGCGTGGGGCCTCCCAGCGCTCTGGCTTCATCCCAAATTCATGTATTAATTGGTGATTCTAGATTAGCCATAGGTGTAAAAATGGGTGTGAATGGTTGTGCTCTGTGTCTGCCCTGTGATAGACTTCCAGCTGGTCCTGACTTCACACTCTGCGTCTTTGCCAAAACATTGCTGCTTTTGTTGTCACTACACACAATGAAGAGTGCTGCATGTGAGAGGCAGCGCTTTAATGCTGATGCTGTTTCGTTGCAGAGGCTTTGTCTATGACAGTAAGAACAACCTTCAGATGAGGGGACTGGTTGTCCTGCTGCTGTCTAAAGCCGCAGGGCCAAGCCACGCCGCCTCCGATCTCCTAGCCCAAGACATGGTCAGCGGCATCTACCCCAGGTAAATCACCTCAAATCGTGATACTGTTGTGATAATTATGTCTCTGCTTATTAGTAATTAGATTTGGTTAGCAAATATCAATTAAAACACTCATCTATGCTTTTTTTTTCTTTATAATACATAACATGAAAACTGCAGCTGGTTGTTTTTCTCATTGAAGGTTAAATGTTCCACCTTAATTTGCAGTTGCATGGCTGCTAAATCAAATCTGTAACCACACACAGGCAGCCAGGCTTTCACTTTTCATGTATGTGCTGTTCGGGGGGAAAACAGTGGGCAGTGTGAACATCTGTAGCGATGGATCGTAGAGCCATAAATGTGCGTGGCAAGCTGAGCGAGAAAGGCGATGCCACTTTTGTCCCTGCTACATGGCTGCTGAAGGATAAACAGTGAAATAAAATCCTCGTGTCAGGTAATTCTATCTCGTCCTCTGTGGTTATCCTCCATATCAATTCCTGTAAATGAAGCACTACATCATCCTTTGAATATGATGAAATCTGGAGACAATACAGGCGTAGTTGCAAGATCAGGTGTTTTATATTGTATTCGGTTATATTTAGATTCCGGGTAATTGTGAGGGGAAATACATTAGGGAGAAATTTTAGCCTGAAAAATGTACATGAGGTGTGAAAACTTTTGTTGATGAAAATTTGATAATAAAAAAAAAAGTAAATTTTTTTTTGGTCTAGGGATAGACAAGAAATGTGGACAAAGAAGGGAAGGGGAATTCTGTAAAGGCTCACGATCACTTCTCAGTCAGTGTATCACGAGCTCAGCGGCCTCCCAGGCATCAGTTGAAACTATAGATGGTGTAAAACAGAGACGCAGCTCCTGGGACTGAAAAGTGAAGCCACTGCTGAAATACCTTAAACCTGCATTCTTGTTAATGCCCAACAGGGGGAGACTCCACTAGTTGTAAGAAGATTTCTGGTTGTATGGAAGTCTGAGGAGAAACTGTGACCTCAGTAAATTTGAGCCTTAGTTTCTTGTTTGTTTGTTTTTCATGATGTACTGGGAAAAAAAGCCATGAAGCCCATTATGTAAATAAAGGTCATTGTTAAGGTCTTTACACACCGGACACGAAAAATTCGTGCAAATATATATTTTTTAAATTTAATTTAAAAAAATTTTATTTGTAAAAATTGATTAATTAAGATAAGAATAGGTGTGTCTAAAAAAACCAAGCTCATTTCAAATTTTTCAAACCCAAATAAACAGATCTGTCCAATCGGACCACACGTACTGGTACCGAACACACAATGACATGGAAATATTACTGGTTTACCTCGGACACACAGCTAGACTCTGCAAACAATAGCTCACACGTCCTGAAATATTGCAAAAGCATTCGTAATACAGCTTCACCTCCTGGATCAAACCATGAAATTATCCCTGCTGCGGCCTTCTCCTGAGAATCGGATGAACCCAGAATCTCTATTTCTTCCTTTCCCGGTTTAGAGACACCAGGACCAGGGAAAAAAACCCCAGAAAGAAACACCAGGGCCATCTCGTCATTGCTCGATAGGAAAAGAGGATTATGGGTATGCTTACTGGTTAGCAACATAGCAAATGCCAGTTTATAGCCAATGAGCTTGCGGTGTGAGGCTTTCACAACCGGACTTGACTAACAAATTTAGAAGAACAGCTAATGCTATAAATAATTTTAAAGCTTTTAAGAAAGGGAACAGGTGCAAAGATTATTCAATATTACTGTTTTAGCTCTATTATGTCTGCTTATTAAGTTGGGCTTAAACTCCCCACTGTCACTGGTCATGAGAGGTGAAGCTTATATTTTTAGGCTCATATATGCCACAGCCCAGGTAGTATTTAATAATATCATATTCCAGTAGCGCTTGGACCAAATCCTCCATCCTCTTGGCTGCTGGAGCCTCTGGGTTTACCACCTTGCACCCAGGTTTATGCACTCTAACCAGTCATCCCCATTGGGTTGGTTCCAGTTTGCCACTGTTAGCCATTTGAGTGTCATAGCTTTAAAAAATGTTACAGACGTCCATAATTCCGGCATTAATTAGAAGTTAAATTTTAGTATTAAAGTAAGATTGGTACACGATTCATATAAATTTGCTCCCCAGAGTATGAATCTGGCATATCTTCGCAAATACGTATTAAACTGAAATCATCATATTCATGTTCTCAACAAAATGCCATTAATTACTCTGGCAAACTGCTTTGAGATGGAGTTTTCAGCCTTGGTTTCCAGACTGGAGGTGTTCAGTCTCAGTTGTTTAGAGTTCTTTAAAATGAGCAATAAAGCCTCAGAGAGCAGCTGCAGACTGTTAAGTCTAAATATGGTGTAAATGAAATAAAATGGCTCAAGAAAATCACAAACTTAACACATAGCAGTTTATTTTACATATTTAAATATAAAGGGTTTAATGTGGTATTCATGCTCTGATGCTAAAATACTTTAGGCAGCGCTCCACAGTCCTCTCAGGCTTCCACACACATATCCAACTAGCAGCATGCAGCTCAGAACAGGAGTGTGGGTGTGTGCCAAGTGGTTTCCAGAAGTGACTGCTGTGTTTGGCGTGGCTATGTGCTGGGAGCCTGAAAGCCTCCTTTCTTACTGCAAGCTGGCACCAGGCACATGTGTGCAGTGGAGCCGCGTCTGTGCAGAAACATCCTAATATTAGAACTAATTGAAATAAGCCAGGCGTTGTGGAAGAGCTCGAGCCCAGCCCCGTACGGTCTGCGAGGCCGCGAGTTTCTACACAGTCACCTCGTGTCACATCCCTGTGACACCGGATCACTGAATCCAACATGCTGCATTCCCTCACTCGCGTGATAGATGGTCCGAACCCAAACATACACACACACACACACAGAGCATGACTTGATCACCTCATTTGCACTATTTTGCCTCTTCTCTCTCTCTCTTTCTCTGCCCCCACCTCTCCGGAGCTCATTAGCACCTCTGCTGATGGCGAGATGGAAGGATGGAGGGAGTCAGGGTGGGGCGGGTTTGGGGGGTGATTGAAACCTCCGGGGGATGGTCTCCTCCCTCCTGACAGGCAGCATTTGTAAAACATTTCCCACTCTGCTGCCTGACACTGATGATTCACCAGAGCACCACCATGATAGATAGATAGATAGATAGATAGATAGATAGATAGATAGATGGATAGAAACATGCACATACATGTACAGTCCAACTTGTACCCACCACACCTCTTAATTTCTTGTGACAAATGAAAGCCATGCCACTGTGCATCATGCAGCCCGTGTGATGGACAGGCCACCTCTTTAAATCGCACACAGGGACGCACACAGATCTGCAAGGCAGTGTTTGATGGCGAGGCAGACTGCGGAGGGAGGAAATTGAACAGAACAGTCAGGACAAGGGGCGTGGTGAGGGGCGTTACACCTCTGCAAGATGGCATCGGTTGCTATGCAACTGGGCACCAAAGCTATTTATACATCGGCCCCCTTGTCCCCCTTTTTCCTCCCCAAGCTGCACTGCTGCTGATCAGGTCTGGCAGAGTGGAGATTTGGAATTTGTATGCACCGGGGTTCGACTGATAGGGGGTTCTGGTACTTTGCGCAGGAGTTTCATTTTGGGTTTCCTCATTTTCTTCCACTGCTGTTAGAAGTTAAAACGATAAATAATAATAATAATATTATCTCTAAAAGAAAAAAAGGAATTCTCACCAATTAAACATTTTGCATTGAACCACATTGGAAAATTAAGTATCTACATTAATTCAATCTGATCGACTATCTGCCAAATCCAAATCTTTTATATTTTCTTTTTTTAGAGACTCCCTTCACCTTTCAAAGATCTCTTGTTTGGCCTTAAAATATAAATAGATTTTTTCTTCCAGCAACCTTTTTATGTATATAATCAAAATAAGCATCCAGAAACAAACCAATACAAAAAAGCACAAACTGCTCTACTTCCATGAATAAAACATCAAGAATATTTGTAGAAAATACCTGGGTTGGATAAATACTGCATGATTTATAGACATTATTTTTTTCTTTTTGTTCACTAAACTCACACCTGCACCATTATGCAACTTGTCCACTGGTGGAGGTCTTTTGTAACGGTCAATGTAGCAGAGATGAAAAATGCTGCTGTGGGGATGTGAGACAAAATGAAGTGGGGGACCAATCCATGCCCAGGTCTGGGTCTCCACTGACAGGTGATTTAACTTGAAGGACTTCTTGGTAAGTACTGAAGATGTTGCCGTAGCTATGTGGATTTCTGAAGAATAAAAAAACAACCCAAATCAGCTCTTTTACTCTAAATGGGGCAGCGATTTTCAAAATGAGCATTATCATGAAAAAATTTGCGAGACAAGCAATTACTTGAAGTTTATGGTCTTAATCAGGAAGTAAAGTAAAAAGTGGGGTTGTTTTGCCCGCAGACCTCTACATCCTTTTACTTTTTTTTAGGTAGGAGAGTCGCCCCCTGCTGGCTGTTTAGGAAATAAAGTGAGCATATAATATGTTTTTCTGAAAAACTTAAGACTTAAATTTTTATTCACGTATTAACATGATGGGAGTTTTTTTTTCTCCCCCATTTATGGTTAAATATTTTTTTCTTGTGTAGTGTACTTTGGAAAATCTGTTAAAATAAAATTTTCCCAGATTGTTACTTTCACATGAAACAATTATGCACTGAAATAAAAATGATAAATTCATAAATAGTTTTGTTTCATTGTTTCAAAATAAAGAACGGCTCTGACAAAAATGTCCCGAAAATACTACATATGTCACTCTGTTTAAAAACTGCTAAATTAGTTTTGTTGATTAGCTGATCATGTACTAATCTTTTCATCCATTAATGTTGGGATTTAGTGTGGTAATGTGTCTCGATTGCTAAGTTGTTGTTTTTTTTTAACTTAGTAGACTTAAACTGACATTGCTGTCTGGATTTTTTATTCATAAACAAGCATAAAATGATCTGCTTCATTAAATAAAGTCACTTTAAGGTTGGCCAAATAGGCTCTGAAGTGAGAATCATAAAGTGACATTTTTAAAGCCGGTTTCAGCAGAGAAGCTCTTGTATATTGATTTAACCAAGGCTAAAGGGGCTGCTTTTATTTCTGTGTCAATGACCATTTGTCGGGTATTGTATATTGTTTTGCTGTAGCCCTGTGGAGCTTGAGTAGGTGGTCTCTTGGCTCTCTCTTAGTTCAAGTGAAAAAACAAAGAAAAGGGTCACCGTAAGATGAATACGGAATAAATAATAAATTTGGAATAAATTTTAACCTGTTGTTTTTGCGATCCAGAATCAGCCCCGGCTCTTTTTCTTGTTCCTCTTGTCGAAACAATGAGTCTTCCTCGTGCAGCCCACCGAGCGTAGCCATCACTTCAAGGCACCTTGAGAACACGAGCCTGTCAATCTGTTAATTTCCTCTTATTTAAACCCTGAACTTATTAACTTCTCATTCTGTGTTGTTGCTCTGCGTCACCGAGCAGAGAAACCAACCAGACAATGGGTGTGATTGAGAGGCAAAATAGATGACATTATTGAATTTTAATCACATCTTTTCCTTCACCGTCGTCGAACACGGCAATTACCTGGCTACAAGTGTGTGTGTGTGTGTGTGTGTGTGTGAGAGAGTGTGTCTTTAGGAAGGAGTTGAAGCTCAAAGCCGACGACCGGCTCATCAGGTCCTCATGGCGGCTGAAAGAAGGTCGTAAGTGGCTATCAGTGCACCCGACCCTGTCTGGATGGATCCCTCCTGTCACAGCATGGCGAGCTCCTTCCATATGGAGAGGGGCCTAATTATCCCCCACCAATGACTGAATCAACATTTGATTATATCCTCCCCAAGGCTGCGCTGAAAGGCTCTATTCAAAGACCACGTTTATGTCTTTTCTCTCATAATCAAGAAAGGCTGTTATTTGCTAATGATAAGCCTAATTTCTTTTTTTAACGCAACCACTGACGTGCTGTGCAGCAAAATGTCTGACATATCTGCTGCTTTATGCCCTTGAGGATACTGACTCCGATTTTAAAGGGGACCTATTATGCTTATCCATAATTTATGTCATATATTCATACAGCTACAACAGTGGATGCTCGTATTAAACATGGCCAAAGATTCATATAATAAGATCAGCGTATGCAGCTCGTTGTCAGACATTTTTCTTTTTCTGCATTTGGATCTGTAGGCTGTTTAAGTCCGGAGATGTACCTAATATCGTTGCTCGTCTCTGGCACACTGAACAGAAGGGGCAACCAATCAGGGTAATAGTGGCTTAAACGGAAGAAGGCTGAAACGGCTTGTTTGTGACGTAGACTGAAAGAAGTACTTAAAGTTGCGTTGTTTTTGATGACCAGTGTGGGGAGGGGGGCTCCTATGGTTCCAAAACGTCGGGGCGATCGTGGCTCAAGAGTTGGGAGCTCGCCTTGTAATCGGAAGGTTCGAGCCCCGGCTTGGACAGTCTCGGTCATTGTGTCCTTGGGAAAGACACTTCACCCGTTGCCTACTGGTGGTGGTCAGAGGGCCCAACAGCCTCGCCTCTGTCAGTGCGCCCCAGGGTAGCTGTGGCTACAATGTAGCTTGCCCTCACCAGTGTGTGAATGTGTGTGAATGGGTGGATGACTGATTGTGTAAAGCGCTTTGGGGTCCTTAGGGACTAGTAAAGCGCTATACAAATACAGGCCATTTACCATTTACCGTTTACCAAAACGTCCATTAATATAGAAGCCGATGGGAAAATGTATCTCCCACAGTTCCCCGTGGGTTTCAAATCTTGGTGGTCTACAGCCAAAATGCTTCAGAAATATACGTAATAAAACATTTCTAATATTGGACCACTGGCCCTGGTTTTCATGATGTGCTACCAGGTCAGGTGTAAGACCAAAAGGTCGTAACTACAACCAGAAAAGACGCAGACCTTGGATTCGAACTGCTTAGTGTATTTTGTCTAAGTACAGACTAATGATTAACAAACTTCTGTGTGTCTGAAAGGAAGCCGGTATATTGGCGTTTTAATTAACCAAATATCAGCGTGGTGCCCGTCTGAACATGTATAGGAGTTCAGAGTCGTAGCTTACAGAAGGGGAGATGAAACTTCCTGGAGAAAACTTTGAAACCCAAAGCGATAGAGCCGACAATGCAATCACTGCAGTAACTGCAAACACATCCTTTGTTAAATTCAGTACAGTTTTTAATCAATGGATCTAAAGCTAAGCTAAACTGCTAATATAGGGCTTTATTAATTTTTCTCCACAAATGTCTTAATTTGTTACATAATAAAGAACAGATGAGAAAAGACATGCTTGTAATTTATGATTAAAACTCATCTAGCCAATCAAGGCAGCTTTATTTACATAACATTAAAAATGCAACAGATGTGAAAGTGCTGGGCAACATCTGCAGTCAGTTGTTTTAATCATCTTATTTGGACTTAGCACATCAAAATCAATGAGTAAAAATTAGTCCCATTTAATGGTTTTAGACACATTTTAGAGACCCTCTCTTTTCATAAGTGTTTGATTGAAGTGAAAGGACTGCAGCTCCTGAATATTGGTGCTTTATTGGCTGAATAGATGGTTTTCCTTTTGTAAACGTGGAAGATCAAGAAACCCATAAGTCCTTTGTTTTGACCGATTTCTTTGTGATCAGCATACCTCTGCGGTAATGCTTGAATGAGTTTTCAAACTTTGCCGACTCAAAAACAATAAAAATGTTTCTGTCAAAAAGCTCTCTAACTGTCAAACCTCGGGAACGCCTGTTTTAAAAGCTGCTGACGACAAAGCTGTGATTTTTAGATTTATTGTTGTTTTTGGTGGGGGATTTCTGTCTCACAGTCAGAGGAACCTGGCAGAAATCACAGAGTTGATCCACACAGCCTTCCTGGTGCATCGTGGGATTGTTAACTTGAAGGAGTGGACGGACTCAGACGGCCCGCTGAAGGACATGCAGTTTGGGAATAAGATGGCTGTTCTGAGCGGCGACTTTCTGCTGGCCAATGCTTGCACGGGACTGGCCCAGCTCAACAACACTAAGGTATCCTGTCCGTCACTAACACTTCTCCTGAGAAATATTTGACCTGACATGACTGATTTCAGGGGGAAGGGCTGCTCAGTATGAGCCCTTCGAGGTCCCGAGAGCCTCACGTATCAGTGCCAGACTTCATACCGACATCTTTTCTCTCAGTCATCTCTTTGTAGACATGAAATGTATTCAATAAAACACATTTTTGGCAGTTTTGCTAGTTCTTATTCAAGGTGATGCAATCCTGATGTTCATTTATTTGTACATTAAAGTGTTAATCTGCTTTAATGTCATGTTTTTCATTTTGCCTGCTTACTGCTGCCAATTCCTTTCCTATAGTCCTTTACATCCTATCCCAGGGTTAGGGCCTGAAAGCCTAGCTTCATCCCAGACCTTTGAATCATCTCCTAATATTGTTTTTGATTAATGTCAGCATTATCGGTTGAAGAATCAAATAACCAATCGGAAAAGAATTTTTCGACTAAAGAAAATGGGAAAGGAAAAAAGTCCTGAAAAAAAAGCTTGATTTTTAGTCCTGTGTTGAACCTGGGCTGACAAAACAGAGCTGATCATGTTGGACTTGGAACTAATAAATATTGCAGAATATTCCCTTTTACTGAAGAGCTGGAGAGAGAGAAACGACTCAAAATCAATTGAATCTAACCCAGATCGCTAGAGCAAAAGAAATGAGAGGAAAAAAGCTTTTTGCTTTTGCTTTTCAGTAGACTGCTCACATGGCGTATTACTACCAAGCGGATCCATCACAGTCATGGTTGCGTTGCCAAAATGCAAAGCTATATTTCTATAGTTCACTTCAAGCTACAGCACACGTTGCAACATAGGACATATGCCTAAGATTTCAAGCATTTAAATGAACGACTGTTCATTTAGATTTTTTGTGTGCACACATGTGCATAGTGTAGTGAACCTATTTTTAAATATCAGAGCTTTGCAACTGTGAGATGAAATGTGTTCAATGTGTTTGTTTGACGTGACACAAACGATAATCGTAAAGACAGCGGTTTACCCATCGGGGACCTTTTAGTTAAATCAAAATCAGGGCTGTCAAATTTATTTTAGTTCAGGGCCTGCAGACTTCTTCAGGTTTTCCTCTTTTGTTTAAGTGTAAAGTTCCATGTGAAAATGTTGAACTTTTTTTTATTTGCAAAACATGAAGAGCAATTTGAACAATATGCAGTTTTTTCACATTGAGTCATTCCAGTTACACTAAAAAATAAATTAAAGAAAAAATGCACTGGCATTGGTTCTTGGCTTAACTGCATCACTTGTGTGCAGTGTAGCAGACTATAGGTGAGGTCTTTCAGTCATTCTAGTGATGATGCAAAGTATTGGAAAAACTTCCACATTTTTTTCCTCCGTCTGTGATTTTCAGCGCTGCAAACCCAGACAGCTTTTTTTGTCATTTTGAAGATCTGAAACAGAATTAAATGACTTAATTGTCTTTCTTTCACACATCCTTCAACTTTCCAACAAATTTCAAGAAATTCATCTCAGTAGTTTTTTTGCAGGCTAAGAAAGAGGGCGTGCACTCCAACAGTTTAAGTGGAGGAATAACTTCTATTACAACTACAACTTGGCTAATGGTAACACTTTCTCATAGCATTGTTTTAGTGAGCAGACACTGCTTGGCAAGCATGACAAGTTTTGAAATTTAAGGATGTGTGGTGAGACACAGGTGAGACCTGATCTTTTCCTGGTTCCTAGATTCTCAGCAGGTGGTCCCTTTTTCTTGATAATTCAGCTGTTATTCTAATAACTTCATGTTTCACACAGTAATCATCTGGCCACCTGGGGGGGGCTTTCATCCTCAAACTCCTTCAAACATGGATCTTCCTAGCAGCATATTTGAGGTGCAAGTGTCAGTCTTTGCTACATGCTGGTAACGAGGTTACCAAGCATATAAACTAGTTATAGTTTTAATCTTTTGACGTTGGTGTGGGAGCAGCCTTGTAAGAGCATCTGAGATCATATCTGCTGCGTAGCCTGGTAACCCCTCGTCGACAAATGCTGTCACCACGCTGCTGCCTCAGAATACAGTTGCCTGAGTGGATCAAAATAACCATCTCCCCCTCCCGTGCCATCAACCGGACCAGCCCTTTTCGCCTTCCCTGATGCTTCTTTTTCAGCACACGTAGGCACATGTTGTAGGTTCCTAGTAGTGCTTGTTGTATAAGAAACACAGAGGGAGTTATAAACCAACCTTTCCTTGATCAGTTACAGATCATTCTAAAGGTGTGGTGCTTCCTTAATAGTGCTAATTGGCTCTGTAACAATATTAAGAGATAATAGACACTCTGTGGCTAAGCTACAAATTACAGTAATGGAAGTGATATTGTTGTTTCCCTGGAAGATGAAGAAAAACACAGTGAGAATGAAATGATGGCAGATCTGCTGATGACTCAAACTAACGATGATTTAATCCTGTTAAGCGTGCATTCAAGCCAAGCACATTGGCATTGATTAAACTGAACGCTTACAGCACATTTTCCTTTAGCATTGTTCATTTTCAAGGTGAGAACAAAGCCATTCATACTCAGCTAGCACTAAATTACCACAGAGCAATGCTGGAGAGTATTAACCTTTTTTTTTTCTTTCTCCCAAACAAGCCTGCAATCTGAAGCAACCACAGGAAGCATCCCCCGTAGTGGAAGTTTTTAGAGGTAATAAGGAGATGGACATCTGATAGCTCACAGTTACTCATGTTTGAAAAGGTTAGCAAAACAAAATGAACCAAGGGGAAACCACACCGCAGCATGCTCTGATGCTCATATTTTCAGCCTTTTTCTCTGGTTGGAACACAGGGGAAATGAGATTATTGTAAACAGCAGAGATGAGTCTGTAATGCTGAGCTGAAGGTACAGAAATGTGGTTTAGTTTGGGCTGGATTTTGGTGTTGAGCTCTGCTCTGTTTAGTTTATTGAAAAAGTAAAGCACAGTTAATTTCTTTGACTGTAATTTTTACCTGAAGAAATTTTTAGATCCTTAGACTGATGTTTTTATATCAGGTTGTGGTTGTGGTTGGTTGGTTGGTTGGTTGGTTTTTTGGTTTGTTTTTTTACTTTATACATATGCATCTACGTTTATACATCGTTTTATGCATTTATTTGAGTGGTTTCTACTACTCAAATGACTTCAAAGTCCACCTAATTATACTTAATTAAATCAGCACTGGTGAAAAAGAAAAATCTGTGTATTTTTTAATGATTTTTGCTGCTCCATGTGCATAATTCTTATGGGCAGAATTTCAAATGTAGCCAAGTGTAGAAAGTTGAAACTTTGGTGACCTCAGAATCGAGTCTCTCATTTTTGCGGATGATGTGGTTCTGTTGCCCTCACCATGTGACGCCCTCATACTTTGCTGATTTGCACCTGAGAGTGAAGCAGCAGGAATAAGGTCCAGGTCAGGGACGAGTTGCATAGTGACCTAAAGAGCATGATTACAGATGAGCTTCCTCTGAAGGGTTGTTGGACTCTACCTTAGCGATAGGGGGAGGAGCTAAGTCATTCCTGAGTCACTGCTACTCCTCCACATGGTTTAGGAATCTGACTAGGGCCTCCTTGGTAAGGTGTTCTGGGTTTTCCTACTTGGTGGAGCCCATGAGATCTCACAGCTGGCTTGGACTCACGTCACTGTCTCCTCAGATGGGCTGAAGGACGTGGCTAGGGAGAGGGAGGTCTGGTCTTTCCTGCTAACCTGTTCCACAATATATCACTTATTATTATTATTATTGTTATTATTAAATATTATTTTTGCAAAATTGGTCTTTAAATATGTTTACATTTACTTTTTTGTGTCAAGAGTCTCTAGAATTAAAAAATAGTAATTTAATATCATAATAAATAAATAAAACGAGAAGCCGGCTCAGTTCATCGGGTTGAGCAGGTGATCCGTGTGCTGTAAGGCTTTAGCACAGGCCCAAGTTTGAATCCATCCAACACTCACACCGGGGTCAGCCTAAAGCACAAAAAGCCTCCAAAACACTTTAAAAAGACATAAAACATGAATAAAACACTCAACTAAAACTAAAAATAATCCCTCAGATTTTATTAACAAAAGTAAAATATTTGGCACAGGCCCTTAGAGGCATCATTTAAAATGCTGCCTGTTATATTTGGATGTGCAGCAGCTGTTGCACAAAGCCAACATCTGTCTCGTTAGCATTAATGTTTCCAGAGCAGAGCTACAGCTTTAAAACAAACTAAATTTTGACTTATTCTTACAGCGTTTGTTGCACAAATTATTCTGTTGTCAGGAAAAACACCTGTTAGCCTCGAGTAACGTGTTATCTTTGCCTCACCTGCTTTCCTGATGCTGTGTGAGGAGCTGCCTGAGTCTGAGGGGACGAGAGCACAAGAAATGAAGCTAAATGAATCTCATTCTTTAAATCCAAAACAGCTCCTTTTATTTGTCGCAAGTTACTCTGAAGCATCACTGCCCTCTTCTCTTCCTCCTCCATCTTTTCTTGACAGGAGCACAGAGGCCCTCCCCCCCTTGACAACATTACCCATTTATCATACCCATTATACCATTTGGTTGTGTAATTCCATGAATGCAGATTTACTCTGTTGATTAGTGTCAGCTGTGCATTATTAGTTGTTGTATTATAATATAAATGATTCCTATGATTAGAACTGTGAGTTAGAAGGATGCACAGTAAATGCAAGTCCACTTTTAATAGGTTCATCAGCACTGCTTATCGTGAACAGTATAATACATTAAATCCTAACGGAAAACTGCAGCAGGTGCTGTCAGTTCATATAGAGGAGCTGAAACATTCATGTCACGTATGTAAATCTGACTATACGCTTTAGAACTAATCTGCCTGGCCACTCTGTTAGTGCAATTAACCAGACAGCAAGCTATGCTGTTGTCAGATAACTGCACTAAAATGCTCAAAAAGGCACAAATGCAACAAATGTTGTTTGCTAGCTAAAGCCTAGCAGATAGCTAACGGTGCCAACCTGTCACTTAAAGTAACCCCAACACCCAAAATTGCAAACATTAAGCACTGATACAGTTTAAATGGATGAATTATGAAATAAATTTGTTATGAAAGTGTAAGTTAGCTGAAACTGTTTTATGGTTGTTGCAGGTTTTAATCATGTCTATTTCTACTGCGAAGTGCTCAGTTTATGGGAATCTATGTGGATCGACTCCCTTTTGGAGCGAGCCCCAAGAGGACATTTGAGGAACTGCAGTTTTTGGAATTTGCAAAAAAAAACCAGTTGGAACTGTTGTACAGGAGAGACGCAGTATCGTATTTGTAGAAAATGGCATGAGAATTGCCACTCTAACATTTTCATTTTTGCATATATTTTTCCTGTTTTTTGTAGAGTTTGTAAAGATTTACTCTTAATCCTGTATCCTCTTTGTTTTACCTGAAAGAAAAAAAATCTACAAATATGCTTGTTGCATGTTCAAACATATAATTACTCCAAGGCTAATGCAGTGAAGGCTATAAGACATTTTGCTTTTCACCGTTAAAATCTGTTAACAGCCGGATATTTACAGCCCTTTAACAGCTAAACTGTGCAGTTGAGTCTGTTGTTAAATATTGACGATGCAGGGTAACAGATGAGTGTTTCCTGTAGCTTTTAAAGTTTTTCTCATAAACCAGGCTTTTTTTTTCTTTTAAGGCACTGAGAGCGATGGAGATTATATGTCGTGGCCTTGAGAGAAAACCTATGCCGCTACTTGTATAAACTGTAAAATAATCTTCCCGTGGAGCTCCGGTTTCTTCCCCCTCGCAGACCTGTCGGCAAAACACGATCTGGCTAGATTTGGGAATGGAGTAAGGGGGAGGCAGGGGGAGAGATGATCTGATACTTTCCAAAAAAAGCCCCCCACTGGCCCCCACTTCCCTACGCAGGCCAGGCAGAGACACCACATCTGGTAATACTGTAGGCACATTGTCCTTCCAGGTCTGTGGGCGAAGCTCAGGTTTCCTCAATATTTTCCCCTAGTGGATTCAGTTACCCAAAGGACATTGCGAGGCTGACGGAGCAGCCAGCGTCACCAGACTTTTCTGATGAACCAAGGATGTCTGGGATGAGCTGAAGGAGCTCTAAATTTAACCTCATTCATCTGCACTGTCCACGCTGTTCTGCGGCTGTGAATGAAGGACGGAGACATTGTCTGCCTTTTTTTTTTTTTTTTTACTCATTCAATAGATCCAGACATAAACAACCACTTTAAAAGATACAGCCTCTTATCTGGTGGTTGATGAGAGGCTGGTAGGGTTTCTGTAAGCTAAAATGTAGGCATGCATGCCCCCTGTAAGGGGAAATGGGCAACTGCACTCTTAAGCAAACAAAACGCACACATAAGGCCCATTTTAGCTTCATCTTTAAGTTTTGTCTTAGTTTTATTTTTAAAAATGTATACAAAGCATATTTAATGGCTCACTGATTGCAGATGTAGTGGTTATTTAGACTTAAGGCTCATTTTCCTTTTTCATTTGACTCACAATGTTTTTGCAGAATCCTAACCTTGTATACTAATGAGGCAACCCCAGAGGTACAAAGTGTAAGAAATCTTTGAATAATGAGGGAATATGAGAAAAGAGAACCCGGAGGTCAGATCATCACTCCCAAAACCTTGTTAACCCCTCTGCTCTCTGGACACCACCTTATTTTGTCTCACCATCTGCCTTTTAGCTCCATTTCAACCCCTCAGACCAGACAGACACCCGAGCCGGCTCTCTCAAACCGGACTCCTCTATAAATACAAAGTATAATGAACGAAGGCGAGCCTGGATGTGCTTCATGAAATCGCCAGGAGCTCCCCTACGGAGCGAAAATGAGCAGCCGAGTTGCAGTTCACCTGGCTTCCAGCACATCTCACCTCCGATTAATTCTCCAAACCAGCTGTTCAGATACCGTTTCCTCGCTCTTCAGTCAAGGGGGAGGGGTGTGGGGGGGATTGTGGTTTTTAATTACAAATCTCACAGATGAACCGGATAGCGTGTCGGTTGTGATCAGCCTCATTTACATCGACATTTTAGGAGTTTAATCAGCGCTGTTAGCCTTAGTGATTTATGAGGAGGGAGAGGCTAAGTGCAGTACCTGACCTGGGGACACTTGAAGAGGTCAAGTAGCTGCACATGTTGACCGCTGTGTGAATCAAACCTGTAATCTCTGGCTCAGATATGCACCTTTTGGCTCCTTTTGCTTTTTGTTTGGCCTCTCAGGCGGCTTCATGAGGTTGTTACCTGAAGCTTTTTTCTTAGCAGACTGAAAGGAGTTCCCACATGTGCTGAGGGCTTGTTGGCTGCTTTTCCCTCACTGTGTGATCCAGTTCATCCCTAATCAACTCAGCTGGGTTTAGGTTTGGTGATTGTGGGGGACCAGTAAACTGATGCAGCACTCTGCTTCTTGGTGAGATGGCCTTTACAGCTGCTGGCGGTTTATTTGAGGTCATCTCACTCAGTATAAAGCAGGTCATCACTGCTCCTGGTTCAGGCTTCACTGTTGGGACCAGGCATGCAGATACCTGTGCGTCCTAGCTTTGGTTTCAAAGTTGAATTTCTTGTGCTTTTCTTCTTGGTCATCAAAAATCTTTTTTGCAAAGTTTAACAGGCTTTCTGATGAAATTCCTGTCTGTCTTTAAGTGATTTATTGTTGATTTTAATTCCTGTTTTGATACAGTTATTATATTTTGCAGTCAATGATATCAAGTAAAATGAGCGTGAATACGAAACTTTAAGGTCCTAATCTGAAACAAACATCTTCAACGTGTTTTTCTTTCATTTTGTCTTCGACAGGTCGTTGAATTGATCTCCAGTGCCATTGGTGATTTGGTTCAAGGAGTCTATTATGAGAATTCCCACAACACAGAGGTAAAACATCTTTTCTTCCCATACAATGCATGCTTATCCGTCTTCTCTGGACCTTGAAATATCCCAATGCCTTACTCAAATTAAATTTGGTTGATCTCCTGTTCAAGGTAATCTTCTCTGTATCTCCAGAGAGCTTCCAGCATATCTGCAGTGTTTAGGTCTCTCTGTGGAAGCGTCATTCTGGCCATACTGTGCGCTCTGCAATTTCACAACAGAAATTGCAAAGTGTAGAAACTTGCATGTGCTATTTCAGTCTAGTGATGAGAGATGAGTCTCCAGCTATGATGACTGAGCGGTTTTCTGCTGAAGAGACCTCTGTTCACAAGGCTTAAATGGACTGTACTTAGATGGTGCTTTTTTCTCACTTTGGGCACTCCCCACACATAAACAGGTTTGGTTTTTTTTTGTCTATGCATGACATAAACACACGCTGATGAATGCATCTTGCCTATACTTCGGCATGCAGACTGGGTGAACCAGGAATCTTCCGATTAATAGCCAACCTGCTATTTTCACACCACCCGGTATTCCCGGGTGGTCTCCCATCCAAGTCCTATCCAGGGACAACCCTGCTTAGCTTCTGAGATCAGATGAGAATGATGTATGGCTGTAAGCGCTGACAGGGTGAACCTCTCTGTGCTGTAACATCCTAAGCTGCCTGAGAGAACATTCAGTTCATTGCATTATTATGACACCTGTTTTTGACCTGCACAGCTCGCTTTACATCACTGTGATTTCATCTGCTTCCCAAAAGTAAAGATCAAGTTGAAGAATTCTGGCACATTGAAGGAGGCATAGTGCTAAGACACAAGTACATGAAACAACGTACACTGACGCACTAGGAATGGTCCAGAGATACATAAGAAGGCCATTCAACAGCGGGAGAAATGCCTTTGTATACCATTCCAATCATTTATGCCAATTTAAACATGGTTAAAGTTTAAAATAGAGAAGATATCCTTGCTATCCTCATCTTGGCCACACGGCTCCATCTGTGAGCACAGAAGTCCCACCTACCTGCTGTGCAAGCCTTGTGGTTACAATGGGCAGCCAATCAGAAGAAAGTTGGCTTTAAAGTGACGATGACCTGAGCTGAAGAGCTAAAACTGTTTATTTCAGACAGAGGATGAACTGAGGGGCAGCATCAAGGCCCAGGAAAAGATAAATAAGGTCAGAATCTGAACTGTGAATCAGTAAAAGCTCTTCTAGTAGACCTCACTAAAGTCCGTTTTTATGTTACTGCCACATTATTAGGACTATACTGAGCAGAGGACATCAAGCTCATAATTTATGTGCAACTACTTTTATTAATAAGCAGTAATTATGAGGTTATTGAGCAGAAAATTCTCAGTTGAAGTAGAGCATGGTCAGGTTTTGTAATTGCTCACAAACAGCTAATTTACTACTAATAAAGAGGTTAATTGGCAACTTGTTTATGGTGAACATGTGCTCAGTAATGTAAACTATTGCTGTGGCTGTGTAGTTGTTAGCACACAGCTCCAGGGTTTGAATCCACTGGCTGGGGCCTTTCTGAGTGGAGTTTGCATGTTCTCCATGTGCCTGAGTAGCTTCTCATGAAACACCCACATTTCCAGCCAGAGTCCAAAGATATGTACAAGGTTATAATTGGTCATTATATCATTATGTGAATGGTGTTTCTAGATGATATAGTGGCAAACTGTCCAGGGTATGCCCCACCTTTGGCCTTTTAAGGGTAGGTTCCCTCCACCAATACAATGCCTGCTACAGCTTTAGTGCCTGACTGCTTCATGGAAATGAGCTATTTAGGAACAAAAAAAACGTCATATAGCCTCTTTTGAAATATCTGAATCATCCGTAGAAAAAATTTGGGTATAATGTCAGAAAATCAGAAAGTACTGAGAAGCAGAGAAAATGCTTTAGGTTCTGTACTTTTTTCATATAGTAACACCAGCATCCTTATTTTAAGAAATATACTTTTGCCAAAACAAGCTTACTCAGATTCAGTTAAAAGCTTCAAGAAACCAAAGATAATGTTTGGCTGCCTTTAGATTAAATAGTTAACACCTACTGTGAGCAGCATAGAAAGGTTAGTAATGCTTCTGTGTGAAAGTGGTCAACAATAACTATAATGAGAATAACAGACGTCCTGAATAAGACAAAGGCTACGTTTACACTGCAGGCGAAAGCGCATCAAATCCGATTTTTTTTTGACCCTATGCGACCCATATCCGATCATGGTGTGACAGTGTGAACGGCACAAATCCGGTATTTTCAAATCCGATCTGGGTCACTTTCGTATGTGGTACTGAATCCGATACATATCTGATGTTTCAGAAAGCGACTGCTGTTTGAACAGTCAAGTCGCATTAAATCCGTCTTTTACGTCACTGACACAAGACACGCCAATTATCAGCACCGGAGAAGACATCGTGAACGCTTCCTGGCCATCCGGTGAAACTGCTGGGAAGACAACGTTGGAGAAACGTGAACATTTTATTTGTACTGTATAATCTGCAGATTCTGACAGAAATCTGCAACTATCCTTTGAAGCACCGCTCCTCTGAAACAGCAATAAGGATAATTATTAGTTTATCTACATTATTATGTAAAGAACAAAATAACTTAAAGCAAAAATTGGGAAACGTAAAGTCCAAAGTCTTTATATTAAGGGCCATCAGTCAAACAATATTGTTTGCTCTGGGTCTAAACCGAGCGAGTTGTGTGTGAAGTCTTCTTTTGCGCATGCGGGCCGCTTTGAGCGTTCACACTAGAGCGCGTTTGCTGTCGCAATTTATTTGTAGCGTGAACGAGCAGACAAAAAAATCGGATTTGATCAAAAAATCGGAATTGAGCATTAACACCTGCAGAACGTAGCCTAATAATAGTAATAAGCAGCTTTCTTTCCTAAATAGTCCACAGTAATCAGAGGTACCAGTGAGCAACAATTTTCTTTAACTCATCTAAATCTGTAGGTTATGTGCTGAGTTTATAACTAGTTAATTTGAGGTAGTTTAAAAAAACATCTCCAACTCTGACACAATTTACTTATTTTATTACTTTTATATATTTCAGAAAATGTCATACACGTAATTTATGGGTTTCAGTGGATTTTTATTCTCTATTTTCCAGACATTTAGATTTTTTTTTATAGTTTCTAATAATAACAACCTGGTTCCATTTGTGTATATTTCTTATGATTTACTTAAATTTGCAAATTAAAAAAAGCAAACTCTCAGTTGTTTTTCTGCTGTTACTGTTTCCTTCTTCCTTTAAAATGTCTGAGGAACTTGTGGAAAATAATCGTGTGCTGCTACTCGCTGAGGCCTCACGAATTACACACTGAGAAATAAAGTCAAAGAGCAAGGAAGGCTTGTTTTGATGGAGCAGCGAGGTGCTCTGTGGGAACTTAAAAGCGGAGGAAGCTCAGGCCTGCTCACACATGCTGTTTGCCTCTGTTTGCTCTGCAGGAGAACGGCCTCACCGACGGCATCGACGTGGCGGCGTGGGAGGAGCAGACGTTCCTGTCTCATGGGGCGCTGCTAGCCAAGAGCTGTCAAGCTGCGATGGAGCTCGCCAAACACGACAAAGAGTCTCAAAGACTGGCCTACAAGTACGGCAAACACCTGTCGCTGGGCCACAAGGTGAGGCGAATCCAGCAAGTAACATATACAAGAAAGTTGGTTGTCTGAGCAATAAATCTATAATGGTTGATCAGCGTATCGTCACGATGCCTTTTTTAACAGGAAACCCAACTGGATTTCAAGGGATTAGATACAAGAAGAACAAACTCTTTTGATAATTTAAACAAGAGATTTAAAAAAAGATGTAATAAACGGCTGACTGTCTTAGAAAAAAGCCAAGAGAAAGATAGTTATGCATGATTTAGTTGCTCCTGTCATTAGTTCCTTGGAAACAGAAAAAATATTGTAATTCCCCGGATTTTTGTCTCTATGAATATGGATGGTTCAGGAGCATTGTCCCAGTCAATAATTCAGCAGCTTAAGGATGTCAGTATGTTGACGTTTTCAGGCATGAGGTCTAGACTTCGAGTGAGCTGTTGAAGCAGCTTGATTCTTCTCTTTGTCAGCCAGGCTATGTGTCGATCGCTGTCCTGGTGCTTGACCCAATTTCAGCCAAACTTTAACTGTCAGGCAGAAGGACTCATTCTAGAATATGTTGGTATGCAGAGGAGTTTGTGGTTGACTGAATGACTGCAAGGTGCCCATGTCCTGTGGCTGCAAACTAAGCCCAAATCGTCACTCCTCCACCGCCGTGGTGATATGATGTGTTTGGTTATTGCCAAATGTGGAGCCGTGCATTTTGTTCAGACATTGTTCCAGAAGTCTCGCGCTTTGTTCAGATGTAACATTGCAAACCTAAGCCGTGCAGCCGTGTTCTTTTTAGAGAGAAAAGGCAACATAGATTGTTGCATTTTGTTATGTGCAGTGGAAAAAATAGTTATGTCAGTACTTAAATTAAAAATGTGGAGGTTTTCTGGCGGTTTTAATTTAGTCTTTGATCTTTTTTTATGCTAAAGTTTTGGACCTTCTGACTGACATGCTTTCTGTGATCAAGTTAATTCAAAGTAAAGAAAAAAATCTGGCTTCCATTCTACATGTAGCAGTAATGTCTGACTTCTTTCTCTCTCATCCTCGGTATGAATAATTGCCCTTCTTTTCAAAAGTGTTTTTATGTCTATTTATCAAATACTTCACACTGTAGCTGAATTCATACATAAAAGCGTGACGTTAAAGGGAGCAGAGTGATTTATCGGCACTACAAAAAGTGCAAACGAAACATAGGAAAAATTAGACTTAAGTGCCTGTCTGTCTTATTATTCTTGTATCAGAGAGGGGCATAAAAATGTGGAAACAGGAAGAAGGTTGATTTGTTATGTGCTAGAATGTCATTAAGATGTAAATAATGCAGCTGCTCAGTTATTTTTTCCAAGGTTCAGAGATTTTCAGCTGAATATTATTGGCGCTGGTGTAGAAGTCATTCATAATGATCCCACTCTCATTGCTGCTTTAGTGCGTCCTCTCCTGCTGGGGCTCCCTGTAGCTGCCTGCCTGCAGGGCTCAGTGGCTACAGGGAATCTCAGCATGGGAGGAACCAAAAAGGAGGTCTTTGAAGGAGAACCGTCCTCATCAGGCTAGCTGTGTCTGTTCATTAACAGGGTCAGCTCAGAGTGTAGGCAGGCAAATGCAACCTTGACTGTTTTCACCACTGACTTGGTTTAATTGATAAGCTCAAAGTTACAAAGTAGAAGCTCCACATTGACGAATGTTCTCTGCCTTTCTGCAGCTGAACTCTGACCTGCAGCCGTTTGTGAAGAGCAGAGTAGGAGAGCCGCTGTCATTTAGTCTGAGCGCCGCCCCGGTCGTTTTCCACTGTCAAATTATGGGCCGGGAGACGTGGCATCATCAGCTGCAGCAGGTACGTTAAGGATGGTCCACGACACCAGGGCCAGCTGGATTCACTGCCTTTATGTTTCTAGCAGGAGTATCAGCTTTATTTTAAATAGGTTTGCATCAGATCTGAAAGAGCTGCGTGCAAACCAACTTGAAAAGTTGAATGAATCTTACTTTATAATATAATTCAAAGTATCTGTTACTGTGATGAGTAAAGAAGATCAAACTGAGGTCTAAAACAAAGGTGAGAGAGAAAGCTGTTAAATTTCTCCATACTGCTGAAGCAAAACTCACCTGATCTCAGTCCGACTGACCTGCCCTCCATTCACTCAGTGACTGAATGAACAAATTCAGTTACCGAGTCCAGAAAAAGTTTGGGGGATGTGTTTTGGTAAAGCCATACGCAGCAGTCTTATCAAATAGGACCTGACGGTTGGTCAGAATAGTGTTTACCCCACCCCTGCTCCACTGTGATTGGACGGCCTGGCCAAAAGAGGGTTTGCAACCAGAGAAGCAGACCCCCAGCGTCTCCTCACGCTTCTGCTGTTTTGCGCATAATTTAAAAACACTGTGCTTCTAGTGCTTCTGCAGGCCTCGGGTAAAAATAACTTCCCCTACAGGCAGGGAACAATAGCAGTGAGGCTGGCAGAGCATCATCGGGAAAGTTAAGACTTCAGGGTCGTTCCTTATTTAAAAAGTTTTGCCCTGACCCCTTCTGAATCAGTGGAAGTTGTTTTTATTGTAGTACATACTGCAACAACTACTCCAGGTAGTAGTTTTTGTTTTTTTATATGAAGAATTTGACTCTTTGCTTTTGTTTTATGCAGTTATTTTGTATTTGCTATTGTGCAAATTGTAACAACGAAGAAGCACGCTTTCAGTCCTCTGACTATTGTAGGTGTAGGTGGGGAAATAGACGGTGAAATATTCCCTGTGCCTTGGAGAAATTTCTAAAGCTTACCCTTAGAAGCCAGAGATGCATGCCTGCTTTATCTCTTTTTCTTTTATTCTTCAAGGCAAAAACTTTGAGAAACCAGCTGGATTACTCAAAGGTAAGCACACAGCTTTATGAATGCCTTTATCCAGAATCTGCCCGTTCCGTGAGATATGAACTCTTAATGTTATTTCACAATGTGACACAAATTTCAGTTTTATTATGAACTGCACTTTTGTTACAAGTTTGTTAGATGGCCACAATTTTCCTTTACTGTATTTCACAGTTTTTACCTCCTTACTGTCTGCCCTCAAAGACGGCAAAGAGAAACAGGATGTCTTTTCACTGTAACTTATATCAAAGTTGGGAAACAAGCTTTCCAAAGTCAATGTGTGAGGCATAGAAGGGGACCGATAGGGGTGCAAAAAGAGAGCGAAGCTACAGAGGAGGGGGGGTCCGATGGTGTTGGAAGAGGAGGGGGGTGTTATCTGGTCTCGCCTGAAACAAGAGCAGGAAGGATTAGTTACCGAGGCCTATTTGCGGAGGAGACACCGAGACTCTGAGACAGTGGCATTGTGAGAGAATCTCCTTCAGCAGGGCTGCTGAAAAGGGGAGAGAAGTTTGAGGGGAAGGAGAGGTGAGGAGACACAAGGAGGGAAACTAAGAGCAGCTCACGGGGGTGAGAAAACGTTAAAGTTTGAATTCAGCTCAAAGTTAGGAACTTGTAATCGCTAAAACCAGCATGAATTAACTGAAAAATTTTTGTGTTGACACCCTGCACCCACAAAATCAGTCAGAAGTGTTATTTGTAGGCACTTATGTTTTGGTTTTAATCATCTAAGAAAATCTGAGTACAGAAAAGAAGTGAGGATGACTTACTGTAGCCTGAGGAGCTGCTTTAGCTACTCACGAGGTGCGCTCACCATTCAACGCACAATTTATTGTGACCTTCAGTAAGCATGGTCAGGTTTTAATCAGTGGATTGTATAAAGAGAAATGTCAGTTTTTTATATAACTTGTCATTGCTGTGTAGGTGTTAGATGGTGACCCTGCAGAAAGTTTATGGCTTGTGATTGGCTGAATAGTGATGATGAGCAGCAAGGGAGGAAGACATGGAGAGTTAAACGTGTCTGCTAAATTGATCAGGGTTTATTATGTTGTTAAATCTTGACCAGATTAAAAACAAACATTAAGCAGAAACACCAACTTTATTCTGTGTAATTTCCAATTTTTCCAAGTATTTAAATGTTTCTCAGGCTACGTCCAGACTAGCCCGGATAAATCTGAAAACGGCGTTTTCGTTGTTGTGCTCCACATTGAAACGGCCGAAAACGTTTACATTCCAGTACTGCGCATGTAGGGCTGTTCGACATAACGATATATATTGGATGACGATATAAAAACGTCTATCGTTTCATTTTACGCTATCGTTTGTTTCGTAGTGTCGCAAAATAAACTTTACGGCAATATTTTTTCATGGTTTTGATGGTCACTGTAGTGCCTAGATCAATTTCTTAAAGTTCTCTCTTTCTCTTATATTTAATATAACCACACTATGGACCGACAAGTGCCTGTTTTTATGGGTTGTCGTTAGCAACAACGATGGTAAAACCATCGCGTGTCCGCTTGTTTATTTTCCACATAAACCTTTCACAATAAAGCTCAAGATCCTGTTGAGACTTTTCAAAATAAACTGAATCACGTGAAATAGTATGCAGAGTATTTACCGATGAGAAGCAAAAAAGAGCCGTCAGGTGCTAAAAAAGAAACCTTAGACTCAAACGTTAGAACAGGCTTTTCCCTGCAGCACGCCGCAAAGAAAACGGCGGCCGTTACAACCTATGTCTAAAAATGTGTAGTTTCATGCATCGGTGAAACACTGGACTCCAGATACACGACGCCCAGCTGGAAACACTTCAGCTGCACGTGATTCACAGAATTTACAGAAAATGTAAATTTTTTGTGATTTATATCGTTATTGGACGATAGATGTTTTATATCGGGATTTTGGTCATAACGCACAGCCCTATGCGCATGCGTGAAACGCAAGACGATTCCACCTGCCTCATTTCTGTAGCCGTTTATTTACTTTCCGGCTCTTTGAAACGTCGCGGCACAAGGTCGAGGAAAAGCACCGAGTTTTTTAAATGGACTAACAATGAGGTGGAGTTGTTGCTGCGAGTAACACAAAAGTACAAAGTTGCAAAACCGAGTGAGAATTAAAAAATTTGAAGAAAAGCTATCTGGAGCATGATATTAATCTTTAATAGGGCTGTCAAAATTGAGAGCAAACAAACCAACTGCTGTATAATGCCCTCCGCTATCTTAGTTTCATTGGTTACATGACCGTATCACATGGCTAAAATGTGTCATCGTTTTCGAAAAGGCTCTGGGTTCGCTGTCCACACTGCGATGCGAAAACGGCGTTTTCAAATGTATCTGCTTTGGAGAGTGAAAACGCCGTCTCAGTGTGAACGGAAGGTCAAAACGGAGAGAAAAAGATGCGTTTTCAAACGAAAACGAATTAGTGCGGACATGGCCTCAGTGTCTGGGCTGTGGGACTGGCCATTTAGCAGCCATCTTGGTATCACCTGTGGGCAGTTATTTTGTGTTTCCAAGAGCAATTGTAATGTTTTTGGCATTACACAATTTACATTATGTGCCACAGACTTACCAGGAGTTGAAAAGCATAGAAAAGGACTCTAGAAGATGGGCTGGCTTATAATCAGTGGAAAGTTGCAGCAGTAATCAGGAGCCACAGAGCGAGCCATGATATTGTGGACAGGTGCTTCAGGAGCCGCTCAGGGTTTCTCATTGGCTTTTAATTTAATTGCACGGGGGTAACTCACCGTTTCATACTAAATCTGGACAAAGTGGCGTTTTCAGATGAAAAACTAACTCCATCTTTTATTAAATGATGTTTAATATATTCAGTGTACATTACTTTTGAAAAATGAATTAACTTGATCATATTTTATTGAATTATGTCAGCTATCATGCTCACTTGTCCTGTTTAATTTTTTTTCACATGCTGCATGTGAATATTGATGAGATCAGGAGACTCAAGGTGGCAAAGACAGACAAATCTTTTTCGGAGCATGAAGAAAGAACAGGATGTGGAACCAAACATAATGCGCAAACAGAGGAGGGAGGGAGGAAACTAAAAACTAATGCCGAATTAAACAAGGTTAGCAGAGAAGATGGCGTAAAATGTTCCAGGAAATATAGTCTATTCTAAATTTAAGAAAAAAAATGATAATAAAGAACTGCAGGTGTCGAACTCAGCATCACCCTGGCTGGTGATTTAGAGAAGAAAGGCCTACGGGGTTTTCCACCTCCTGAATTCATCAGGTAAAACGCCTCCAGCAAAAAGATGTCCCAACACAGCAGCAGTAAAGCACAGGGAGGTGCACAAATTCACTCAGTCTGTGTACTTAAAGCTGTTGTTAGAGTTGATTTGATTTGATGGCCTCTGCTTCCTCGTGCGTGAAATGTGTACTTTGTGTAAGGTGCATGAAGTGCTCTCTGGGATATAGGAGCAAAAATCAATGTGTTAAAAAAACAAATCCAACAATCCGCGACTTTGTGACGGACAGTCTTCACAGAAATCCTTTGTTCAGTTCATTACCTGGCGTGCAGAAAAACCGGTGCCTTCATTAGTAAAGTGGAAAGACAGAAGAGCTGTGAGCTACGTAATTAGCACTGGCAGAGGAACACGATTCAGGGCATTTTCTTTCTCATTGTCAAATGCCAAATTTTTAAAGCCTAACTCACAGTGATGAGTCTGAAAATTTCCTCTTGTAGTTAAATTTCGGAAACTGCCTTCAGTGGTACCACTGGCAGCACAGACGTGATTGTGATTGGGGTTTTTTTGGGGAGGGGTTATTAAAAGGCATCTTTCCCCCCGTTTTTACCCCTCGGGCCCGCTTTAACAGCGAGCTAACTTTCGCTGCCTCTTAACAGTTTATTGTGTTGACAGCTGGATAGTAACGAGAGTGACACAAACATGACAAACTAATGTGTGTTTTCATCCGTCTGCAGCTTTTGGCAGCGGTTAAGTCGGAGAAAGGCGTGAGCACGGCGATGGACTTGTGCTGTTACCATGGCAACAAGGCTCTGGAGGCCATCCAGGCTTTCCCCTCCTCCGAGGCTCGATCCGCCTTGGAGAACATCGCCTCTGCCGTCACCAAATTTTGACCTGGACACACACACACACACACTCCTGTACAGCCTGGAGGGGTCTTTGTCTGCAGAGGCCAAAGAACGAGAACAGATTAACTTTGTTTTACTCGATCCAGATGCTGAGAAACTGTTCTGCTCTCTGGTCATCATTAAATAAAAAAGTTTTTTTTAAAAACCCCACATTACTTCAGCATCATGTCATGCGTTTTGTTTTCCCTCATGCCTGGAGAAAATAATCACACCGTGCTGCTGCAGTTTCAAACCTGGCATTTATTGTTGCTTTGCTTATCAGCGAAAGCACATCCCAGGCAGAACGTAATTTAAGATGTTTTGAAGAATTGTTATTGTCATCTGGAAAATGTACCATGAACAGGAAATGATACACCGAGCGGCACTTATTTTTTTCAAAAATTACTTTTAAGAATAGCTTTCTCCTGGTTGCCGCTGCACGGCACAGATGATGCTGAAATCATAGCTGCTGGATTTAGTGGGTGTTTGCCAAGTTGAAAAGCGCCACCAAACTGGTTGTAAAAATGTCTCAAAGTCATGTTCTACCTGGTGTGTACCACTGCTGATAAGCACAGCTGCAAAAAAATGTATTTTTTTTTTAATAGCATTTGGCGTGCTCTTCGCTACAGAGGAGGAACCGGCATGAATCAGGGGTAATGTCATCTGTGTTGCCTTATTATGTCTGTCCCCGTGTTTGTCTGTGTGATCCAAGTCAAGCCAGGGGCGGGGAAAGGTCACCCAGCCTCTCCCCTTGGCCCAGCCAGCGAGCGCATTGAAGCTCCGCCAAGCAGTAATTATTAATGAAGAGACCTGAGCAAATGGACAGGAAATGCAGAGGTATTGATTGGGCCGGCTGCCCTGCTCTAAGCCGTACAGGCTGGCGCCAGCCTGGTGGCCTGTGGTTTCCCAGGCTGCTGTCTGCAGAGGGAGGCGGCGGGGGGGCAGCCAAGGTGTGAAACCAGGCCACCACTGGCAGCTGTCTGTCACATCGAGGCCACACCTGAAGGACAGACAGCCGGAGACGGGATGAGAAAGAAAGGTACACGGGTTGTGACGAGGAGGAATTGAAAATTAACTAACAAATACACAAACAGCAACTCAAAATTAATTTCGTATCATGTGGAAGGACCCGAAGACACTGGGAGGAGTATCATAGTCACATCCTTTACATTTTTTAAATTAAAAAATATATTTAGGAAAGATCATGAGTAAAAGACTTTCTATTAGTCCTGTTGGTGATGTTATTTAATAGTGGCCTGTAAGCTGCATCTTTTCAGGACCTTTTTTGGTTCTCAGGAATCAGGAGAATTTTAATAATCTCAACATGGAATTATATACCTGTCACAAATATTTTAAATTAATTAAATATTAAACAAGAAATCATTTTATTTAAAACAAATTGTGAAATTCCTGTATGGAGGACCCTACGTGTCATGGAAATGGTGATAAATCATTTTACTATTAATGATAGTTAGTAAAATGAATCTCAGCGAGAGAGAGAGAGATTCATATTCGTTTTTAAAAAGGCCCAATATTGACAACCTCAAAAATTAAAGGGAAAAATAAATGACAAAGACCAGTTGTGATTTACCATAATCATGTTCTGTTTTCCTCGTAACTAAGCAACCACCAGCATTATCCATGTCATCAGTTTTTTTAGTGTGTTATGAAATAAGCACAGCTGTTGTTTTTCCCATTATTTATATTGCTTTCACATGGTAAAATTAAGGTCACAGCAAATAATCTCCTGTTCTAGTGTCATTGATTTTTGTCTGTATGCCTGTTATTTTATATGAGGAATTTAATAATATCAAACATTTTAAAGACAACACACACACACAACAGTTTTCGTAATAAAAATGAATGGCAATCATGATATTTATTGTCGCTTCAAATAACAAATGGGATATTAATTTAAAAAATGAATTTACATGAAATTGTATAAAATAATCTATATTTATTTTTGTTTTTTTATTTATATAATTACATGTATTTATTTGTTTTATATTGGCAGATTTGGTCCTCCGTACAGGTAACAAAGTTTTATAATGATGTTGCAAATTTTCTACTTCTGCTAACAAAAACTAAAACATTCAAATTAATTAATGAATAATTTAGATAAAATAGTTGTTTGTTTGTTTTTTGTGGGGATAATTGTGGAGGATGAATTTGTAAATGTCACAGCCCGAGGAAAGAAGCTGTGCTGAATACTTCTGTATTTCTTGGCAGATGATAGCAAGGAGAAGGGACTGCAGCTCAGATGGGTGTTGTCCTTTAGGACCCTTTGGCTTTTACACTTCAGCTCCTCAGTTTTGGTGCCGGTGATGTGAACATGGTAAACATCACGCCAGTGTGTTTAAACACAGTCTCACTGAGCTTCTAGTCTAAAGTCTTTGATGGTTCCCTAAAGAAAAAAAAAAACTCCAACACAGCAGCGTGATCCGTAAGAAAAATGTTATTTAGTCCTGTCTAATCTGAAAAACGTGTGAGCTATTTAGAGTGGGGGGAAGAAAACTACATTCAAAGGTTACCTGCTGGGAGTGGTGGTGTTTTTTAGAGCTTACATGTTGGTTGTAATTATTTGATCTCAAACTTCAGATAGTAACGGCTTTGAAACCAGAGTAGCACTGGTGGGGAAAGGGACCTGAGGTGAGGAAGAAGAAGCAGAGCGGTGGATGAGGAGCAGGGAATAGGAGATGATAGGATATAAAAGAAGAAGGTGGGGTTGAAGTGCAAGAGGAGGTGATGTGGAGCGAACTGTTTGAAAAACAAGCTCATTTCTGTTGCTGGGTTGTTCGTCCACTTCCTCGTCTGTTTTGGTTTCCGCTGCCTGGGCTTCCTGGGTACAGAGAGGTACTGCATGTGCCAGGGAAAGCCTCGGGCGCTTCATGAAATATTTATCCTCGCCGTGAGGAGACATGAGGAAAGTTACACGGAAAGTTAAAAGGACCAAACAAGGAGAGAGGCCGTGGCACTGCCAGAATGACAAATATAGTTGCTAAACAAAACTTTATTTCAGAAGATGAGGTCTGGCCTAAGCAATGAAACTGTTGCATAGACATTCCCAGCAGAAATCAGCCAAGCACAGCAGAAGAAGACTTGATGGGTGAAGGTTTTTTTTTCAGTGGTAAAGCTGAATGTTTAATGCCAAACAGAAATCATAGCATTTTTCCTTCCCTGACAACATTGTTGCTGCCAGTATTAATCTTTCTGATACCTCGTAGCCCAAACAAAGAGCAGAATGAGGAAGGTGAGGGGCTTTTGTCAAGTTTCTATCCTGCACTGCAGCAACTTGATGCTGTGTTTGCTTACAGTTTCCAGTTTGGGAGTCTTGGGTTTCATGAAAAGGAAGACTTGGCAAGGCTATAAGTTTACATCCAAAACATGAAGTGTGAAAGAGAGGCCGTAGTGTGCCCAGCCCAGGTGACGAGTGGTGTAATTACAGCAGAGTCCAGTGGAGAGAGCAGGTCAGCGCAGCCCAACAAATTTCCATTACACACTCAAACACTGGAACACTGCTGTGGAAGCTGGGAACGGTGACTGTTAGATCTACGGTTGTCTGAAAACATATTTCTGGATTTTTTTAAGTGCCCAATTCAATAATTAAAACACGATATAAATGTTAAATTAGAAATTCCCTGATTTGCAGTGTTAAAAGAAATACAACTTTATTGTCGATTCCTAGGAGTATTAGGAATTGCTGGAGCGAAGGCTCAAATGCAGCACGTTGACATAAGCATCTTTATTGGCTGATGGGAAGATCAAAGTGATCAAACACAGCTGAAATTAAACAGGATTGGGGAGTCAATCTAACAGAAGGGAAAGTATTTAAAGCCACAAGAAGGCATGAGAAAATTAACTTTCAAATTACAACACTGAATTATGAGGCCTACTATTACATATAAATGCCTTATTAATGGTTAATTATTCATTACTGCATTCACTGTACTTTATAAAACATTAAAAGTGATGGATTGGTCCTTGTGCTTTGATTTCCAAAAGCACTTTTCGTTATATTTCCATTATATTCAAACGATGGCAGATATTTCTACAGCTGATATCTCCAAAGTAAGCTAGATGGATACATTATTACACATTTTAGAAGAACAGGAGGTGAACCAAGCCCACTTTCAGATGGTAGGGTCAGAATTTGATAGAATATATTTAATAAATATAAACATAACAAATAAATACTTTTAAAAAACTACAACAACAACCAATTAAAAACACATTGAAAAAAAATGCAGTATTTTTTTTTAATTGGAAGGCAATTCCATTGACTTGATGAAGAGAACCTGCCTCTTACCGTCCATCCATCAATTTTCTTAATCACTTAGTTCAAGGTTGCAGGAGGCTGGAGGCTCATTTACCACAGGACGAGAGGCGTGGCACAGACCGGACAGCCTGCCAGTTCATCACAGAGATACAGAGAACCATACACTCTCACATCCACACGTCCACACCTTTAACTGAGTTTGCTTTACACGTGAAGATCAGTTTACTTATAATGAGGATTATTATTCAAGCCTGGGGGGGGGAAAACGCATCAGCTATAGCTGTGGGGGAGCCTTTAAACATTTAAGAGAATCCTTGTGTGACAAACCAAGTCTGGAGAGTTTGGAAGATTAGGGTATTTACCAGTGAGCGCCTACTTAAAGATGCAGCCAACAATGCATCTTGGGAAGTGTAGTAGCAGCTGTTTTAGGTTTGGTCATTCTTTCTTTGATCTTAGTTGTTCTCAGTTGGATTTTAATGATTTGGGCTATTGTACATAACATACATTAATTTCTTGTTAATTCATTTTTAAACAATAATGAATTCTTGATTGTCATGAATTCACAAGCTTCATTGCCTATTAATAAAAAGGATAAAAGCTTTGTACATTCATGAGTTTGACCATAAAAAACCTTTATTAGGCCTAAAGTGGAAATTGGTTTCTAAAATATGATACATACATTTAATAATTACACCTGATAGCTGTTTATTAAAACGTATGTCTAATAAGCCGATCCAAAGGATCAAATGGTCTTTAAAATAACGTCCAATAATTTGCTCTACTTGCTCTTAGCACTCTCGCTGCACCATTTTTGAATCAACTAGAAGCTTTTCAGGGAGATAATAAAGGATTGCAATAGTCCAGCCTAGAAATAACGAATGTGTGGACGTGTTTCCAACCTCACACTGAAAGCAGGATGTTTCTCATTTTTATTCCTCAGATGAAAGAAAGCAGTCCAGCACATTTGTTTAATGTAGTGTTGAAGGACATAGCCTGGTCATAAATGACAGTGTTACCAGAGGCCAGGTTAAAGACATCCAGAGTAAATATCTGCTTAGACACCATGTTTTAAAGGTTTTCAGTACAATAAGCTCAGGGTTTTTTTTTCCGAAATGTACTATATTTCAATACTTAAACAAATGTTTCAAAGGGTTTTTTTTTCACCACAGCCTACCCGAGTATTGTGACCATCTCTATCCCGTCATGAACACAGTGTAGCCATCATCTAATAGCACATTAAGACTCCGTTACCTTTACAGTGGCGTGAAGTCAGAGATGTGCATTTAGGAAGAGCCTGTCAACAAAGCTGTAACACCTATGTAATACTGTCTGGTCTATATAGATGGAAATCTCAGAGCAAGGGTTCAGACGTCTTTTCAAATCGGTGCCACAAAAAGGATTAAAAGTGGCCCTAAAATCAGCAGATTTAGATGAACTAAAAGCCATGAAGCCATGGCAGAAGTGCCAAAAACTGCAGTTCTTCAAACACCTATTTTATGTTGACTGTAAATTGAATCAGTCTCAATAAACCCAGATGTTAAAATCCTCAAAATACTCACAGCAAAAATTAACAACCTTAACCTGACTGACAACAACAGGTTGTCCATGGCTGCAAGCAAGCTGGAGACAGAAACGCTATAAATATCTCCTGGGTTTCTCTCTTTTACCATAAAAGGAAGAAATAACTAATTACTTGAAATGGAAAACTAACACTTGTTACAGTGAAAAAGTAGCCTGATGCTAAGGAGAGTAACATAACACCCAATACTTGTGCACACTTCATCCTGCTGATGAATGTAGGTGTTTACACTATAAAAATGACATAAATATTTCAAGCTTTTTGGCTTCATTTGGTCTCCATGTTTCTAAGTACGGGATTCAATTTCACAGACATAGATGTCAGAGTCTCTGGCTACACACCAGTGATTGTGACCTAATATTTCCCTGCCTCCCTTCTTTATCCACACCGGGATTGATTCTATGTGACCCTATTACGAGTGAGCCTGAATGTAAAATGACTGAGTGAATGTAAGCGTGGAAGGATGTTAGAATCTCCATTTGTCTTCCTCTGAATGGGCTATCAGTAAACACCTGCTAATATCATCATATAGCTGACGGTGATGGATGAAATCCATTCTCCTGAGATGGGAACAGTATGGCTGATTGGCCTCTTCCACACAGACGAGCATATTGACCAAAAATGACACTTTAACGAGCTCTTCCCCGTGTTAAGTGCCGCGCGCCGGCCCCTCGTCGCAAGCCGCCGCCTGGCTGACCCTGGGCTGTGCTCTTCCCCCTGCACAGGGCCTACTCGCTTCATTGGCTGACAGATCAGACTGCCAAGGAGACAGCTCATTAGTCGAATAATGAGAACCACACCAGCCACAAGTTGTCTTGTTATATCATCTCTGTATCGACATATTTGTGGCTGAGGACAGAACATTGTGTGCCACTGTGTGCATGAAAGAGCCGATGATTAAGATAGAATTATGTGAGGTCTTTTGTTCATCTCTGAGTGACTTCTGAGGAAGCCAGTGCTGCTTAACAGCTTCTGCCCGTTACAAATCAAAATCTTCTCCTGATTGCAACAATATGGCATACCTCCATTTGTCGTCCCTCTCTTATTAATCATTTCCCACAGTTTCTTTCTGCTGCCGCCAGCTTTGTGTTACAAATATTTCTCTGCAGTTTTGACCTTGCAATCTTAAACCCAGGCCTTCATTTGATTCTGTTATTACTGATGGACAAACTGTTGTTGGAATTTCATTGGTAGACAGAGTGAATGAGGCAAAACGGTATTTTATATACCACAGCATATTGTTCTCATACATCAGTTCTCTTTTCAAGTAGGCCATCTCTACAGTGTAGTAAGGCTGGGTTTATCAGTTTCCCTCCAATAATCTAAGTGGTGACCCTAAATTGGTTATAGGTGTAAATGTAAATGGCTGTCTGTCACTGTGTTAGCTCTGCAGTAGACCTAGCGATCTCTAACCGTAACATAACCACCTGACTTTCAACCGCAGATAACTGCCGCCTCCCTGTTCCTGGTTTCTTCTTTCTCTGAGGTTCCTTTCTGTTAAAAGGGAGTTTTTCCTTCCCACTGTCACCAAGCGCTTGCTCAGAGGGGATCATTTGACTGTTGGGGTTTTCTCTGTATTGTTGTAGGGTCTTTACCTTACAATAAAAAGTACTCTGAGGCAACTTTTGTGATTTGGCATTATGTAAACTGAACTGAATTGAATTGCTTTTGTTTTTTTTTTTATAAAATTTGCCCTTTCACTTGTGTGCAAAAAGAGTTTCTGGTTATGACTGAATTCAGTCTGGATCGTGATGCTAAATGAATGCAATGACTTTTTCAGCTTGAATCTGAGTGAAACAAAACCAAGGGGGAAAAAAAACAAAAACCATGGGACATTTTTCAAACAGTGGCTCAGAATGAAGCTGATCACAGAGGCAAAAAGTGGGGCAAACTTGTTGGCGTGACTTCTTCTCTATGCCAACAAAGCAGAGAGTTTGTTGTGAAGAGCTCAGCGTGTGGATCGAATTATCGTTTCATGGGTAAATATATTCCTCTAACGGTAGTTTCAGCATCCACTATAATCATGTAGTGCTACTCCACTTTTTGTCCAAATACATTTCCTGTTCACACGCGTAAACATGGTCCATAATTACACGCTGTGCAGATCTGCTGGCCACACATCTACGACTGCATCTGATAGGTCTGAGTAGCTCCATCATCTTACTTAGAGAACACTGAACGCTTAACGACTGCTGAGCACATTGTTGCTTCCTACATCAATCTAACAGTTGGTTCACTTTTAGGGAGGGATGGTTTTCTGCCTGGCATGAGAGCATCTGATACTCCTCACCTTTCACATTTCTTACATTTTCACTCTCTGTCTGAGGACATTTATACTTCTCGCGGTGAAAAATTGTAGGCTGGGCCTTTGGTTTTAGTTGTTTCTTGTAACCAGCTGCTCTTTTAGAAGCCATAGAGATTGATATTGCTTTTCTCATTTTCTCTGTCTGGAAATTACAACCAATAAGAGCATATTGCGCTATTTCTTTAATATTATGTATACTCCATGACATCATAAGTGTACCCAGCATACATTGTTAAGCCACAGTGCATATCACATGCAGAATGATGGCAGCCATCAGAGGTCAACAGGTATTAAACAGAGTATTTATGAGTACACAGTCAGCAATCGTTTAAACGAAAGTTGGAGGACTAATCAAGACAAATCAGTATATTTGGAGGAGAAAGCAGCCGTATCAACACAATGTAATGTTAAGTTAAACAATGACGTTGTCCCCATGTTGTACACACAGAGTGGATTCACGTGGTTTTACTGCCTTTTTCCACTTGAGGGCGATCTTGTCCACATGATGTTGGCTCTGTAGTTATATTTTCACTGAGATCATCCCTGCATGGGTGGCAAGGTTTTTAGAACTACACATAAAGTAATTTTGATAGCTATCAAAACAATATGGCAGCTACTTAAGGAACTGCAAATACACAGGAAGTATTAGGCAGAAAGCCATCCCCCCGGTATAATCTAGGATTAGTTACATTAGATAGATAGATAGATAGATAGATAGATAGATAGATAGATGAAAATAGTAAATCTTGTATTGACCTATAGAACAATATAGAATAGTACAATAAATGTATCTATGCACAGAATATAAAAATACTGAAGAGACAACACAACATACAAATACAACAGTTGAATACAACATGACCTTTATCACAGTATGTGCTCACATGTTATTTAACAGTGACACAGAGATGCCGTGCTGATAATTTGTTCTAATGAGGAGAAACAGTCGGCTTTAAAAAACATTACTCAAAAAAGTCCTGCATTAAAAATTGTTGTTTGGCAAAAGTGTAAAATACACAAATTTGACAAAAGTGTGATGAAAAAAATCTCAGTAAGTAAAATAAACTACTTTAACAGAAGGTTCCTGAGAGCAAGCAGCCTATGTTGAGATGAAACGACAAATAATGCTGCTGGTGGCCAAAGTGGTGCTGACAATAGCCCCTCATTTACTCATTCAGTCTTTTTTTTTTTTTTTTTTGGTCTGGATGAAAAGATCCGTATAATAAATTGATCCAGCTCTGGATGTAGGATCTATTTGAAGAATTTTTTGATATTACAAACTGGATATTTCAAATCATGCCTTCACAAGTATTTTTTTTTAATAAAAGAAAGGGTTGTGTGCATGCTGTGATTTATTTATTTATTTTTTTAAACATTTTAAGTTATTGTCTAACCTCCCGGTCACAAGCTGCATCTACAACAATCAAGCCTCTTATGATGATATACAATCATGCAATCAACATTCTGGAGAGGAAGCTGATGAGACACATTGTTTCCATGCACTTCAGAATTTACATGTGCCAGGTTCTATAATTTTATTACATTTGCTCATCTTAAATGTATTTATAAGTGCTTATATAATTAGTCTCTCTCTGTGATCATTGTCCTCTTGAGGAATAGAAAACTCAAGAGCTTTCTATGTAGGAGCTCAACTTGTAGTATTTCTTACTTAATTAAACTGAATCCCTTTAAAAGAAGAATTAATACTGCTGTCATTAATAATCTGCAGCTTTTTGCTCATGCTTCATTGTACTACAGCCTCGGCCTTGTACTTTGCTGTATGTGTGGCTTTTTTGATATGACTTAATGTATTTATTGTATAGATTGTATTTCTTTTAAAATCTTGTATGTGCTTACAGCCTGGGCCTTTGAAATAAGTCAGGATGGATCCCTTGTTTTCATACACCAATTTTCTCTTTTTCAGACCATTCTCCTGAAACCCTGGAGATGCTTGTGTATGAAGATCCCAGTATTCAGACCAGTCCATGTCATATTCAAGCTCTGCTTGAACTCCGATAGGTCATTTTGAGCATGTTTACATGTCTAAATGCACTCAGTTCCTGCTATGTGATTAGCTGGTTAGCAAGGTTATTATAATTAACTAAAACAAAATTATCAAGTTAAGTTAGATGCAAAAACAATTTTGCAAAATGAGCATATTTCTTCCACAAGACAACTGCCTTTAAAAACTTGTGTTTTTGTTGTAAGCATGTACTCATTTTCCTAAATCTTCCCTCCGCCATATGTCCTCCATACAGTAATAATAATAAAATAATAATAATAAAACTGAAACAAAACTGAAACTATGCTGAAGTAAAAACAAAAAATCAAAATGAATAAAAAATTAAAACTAATTAGAAAATGCAAAACTAATATTATATTATAAACTATTATAACTAATATGAGTTCAGAGCAGTTGAACAAAAGTGTCCAGTGTGTGTGTGTGTGTGTTAATTCATGGAATATGTTTTATAACGCTTCGTGATTGTGTCCTTTGCGTGGGCTAACAGCTGCTCAGCATGTTGAGGATTATTTTTTATTATTCGGTTATTTATTCAAACCCTTCTTTAGCTTTTTAACTCTTAGTTAAATACAATTCAAAGAGTGTAACGGCAGCCCTGTGCATTTACAATGTAAAACTGTAACTGTGGTCCTTTTTCTTTTTTTCATCCGTCTCTTCTTCCACAGCTGTGCGGAAGTGACACAGCAGGCGCGCGCCCGTCACGTCACGCGAGAAAGCACAGGAGCCGAGCGAGAAAAAAAAAACACCAACAAGAAGAATTACCTTCTTTTATTACCTGCGGAACAAACTGCCGTGATAGTCCGCGGACATGTCACTGACGGTCCCGGGGGGAGGCATGGACTAGTGAAGGTGAGCTCAAACCGCTGGTCACGCGGGTTTTCGGTTAATTTAGCGAGAGTCGGGACACAGGAGGAGGAATAGGACGGGGGTAGGAGGGAAGGTGGGGGCAGTAAGGCAGGCAGGCAGTCGTCCACGCAAACGTTGCCGCGTCATTAAAATTCACAAACAAAATGTGGCGGTGTTATAGAAACGAAGCGTAAAGACGTGCAGTGTTTCTGAAAAACACCAAGTTTGTAGAAGAGTCCGGTCCACACGGCGGCTTCGGCTCGTGTTGTGGTTCAAGGGTTCATGGGCGGAAGAATGAGGAAGTAGCGGGGTATGAACGCTGGAGGGGAGCAGGGAGGGAACTCTGTATGGAGGCATGCACCTAAAACGGGCTGACTTTAGGTAACAGGGGGGTCCGAGCTGTGCGGGCATTAATTATATATATTAATTAACGTTTATATCAGCCTCACGAGCCTGGGATAAAATACTCAGGCAAACCCAGAGGTGTGTGTGTGTGTGATTAGCTACGAGGCTGCAACCGGTCACATGGTGTTTGCTACGAGGGTGACACGCCAGCCACAACATGTATGTATTTTAACTAAAAGCAGTAGTTTATAAAGCAGTTATCAAAGTAGTAATCATCAAGCTCATTTTAGGCGTCATGTTTGTAGTCTTTGACTCTACTAGCATAGCTTTGCATGATTCACAGCTGAAAAAAACCATCATTAAATCTTTTATTTTTAAAAAAGAAGCATGTGCAAGAATGGTTACAGATAGTTAATTGCTCCAGTTATAGAGCATTGTGTTTACATGTAAGGAAACTGCAGAGATAACCAAGTGTCCGTTGTAGTAGACTACATTTAATATTGCTCTCTTCTAAGGTGGACCACCTCTGTTTTAATTTTCTCCACAGGGAGCTTAAAGGATTTTACCATCCAGATAGAGTTTGAAGTATTTAAAACAATTTTGTGATGATAACTTTTCAGGGAACTTGTAAATGGCTTAGGTGCATCAAAAGCATTTCTAGTGCTTTATTTATTTAACAAAACATACTGGAGATCTGCAGTGGGCAGATTAATGGCAGAACCAGTGGTTTAGTGGTTTTGCTCTTTAGTTTAGAGCCAGTCATCATGGGCATGAATGTCGTGATAATTTTGGGCTTTCAATTATTTCTTTAAACTCTTCGAATTTATTTGAATGGTATCCCACAAAACAAAAAAAGTATACATATGCAGACTCTAATATATAAAAACACCACTACTAATATGCATCTGGCATAGTTTTGTTCTGGTTTTGCATATTTGACTGGTCTTTTTGGCGGGATCGGTAGAGGTCATTTAGACTGGTTTCCTGGCATGGACCGAGCTTTGAAGCACAATCCAAAGATTTTCATTACACAAATGTGAAGTTGAAGAATTTGGAAGATGGTCCTCCTCTTTCATTATTCCATCCACTTTGTGTAATTCAATGAAATACCTGTATCACTGGCAGGACAACAGCCCCCCACAGCATGATGCTATCACCACCAATTGACATTTAGTACAGTGCTCTTAGGTTCGAAAGCCTCACCTTTACTCCTGCAAACATACCTCTTATCATTGTGACCAAATAGCTCAATATTTGTCTCGTCGGATCATTAAACTCCAGAAGATATTTTGGGCAGCTGTAAGTTACAGTCAAGCTTGAAGGTGGGGCTTCTTTCTTGTTCAGCACCCTCCCGGTCTGTGTGGCTTCACTGTAGATAGTGTTGCTAGTGTTTGCAGTTCATGGCAGGCTTAAGCCTCAGTGTTTCCCGGGTTGTTCCTGAACATCCAGACCAAATTTCTCTCATCTGTGGATGACAGTTTGGGCCTTCTTCCAGACTTTGCAAAGTGGTAACCCATATGAGTAAATTGTTTAAACAATCGTACAGTACAATTTACTCATCTGCAAAGCTACAATTGTCCTTAGATCTTCCTCTCTCTTTTAGCACACTTTTATCTGATTAGTTTCTAATTGTAAAGAGAAGATATGAACAACAGTTGGACAGGTATATTAGCTAATTTTAACGTTAATAACCTTTCCGTGTAATTTATCCAAACCTAAGAATATGTGTATTACACACATTACTGTCACATTGTTCACATTGATGTATTAAGTGTGTGCATATTAAGTAACTTTCTGAATTTTTTATCTAGGCTATGAATTCCCGTGAGCATGGGGAAATCTCAGATGAAGCAATGCTTGAAAAAGGCAAGTTCTGCATTGTTGTCTTTGCAGCTACAGCAATAAAAATTTACAGATTAACAAAGTATGTTTTGGTTTATTTTTGTAGTGTATGCAGTAAAATAAATTCTGCATTGTTTTGCAGAACACAAGCATGTCCAAGATTGCAAAGAGGAGACGGAGGACATTGCTATTAGTGAACAACCTCAGGTACGTGGAGGAGGATCTTCTGGAGCTGCCGAGGCAGGGAAACGGTCATCTGCAGAGATGGGACCTGACACAGACCAGTCCACTAGCAGCAAGAGAGTCAGGGTGTCTAGTGAGGTAAATGAAGCTCAACTCATGATTAAAACAATATCTTATATGTTATTACACATCCTTGACTGACATTTATTGTGTCTAGATGAGGCGGCACTTGATAGACGAGAGCAGCAGGATTGAACCTCTTTGCCTCACCACAACCGGAGAGAAGAGAGACTGCATCCAGGAGAAATCTAGAGTCTCCTACAGAAAGCCTCTCTTCAGCATCTCCCACCGAATCTCGGAGAAGAGGAACACCCCGAATCTGGAGCAGCAGGCAAATCTTGGCAGCTTGAATCAGCTCAACAATATGCTCTCATCCAAGCTCCAAAATCCAGAGCAAAATGGCCCAGCAGAGACCATCCCCTCCACAGACACTTTAGGCCAAGCTTCCACAGCGGATTCCAGCCTTTATCCACTGATTGAGAAAATGTTTTTCATTCTCAACACTCTGAATTCAAGCATGACGCAGCTGCACAGTAAAGTGGACTTGCTGACGCTGGAGGTCATGAGGATAAAGAAGCAGATCAAACCGGCTGAGATGGTGACAGAGTTCCAGCCTCCCCCCGAGTATTTGCTAACCAGCGATGAATTGAATCAGCTGATGGAGCAGACGTCAAGTGCTGGGGAACTGGGCTGTCGACTGCTCGTGCATCTGTTCCCGGAGCTGTTCAAAGCCAGGGAGTGCTCTCACGACTGCATGGCGAGCAAGAGAACGCTGGAGTCTCTACATCTGCAGCTTATTCGAAACTACGTCGAGGTGTGCTACCCCACGGTTAAAAACAACAGCGTGTGGCAGGAAGAGTGCCTCCTCCAGATTAATGACTTTTTTAATCGCTTCTGGGCGCAGAGGGACATGGAAAGTGCCCGGCTGCTCAGGAAGCAGGCGGTCACAGCTGGTGGCGTAAAAGCTGAGCAGCCTCAAACCTTTCGTTTCATTAATGAACAGGGTCAGGAGGAGCACATATCTCTAGATCACCAACAGGGCAGCCTGGCTGGTTCAGATGTCGGGTTTGGTACACAAGCCACAGAGGAGTTGGATGAGTTCTCCTCCCCAGAAGACTTTGTTGTTTTCCTAATTCACCGTCTCTTCCCTGAAGTTTTTGAAGAGGGGAAAATACCAGAAGACTGTGGCAATTTTAGTAGTGTGGGACAGCTAATTCTGGACTCTGACAAGATGGACATAATTAGAAAGTATATGGAAGCGAATTTCCCTGATGTGCCTGAGGACAGCTGGCTGCAGGTGTGCATTCAGCATATGGAAGACGCACTTGAGGGTCCTCACAGTAACGGCAACGGAAGTGAACCGGACAACATCAATGAGGAGGGCTACGAACTGGCCAGTTTTCCTGAAGATGTTTCAATTATCAAGGTTCCAGAAGTGAGTGAATATGAAAGACCCAGTCGCAAGACTAAAAAGTCGCTGCTCACGCCTGTAGATTTTGACAATCTGGAGATTCCTCTGCCTGACTTTACTGTTCCCCAGGAATACATCCTGTCCAGGGAACAGCTCAAGAGCAACTATGAATGTAGCTTGTCCGTTGGGAACTTTGCGTCTCGGCTGCTGGTGCTCATGTTTCCTGAGCTCTTTACCTACGAGAACGCTAGAAAGCAGTATAACTGCAGCGGTTCTCTTGGAAAAAAGCAACTCGACCCCGTTCGCGTAAACCTGATCCGTCATTACGTGCAGTTGGTCTACCCCCGGGCCAAGAACGACAGAGTGTGGATGTTGGAATTTGTTGGCAAACTTGACGAGCGGTGCAGGAGACGTGACACGGAGCAGAGGAGATCCTACCTGCAGCAGCGCAAAGTGTACGGTCAGGAGACAGAGCAGGACTTTCTCTGCCAGCTGAACCAGCTCCATCCTGATAACGGCAGACAGGATCCAGATATTCCGTCTTTACCTCCCGAGAAAAGTAGCAAAGACTTCTGCAAAATCCCCCTTGATGAGCTGACTGTGTCCAAACCAGATTTCCCTGTTCCCTCCATCTACCTGCTCTCTGATACCGAGGTACGGGAAATTGTCCAGCAGAGTCTCTCTGTTGGGAACTTTGCTGCCCGCTTGCTGGTGCGCCTCTTCCCCGAGCTCTTCACCCACGAGAACCTGCGGCTGCAGTACAACCATTCAGGCGCCTGCAATAAGAAGCAGCTTGACCCTGTTCGACTGAGACTGATCCGTCACTACGTGGAAGCCGTGTATCCTGTGGATAAGATGGAGGAGGTGTGGCACTACGAATGTGTGCCAAGCATTGACGAACGCTGCCGGCGCCCCAATCGCAAGAAGTGTGACATTCTTAAAAAGGCCAAGAGGTCAAGCACTGTGTCCTAGTTACAGTACTCTGCAGTTACCCAACACTTTCTGTCATAAAAACAGTTGCACAGTATATAAGCTGAAATCGCATCGTTGAACTTCTACACACTGTCCTCTGTAGGAAGAAGCCAAGCTGTTGCGAGTTTCTTTAGTAGTATTCTTACTCATATTTTACCTTTTTGGCTACAGCAGTAGATGTTCTAGTTTATGTAGTCTTTATTATTGTTCGATAAAAAAGTTACAACCGCTCCTATTTATAAGCCAAACATGTCATAGCTTCTCTAACATACTCTGTTGATAAATGTTGTAGCCTTATAACAATAATAATGATAGTAGCTAACAGCATAGATCACACATTTGCTCTATGAACAGAAATCAAATCACAAGGACGTGATATATTTCCATCGCAGTTACTGATGTAGCATCGTGCCACCACTGTTTTAATAACTATGTGCTTATGTTAAGCCTTCTTATAGAAGTTTATATTATAAAGATAATTTAACATGACAATGGCTCATGATAACCAGTTTCTAATAAAACCACAGTTATAAATGTGACATACAATCACAATGTTTTACATAATCGCACCAGAGCAAGTTCAACATACAGAGCATAGCCTTTCTTTATCTGGTTTCACTTATTTTTCAACTTGAAAAATCAACCCAATCACATGACATTGGAGACATGTTGAAGTCTGTTGGCAGATGACTGATTTTTATAAAGAAAGATAAAAATGTGATTTAAGGTTAAAAGCAACAAATTCTGCAGACAAATTAGCAGTGTGTGTGTGTGTGTGTGAGAGAGAGAGAGAGCGCTATTAAACGTGTGCACTTTAAGTGCTTTGGTCAGAAAGACTTGCTGTGTTAATAACATTAGCAAAATGTCAACATTATAAGTTAATAGACTTGAGTGTCTTGGACTGAACAGGCTACACGGTGGTACATGGAGCATTTCTGCTCTTAGCACTCAAAAGCCACATTCACACAGTGCTTTATTCTATACCTTTAAGTGCTATCACATGCAGATGCACCAGGGACAATTTAGGGTTCACAACATTGCCCCAGGACACTGATTTGCAGCCCACCTGTCGCCCACCAGTGCTCCATCTCCTGAGCCACAGGCATCCAGCTCTTAGTTCCATCATTAACATAAGAGAATCAGATGAATTGCACTTTTATTCCATTAAATTAATGTTGAGATGTGCATGAGACAGTTTTAGTTTTCATTTTTTCCCCAAGAGAATAAATTAGAGCTCCAAAAGTACAAATAAGGGGTCCTGTTTCAAGAATCATATAAAGTGCTTGTTTCCAGCCAACAGGATTAAAGCGGGATATTTCTTACTCATGCTTATAAGAAATCTATTGTATATAATATTAAATACAATAACATTTCTTTATTAATATTTGGGGATATTTAATAGAAATTTAAAGTTATTTATTTATTCCTGTATATTAAGTGTTGGCAGTTTCAGTTCTGAAACCATGAAAACACCACACAGCTTTCCAAAAAAATAAAAAAAAACACAAGGACACAAATGGTGAAGTCTAAACCCTCACAGTGCACCTTTATTGGGGGAGTGTCACACTATAGAAGGGAGAAGTACACATTTAAACAGTGAGAGTTGTTAGCTCTGCACAACATTTTTGTAATCCATTCTACATCCACCTCGTTGGAGAGCCACTCAGTGCTGTTGACCTCACAGGCCAATGGCATTACAGTCAGTACGGTCTTAGGCAGATTCAAGGTTTAAAGGCCTCCTCCCTGGGAAGCTCGAGACATTTCCAGCGCCTTATGACAACTTTGTGCTTTTCAGTGTTACCAGGGTCAGTAAAAACCCTTCTGAGGATAACTCTCATCAATGTAACAGTGTTCGTTTCTGGGTTCTCTGACAGGACCAGGTCCAGGGTGTCCCCGAGTTTTACCTGAGAAAAGAACAAAATATGAGGAACACTGGATTACTTAATTCGTGCACTGTCGTAAGCAAGCAGCACTCACCGTTTTACTTTTCTTGATGAGTTTCTGTCCGTTAAATCTGAGCTTGTTGTTGTAGAATGCATCTTCAATTTTACTGTGACAAGACAGAAGCACGTTAGACTCTGGTATAATGGCGACAAATGTTGTGAAGTCCCTACTGTTTGCAGTTTTTGCGTGTGTGTGCCTTCTTTCTATGCAATTGCGGCATTGAGGTATGGTCTGTGCCTCAGATGCACGAGGGAGAGGTGGAGCTGGATGGTTGAGATTGGGGGGCCAGTTTGGGGAGAGAGGCACACCTATCGTGTGGCTGCCAATTATTCTCTTTTCTTATATAGTAGTTGTGAGACTGGAGAAGAAGGAAGACAAAGAGTGAAGCACAGTGGCAGAAATGCTCAATTGCTGGGCAATCAGTGAAGCAAATTTAACTGTGTAGAACTAAAGTCTTCCCCTCTTTGTGGATACTATGGAGAACCTGCTACAGTGATTAAAGGGAAAAACAACATAAAGTTTCTTGATGAGCTCACAGTGTGCCACTAGAACAGTTTGTGGCACACTGTGAGCACCCTGGCACTGATTCTCCACGCCATTTCCTTATTTTCTGTTTTGATTATGAAGTATGGAGGAAAGAGTGCAAAATCCTGTTTATCTTTAGCAGCAACTTAATCACTTATCAACACCCACCCAGCCTTAGATTCTTATGCTGACTCACTTGCGTGCAATATCCAGGCCAGCTTTTATAATGACATCATAGCGGAAGGACTGAACATATTTCTCCATGTCTTTATAGTCCTTGGGTAGATTTGGGTCCGAATCTTCATAATCGCTGTCCTCTGCGTCTTTATCATCCTCATCTTCCTCCTCATCCTGTGCACTTGAAGCACCTTTCTTCTTGTTGCTTTTAAACCTCAAATGATGAGCAGACCAACACCTGAGAGCGTCTCTTCCACGGAAAGCAGGCCGGTGACAGCCAGGTGTCACAGGGAAGACCGAGTAGCCGCACAGCTGGCGTGTATGAATGGTCCTGGGACACCATTCGGTCTGCCTCAGTCCATATCCAGTAGCTAGCAGGTGGCGAGGGCTCAACCTTCCAAGCTGCCTCATGGCAAGAGCTTGCACCACCAAACTCTGCATGTTTGTGCTCCACCCAGTCACTGAAAGGAAGGAGGAGATTGTCAAAACAACAACAACAACAAAAAGGTTCAGTTAATTAATTAATATGGATTCAATATAAAGAGCCAAGGTTCAAGAACAGGACTCACGATTTCTGTCTTTTCGCTTCATGATCGAGTGATATCACAATATCTATTAAATTTAGAAAACAAAAATAGAACCACTTTGAATTCATCTTTATTTTTTGTGTGTTTTGGATCATCTTTGCAAATTCAGTTAGAATAATGACAAGTTTAGGGAGGCTGACAGGCTGCATATGTTGTGTTATCATCTTCACACAGCAGAACATCTGCCTCCTCACCTGATCCATAATTTTACACACACTTTTTTAAACTGCTGAACATAAATTCAGATCAGCTGGATTTACTGTAATCTTCAGAATAAAAGCATCAATTTATTTCAGGCTCGGCTAACGTAAAAAAAAAAAACTAATTTCAATTATTTTAGTTTAATAAATAAGAAAAGGATCAAATGCTTCTTCTTGAACTAATTGACCGGATTAAAGGCAATGCTTAAGCTATACTATTTTAGTCGGCATGCGTTTGTTTATTCCGGAAGTACTCAGTAAGAAGACGTTCTTTGGTCGTTGCTGACCTCAGATGTGTTATGCTCTCACTATAGCGGGCACATTTTATATACATCTCCTGCTTTTCACACACTTTAATGTCATAATTGTTACCAGTTGCTGTCTCCGCTCAATGTTGAGGTTAAAGTTGAAGCCAAGCGGACGCAGATACGGGCGGTTAGCTAGCTTTACTTTTCCTCCGCTGAGCTCGTGGACTCATTACTTCAACCTAAGCGTGACCCAGCCCGAGCTTCGTGACTATCAAACGTGGTACAAACCGTTTTTATCCAATGAAAACTTAACCACGAGTTTCCTATCACGCTGCAGGACACTCACCTATGGAATAACCTTTCATAGCTTCTTACTGTACTTCGTCGTGTCCGCTGCCGTGGAGTAGACGTGTGGTCGCCGATTTAAATATACTGCCTCCTACGGCACCGGTGGATTATTACATGTATGGCCGAGGCAAATGGCAGTGAAGGAATTTAAACGCAAAATGGTTCAATCTGGGAAAGATCACGTGTCCTTTTTTTCAGGAATCTATAGATTTATTTTTTAAAAATGAAAAACTTGGGCAAACAACTCCGGGATGAGTAACCATGAAATGAATTAAACATTAAAGTTTTATTCATTTAATAAAAAGAATATAGACATCGTTTTGTGATATGTGGCATTCTTAAAGTAGACCATACAGCTCTGTCCTAAATTAGGCCAATGAAGATTTGATTACTCACCAAACACTGTGCACCACTGTTTGCAAAACTCAAATCTGGGCATGTTGGAAGACATTTATGCTCCATTTAATCAACCCTGAAGCCACTCTCAGTTGCTTTTTTGATATAATAACGGTAAAAGACATTCCAGCTTCAACTAAAATATAACAGTAATGTGTAATTTACCACAGCAACTTAGATGTCTCTTATAAATAGAAGGCATTGTCATAATGTTGCAGTTGTTGGTCATCAGACCAGGCAAGTTTTCCAGTCTTTGGTGTTCAGTTCTGGTGATTCTGTGTGAATTAGTCTTAGTTTCTAGTGTGGTCTTATGGTGCTGTAGCCTATCCGGTTTTGATGTATTGTTCATTCAGAGTTGCTTTTCTACAAACCTTTATCGCAATGAGCGGTTATTTGAGTCACTGTTGCCATCCTCTCAACTCGAAGCAGTTTGGCCATTGTCCTCCATCTTCTGGCACCAACAAAGCGTTTTCTTCCTGCATGTTTTCTCTTTTCAAACCATTCTCTGTAACCCAGGAGATGACTATGCGGAAAGATAAGCAGTTTCTGGAATACTCAGAGCATCCTGTCCGGCACTAATTACTGTAAAAATCACTTAAATCAGCTTTCTTCGCCATTTTGTTGCTCAGTGTGAACTTCAGCAGGTCATTTTCAACATGTCTTCATGCCTAAATGCACTGAGGTATTGTCATGTGGTTGGTTGATTGGATATTTGCATTAACAAGCAGTTGAACAGGTGTAGTAGTGATTGTATGTACAAGGTGGATGTAGTCTCTCTAAAGTTAACCAGATTTTTGAAGATTCAACTTTTGCATTTTGGCAATTTGCCCGTCTTTTGGTTATCAGCCAGTCTGCTTTGCCAGAAATTCACACATTATTAAATAAAATTGAAACTTAAAAGCAACTTTAAATAAACAGGAATTTTATCACAAGGATGGATAAACATAAGTAGCAATTTGTTACACTTTATGAATTAGTTTATTTGTTTATTTGTTTATTATTTGTTATTTCTGGAGCTTTTAAAAGGATTTGAAGGTATTTAATGAAACAAAACCTTCTTTCTTTTCTTGATTTTTCACAGTTTTGTCTCTCTACAGCTAGGAGGGGGGGCAGGCAAAGGACTAAACGGATCTGAGAATACAAGAAAGCAACATTTGTTTAACTGTACATGGGTGTGACCCAGACATTTATTGCAACTTTTATTTTTCCAGCATAAGATAAGTTGAAATACATATTCTAAAAAGTAATTAAGTTATTTATTCAGCCCATTTGGTTATAGTGACATTTATGACACTTTTTTTTCTACAAGGTAATTTACACCAACATTCAGCTCCACTACAATTCATAATGTCTATAGTGTCACTTCCATCAAGTGCATAATAATATGAATGTCACTACATTATTGAAAACAATGTATGAATATGGAGGGCCAAAACTGACAGGATTAAAATTATAAAAAAAATAAATAAAAATTCAGTAAATATGCCACTAAATGCCACAAAAATAAATTTTATATTTTTGATTTTTTTATTTGATCCTATGTTAATTTTACATTTTCTTTATTAAAATAATTTATGCATTAATATGTTTATTTCTCCCCAAATACATTCATTTTGTGTTTTTACAATTTTTTATGCATTTCTGCTTCATTGTACATATAAGAGGGCTTAGCTGACCTATTTTAAATCCTTAGTGACTAAGGCTTATTTAAACATTTATTTACAAAGGTAAAAGGTTCACCTCATGACTGATTTTGATTCATAGCCAACTTATTTGCAAAAGAAAGCAGAAATGTGGAAAGAAATTTGAAAAGAGAATACAACAATACAGTTGTTTGGATATAAAAAAAAACACAACTAATGCTTAAAGTAACTTGTGCTATTTGGGAGGCATTTAATGGCATTTTAATTTATTTAAGAAGTAATTTATTTTAAATTTTTGGCTGTTTTGGTCCTCCATAGGGAACAAGCTGTATTGTGCCACATTGAATACAACATTTTTTATATTAAAAAAAAAAGAGCATGTATTATAAAGTTTGTATAATGTGTAAACATAAGGGCATTTACATCCTTGCATATACTAACTGTAAACTCAGAAGAGTCACATATCCTCCACATGACAACATCCAAAGTCTTTCAGTAACATGGTGGCATATCAGTACATGCTGGACAGCGAGATCACCATTTTACAGATGAAAAATGGAGCATTATTCCTTTACTATCAACACATAATGGTACAGAGTATATTGTATATGCTGGTGGTTTACATTCATGGATATGGTTTTACCACTGTGTCTCAGCAGGAGGAAATCATGCGAAAACAGGCATGGATTTGATGATCTTATGATGTTTTTTTTGCAGCTAAATCCACACTCACCTGCTCACATGTACTGTGATAAACCAGTCTCTATCTTTTATGTCCCAATGATGGATGTAATGATGTGTATTTGTACCACAGTTGCCGGCAGGTTTCATCATGGCAGTAGGCAGCAGAAAAGTCCAATTTTATGCGTAATGCTTGATTGAGTTTTCATGATGCGTTTTAGTCTGTCAAGGTAAAGGCTCATAGGACTAGACAGTGTTAGTGCGCCCACATTTTTTCATTTTCTGGGTCAGTCAAGACAAATTAATCGCATGTTAAAGCCACTAAAGGAAAAAGAAAAGTCCACCTGATTCTGTTTTCTCTCTTATTTTCTTCAAGATGGCCAAACTGTTAATTCCAACATTTACATCCGAGGTTAGAAGGAAAGCACCAACTGTAAACATCATGTTAATGTGTCAGTCAATCAACATCCACAACAGTCTGGAGCTGCCACATAGCACCAACGCCCAACAGTCAATTACAAAGAAATCCACTAAAGAAGAAGAAAAAGAAGCAGAGATGCACCAGGATGCAACAAAACCACAGGACCGGCTGTTAGTAGGGCATGAGTCTGAACTTCTCTCAGTCTGAACAAATGCCTCACGCTTTCTAACATCCTTAGGTCACTGTCTGCTGAAATTAAGCTTATACCTGTTGTCTGGAGTTAATAAAAGGCCTTCTGGATAATGTAGGAACAAACAGATGATTTAAAAAGAATTTACAGATATGGTTTAACAGTGAGTGAGAATGTCCAAGATTTAAATTGTCACTTGAAGTCAGAGGTTTCCACTTTGGGATGTGCACCAGCACAAACTGGCGATCCTCCATTTGAGATTTGTTTTAACAGTTATTGCTGTAGTTAGAAGTTAAATTTGTAGAAGCTGCTCCATAATGACTCACTAAATGAACGTGAGATGTTTAAACCTGTCCATGTGGGACCTCTGAGAAAGTTCCTATGAGGTATCTGCAGCCTTAGTTTCACATGCACTGTAAAAGCTGTAGCGATGGTGTGCTTTGTAACAGTCTGCGTCTTCTTGGTTTTTCCTGGAAGCCAAGCAGATATGATTTGTTTGTGTGTGTGAGCTTATCATGGGATGCCACTTTGTTCTCCGCTCACTGACCGCTGTTATTGCTTTGGTGATTCACACATTCAGGATTCAGGCAATTGTTTCTTACAGCATCCACTACGCCCTGTTTTTGAAATGCTACAGAAATGCCGCTGTGACTGCATATCATAAAGAGGTCTCCACGCAGGAGCCATTTCTGTGGAAAGATCTGTGGTTGTGGCAGTTCTCACTGCAGTGGACAATGAGCACCGGGTAACAAAGTGCATCCTCGTAGTCCGGGGGCTCCTCGTCATCTGTGGTGAGGCGTTCCGATAGGCAGCGGGTATTTTCACTGGGGCTCACCTGGTCGTCTAGGCTGCCGCTCCTCCAGAAGCAGCTGCGCTGGGAGCCATAGCGCCGGGCCAAGGAGAAGCGGCTGCTGCTGAAGGGGATGCGGGAGCTGGCACCGGTGCAGATGCTGAGGGCGCTTCTGGAGAACACTGAGGAGCAGCTAATGGCTCTGTGGCAGCGCTCGCAGTTCTGACGAAGCCCACTGAAGCTGGAGGGGCACTGGGCGAGGTCCATGAGACCAGCCTCTGAGTAACTGGGAACCAGCTGCTGGTTGGAGCGAATGTGCCACTCCAATTCTGTGCTGTCAATGGTGTTAACTCGAGGGATACGGCGCCAATAAGGCCGATCGTCGCAAGGGGTAACAGGGAGGTAATCGTGACCGAAGAGCTTTTCAACACGATAGTGGACGTATGCAGTACGATACTCTGTGAAGACTCTGAGAGGCCAAGAGAACGTGAGGAAGGAGGCAAACCAGAAGACGTAGTGGGACAGATACCAAGGGTGGTGCTCCGGGTCACAGAGCACCAAGACATACTCCTTCAGGTCAATGTTCTTCAGGTGCATGCCCTCTCTGGCTTCCATGTAGTCATCCAGGCCCTCGTTGTCGGTGAAAAACCTCGCCCTTTGTGTGAGATAAGAATTCTCGGACTCCACGTTGGCAAAACTGAAGCACTTAGTGAAGCGCATCTTTGTCAACGCAGACTTCTCCAAGCCAAGCAGCTGTTTGGAAACATCTTTGACACCACAGTGGCTGTAGTCAAATTCTGCTTCTGCCACGTGGGTGTTGACACGCTCATGGTAAACCTGAGTGCTCGTGTAGGCGTCTCCGTTGCGGTATCGCGTGACTTGTCGAGTTCGGCGCACATAGTGATAGCTGATGGCCTTCCACCAGATGCAGGGCTTAGCCTGCTGCATCCTCTGGATGCGCTCGGAGATGCCCTCCACGTCCACTTTGTGCTGCAGCTCATTCTTCACGTGACAGTGCCAGCACTCGACTAGGTAAACTAAATAGAGCATGCCCAGTAGGGCCAAGGGGATGTAGATGTAGCCATCAGAACAGGGACTGTCATGGTACATCATGGATTTCCCTTTGAAGTCGCTGTCGAAGGTGAGGCGGGTCACCTTGGTGATGTGACACCAAACCATGGTTCCCATGCAGCCATACATGAGAACGGAAAGGAGTAGGCATTTCCAGAAACTCTCCCGACATAAGGACTTGCTTAGAGATTGCTTCAGCGGTCTTTGCTGTTGAGTGAAAGCACAAACGTAAGAAGAAACGTTTTAAAAACTGATCAGTAGAGCAGGGCGATATGACCAGAAATATTTATCACAATATACATTTGAAAATTTGCGATAACGATATAACTGACACTAGACAAAATACTTTACAACTCCATAACTTTATTAGTGCAAAACAAAAAAACATCAATGTATTTTCACTTAAACAAGCAGCTGATTTTTATGTGCATTAAAGTTCTATAAAAATTTAACAGTGCAAATGCAAATTCCTCGCTGACAGTTTAACCAAAAGGCATTTCCAGTGGAAACTGGCCGACATATCCTCAGCATAACCATGTATAATATCCACAAAACTTAAAAAGAGGTTATACACACACAATACGGTAATATTATGTTGAAGCACAGTACGTATCACTCAGCGAGGCGCCTGCCTAATATAGCCGTAATGCTCCGACAATCCATCAAGCGGTGCGGCTTCGTAGCTTAGCAAAGTCGTACTGAAACATTTGACAGATTTTCGAGCGCCGTGTACATAAAATCGTTTCAAGGTCAGTAAACACAACCAGAATTCATACATAAGGCACACGGGATTATAAGGGCCACTGTTGATTTTCAGAAAAATCAAAGGATTGATTTTAAGTGTGCCGTATTTTCCAAACAACACGGTAATAACGACGGCCCGCTAGCATGCTCTACCAAAAATAGAGCTTTGTTGTGTATCTGATGGACCAAAGCTAAACCAGTTCCACACCACTGAAGTTGCAGCATTTTTACAAACCAATTCTGGTTCATCCGTTTCATTCAACGATCCAGTTTAGGTCCTCCATATGTAAACACCACAGACTGCCAGTAGCTGTCAAATGCAGAATCGTGTTTTGATCGTTTGCTATCTGACTATTTTTGTTAGATTAAATATCAGAAACGTTAATAAAAGCTTTAGAAAAGAGGAATTTCTGATTAAATTGAAATATGTAAATAAAGTAAAAGCCCGGCCTTTATCATTTCTAACTGTGTTCCTCAGTGAACCTGACTGGCGTCGTCCGTACCTGCTGGGTTTGCGTTTCTGGTTTGTGTGGCAACAAATAAATTATGTTGCCAGTGTGAGTTATTTCTCTTTTAGCCAGCTTGTGCTTTTTTCTGTTATCTCATGTGTATTATTGTGGCTTTTCCTTCCTTCCTTTCCACTTCTTTCCTCCCTTCATGTTTCCTAATTGTGCCTTGATCCCCCAGTCAGTCCTTTGTGTAGCCCCCTGTCAGTTGATCTGCTTTACGGTGTTTTTGCATGCTTTGATTGCAGCTGCTGATTAATAACTGCGACATTGTTCAATCTTTCGCATAATTAGACCAAAATAAACAACAGTCACAAACCCTTGCAAGCAGCACTGGGGTTATGGTTGAAAAAAAACAACAAGATAATTATGTAAATTGTCAGATGAAGTATGCAGCACTTACATGATATAGAAAAATGTTGCCACACACTTTCAGACAATAAAAGTGCCTTTTTGCTTTTTACTTTTAGTGGTACAGAGGTTTATCATTGAGGCTTTATCCTCTGAGGTGCAGAGTGCGGGGGAGACTTCTTTACACCCTTTGCACATCTGGTGTCGATAAGTGCACATAAGGCTCCCAGAAACAGGGAGAACAGGTGGCAGTCCTCTGCAATTCTGCACTTTTAACCTTAAATCTTAAAATGGAAGAGTCAATTTTATATTTCACCTAGTTCTGAAACAGTCACACTAGCACGTTTCAAATTATCTGATATTATTATTAGACAAAGATAACCCAAGTAAGACACACAGAAAAAAAAACATAAAGAAGAGTTAAATTTCATTCATCACACCCAGACCTGATTACTGTCCAACCTGTCGAATCAAGAATTTACTTAAACAGAACCTGTCCAACAAAGTGAAGTAGGCTAAAAGTTGACAAAAAGCAACACACTGTGCCACGATCTAAAGAAACTAAGAAAAAAAATCATTGACATGTGTGAGTCTTAAATGGTTACATTGTCATTTCTGAGGCTTTGGGACTCCAGTGAATCACGGTGAAGACCATTATTGATAAATAGAGAGAATTTGGAACAGTGGTGAACCTTCCCAGGAGTGGCCAGCAAACCAAAATAACCTCCAGCGTCCAGTGACAACTCATCCAGAAGGTCACAAAAGTCGAAAATCGAAATAACTGCAGGTCTCACTTTCCTCAGTTAAGATCAGAGGTCATGAATCAACAATAAGAAAGAGACTGGGAAAAATTGAGAGAGCCCGAGGAGAAAAGCACTGAGAAAACACAAGGGCTTGTTTCACATTCACAAAAAAAAACAAAAAACATTAATGATCCCCAAGACTTTGGGAAAAATTATTCTCTGGACTAACGAGACTTGCTGTAATTGATGGAACAAGAAAAGCTGAAGGAGAATGTCCGGCCATGACTTCATGCCCTGAAGCTCCATCACCGTTGGGTTATGCAGCATGACAATAATTTGCAACAGACCAGCAAGTCCACCTCAATCAACCCTTCAATGTGGCTGAATTAAAACAACAGTGCAAAAATTCCACCACAGTGATATGACAAACTCATTGCCAGTTATCACAAATGCTTGATTCTGCCAAGCTGGCACAGCCATAAGATTTAGTTTTCACACAGGGCTATGCAGGTTTGGATAGCTTATTTTTCTTAATAAATAAAATTATCATCTAAAAACTACTGCATTTTGCATTTAGCCAGGTTATTTTTGTCTAATATTAAAATGTATTGGATGAGCTGAGACATTCAAAAATAGAAAAAGAAACCATTGAGGGGCCAACCACTAAACAGTACTGCACCCTTTTGGGCCTTAAAAAGGTATATAGTTGTCTTGAAGTCTAATAATTAGCTTAATGGGTGCAGATGTGTGTTGATTATGATTACAATTATGTAATTATTGCATTGGATGAAAATTCCTTAAGAAAGAATGGATGTTAAATCTAACCCTAAACGGATCCCAGCCAAACTGATGGATGTTATTAGGTCACTGTCTCGTTTGCAGTTGACCTGCATCTCTGCTGACTGATAACTGCAACGTCTGTGGATGTTTTGGATAAAAGTATTACCAAAAGGGTAAAACACACACGGATCAGACATTTCTGTGCAAAGAAAATCAATCTGCAAACAATAAGAATAACAGGATATTCCGTCCATGGTCAGGTTCACAGGCCCGCTGCGGCACACGGGAGGTGAAAAACAGGTAAAGACGCTGCCTGGCTGATTCCCAATCACATATCCTGCAGTTTCCTCTAAAATAATCAATGCATGCTACAAGATTATAGAATTCCTTTCTATATCAGACTGTGGAACAGTGGCATGTCTGTAACACCAAATTCCCGTCAGATTATCCACCTGCAGCGTGTCACAGCCTGCACAGCACGCACATGGGCAAATTAAAGCTCCGCGACAAGCTCTGACAAACAGACCGTAACAAAAGGCATTTGCTGTGCCAAAAAAAAAGAATTGCCAGAAAATTCTACCTCCTCTCTGGTGTCTTCCTCGAAAACGGTGGTGGTGCTGCTTTCACTCGCTGTCGCAGCCGATGCTGGAGGAGACATGGTGCTGGGCAGCTACTGGTAGTGATGACAGGGCGTGGAGGAGGAGGAAGAGCGAGAGATTTCACCGCCTTTACTCCACAGCGACCCTCAAATGAGACTCGTCACATCTGCTGTCGTTTAGAGGCATTTAGAGGTGAGCCGACGGGGACCGGCTGATCGGTGAAAGACAAAATAAGAGCATCTGTACCTTCCCCGTGCATAAGAAACGAAAATCAATACGCGAGGGTGTTTCTACAGGAACTCCCACCTCCTGCTGTCTACAGCTGTCAGTGCCGCAGTAACATGATGGGAGATGTGCTATATTAGCTGGTCGTCGTTACTGAAGGAGCGTGCCCTGCCCCTCGGGGTCCGCTGGGTGCGCAGGAGGCGGCCGTAGAGCTGGCGGGGTCGCTGTCCATGGTGCTGACTGAGGTAGACTGAGGTACCGGGAGATGTTGTTGCATAAATCACTTAAAGGGAAAGTCCGACCTAAAATGTGCCGCCTCACTGATTATCAACATATGGAGCAAAAATAAAGTTATTTTTACTTTAACAAAGTAATCTGGTCACTCTTTAGGCTTAGCCACTGGTTTTATTTGGACGGCTTTATTGTTCATAGTGTTGTCGTGATCTCTGGTTACTTAATATGAATGAGTTTTGACTTAATATGAAGTTTTGGACTCTCCTGTTTGTTAATTTGTTGTTTGTTGATGATACTGCCAAAGGGAACCATGTATAATTATGTTTACATAAACATGCTTCCCTTAGGCAGCATCATTAGAAGACATAGTATACATTTTCACTGCTATGCAGATGACACCCGACTTTATCTATCCATGAAGCCAGGTAACACACACCAAATTGTTAAACTGCAGGAATGTCTTAAAGACACAAAGACCCGGGTGACCACTAATTTTCTGCTTATAAATTCAGTTAAAACTGAGGTTGTTGTACTCAGCCCTGAAAATCTTAGTAATATGCCCTCTAACAAGATACTTGCCCTGGTTTGCATTGCCTTGACCTCCAAACTGCAGGCTTGTTTGTTGTTCTTAAAGTATTTAAAAGTAGAATTGGAGGCAGAGCCTTCAGCTTTCACTGAGCTTTTATTCTCTTCTGTGGAACCAGCTTCCAGTTTGGATTCAGGAGACAGACACTATCTCCAAAGGCTTAAAACTTTAATTTTTGGGGCTGGATCAGGTGACCCTGACTCCTCCCTTAGTTATGCTGCAATAGGTGCAGGCTGCTGGGGGAGTCCCATGATGCAGTGAGTGCTTCTTCTTTAGTCACCTTTCTCACTCACTATGTGTTAACAGACCTCTCTGCATTGAATCATACTTGTTATTAATCTTTGACTCTCTTCCACTGCATGTCTTTTATCCTGTCTTCCTCCCCTCACCCAAACCGGTCTCTGCCTGGTTCTGCTGGAGGTTTCTTCCTGTTAAACAGGAGTTTTTCCTTACCACTGTCACCAATGCGCTTGCTCATAGGGAGTCATGTGATTGTTGGGGTTTTCTCTGTTGTATTATTGCAATATAAAGCGCCTTGAGGCAACTCCTGTTGTGATTTGTCTCTGTTTAAATAAAATAAAATTGAATTGAACTGAACTGAATTGAGTTGGGTTCCTGCTTTGTTTTTATGGTTGTTCTGTTGATGTGTTTTAGTTTTTGTGTTGTTTGGGGATATTAAACTCCAGTATTTGAAGTTGTCAACTTGACCTAATTACAGTTCCAACATGCTTCACATCTAATTGTTTCATTTCCTGTTATACTTTGACAGTTTTCCCCTGTGTCCTTCTGTCTGATTATCCTCACCTGTGTCTTGTTCCCCTCCTCTTTCTAACTTATAATTGGCTTGGATTAGAGATTTTTTTTTTTTTTGTTAAACAAATATTCTGCTTTCTGTGTTTGTATTTGGCTCCTAACTTCTACCTGATGTTTTCTGATGTTGTGTTTTGGGTCCTTGTCTTGGTTTTCTAATTCTGGGTTATGAGGTAGATTTTATTATACAGACTGAAAAACCCTCTGTTTCCTTTGTGTGCCTGTATCTGTTTATCCATCCAGTCTCATTTTTCATTTGGTTATTTATTGTTTTACTTGTTTTACTGTGTGTAGTTGTCTCAGCCTTTTGCCTCCTTTGTGATTGTTTCCTTCTGTGTCATGTTTCACTATTATTCTGTGCATTTTTAATCATTGTTCTTTGTCATATCCTACTCTTGTATCCTTATTTGTTTCTTTCTATCATTCCATTCATTCTCATTGTTTTGTCATCTTTCGTTTGGCTTGCAAACCTCGACCTCCTGCATGTGGATCATCGGGCGCAAGAATCACACACATGTCAAAGAAGTGCAAGTAACAACTGTTTTTTAAAGGGCATTCAGCACACAGCTATCAGGAATCCTATGCACCCAGCACAATATATCTCAGTTAGTCTTTGATACACATGGCACATACACACAAATATAAATGAGACAGAGTCATTAAAATTTGTTCTTTTTCACAGGACTCAGACAGATGGTCTCACATTTGACCACAGAGCACTTTCGTACACAGATGACTTTATTGTTGACTCAGTGACTCAAAGGTGTTCAGGTCCCGTGGTTGCAAAACAAGCACAAATCATACATATTCCACCGCCATTCTTGACAGTTGGTGTGACATGTCTGTGCTGATACGCCGTCTTTGGCCTGTGCCATAAAGTCATGCTGCCATGTTTTGTTTTGTTTTTAGAGAGAAACAGCTTACTTCTCTCTAAAAGCCATACTTCTTCACTTTTTTTCTAACTGTAATGCCATGAACTTTAACCTTTAATATTCTGGGTGAGGCCTGAAGAGTCTGACATGACACTTTGTAGCTTGTGGCATTTTGTTAACTGTGATGGACCGAGCAGTGAAGGAAACTTAGGCACAGGTTAAAGTCCAAAAAAATTATTTTTTATTTAACCCAAAAAACATAATTGGTTAAATCATGCAAAAAGAATCAAGATCTTGAGTCTATAAAAGAGGTCAAAATAACAAAACTCTACTCAAAGTTGACAACACTACTGATAACTCAAACAAACTGACCTAACTTAACGAGACAAAGGGGAAACTTAAATAGTGGCTGATCAGCCCACAAAAACTGGAGAAGGGGTAAAACACACAAAACCTAACTAAACCAAACATAATGAACTCCAATTCCCCCCCATGGTCCCGAGTTATGGCATGAACCAATTTGTAGTCTTCCTTTAAAGCTCGCTCCACCCCTTTTCCACCTCTTGGCTCCTTAATCAAGGGACTGGAACAGCTGCAACTAAGGTAACTCAGAAAACAAAAGATTAATCATACATAACAGTGTAAACTAAAATGTGCGTATTTATTTTAGAATACAGTGTTATGTGGATATGTGAATTAACTCTAAACAAAAACCAGTTATTTATTGTCCTGTAAATTAATTCCTATATTTAAAGAAAGACAAATGTGAATGCGATGTTACTTATAAGCCTCTACACTAACATGGTGGGTATTACCACTGTGTGGCTGTAAGTGCAGCCATCACATTAACACACAGGTGAATCCTCCAGACCCACAAACTGCCAAAACATCTGCTTTTATAAAGGTGGTCACACAGCTGCTGTGAATAAAGTGCATTTGATTATCAGCACCCAGCTTCTACTCACCCTTACTTCCAATGGAAAGTAGAAATAAGTGTATACCTACTTTTTCCAGGACCCTCTAAACATTAAACATTCTTTGAAAAGAAATTAGTTCCATTTCTAGCTTTTCTCAACTTTTGTATATTCAGCTTCATTAAATTTATCTTTACTAGGCATTTCTTTTTTCTGTTTAACTAATTTATGTCTTTTTGATGTGGTTTTTCCCCACTTTTATTTTCACTTCTGTTTCTTTGTTCTATTCTGGAGTCATCAAAGAGAAATGGTAAAAATAAAATACTTTTTATTATTGATTTACATATTTCAATTTAAATATGAATACCATCAGTCACATTACTAATGTTACATCTGTTATACAACGTGTAAAATGTTTTCAAGAACCTCAATAAGCGTTCGAGAAATGTAGTGAACACGGAAGCAAAAGTTTCCAGAAACCATCAAGCATCGAATCTACTGCATGAAAACTCTTATTTCTTTAAGTCTAATAAAGATATTTGTAAGTAAAGCTCATCCTGTGTGCGAGTCATGTGTCATACATGATATGAAGCACATTTAATGCTGGCATTATTACTAAAAAGCACATTTCTTCACATAATTGGGATACATGAAAGAGAAGACTCCATCAAACATCAAAATTATATCACATTCTGGGTCACAATTAAACTTACAACTCACAACAAAAGTAATGTTTGTGTTATGTATGATCTAAAGCTGCCTGTTCAGCTGTTTGGTTCTAATTTCTCTTTACTGAAACGAGGAGAACATCAGTTCAGCAGGATGTTGGAAAATCTTATGGGTCATTTGAAAGGGTTGTGGTGTTACTAAATGACTAAATGTGCTATTAAAATGTACTTTAATGCACTGATAACAGCATTGCAGTACATTATTTCCATACTTGATACTGAATAAATGTAACTGAGCATCAGTCTTTAGTAAAATAGTCTTCATTTTAACCCTCAAACAACTCGTCTATTACTATTTTCACTGCAAAGAGGAGTTGCACAAATAAAATGACATTTTATTTAGACAATCCTATGATTTTTCTCACAAAACAAATTGTCTTTGTTTCAATAACACTAGAAAAATATGTATGTAAGTATATGTAATATACTTTTAAGCAGATTATGTATCATTTAACACCGAACTATGAAATGGTGACTCAATAATACTTTGATCACCGACAAATTACAGTGAAGTTATCACAGTCAGGAGGTTTGTTTTTCATCTTTTGTTACTCCCAGCCTCAAACTCAATCTGTGTGTTAATGTGTTATATGATTCTTTCAGCAGAAAGACTCAAAATTCCCAGATTACTAAAATATCTAAAAATAATAACGGTCAAAATTGGACTCGTAAATATGACATTATTACCAACAAGTCACAAACTACAATAAAATCAAAGCCTATAACGATAAAATAAGAAGAAGATGGGAAAAAAATCATGGCAAGAAATAGTTCTACGGTCAAAAATATCACAAAGGCACATATAAATATAAGGCTGGGGTCATAAATGACTCCACACAGGTCACCTGAAGGCTAAAGAAACAAAAATCACAGAAAAGGATTCTTGACGGAGACAAAACTACAACAAAGTCTTCACCTTTGGGGCTCCTCCTCCCTGATGACCACACTGTCTGAAACCCAGTAATGGTTACTGCTTTTTTCCAGCATTTCTTTTTCTGGTGATGTTGGGATCCTTTAAAGGAATGTTGGCACAAGTGCTGATGCTGAGGGGGCTTCTAAAGAACACTGAGGATCAGATGATGACTCTGTGGCAGCGCTCACAGTTCTGATGAATCTCGCTGAAGTTGGACGGTCGCTGGGCCAGATCCATGAGGTCAGCCTCTGGGTAAGCAGCTGCTGGTTGGAGCAAATGTGCCACTCCAGTTCTGTAACATCAGTGCTTTTAACTCGAGGGATACGACACCAGTATCGTCGATCAACACATGGCGACACAGGTCGGTAATCGTGACCGAAGACCTTCTCGACGCGATAGTGGACGTATGCAGTGCGATACTCCATGAAGACTCTGAGAGGCCAGGAGAACGTGAGGAAGGAGGCAAACCAGAAGACGTAGTGGGACAGATACCAGGGGTGGTGCTTTGGGTCACAGAGCACCAAGACATACTCCTTCAGGTCATTGTTCTTCAGATTCATGTCTTCTCTGGCTTCCATGTAGTCATCCAGGCCCTCGTTGTTGGTGAAAAACCTCGCCCTTTGTGTGAGATAAGAATTCTCGGACTCTACGTTGGCAAAACTGAAACACTTAGTGAAGCGCATCTTTGTAAGCACAGACTTCTCCAAGCCCAGCAGCTGTTTGGAAACATCTTTGACACCACAGTGGCTGTAGTCAAATTCTGCTTCTGCCACCTGGGTGTCGAGGCGCTCATGGTAAACCTGGGTGCAAGTATAACGGCGGTAGCGCGTGACTTGTCGAGTTCGGCGCACATAGTGATAGCTGAAGGCCTTCCACCAGATGCAGGGCTTAGCCTGCTGCATCTTCTTGATGTGCTCATAGATGCCCTCCACGTCCATTTTGTGCAGCAACTCATTCTTCACGTGACAGTGCCAGCACTCCAACAGGTAGACTAAATAGAGCATGCCCAGTAGGGCCAAGGGGATGTAGATGTAGCCATCAGAGCAGGGGCTGTCATGGTACATCTTGGATTTTCCTTTTAAGGCACTGTCGAAGGTGAAACGAGTCACTTTGGTGATGTGACACCAAACCATGGCTCCCATGCAGCCATACATGAGAACGGAAAGGAGGAAGCATTTCCAGAAACTCTCCCGACATAAGGACTTGCTTAGAGATTGCTTCAGCGGTCTTTGCTGTTGAGTGAAAGCACAAACATAAGAAGAAACGTTTTAAAAACTGATCAGGACATATTTATAATCCTATAACCACCTAAACTCTTAGTATCCACAATCTCGTGGTGTATTGTACAAGTCCTCAGGTCCTGTGGACAAAATTCAGCATTTTGCAAATACTAATCCAGCCTGCATTATGTAACTTTGGAAGGAGAAGGTTTGCTTTTTTAAAGAACAGTTTGTATTTTCATTCAGACTGCACAACATTGCAGAGTTTAGGACTGAAATACAGGACTCTGAGATGGCAGATGTGAAAAACTACTTTTACTCCAGGCATGGTAGGCAAACTTCAAAAGTCCAAAGTTCAAACAAACTTAACAACAGTCTGGCCAGAGTAATACAATGGTATCTTACAGGGTAAAAACACTAATCAGGGCTAATCAGGGGAAGTGAGCACAGCTGGGGGGAAACTGGGAGCATGTTAACAGAATCTAGATAATGAGGTAAGATAAATAAAGGCGATTTTATTTATATAGCACAGAAAATAAGGAAAAAAAACAGAAATCCTTGTAGGTTTACAATTCATTAAGGCAGTGAAAACAATGAGATATAAATTTTTTTAAAAGCCAATCAAAATTAAGCAAAACAACAAACTTGAGCGTGGTCCTGTGTGAATAGTAAAGGTAAAGAAAAACTAAAAAGCAAGGCACAAAAGGCAAGAAGAATAGACTTGGCAAAAATATACAAGAGGATGAAGAGGAAGTGTGGAACAAGCAAAGACTCAAACATGACTCTAAACACAAACTAGAAAAGAATGAAATTGGCCACAGAGGCGTTACTACAGTAAAACACAATAAACCTACAATGTAAGAAAAAAAAAACAGAGATTAATAATGAAGAATTCAAAGTTCAAAAAACTCTAAACTTCATGTTTCAAATGAGGAACATGACAAGTATTTCTATTTGTACTTGCTGTAAAGACAAGTTTCATGGTATGGAGGACAAAAATGGCTCAATTTGAGTAATAAAACTATGATTTAAAGTTAACATACATAAAAGCAGATATTAATTTGGTTGAAGAAAACAGACATTAATATGCTGTCAGCTGTTTTGTAATTCTTTTTGTAAAAAACAAAATAGGAAATTAAAAGTATTTATGTTTACCCTTTTTGATCTACGTTTTCTGTCATTTCATTTATTTCTATTTCTCAAAAATAATTCATAAAAACGAGAAACTGTGAGAAAACATTACTTAAAACATGTTTTAAATAAAATGAACAAATTAATAAATAAAATTGAAACTTAAGTGGAAAACTAAATAACAGGAGGATAAGCAGAGTGAATCTGACACCTGTCAGATCATCCACCTGCAGCGTGTCACAGCCTGCACAGCACGCGCGCGGACACAATAAAAATCAGCAACACAGAGAAAAAAGAAAAAGAAAAAAAGGATTGCCAGAAAATTCTACCTCCTCTCTGGTGTCCTCCTCGAAAACGGTGGTGGTGCTGCTTTCACTCGCTGTCGCAGCCGATGGTGGTGAAGACATGGTGCTGGGCAGCTACTGGTGGTAGTGATGACAGGGCGTGGAGGAGGAGGAAGAGCGAGAGATTTCACCACCTTTGCTCCACAGCGACCCTCAAATGAGACTCGTCACATCTGCTGTCGTTTAGAGGCATTTACAGCCGGTGATCGGCCAAAAAAAAGAGCATCTGTACCTTCCAGCTGCTGGGAAACGGGTTAAGACAAGAAAAACAATGCGCGAGGGTGTTTCTATGGGAAATCCCGCATCCTGCTTTCTACGGTTCAGCTGTCAGTGCCGCAGTAACATGATGGGAGATGTGCTGTATTAGCTGGTCGTCGTTACTGAAGGAGCGTGCCCTGCCCCTCGGGGCCCGCTGGGTGCGCAGGAGGCGGCCGGAGAGCTGGCGGGGTCGCTGTCCATGGTGCTGACTGAGGTAGACTGAGGTACCGGGAGATGCTGTTGCATAAATCACTTAAAGGGAAAGTCCGACCATAAGCGAGTCTTAAAATGTGCAGCTCCGCTGATTTTCAATGCAGGGAAGGAAAAACAGAGATTTTCGCTTTAACTGAGTAATCCGGTGACACTTAAAGGTTCCTTGTCGATGTACCGGCTCAAGGTGTCATGGTCCCAGGGTTTTGTTCCATATTCATGACTTTTGATTTCAGTGCTGTTGTGGAGGATTTTTTATAATTATTATTTTTAAGTTTTTGGATTCATGGATTCAGGGTTTTTAGTCACGGTCTTGGGCTTTTGTGTTGTTTGAGAGTTTTTCATTCTTAATACATTTGAGTTCTTATTTTTAAAACTCTTTTTTTTTTCATTTATTATCATTCTGCTAGTGAGTTTAAGACATCATCAAGTCTTTGTTTCCTGTTTTTAACTTTATGATTTTCCAGTTTTGTTATATTGGGTTTTGGGTTTTGATCCTGTGAATTTCAGATTTCTGTGTTTTTGTTTTCCACCATTATAACAAATCTCGTTTTGGCTTCTCCCTGTGTAGGTCTGTATGATGTTTTCCTGCCATGTTCCTTCCTGAAATAGTTCATTAATATTTAGAATGTTTGTTTCATGTCTCCTTGTTTGGTCATTTCCTTTTTTCTTATTGATAGTTTCCTCTTCTCGCTTCTTTTGGGTTTTATTTCCTCCTCTTCTGTTTCTATTCCCTAATCAGCCCTCTGGATATTTATAGTCATGTTTTCATCTTTATTAAAGAGTCTGTTACATCAGCAAAAGTATAAAACCCACAAAAACACAAAGCACCAAAAACGTTTTGGGTTTCTTCAATTTGTGGATTTTTGTTAATTATTTTATTATTTAATATTTATTTTTTGGTTGAAACTTTCAGCTTATTTCAGTTTACTTATTTTAGACTTAATTTTCTTAAATTTCCTTTGTGTTTAGTTACCTCCTGTGTTATTTTTCACAGTCATGTTTCCTTGTGTCTGGAAACAGGAAGTTTTCCTGCTGAGCAGTGAAGTACAAAGAGTTGGTAAAAGATAAATTTTTACTGATTTGCCTGTTTAATTTTAAACATGAATTCCACCAGTAACATCAATTATGTTGCAAATGATATATTATGTCAAATGTTTTCAAAAATCTTGATAAGTCCAAAATAAATCTAGTTAACAAGGGTTTCCAGAAACTGTCAAGCATAAAACCTGCAGTATGAAAATGCATTTAACTATTATAAAGTTTTTTATATTTACAGTTCACTATATTTGTGTGAATCTGGTCTCAGAGATGATATGAAATGAATGCAAAATCTTTACAAACAGAAAAGACCTATTCATTCATGAAAGACTCCATGAAATATCAAAATCATGTCAGATTCTAGGGCACAAATAAACTCACAATTTAAAAAATACAGTCTACTTCTTAGAAACTCTCTAAATCTCAGAGCAGTGAGTAAAATTGTTTATCAGCTGTTTGGTTTAAATCTGTACTGAAACACATGAAGCACATGTTGGAAAATTGTGGAACATTTTTGAAGGGCTGTTCATCCATCCATTTTATTCTGCTCATATTCAATTCAAAGGCATGTGGGGTCCCTGGACAGTTCGCCAGTCTGCCGCAGGGCTAACACAGAGACATAGAACCATCCTCACTATCACGCCTACAGTCAATAACCCACAGAAACTCGGGGAGAACACGCAAAGAAAGGCCACAGGGTGGATTCAAACAAAGCATCAATCTCTACTAAAACTTTCTTTTAATCCTCAACAATCACTTTTTCCATTTTCAATGCAAAAATGAGTTAAAAATGAAATTGTATGAACAAAATGGACAATCCTTCTTTGTTTCTTCACACAAAACATTTTTCTTCGTCAGTAAACCAGAAAACTTTTAAAACTTAAGATTTGTTAGATACAATCATATGTGGACAGGTTGTTACTTTCAACAAGTTCTAATGAAATAAACGCCAATAAATTCAAAATTGCAATAAAATAAACGTCTGTAGTGTTCAATGTCTGTACATATATTAACTCTATCCAGTTTAGTTTCCTAGTTGCCCATAAACAGCTGTGAAAAGTAGTACAAGAAGTCAAATCAAAAATATTTGTGGTCAAAAATATCCTCAAGGCACATGTAGGTATGAGGCTGGGATCATGAATGACTCCACGTCACGTGAAGAAACAGAAGTCACTGAAAGGGATTCAGGGTGGAGGCAAAGCTGTAAGACAATCTTCTACCTTGGGACTGCTCCTCCCTGATGTGCCCACGGTGTGAAATCCCACGCTGTTCACTACTTTTCCCAGGGTCTCCTTTTCTGGTGACGAAGGGAACTCTAAAAGGAAAAATAAATAAGGGTTATGAGTGCATAAAAATCTCTTCATGATCAGAAATATTCCATAACCTTTCAGTCTGACTTCATTCATGTTAATAAAAGAGGATAAAGCTTTATTTAATTCAATTCAATTTTATTTATATAGCGCCAAATCACAACAAATGTCGCCTCAAGGCGCTTCATAGATACAGAGAAAAGCCCAACAATCATATGACCCCCTATGAGCAAGCACTTTGGCGACAGTGGGAAGGAAAAACTCCCTTTTAACAGGAAGAAACCTCCGGCAGAACCAGGCTCAGGGAGGGGCGGCCATCTGCTGCGACCGGTTGGGGTGAGAGAAGGAAGACAGGATAAAGACATGCTGTGGAAGAGAGACAGAGATTAATAACAGATACGATTCAATACAGAGAGGTCTGTTAATACATAGTGAGTGAGAAAGGTGACTGGAAAGGAAAAACTCAATGCATCATGGGAATCCCCCGGCAGCCTACATCTATTGCAGCATAACTAAGGGAGGATTCAGGGTCACCTGGTCCAGCCCTAACTATATGCTTTAGCAAAAAGGAAGGTTTTAAGCCTAATCTTAAAAGTAGAGATAGTGTCTGTCTCCTGAATCCAAACTGGAAGCTGGTTCCACAGAAGAGGGGCCTGAAAACTGAAGGCTCTCCCTCCCATTCTACTTTTAAATACTCTAGGAACAACAAGTAGGCCTGCAGAGCGGGAGCGAAGTGCTCTAATAGGGTGATATGGTACTACAAGGTCATTAAGATAAGATGGGGCCTGATTATTTAAGACCTTGTATGTGAGGAGCAGGATTTTGAATTCAATTCTGGATTTAACAGGAAGCCAATGAAGGGAAGCCAAAACAGGAGAAATATGCTCTCTCCTTCTAGTCCCTGTCAGTACTCTTGCTGCAGCATTTTGGATTAACTGAAGGCTTTTCAGTGAGTTTTTTGGACATCCTGATAATAATGAATTGCAGTAGTCTAGCCTGGAAGTAATAAATGCATGAACTAGTTTTTCAGCGTCACTCTGAGACAGGATATTTCTAATTTTAGAGATGTTGCGCAAATGGAAGAACGCAGTCTTACATATTTGTTTAATATGTGCGTTGAAGGACATATCCTGGTCAAAAATGACTCCAAGGTTCCTCACAGTGTTACTGGAGGCCAAGGTAATGCCATCCAGAGTAAGAATCTGGTTAGATACCATATTTCTAAGCTTTTCAGCGCCGAGTACAATGACCTCAGTTTTATCTGAGTTAAGAAGCAGAAAGTTAGTGGCCATCCAAGTCTTTATGTCTTTAAGACATTCCTGCAGTTTAACTAATTGGTGTGTGTTATCTGGCTTCATGGACAGATAGAGCTGGGTGTCATCTGCATAGCAGTGAAAATGTATGCTATGTCTTCTAATGATGCTGCCTAGGGGAAGCATGTATAATGTAAACAGAATTGGTCCTAGCACCGAACCCTGTGGAACTCCATAATTAACCTCAGTGTGTGAAGAGGACTCTCCATTTACATGCACAAATTGGAGTCTATTAGATAGATATGATACAAACCACTGCAGTGCAATACCTGTAATACCTACAGCATGTTCTAATCGCTCTAATAGAATATTATGGTCAACAGTATCGAATGCTGCACTAAGGTCAAGAAGGACAAGCACAGAGATGAGTCCACTGTCAGAGGCCATAAGAAGATCATTTGTAACCTTCAATAAAGCTGTTTCTGTGCTGTGATGAACTCTGAAACCTGACTGAAACTCTTCAAATAAACCATTCCTCTGCAGATGATCTGTTAGCTGTTTGACAACTACTCTTTCAAGGATTTTTGATATGAAAGGAAGGTTGGAGATTGGCCTATAATTAGCTAAGACTGCTGGGTCTAGAGATGGCTTTTTGAGTAAAGGTTTAACTGCAGCCACCTTGAAGGCCTGTGGTACATAGCCGATTATTAGAGATAGGTTGATCATATATAAGATCGAAGAATTAATCAATGGCAGGACTTCTTTGAGCAGTTTTGTAGGAATGGGGTCTAAAAGACACGTTGATGGTTTGGAGGAAGTAATTATTGAAGTTAACTCAGAAAGATCGATTGGAAAAAAAGAGTCTAACTTAACATCAATGGAACTAAGAGTAGCTGTAGATAATATTACATCTGTGGGATGATTATTGGTAATTTTTTCTCTAATGATAAAAATTTTATTTGTGAAGAAGTTCATGAAGTCATCACTAGTTAACGTTAAAGGGATGGTTGGCTCAACAGAGCTCTGACTTTTTGTCAGCCTGGCTACAGTGCTGAAGAGAAACCTGGGGTTGTTCTTATTTTCTTCAATCAGTGATGAGTAGTAAGCTGTTCTGGCTTTGCGGAGGGCTTTCTTATAAAGCAACAAACTATTTCTCCAGGCTAAATGATGATCCTCTAAATTTGTGACACGCCATTTCCTCTCCAGATTACGAGTCATCTGCTTTAGGGTACGTGTTTGAGAATTATACCACGGGGTCAGGTACTTCTGATTAGAGACCTTAGTTTTCACTGGAGCTACAGTATCCAGAGTCGTACGTAGTGAGGAGGTGAAATTATTAACAAGATAATCGACCTCTGTTGGGGTAGCGTTCAGATAGCTGCTCTGCTCTGTGTTGGTACAGGGCATTGACGATGATAACAGTGGCTGGATTATATTCTTAAACTTAGTTACAGCGCTTTCAGAAAGACATCTACTTTGATAAAGTCCACTCTCCACTGCTGCGTAATCAATTATTGTAAATGTAAATGTTATCAAGAAATGATCAGACAGGAGAGGGTTTTCAGGAAACACTGTTAAATGTTCAGTTTCTATGCCATATGTTAAAACAAGATCTAGAGTGTGATTAAAGTGGTGGGTGGGTTCTTTTACATTTTGAGAGAAACCAATTGAGTCTAACAACAGATTAAATGCCATGTTGAGGCTGTCATTTTTAGCATCTACATGGATGTTAAAATCCCCCACAATAATTATTTTATCTGAGCTCAGAACTAAATTAGATATAAAGTCTGAGAAATCAGACAGAAACTCTGTGTAAGGCCCAGGTGGACGATAGATGATAACAAGTAAGACTGGTTTCTGAGTTTCACAGCTGGGGTGGACAATGCTAAGCATCAGGCTTTCAAATGAATTAAAAGTCTGTCTTGGTCTTTCATTAATTAATAGACTGGTGTGAAAAATTGCTGCCACACCACCCCCTCGACCTGTGCTTCGAGATTTCTGGTAGTTAGAATGACTCGGGGGTGTTGATTCATTTAAACTAACATAATCATCCTGCTGCAACCAGGTTTCTGTAAGGCAGAGTAAATCAATTTGTTGATCAATTATTAAGTCATGTACTAACAGAGACTTGGAGGAGAGAGACCTAATATTTAATAATCCACATTTCACTGTTTTACTCTTTGGTTCAGATGTGGATACTGTATTGTTCTTTCTTTGTGATTGTTTAAGTTGTTTGTTGCTGGTTTTTAGTTTGTTTTTTGTCTTTTTGGAAGCAGACACAGTCTCTATGGAGATGGGTTTTTGGGGGGGTAGCAGGAGGAGAGAAGCTGCAGAGAGGCGTGTAAGACTGCAACTCTGCTTCCTGGTCCCAACTCTGGATAGTCATGTTTTGAGGGGTTTAATAAATTTGTCGATATTTCTAGAAATGAGAGCTGCTCCATCCAAAGTGGGATGGATGCCATCTCTCCTAACAAGACCAGGTTTCCTCCAGAAGGTTTGCCAATTATCTATGAAGCCCACATCGTTTCTGGGGCACCACTCAGACAGCCAGCAATTTAAGGAGAACATGCGGCTAAACATGTCACTCCTGGTCTGATTGGGGAGGGGACCAGAGAAAACTACAGAGTCCGACATTGTTTTGGCAAAGTTACACACCGATTCAATATTGATTTTAGTGACCTCCGATTGGCGTAACCGGGTGTCATTACTGCCGACGTGAATTATGATTTTATTGAATTTACGTTTACCCTTAGCCAGCAGTTTTAAATTTCCTTCAATGTCGCCTGCTCTGGCCCCTGGAAGACAATTGACTATGGTTGCCGGTGTCTCTAGCTTCACATGTCTGAGAACAGAGTCACCAATTACCAGAGTTTGACCCCCGGCGGGTGTGTCACCGAGTGGGGAAAAACGGTTAGACACATGAACGGGTTGGTGGTGTACCTGGGGCTTCTGTTTAGGACTACGCTTCCTTCTCACCGTTACCCAGCCTTTCCCCAGCTGCTTGGGGTCTGCCGGGGAACAGCTAGCGGGGCCTACGCTATCTTCGGCTGCACCAGCTACAGGGGCCTGGCTAGCTAAGGGTGAGAGCAGGGTGCAAAGCCGAGTCTCCAATTCAGTAATCCTGGCCTCCAGAGCTGCAAATATGCTACATTTGTTACAGATATCATTACTGCTAAAGGAGGCCGAGGAGTAACTAAACATCTGACACAATGAGCAAGAAAGTGCAGAAGGGACAGGTGAAGTAGCCATGGTGCTAACGGGTCGGCTACGAGCTAAGCTAGCGAAACAGTACAGAGACAGTGAGTGAATACTATCAATTAGGTAGTGAGTACACAGAAAGTGTGCTTCGGATGAAGCACGTGAAGATTATACTGTGAAAAAAGAATGTATTTAAAAGTTGTTAATTAAACTGCTAAGCAAATAAGCTACTCAGAAACACCACTGTGTTTGAGCAGGAACAGGAAGCGATACTATACCACAGAGCGAGCGAGCGAACACCAAGTGACAGCGCCACCCAAAATTTAAAATTGTTTCTGATGATGCACTCAGCTACTTACAGAGTACATGTTGGAGAGGTTGTTGAAAAGCACTTGGCCTGCGCTCACTTTGTTCCTCACTCCTCTCACGGTCCCATTCTTGCTGCAGATATTGATCCGCTTGTTGCTAAACAGCATCTCTCTCTTGGCACTGGCGTACAAAAGCAGGTCATCGGGTTCACAGCCGTTCTCGTCCACGGCTGCTTCCTCCACCAAACCGTTCAGGTGGCGGTTGGCCTCGCTGGTGGGGAGAGAGCCGCCCTGTTGCTCTGCCTCTGGGCTGTTGGTCGAGTCAGACTCCACCGAGTCCTCCACCGAGTCCTCCACCAAGCCGCACCAGGCTCTCTCATCCTTGAACACCTCCGCCAAGACCCGGCCACTGTTGGCAGACGCTACTCTAAACCTGACTGTTTTCCCAGCCTTCTCGTTCTCCTCTTTCAGTTTTGGCCTCTCCATTGAAATACAAGAATGTCTCACATGTTTTACATCCCATTCAGAAAAGCCAGACGCGCTCTCTCAGTGCTGCGCAATTATCAAACAATAATATCCTCATTGATGTGTCAAAATGAGCTGAGTACAAAAACTAGACACCCAAATGGCTAATAATTAATGAGCTTCTGCCATGGTAACCACTAAAACAGGTAAACAGTAAACTGATATTACCATGTTCAATAATTAATCAAGGTTAGTTTTCAAACAGCTACAGAAGTGTGTGATCCTTTATGGTCGACTGGGCCAGCAACAAGGATGAATTACTCAGGAAGCACCAGACAACCTCCGGTGACCTTTTCTGTGGCCCCCGTTTTGTTTGTCTGAACCCGAGGTTATCACGAGAGCACAGACTCGAAAACCAAAGTAGGCAGATTGTTCTTTTCTGTGTTGGCCACTTTATTATATGCATCTGTTCAACTGCTCACAAATATCAGCTAATCACATGGCAGCAGCTCAGTGCATTTAGGCATGTAGACATGATCAAGATGAAGAAAGAACAAATGGCATGATGGCTGGTGGTTCTCCAGAGAGCCTCTCCACTGGAACCTCAGTAAGCTCACTCTTTCAATTCATCTCATAAATATTTTCTTGGAAAAATCTGGACCACTAGGATTAACCCCTGTCTCCTCTCTCTCCCTACACCTGGAAAAGGACCACTGTATTCTAACTCATGCTTCCACTGCTGATTCAAGTCAGCAGTGGGAGTCATGACAAATCATGACATGCTCATAAATACACTGTGTGTCCTTTCAGTCAGTGTGGAAGGTTATTGCTTTTTATTTTGGTTCCTGTTGTGATAGCTTGTTTTGTTGTGTTTCTTTGTTTCCAGTTTCAGTGTTGTTTGCCTTTTAGTTACTTCATGTTTTAGTTTTTAAGGTTGACTTTTCCTTTGTGTCTTGTCCTAGTTTTATTTCCAACTTTTTGCAACCTCTGCACTTTGCAGCAGGCTATTTTATTTGTCAGAGTAAAACACAGTAGGTTCAGTTAAGTGAGAAAAAGTAATGAATGATGATGATGAAAGCCTTACCACCATCAAGTTAGCTAGTGGCTACTTAACTGATCTCCTTGACCTGTATAACCCAAGAAGAGCACGAAGATCCTCCAGCCAACTGCTCCTAATACAACCAAGGTCTCCTTTAAAAGCCAGAGGTGACCGTGCCTTTGCTATTTCCACATCTAGACTCTGCAATAATCTCCTAGTTGATATCCGTACATCAGAATCTATTCAATTGTTTCAATTGCAAAAACCTACCTGTTCAACTTAGCTTTTGAAGCAAATTAGTTTGACTTTCACTTGGCCTGCACTACACCATGTAATTGTACATTTTAATTGAAATTGTACTATTTGTTTTTTGTTTCTGCCCGCATTGCGTTATTATTGTGAAGCACTTTGATCTACACTAATCTTTTAAAATGTGCTATAGAAATAAACTTTGATTTGATTTGAAGTCTGGTGAGTTTTTTTTATGTTATGTTATAAGATGGGAAGCTATCCACAGAGACCAGGATTATTATTATTATTATTATTATTATTATTATTATTATTATTATTATTATTATTATTATTATTATTATTATTATTATTATTATTATTGGCCAAATAAAATATGCGGATTATAAAATTCCTTCTAAATGTCGATCCGCCAGCCTGTAATTCCACCCCGCTCCTGTAGATGGCAGGAAGCGCCCGCTGCTGGCGCACAGCAAGAAGAGAAAGAAGCAGACCTCACACGTGTTCCTGCACCAGAGTGTCAACATGGGCAAAAGAAAACAGAATAAGCAGTTTCTAACTACTTTATCCAAAAAACAGAAGAAGCACTTGAAGGAGTTTGGAGAGGAGCATCCTTTTCACGACGTGTAAGCAGAACGACAGCAACTTCCGGTCTGGTTTAAAGGAAGAAGCTGCTTTATATTAGCAAGGCTGCTAATTTCTAGTTTTTCATTCCAATTTTTTAAATTTAACTGTAGTTTTTCCCGTATTATCTCGGTGTAAAGTACAAACAGAAATGTAGCAAACATCTTAAGTTTACGTTTTCTAAGGAGGGCAATGTGCTGATGTTTACCTGATGACATGGATTTTTAATATTAGAAACTATCAGTGAGTTAAGCCCCTAGTAAAGCCGAAACAGTAGAAGAAGAATGGCGCATTTTAAGGGGACACTTTAACACTTTAACTTCAGTCAGAACCGTTTCTTCTGCCCTGGGGAAAATGACGCAGGTACGCCGGAGAGGCAACAACAGCACAACGTCGCTCCTAATACCTCCTGGCTGATCGTTTTATATGTTTGCATTTGGTTGTACTTTTTTCTACTGGTAGCTCAGGAGATGGGCTGTTACACAAGGAGAGCTGGACAGAGCCACAGAAAGGCATTGGCACCGGTACAGCACTGCTATCTGCTCCTCTGTGTAATTAGAGACTGGTGGAGCACCGCTAAAGCTCTAAATGATGACCTCGTTTATTTTCTGCCTAAACTGTTAGAATAAGACTCCATGCGGACGGCAGGAGGAGCTCACATCTTGTAGGAGCTGTCAGACTCTGCTGTTTTTACATGTAATTCAGAAAGCCATCCAGTGGGTTGAATTCTATCTTTTGGTGGGGCTGCTCTCTCATCACTGGTGCCATCTCTGATCTACATATGCAGTGGTGCAGGCCAAAAGAACAATGCGTTAATATATATATATATATATATATATATATAGATATATATATAGATATAGATATATAGATATATAGATATATATATATAGATAGATAGATAGATAGATAGATAATAAACTGCAACTTACTGGTTACAATAAGTGGCAGATTATTAATCATTGTTGTAAAACTAGTACAAATCTTTACTTTGTCCTAATAATTTCAATATTTTTACAAATATGTTGTCTGAGCAGCTTCATTTAATTTTCTCTCTTCTCTCTCTCTCTCTCTTTTTTTCACAGAGTTAATGAAAGACCTGAAAAAACCCAAGTAATGGAACTGGTGAGTAGAAAGTCCTAAACAGTTTAGTGCTGTAAAAAGTTGTGGCTTGTCAAAGTCTGCTTTTCCTCCCCGACTTCCTGTATATGATTTTATAAATACAGTTTGGAAAACATTTTCTGTTTCATTTTGTGCCTTTCTTTTTCCTTTTTTACATTGTATCACACTGTAATGCTTTATTTAAAGTATGTAATAATAGTTGGTATTTATTGTTTTGGCTCCTCTAATACATGAAATTTAAAAATGTCTTATTTTATCAGTTTGGGCTCTTTTTTACCAACGCTGCTGTCAGACTTGTTTTAAAACTTAATGTTTTGTGTGAGTGTGTCCCAATAAAGCCTCGATTATACTTTCCACATTGATGAGTCCTCTCAGGTTAGACTGATTTAAGTTTTATCATAACACGGCAAGCCTGAGGGTCCATGCGGACGGCTGCATGCCTGCCTGTTTTTTGTGATCAGCTATGCATGCGCTCCAGGTGGCGGTCTTCAAAGAAGTGTAACAGGAATGACCGCGAAACAAAATCAAAGCTTTTTAGTACTAATGCCCAAAGGGTGGGCTAGGGCCCCCCTGGTGGGCTGCCTAAGGAACTGTAGGTGGGCCAGAGTAATAACAGAAATTCAGTTTGAAATTACTTACTAGTATGTTCAGTTACAGACTTGTATAAATGTATTTATTTATATAAAAAGGGAAATAAAACTGGGAGTATGAGGTGGTAGTTTGTGACATTACTGTGACCTAAATTTACTGCATTTGCATTAAAGTTTGTGTCCCAGTGGCAGGTGGGTCACTTGCGTTAGTGTTTGCATATGACTGTATAACCTAAAGCCTGTGTGGTTTATGGGTTCTGAGTACATGTTTTAATGAAATACAATATTTCGGTTGCATTTTTAACAAGTGTAAGTGGGCTGCACACTCTTGACTTGGGGAGTGGCTGCTTTAGCCTAAGGTTTACATTGTTAATTTGTCATTCCAAGCATCTCAGGTCATCTGAAGTAATGACCAAGTAATGTCATGTATCAAATTACCTTCTTCAGACAGTAAAGTGAGTAAATAAATAGTTACTTTTAAAATAATTAATCTGTAATATACTTTTTTTAATATCTATGACACCCTATCCTTGCATAAACCATCACATTTGATCCAGTTTTGAGGTTAGATTTAGGTTCAGTATTCACTATTATACACAAAGCGGTGATGCCACATTCAGTGAGCAGCAATAATCGTGAACAGCATCAACACAGCGATAATAAATGGATTCATGAGCTACCTTTTTTAATTTTTAGCCGTCAAGTCCAGAACAATCTGAGTCAGAGCCCGATGAGCTGGAACCAGAAGAAGAAGAGGAGGAACCAGAGCAGAAAACAGCCTATCAGAAACTTCTTTCAACTCTCAGCCAACCAAGAGGTGAAGCTCAGAGCGAAGAGGAGGACAGCACAGATGATGATGATGATGATGAAGAAGAGGAGGAGCTTCTTGGTGAAGGTGAGCTGTCTGTTTCCAGAGCTCTTTATTTCAACAACCACTTTGGATTTCACTGAATGTGTTTGTGTTTTTTCCACCTCAGATGAGATTGACGCTGAGGAGGGAAGTGAGGGTGGTGATGAAGATGAAAAGGGAGAAGGAGAACCTGCAGATGGAGAGGAAGCTTTGATGGAAGCAGGAGATGGGGAGGATGACAAGAAGGAGCCGGGAGATGAGTTTGTAGACAAAGAGCATGAGTCCCAGTTCTGTCTGGAGACCAACTTCACAGGAAAAGGAGAACAGGAGGAAACACGGGACGAAGATAGTAAAGGTACTTAAAGGGTTGGAGGGGAAAAAAGATCTCCTGAATTCTTTAGCAGAATTATTTAGTATCTTAAAAAAACAGATTTTTAAATGTTTTCTTGTACATTTGTTTTATCAGCTCTAGATACAAGTATGGTGTGTCTTATAGTTTTGTTCTTTGTTTACAGACATGTTTGTCCAGCATTTGGACACAGAGCTTGATGAAGAGGACGTGCAGAAGATAACATCAGGCTGCAAATCAAAGACTCAGATTACGGTACACCAGTCTCATTAAATACATCTTCATTAAAGGAGACTTCTAATGCTCATTGACAGCTGCATTTTTTTAGTCGTAGAGTAGCTTTATGTTGCTGATCCTTGGTGCAGCCCCTCCATTTTAATCCTCTGTCTGACAAAAACCGTGTTAGCCCCTTCTCCTTTAAGCCCCCCCCATTTTCTTCAGATTGGTTCCACCTCTAAAACATAGGGTTTGATTAGCAAGGAGTGGTGGACTTTATGTGCTTTTAGTCCCAAGTCATGTGCCTGAGGTGATTGTGTTAAGCGTATTTGTGCTCAGTGACATCATACGGAGCCAGAGCAACTTGCACATGTTCTGGGCATGTTTAATATTGGCATCCATTATTGTAAACGTGTATATATATCACATAAAAGAAGTAAAAGCATGATAGGTCGAAAAATCTGAATCAGAAATGCTTTATTAATCCCAGAGGAAGTTGTGTGGTCTCAGTTGCTCCATGACAATAAGAACATTAACAAACAAATTAAAATACAAATAATACATTAAAGAATAGCTCTAAAACAAATAACTCTAATATATAAATATCCAGAAATATTCCCAAGAATTGGAATATAAAAGTTGAAATTGAAGTGCCGCTCTTATCATATTACAAAACGTAAAGTTTCAGTCTTTGCCTTTCTTTTTCTTAGTGGCCAAAGCTGGGAACTCTGCTTTGCACCAATCCCCTGGAGAAGTTTGGCCCTATCGGCCCCCAGACAGACACAAACCTCCCAGTTTTCCATAAACTTGTGGAGACACGCTGGAAGGATCTGAACCAGACCTTCAATCATAAAGGGCAGGCCGAAGAGATCAGCCCTCTCCAGCTGGAGTTGCTGGCCCTAATGGGCTCCTATAAAGATCTGTACTACCCGGAAACATGCCCTGTCAAGCAGGGACCACATGTGCGCAGTGCATATTGCCTCCATGTGCTTAACCATGTACTGAAGGCTAATTCTCAGGTCCTGGCTCATAACTCACAGTTGAAAGAGCAGAAGAGTCGGACTAAAGCCGGAGCCGAGCCACAGAATGAACTCCGAGACCAAGGACTCACCAGGCCAAAAGTAATCCACAGAAATGTTCATTTATTCTTCTTCTAGTTCTTGTTCTTTTTAATTACATATCAGTATTGCTGGGTATCTGCTAACCTGCTGTCATCGCCCCGATGAATCTGTCAGGTCCTGATCCTCGTTCCGTTTCGGGGAAGCGCGATGCAGGTCGTCCATACGCTCATCAGCCTGCTGGAGACTAAAGGCAAGAAAGTGATGGTGAGCAACAAAAAGAAGTTCAAGGAAGAATTTGGAGAGGACGAGGATGAGAAGCCGCCCAATTTGCAGAGACCAGACGACTATAACGCTATCTTTACAGGCAACGTGGACGATCACTTCAGGATAGGTACGCTCTGAAAAAAGAACCCTAGCTTCTTTAAAAACCCGAGTTTGTCTCTTTGACCTTCTCCTGCTCTGTCCTCTCCAGGTGTCTCCATTTTGAAGGGCAGCATGCGCCTCTATGCCCCCTTCTACTCATCCGACATCATCATCACGTCTCCTCTGGGCCTTCGCACTGTGCTGGGAGCAGAAGGAGAACGCAAGAGAGACTTTGATTTCTTGTCCTCTATTGAGCTGCTAGTGGTGGATCAGGCAGACGTCTTCCTCATGCAGAACTGGGAGCATGTGCTGGTAAGAACGTAGCGCCCTCTGCTGTCTAGGAAGCAATTTTGGGCATAAACAACAAACATGTTTGCATTTTAAATGTAAGGAAAGAGATGAAAGCTTCATTTAAGACTCATTCTGACCAGATTTACTTCACTCATGCTTTCACTACTACCTGCTGTACTCATTTATCACAATCAAAGTCCAAAGTGCATTTGAGTAACACTGACAGTGACAATTACGGCTTTTATAACCCACTATAACTGCTGCAATTTAAATCCCATCCAGAGTGATGAAATGTACTTTTTAATCTTAGTTAAAATTATCTTGCTTTATCCTGTTTCTTATCCATGCAGTGTAATAATTAAACTTCAGTGTGATAATGGAGGAAGTTCATTATGTTTTTTTACAGATTTGATGGAAACAAAAAACTTACAGACCTAATTGAGTGATTATAAAGGAAACAAAAGCCATTACGAGAATGCCAACCTGTAGAATTATTCATGAGCTGAGTTAAGCTTTCTTTTAAGCCTTTATGTAGGGATAGGCGTCAACGTTATTTAGTATTTACTAAGACCTTTTCACCCGTTCTTAAGCATAATTTCCCCTACACCCTCACTTTAAATCAGTATGTATAACTGTTGTAAAGTTATGACATGTTAGCTTTATACAAGCCTTGATTTTTATTTTAGTGCTTTTAATGTGTTCTTCCATCACTTCTGTTCATTAGTGGCTGGCACATAGTAGCATAGTAATTCCGGAAATGGTTGAAAAAAGTTTTGCTTTTAATTTAATGACTAGTCTAGCATTTAAACATGGTGACTGTCCTTAGTATTTAACATTTTAACAAGTTGGTACCATTAAAACTATGTTGGATCAGCTATTAGCAGATGCTGCTTACAAAGTACTCTGGATGTAATAACAATAATAATCATTCATTTATGTAGCACATTTAAAAATCCACATTACATCGTTTTTAATAGGAGAAACAACAACGACGAAATCAGGGAAATCCTTCCTCTAAATGTATGTTTTCAGATCCGATTTAAATGAATAGCAGGAAAATTCTGAGCTTTTATCTTCCATAATTCCTAGAGGTGGGAATCACCATACATCCCACGATACGATATTATTACAATACTTAACGCACGATACAATATTATTGCAATTTTTAAAAATATTTTGCGATATTCAGATTCTGTACATAAAGGTAAACTTTATCAATATTCATTTTATCTAATATCAAAGTCTCGCACTCGTCTTTCTCTCATTTCAGTTTTATTGTTGACAAACTGAACGGTTTGTATTACAGTCTAGTCCAACTTAACTGAATCAACCATCTGGTACAATTATAGCTATTCTGAACTATGCAATTTATGAAAACTATGCAGCCCCTTCAGCAACTGAAGAATTTGAAAGTAAATTAAGACAAAATATAATTTTACATTAAATAAAAAAGTTTTAAACTTAATTAAAATAAAACATGTCTTAAATTAAAATAAGTAAACTGTCATGTTTATTGCTGCCAAAAAAAAAAAGTTAAACACATTTGGACAGTGAAGGAATGTCAGGATTCTTGCTCAGAAAAAGGATCAACATGCTCTGAAGTCAGAGCATGTTCCAGTCCACAAAAACTTTTTTTGCAACAAAATATCGATTTCTGCTGTCCCTGTATTGATACATTATTAGCAAACAAAATATCACGATACTACACAGTATCGATTTTTTCCCCCACCCCTAATAATTCCTCATAATGTTATTATTTCCTTCCTTTTGTTTTTCCCCTTTATGGTCACCAGCATGTGATGAAGCACATGAACCTGCAGCCGCTGGACTCCCACGGTGTCGACTTTTCCAGAGTGAGGATGTGGAATCTGAACAACTGGGCCCGACACTACAGGCAGACGCTGGTTTTCAGCTCCATTCAGGACCCACAGATCAACAACATCCTCACCAAGCACTGCGCCAACTACCGCGGACAGGTAGACCACACTTCACACTTTACTGTTGCTGAGAGAGAGAGGTGGTGGATGTAACTATCTCTATCGTGTAACATTTTCAGAACAAGGCTCGGAAATATCTGCAGGTTCATTTTGATTTGGTTTTAACTAAGGTGTTAATTCTTTTGTTTTCTTTGTGTGTTTTTTGGCTCAGATTGTCATAAAGAACATACCAAAAACTGGTTCCATCTGCCAGGTCTTGGTCCAGCTGCCTCATGTCTTCCAGATGTTTTCCTCCGCCAGCTTCATCGACCACGATGCTCGGTAAAGTCCAGCGTGTACCGTCACCCTAAACTGTCTCCTGACATTAGAGCTCTTTTTTTTCTCTCACATCCTTCTACGATATAGGTCCTGGCAGCTAATTGGTTGTTTTCCTCCGATTTTGTGTATAGGTTTCAGTTCTTTATAGACAAAGTGCTTCCGCAGTACAAGGATTCGGTTATGTCACACACTCTGATCTACATCCCGTCTTACTTCGACTACGTTCGGCTGCGTAACTACATGAAGAAAGAGGAGATGAACTTTGCCAGCGTCTGCGAGTACTCCAGCAAATCCGAGGTGTCCCGAGCACGCCACTTTTTCCAAAAGGGGGAGAAACAGTTCATGCTATTTACGGAGCGCTTTCACTTCTACAAGAGGTCAGTTCTTTGAAATGCCCTGTCATGTCGGCCTTTTCCATAGTAAATCAAACAAATCTGAAGAAAAAAAAAACCTACCTGACCACCTCTGAGTCATCTGATTTATTTTGTGCAGTAACTTTGGTATGTTAAATATGGTGGGAATTTCCTAAGTTACAGACCCTCAGGGTGCAAAGGGTGGTCAAAATTTAGCTTTGTTTAATCTGCATGTTTTTCGGAGCCTTAAAAAGACATTTAAGATCTGGTTTGGATTTTTTGTTTGTTTGTTTGTTTCAAACAGCAACCAAATAAATTTTATACCCACACAAAGTGTCACAATCTAAAGCCAAAAAAACATCCCTGTTGTGGGAGTTTCAATAACAAGACTGTACCAGCTTTTACCAATTGGTCTCTTATTACCTGTTCAGTTTGTAACACTTTTCTTTTGGCTTTACTAAACTTTAGAGATTCAACTGTAAGAGAACTTATAACCGTCGCTTCTGTCGGCTGTGAAGGCTTTGAAGGCACTAATCTTTAGAGTTAACATCACCAGATAACTGATATATTTGTAATCCATTTTATTGCACTCACCCGATAGCTGCATATGACAAGTTGCCAAGAGAGAAACTGTGGTACTGTATGATGAAGTCACAAGTGGCAGAGAAGTATGTGAGCCTGGTACAGGCCATGAATGTGGGGGTGGGATTGCATCAGGGATCATCTCTGAGCCCCCTGTTGTTTGCATTGGTGATGAACAGGTTGACAGACGGGGTCAAGCATGAGTCTCTGCAGATTGTGATGTTTGCAGATGACAGGACAGAATGTGTGAATAAGGCAAGCGCTGGACCCAAATGAAAATGGTTTAAATTAAAGGTTGCAGCTACTCCAACAGTTATTACTAAGCAAATTAAGTTACATTAAGTCCTTGAATGCACTTTGATCAATGAATACAGCTCACGATCTCAATTTAGGAAGCTTATATAAATCTATGCTCTCAAGGTAACACCTTGATAAGATTTTATTACACCAGCGTGATAGTGTAATCGTTCGGCGTGATAGTTCAGCTGGGGGTTAAACAGGCTGTTGAAAAGTCAAATTGCATCAGCAATGCATGTACTTATAATGTTTCTTGTTATAGAAACTGGTTTAGTACATCCTCTGCTGTAGGAGATAATAGAGGACAGTTTATATCAAGTCTATCCTCTCGCTTAAAGAAAATAATCACTCGGCTTTAGCCAGTTTCTTGTCCCATTAATTTGCTCCCCTTGATCTGTTTTAAAGAGCTCTGGAAGACTATTGGACCAATCGTTCAGACCAACGTTAATAAGCTGTGGTACTCCTGCCGATGAAAACACAAATCCTAATGCTTTGGTTTTCTCTAATTCTACACTCAAAAACTGCCATATATACCTAAAGTTTTAGAGAAAACTATACTTTTAAAACGGCAGTTCTTTTTAGTCTTTCTAGTCTGTTCTGAAAATCATCCATGTTTTTGTGAATTCTAAATAATCTTTTACTACGGTAACTAACTTGCACGACTTCACTATTATTGTGCTTTTAAATCTTACTGATGCTTCTGACGCTGTGAACCACACAAGTCTCATGTCCCGTGTAGAACACTAAGGCATCAAGGGTGGTTTAAACACAGAGAACCTTCTCGGCTCGTCTTGGTGACCGACCTTCTTCCTCAGCCACTCCTGCATGTGGAGTCCCGCGGGTTTAATTCTTGGGCCAATTCTCTTCTCTCTTTATTTTTTCCTATGGGACTAATTGCAGATGACACCGTAATTTATGTGCCAATAAAAAGAAACTATGTCAGCTCCCTTAAAGCACTGCTGGTGGCTCTAAGCTTCTTCTTTTTTTTTTTTTTTAATGAATGTCTTAGTCAGGCTTTTATAAAGCACCAGGACTACTTTAATGCACTTTCCGTTGCCTTTAGCAACACTTCAATTGCTCATCTGTAGTTAGTCATGTTTTTGTTTTTTTTAACCTTTGAAAGATCAGCACCAACTTGGGTATCCAAGCTGCTGACTATTAATTTTAATAGAATTTTATTACTAAAGCTTACTAGTCTAACCCAGGTTGCTTCCCTCAGTTTGTAGGTAAAACTGTTTCACTGCTTTTTTTCATCACTGGACCAGGCCTTTATCTTCTCAAGGGCATTCAAATGTGTTGAAGTTTATCCAACCAGTCTACATGTGTTTTGTGGACTTTAAGGGAACTGGCCTATTATTGCAGGGAATTTGGTCTTTGTATTACCATAGCTTGGTTTGCATCAGCAATCCAGCTTGCAGATTGGATGACAGTTAGCTCCTCCAAGTATAAAGCCAGGGTTTTTAGCTGGAAAAAACATGAGAAGATGATGGGCCATGTTGTCCTTGGTTTAAAAGAGTCTGATCTCTGAAATGCTTCTTTTAGGTACACAATCAAAGGGATCCAGAACCTGATATTTTACGGATTGCCCTCCTTCCCACACTTCTATAGCGAGGTGTGTAACATGCTGGCAACAGCAAGTCAGGGGGAGGAGGCCAGCTGGACCTGCACGGCACTCTACTCGCGCTATGACGCTCACAAACTGGCCGCCATCACCGGAGCACAGCGAGCAGGACAGATGCTGAACTCCAACAAGGCTGTTCACCTCTTTGTCACAGGAGGGGAAGACAAAAATGTATGATGACACTGGATGAATATGAAAAGGACCACTGGAGTAAATTGAGCATAGGTGTTTACCATGCTTAATAATCAGGAAAGTTTCCAAATGCACCAGAAAACATGTTTATTGGCTTTGTTGTTGCAGGAGACCATAAAACATTCCTTTCATTTGTAAAGAGATTATTAAGTTGTCACTGATAAGAAGAGTTGGATGTTTATTATTAAAAACTTTCCTTATCTTTTACTTGATTAAAGTTCATGCGTAGCAAAATGTGACCTAACACGGCCATGAAGTGCCAAAATAATTGCATAATAGTTTTCATGAGGTGATAATGCAGTCTTCTTATGAGAATTTCAAGCCAAAAAACCTGCGAGAGTAGCTTTGCATGATTTATAGTTCAGATTAATTCTCATAAAACTCAAACAAGGACAGTGTAGATTAAAACCTTAATGTCACCATGACCGTCATGGATATAAATGTGGAGAGACTAAAACTCACAAACTCAACATGTAAATGTTGATGTTGAGGGTTCAAAGCTAGGAGAAGACCCCACATTTCAGGCAGGTCATTGAAGGTGAACTCTATTTTTACAGGTTGTTTATTTAATTTCATTTTGCTCCTGTTTTATGACTACTAAACAAGCAAAGGTGGGGAGATAATAACCGTCTTTAAGCATCAAGAAACCCCAGCAAAGCAAGGCTAGTGGAGGGGTAACAATCTATTACATCAGGTTTGGGGCATGAGGGGAAACAAAGAGAGCTGGAGGAGTATATAGAGGCCACTATTAATTGAAACAATACATTAAAGAGAAATGTGTAAAAATACTATTGAACCATAGATTGAGACATTTTTTCTCCTCTTTTTATTAAATGCAGCTGATCAAAGCGCTGATAAGTCCTAGGCTTAAGCTGTCCTGCAGGTAAGGAGACTATTTTAGGGCTTTAAATTGGTCTTTTTGTAAAACAGTCTAACTTCCATTAGAATAACAAATGCACAAAATGACATCTAGTCTTACCCTAAAAATTGATCTAGAGTGTTTGTGAAACCAGCCCTTGTCTAGAGGAGACTGAAAGCGGAAGGCTCTACCTCCTATTTTGCAGTCTCATCGTGATATGCTCTGTTGGGATAATATGTTATTAGCGGGCAACATAACATCTCAAGGCCAATGGAGGAGTACAAGAGAGTCTTTGCGGTCTGATTTACATATTTCTGACTCAGGGCTGCTTAGGTGCTGTGCATCCCTGTCGTCCCTGAAGCAGCCAATCAGTAAAGCCCAGCAAACGTGAGAATACCAAGCAAAACAGGTGGTTGTATGAGCCGCCCACATAATTATTAACTCCTTGTGTTGATGCAATAGTGACGTTGGTCACGCTATTATAGTGTTTTCTCCGCTGTTAAAGGTGTCAGATTGTAGGCAGCTGTTTAACTGCAGTGATGACGGAAGAAAAGCCGCAGAAGCTCAAACTAAAGCGGGAGCTGGGGATGCTGGGAGCCGTGTCCCTCATCGTGGGGACGGCGGTCGGATCTGGGATCTTCATGACCCCACAGACGGTGATCAGCTCCATCGGGAGCCCCGGTGCCAGCCTGGTTATATGGGCGTCTTGCGGTCTGCTGGCGATTCTGGCGTCTTTCTGCTACGCCGAGCTCGGCACAGTTATAAAAGAATCAGGGGGCGAGTACATCTACATTACGAGGACTTCAGGTCCAGCGCTTGCCTTCATGTTTATCTTTAGCTCTGTGCTCCTTGTGAGACCTGCAGGCATTGCTGGCATAGGACTGAGTTTTGCTACCTATGTTGTGACTCCTTTCTACGGAGACTGCCCCCCTCCGGTGCTGGTGGTGAAGTGCGTGGCCGCAGCGGCAATTATCACGCTCGCCATCGTGAACTGCATGAAAGTTCGCTTTGCAATGTCAATCCAAATTTTCTTTACTGTAGTCAAAGTCTTGGCTCTGGCAGGGATTATCATAGGAGGTGTGGTGATGCTTATCAAAGGCCACACTGAGAATTTTGAAAACTCCTTTGAGAACACAAATGTTGGCGTCAATTCAATAGGAATTGCTTTCTACCAGGGGCTGTGGTCATACGACGGCTGGAACAATCTGAACTCAGTGACTGAAGAGTTAAAACGTCCCGAGGTAAGTGGGAGGGTCTTCAGAGGCTGACCCATGCCCTGACTGTAAAACACAATCACCCCGAATAAATAAGTAATGGGTTCTCTGCAGGGAGAAAATAATTTATTTTTATTTCTGAGATATTTACAAATGTTTAACGTGAACTTTGAGCTGTAACCGGCTGAGACCTTTGTGTTGAGGACACAGAAGTACAGTAGCGACAGAGGTAATTAATAAACAAACGGTTTAATTTCAGATCTAACAGAAAGATTATCTGTTACTAGTGTGCATTATAACATCACATAAAGGAAAAACTTTTTTTCTGTTGATATTCTTCCTATTTCTAATCTTCCGGCAGCATAATAAGACCCTAAACTTAATAGTTTACTTAGTTTCTTATCATAAAACTTGTTCTGTTGAAACCCATTTTAATAAACAACATAATTTGAGTATAACTACTTTTTATTTCCCTTCAGCCATAACATGCAGATGAGGTATTCATCACGCAGGCGACGTAGACGCCCAAGTTTGTAAATGCAATACGACGTCGGAGTAGGCGTTGATTTAATTATTTGGTCAAATTAATCTGTTTAGTAATAAATAATATGATCACTTTTATATATATTTTTTCTCTTATTAAGGAACATTGTACATGTATCACATTGTTATGTATTTAAACGGTTATAACTTGTTACTCAGTTCTGACACATTTCAAATCTTGGTACCTTTAAGAGTCAGCTTGTGTCAGGGTGGGTGTAGAAAAGAGGACTGTATGCAGGACTCCTTTGGGAGAAGACAGTGGATTTATTTACAGTGCGGTAAAGGTGCAACAGTTCAATAATATATATATATTTAAAGTGATGGGTGCCCAGGTGTGGTCTCCTCCTTTTCCTCCTAGCAGTGCTCGTGGCCGTGAAGTGAAAACACACGTAGCGACTCCTTCCAAACAGTTATCCCAAGTGGCGGTCCAGCTCCCGTGATCTCTCTCTCCCTTTCCCTCCTGGTGGCAAACACACAAACACACACGGAGTAACTAAACAATCCTCAGATCAACGTAACTGCCACAAAAACCATCCGCGCTGCTCTACCGTGCTTCACACAACGATCCAGCGCAGACCGAAGCTCGATCGCCCTGTTAAGAAGGCAGCCCGGGTGATGGCGGATAATTGGCTACAGCTGGTCGGCTCCGATCGACAACAGGTGCGGCCAGTCTCTGCGCGGGAACACTCTCGGGAATGCTCGTCACCGCTCGGAGGTAAACAATCCCGTTCCGAGAGAGAGAGGGAGAGGGGAAGGGAGCGACATGCACACAATAACACATGGGCAGGCAGCCAGGCGAGGGCTGTCGGACCATGACAGCTTGTAAATTTTCAGCCAATAAATTGTCATGTTGACCTTGAGGATAATTTAATGAGTTAATGTCTTACAAAGATGGATGTAGCCCAGATGTTGGATGATAGATTAATTTATTTGGTAACATGAGCCCATTAAATGATTATTGTGTTTTTCTCCTGAAGTCCAGATTCACTCTGTGCTCCTGTGTTCAGGCTTAGATCCGTTTGCATTTATCTATTTAGTTTATTCGACTCTATTATATTTTTAATGTATTTATTTAAATGGGACAGTGCATCTTTATGTAAATATGTCAGAGTTAGCCAAACAGCAAACAGCAAGTCAAGCAAAAGCAATAGAAAAGACATTTAACACAACATCAGACAATGAACAAGAAGCTTGCTCAGACAACAACAATATTAGAGGCTGTTCTTTTCTTTCTAAACATTCAGCAGGGGATCAAATACATTATTCCTCCCCTATAAAAAAAAAACTCTTTTCCCTTTCAGAATATAACAGAATAATAGTTACTCATTTTCCTAATATATTGGTCCACACTAGTTTATCCCAGAGTAGACAAATATTTATAGGAATTGGTTTCCTGATAAGATGTAGCTCAGGATTAAAATCCCCAAATAAATATTTTTGAGTGCAACGGCAACTTTAAATCTGGTGTTTTGTGTGTTAGTTGGGGCATCTCGCAGCAAGAAATTGAGTGCCTTTAAACGGTTCATAATACAAAAATCTCATCTCAACCCACAGTTTGCACTGGAGAGTTTGTGGTTTTGCAGGATTTACAGCGCTATAACCTGGTAGTTAGGGTTGTGCTAAGTCATGCAGAACTGCTCGTGCTGTTCATGAGAGCATATTGCTAAGCAGTTTTGTTTTTCTCGTATTTTTATTTTTAGCGTTTTAGTTTCTGGAGTGGCAGTGGTTATTTAAGATTCTCTATTATTCATTCATTGCATAGTTATACGTTTATTTTTAAGTGTAGCTTGCCATCACCAGTGTGTGAATGTGTGTGTGTGTGAATGGGTGAATGACTGAATGTAGTGTAAAGCGCTTTGGGGTCCTTACTAAGTAAAGCGCTGTACAAATACAGGCCATTTACCATTTTTACCATTTAATGTTACTGTTTTATTACAAATGTATGGGTATTTCTAGTATATATACATATATTTTTGTACCCCCAAAATATTTAGTTAGTTTCTATATTTTTCTAAAGTACATAGTAACTACTAAAATATTTTTGAAACTATAACTAATAACGCGGAGCTAGGTAAAACACGTGAATTAAACACCTATAATTCAGAACTGAACATTGAAGTCATTTCTTCATATACAGATGGTGATACCGACCGCCTGTATTTTATTTATAAGTTGTTTTATTTTGAAAAGCTTATGTTTAAGTAGTGAAAGTACACTGAGGACAGACTGAGCTGTGATGAATAGAATTACTTGACGTCTTTACTTGGCCATGTCCTTTCTATGATAACATTGTTAACATTGTTAAGCAGATGTTCATGCCTTCTCTCAGATTAGGTATTTTTCTGCTGCCAGTAAAGCTCTCCAAACTATTCATTTAGGTCCAGACATAAGAAAACATTATATCGAGGACTGAAGACAGTCTTTCTCTGACTTTGAGGACACTAGTAGAATGAATTCGGTTTGCAGGGACTTTTACTGTAGAAAAGCAAGACTGAACTGATTTAAAACATGTATATTTTTAATGCTTTACTTCCCTGTCAGTGTTTTATACAAAACCTAAAATAAATTACTGCTTACGTGAAACCTAAGAGAAAAGAAGAACTTTAAACAGCCATGTATAAGACAGCCATGCTGATGATAGCCTCGCCTTACTTTCGTAGCTGTATAATTAAGTGTGCTCCGCCTCTTATGTAACAGACAACGCTTTACAGCTACAGGTGTTCTTGTCCGCTGCTTCTAGGAAGACAAAAACTTTCTGAACATGGGAGATGATACACATGGACTCAATCTGCAGAGGGAAGTGGGGCTCATAGGAGCAGTTTCCTTCATTGGTGGAACCATGATTGGATCTGGGATCTTCATTTCTCCCCAGTACGTCCTTTCCACTATTGGGAGCCCAGGGGCCAGCTTCATTATATGGTCCTGCTGTGGACTGTTAGCCATGCTGGGGGGTCTGTGCTATGCTGAACTGGGCACTATCATACCAGAGTCTGGAGCCGAGTACATTTACATACTGCGGACTGCAGGGAAAGTGGTGGCCTTCATGTTCGTCTTCAGCTCCATCATGGTCATGAGGCCGGCTAGTGGCACAGGAATCGCTCTCAGCTTTGCTGAATATGCTGTGGCCCCCTTTTACAGCGGCTGCACTCCTCCACAGCTGGCAGTGAAGTTCGTGGCTGCCAGATCAATCTTGGTGCTGGCTATAATCAACTGTCTGAGTGTTCACTTGGCCACAGGCATCCAGGTGGTCACCATGGCAGTGAAGGTGGTGGCCCTGGTGGTGATCATCCTGGGAGGCATTGTGATGCTTTTCCAGGGCCGCACTGAGAACTTTGAGGACTCCTTTGAGGGAACCAATGTCGGGGTCAGCTCCATTGGCATTGCTTTCTATCAGGGCTTGTGGTCGTATGATGGCTGGAACACTTTAAATTATTTAACTGAGGAGGTGAAACATCCACAAGTAAGATTTTCAATATTTACTATTAGTAGTTTATAGAAAGTCAAAAGAAAGATGAAGCATGCCAACACTGTGCGACTCCACTCATGATTGTGCATTTTTTATCTTCTTACTGATTTACATGAGTAGGCCAGGACAAACTGTAGTAACCTGAGAACTGATATTGGTAACCATAACCAACTGGTGGCTCATTGGTGCAGTGGTTAGCACCTTTCCCACAGTTAGAAAACTGAAGAGTTAATATTTAATTGAAGGCAAAACAAGTACATATTGCACCATGTGATTTCTTTTGAAAGCTTTTTCTACGCAGTTTGTAGCGTCTGAATTCTTTGTGATCTTTCTCAGTCTGCTCTGTAGACGTGTCGTTTTGTGCTCCCTGCTCTCTCTCACCATGGCGGACAAAACCCCAAAAAACGAAGGCCTGCAACTGAAGAGGCAGATTGGATTGATTGGTGGTGTCGCAATAGTTTCTGGAACCATGATTGGTTCCGGTATCTTCATGTCCCCACAGTATGTCCTGGCGTATGTGGGAAGTCCTGGGGCCAGCATGTTAATCTGGGTTTTTTCAGGTGTTGTGGCTTTGCTTGCAGCTCTCTCCTACACTGAGCTTGGGACCATTATTCCTGAATCCGGTGGGGAATTTACTTACATCCTGAGGATCTATGGTTCATTCCCAGCCTTCTTTGCGGCAATCACTTTCATCCTGCTTGTGAAACCTTCCAGCATTGCAGCAAAAGCAATGACCATTGCACATTACATCATGGCTCCCTTTTACCCAGGCTGCCCACCTCCTCAGCTGGCTGTGAAATGCTTTGCAGCTTTTAGTATTCTGGTAGTTGCCATGACCAACATCCTGAATGTCCGATATGCTCTGAGAGTGCAGGTGATCTTCTTGGTGGCCAAAGTGTTTTCACTCACTTTCATTGTAATTGGAGGGCTAGTGAAAGTCATACAGAGCAGCACTGTGATCGAGGAAAATTTTAATGTTGAGAATGCTTTTCAAGGCACCGAGTATTCTGTGAGCACTCTGGGAAAGGCTTTCTATCAAGGCCTCTTTTCTTACAGTGGCTGGAGCACCTTAAACTATGTGACTGAGGAGCTGAACAAACCAGAGGTGAGGCTGAAAGGGTCAGAAATGACCTGAAATAGTAGCATTTATTCATGCTAAATTTTTAAATACAGCTTAAAACCTGTCAAGAATGATTTGATGCTTTAGTGCAAAAGATGCATATATGCTGCTATATTTTTTTCCTTAACTCTGAATTTGTATCTCAGGTAATTTATTGACTTTGTCCTAACACATGATGTCTATAACACTCTGTAAATCAGTGATCAAAGTGTCTGAGGTGTTGTGTGGGGATAATAAATGTACGCGAGAGTACAGTGTGTTTGCATTGCTATCATTTCGGTCCTGACTCCAATGAGGTGTGACTCCTAGATCTCAAAGACTGTATATAAGATAAGAGATAAGATAAAACTTTATTAATCCCTCGGGTGGGTTCCTCTGGGAAATTCGGGGGTTTGTTGTTTTTTTTTTCAAGATAAGATAAATGATAAAAGATATAAAGATGTTTGGTGAATATAATATATGAGGATCAAGTATCAGAATATATTTTGACAACAAGAAGCATTTTGACCAACATTTTTCTGTATCTCCAGCTTTTCCAGAACATATACTTTGTTTTTAGTTGCAGTTCCTTAAAGCATTTTATATAATAATATTACTGTTTAAATAGGAATTTTATATTTTTAAAGAATTTCTCAACTTATGACAAACTTAATTTATCCTTATCTTAAATGATTGAAACTTCAGTGTGATCGTCCCTTTTTGTTCACGCCAGTTCATAATAATTAACCCATTTCCACTGACTGCTTTTTGCAGCTTAGTGCTTGGTGTTCTTTTCTATTATATCATACTGGAATCCAATTTAATTAAAAGAAGAGTATGGGCAGAACTTTGTGCCATCAGAAACTGAACCTGAATTTTAACTTAAATAAATGCTTTTTAAAACTGAATTTGAATCAATCTAATTTGAAATTCAATGTACAGTTTTGAAAATTATCGTCACTAAATTGAAATTGAATTTTATATTTTGAAAATGAATTCATTTACTTTGAAACTGTATTTTATCCTTTAAAAGTGTAGCTCTCGAATAATTTCAGTTTCACTTCTATCATTCAGATTCAGTTCCAAAATTCATTTTTTTGGGACTTACATCCATACAACTAAATGGTTTAGCAAAGTATTAAAGAAAGTAAATATTCAACTTAGTTTTATGTTATTCTGTTGGACTGCTTAAACTGGTACAAAGGAGAACCAGGTCAAGTCATGTCCTTCCTCTGATAACCTTGTTATGCAGATACTCTGTTCATTTCTGTGGTTGTTGGTCATTTGCCCCTAAAACCTAAAACTTTTTTCATTTGATGAGTAACACTATAAAAGAGTTAATATCAAACTTAACTCTAGTTATGAGTTAAATTTTACTCTATATGGTAGTAGAAATTTTACTCCATGAGAGTTTAGTTTTAACTCCTATAAAGAGTTGAAAAATCATCTCCCGGAAAAGAGTTACTCTAACTCTGCACTAGAGTTCATTCAATGGTCACGCATGTACACTCAAATGTAGTTAATCTGAACTCCCAGAGAGTTTATTCCAAAAACCAGAATTTGCAGTGTACTTTCGTAGCTTTATAATTAAGTGTGCTCCGCCTCTTATGTAACAGACAACGCTTTACAGCTTCAGGTGTTCTTGTCCGCTGCTTCTAAGAAGACAAAAACTTTCTGAACATGGGAGATGATACACATGGACTCAATCTGCAGAGGGAAGTGGGGATCATAGGAGCAGTTTCCTTCATTGGTGGAACCATGATTGGATCTGGGATCTTCATTTCTCCCCAGTACGTCCTTTCCACTATTGGGAGCCCAGGGGCCAGCTTCATTATATGGTCCTGCTGTGGACTGATAGCCATGCTGGGGGGTCTGTGCTATGCTGAACTGGGCACTATCATACCAGAGTCTGGAGCCGAGTATATTTACATACTGCGGACTGCAGGGAAAGTGGTGGCCTTCATGTTCGTCTTCAGCTCCATCATGGTGATTAGGCCGGCTAGTGGCACAGGAATCGCTCTCAGCTTTGCTGAATATGCTGTGGCCCCCTTTTACAGTGGCTGCACTCCTCCACAGCTGGCAGTGAAGTTCGTGGCTGCCAGATCAATCTTGGTGCTGGCTATAATCAACTGTCTGAGTGTTCGCTTGGCCACAGGCATCCAGGTGGTCACCATGGCGGTGAAGGTGGTGGCCCTGGTGGTGATCATCCTGGGAGGCATTGTGATGCTTTTCCAGGGCCGCACTGAGAACTTTGAGGACTCCTTTGAGGGAACCAATGTCGGGGTCAGCTCCATTGGCATTGCTTTCTATCAGGGCTTGTGGTCATATGATGGCTGGAACACTTTAAATTATTTAACTGAGGAGGTGAAACATCCACAAGTAAGATTTTCAATATTTACTATTAGTAGTTTATAGAAAGTCAAAAGAAAGATGAAGCATGCCAACACTGTGCGACTCCACCCATGATTGTGCATTTTTTATCTTCTTACTGATTTACATGAGTAGGCCAGGACAAACTGTAGTAACCTGAGAACTGATATTGGTAACCATAACCAACTGGTGGCTCATTGGTGCAGTGGTTAGCACTTTTTCCACAGTTAGACAACTGAAGAGTTAATATTTAATTGAAGGCAAAACAAGTACATATTGCACCACGTGATTTCTTTTGAAAGCTTTTTCTACGCAGTTTGTAGCGTCTGAATTCTTTGTGATCTTTCTCAGTCTGCTCTGTAGACGTGTCGTTTTGTGCTCCCTGCTCTCTCTCACCATGGCGGACAAAACCCCAAAAAACGAAGGCCTGCAACTGAAGAGGCAGATTGGATTGATTGGTGGTGTCGCAATAGTTTCTGGAACCATGATTGGTTCCGGTATCTTCATGTCCCCACAGTATGTCCTGGCGTATGTGGGAAGTCCTGGGGCCAGCATGTTAATCTGGGTTTTTTCAGGTGTTGTGGCTTTGTTTGCAGCTCTCTCCTTCACTGAGCTTGGGACCATTATTCCTGAATCTGGAGGGGAATTTACTTACATCCTGAGGATCTATGGTTCATTCCCAGCCTTCTTTGCGGCAATCACTTTCATCCTGCTTTTGAAACCTTCCAGCATTGCAGCAATGGCAATGACCATTGCACATTACATCATGGCTCCCTTTTACCCAGGCTGCCCACCTCCTCAGCTGGCTGTGAAATGCTTTGCAGCTTTTAGTATTCTGGTAGTTGCCATTACCAACATCCTGAATGTCCGATATGCTCTGAGAGTGCAGGTGATCTTCTTGGTGGCCAAAGTGTTTTCACTCACTTTCATTGTAATTGGAGGGCTAGTGAAAGTCATACAGAGCAGCACTGTGATCGAGGAAAATTTTAATGTTGAGAATGCTTTTCAAGGCACCGAGTATTCTGTGAGCACTCTGGGAAAGGCTTTCTATCAAGGCCTCTTTTCTTACAGTGGCTGGAGCACCTTAAACTATGTGACTGAGGAGCTGAACAAACCAGAGGTGAGGCTGAAAGGGTCAGAAATGACCTGAAATAGTAGCATTTATTCATGCTAAATTTTTAAATACAGCTTAAAACCTGTCAAGAATGATTTGATGCTTTAGTGCAAAAGATGCATATATGCTGCTATATTTTCTTCCTAAACTCTGAATTTGTATTTCAGATAATTTATTGACTTTGTCCTAACACACGATGTCTATAACACTCTGTAAATCAGTGCAGTTAGCTTGTTAATGTTTGACGCCGTGCAGCCCCACGCACACGGCGGTAGCGGAGATTTGCCGTTAGTTATGGCATTAACGTCATTTCATTTTTTAAATTTATTTTATTTTTTTGTGTCCTGTCTGGTACTGTAGCAATCAGAATTATTGTCTGAAGGCCAAGGAAAATGCCCAACAGATTTACTTTCCCAAGTGGGCCTTTTGCTATACTGGTCCACTTGATTGTCATAGTTTATTTGATCTTTATCAGTTATTTTTATTCTAAGTTATTGCAATCAATAAGACTGGACTCGGGGACGGGAAAGAAAAAGAAGAAGAAAAGTTCAGAAGAAAGTTAACAGAAGGAGAGGGAAAGAAAAAGGAGAAAAGGGAGAGAGAAAAGACAATGAAAATCTGCTTCATCACCTTTTTTTCCCCTCTTTTCCTGGATCACCTGTTGAGAAAAAAGAAAACAAGCAGAAGAAGACTAGAGCAATAGAATAAACAACATCATGATGATCTATGGGAATATAACAGTAAATACTAAATGTTAAACATTATTGTGCAGCACGTAAGATCGACAGCGCACAGTGTGCTTTAAGGTAGGAGCCAAAAAGGGTGTAGTTTGTGTGTGAGCACCCGTGTGTACACCTGTGAGCATGAATGCACTTATTTTTAAAAGGTTCCTACATGTAATGATCTGTTAGAGGGTGTGGGGAGCCACAGCCCCGTCCACCAGGGCATGAAGCAGGTATGGAGGAGATCAAAACTCCAGACATCCGGAGGCCGAGGGCACCCCACCACCAAAGTGGCCAACTCCTCCTCCTAGCCCCCCCCCCCCCCCCCCCCGCTCCAGCAGGCCGCAGAGAACGGGGGGGATGTGAAGGCTCCAAACCTCCCTCCGCCTGCTCATATGTAGTGTTGATGCATGTGTGTTCTAAGGTGCATTTAAAACCCAGAAGGGCATGGAGCTACCTGCCAGAGAGCAGCAGGTAAGCGCATAGCCCCTCCTGATAGCCCTCAATGTCTACGTGTATTTAAAATTGAGAGGTGGGCAACGATGCCAGGGGTGAGGTGTACACCCTGTGTAGCGTGCCCACCCCCATGATCCTATATGTATGGGTTATGAGAGTGTGAGTAATGTGAATGTCTAAGTTGTGAGATAAAATTGAGGCACAGGCAGCCAGAAGGGGACAGAGGGGGGGATGCCTCCCCTGCACCCTAGTGACACACCTTTACCCCAAGGCCCTGCATGTGCGGGTGATTGTGGTGGAGCGGGAAGAGGGAGGCAGCTGGAGATGGGGAGGGAAGGAAGGGAGGGGCAAGTGACCCCTCCCTGGGGCCAGCTCCCCCGCTGACCCCAGTAGGCACCCCCATACTCCGCAACCCGCCAGGGAAAGGGGGCCCAAGCCCATCCAGACCGGGGCCCAGTACAGAAGCGCCGCCTGGCCCCACAGAGCACGGGACAGCCCACCCGACCCCACCACAGAGAAAACTCCACCCACCCCGTTATCCACTCATCTTCCAGACTACACGAGACAAAAGATGCCCAGGCTGAGATCTTCCTCCACCTCTCCTGTATCTTCCCCTCCTGCAGAGTGAGTTCCTGAAGAGAGGAGAGCTCCTGCAAGATGTAACAACCTCCCCCACCAGTTGAAGTTCCCCCCACGTGGCTCGATGCACTGGCGTCACCCTGCGCCAGGGCTGGGCCCCTATACACCCACCCGCCCAAAATCCCGGCAACACACCAACCAGGACCCAAGCCCCCGAGGCCCAGCCAGGGCCCCAGCCCGGAGACAGAGCACCCCCACAACCCCACGCCCGTCCCAGACCCACCCCGGTGCTGTCTGTGCTGACGGACGTCCGTCAGCACAGACCCTCCTGTAGCCCCGCTGCACGCAGCCACGAGGAAACCGTCACCTAAGAGCTAACAGAGCCCTTAATAGGCCATGACCGCTACCCCAGGTTGAGCCCTCCAAGGAAGATGCTCCTGGGGAACCCCCCGACGCCCTAAGCCTGTCCCTACCCCCACACCAATCACAACAGCAAAGGTGAGACCAAACTATGACCCCCCCCGCTAGGTGATGGAGCTGATCAAAGGAGCCCAGAGCAATTGATCTGATGTGGTGGCAGAGGCTGTATCAAGCCTAATGTAATCTAATAGATCATTTCTATATTGGTTAGAATTAAGATTATTTTTATTTTTCCAGTTCATGAGGACTGTTTTCTTGGCTATGCATAGAGCAGTGAAAACCATATGAGCTATATTCTTTTCCGTAGTGACATTATCTAAGCTCCCAACAAACACACTAAAGGGGAAGTTGAAATGTTACATTTCAGACACTTTGATAAGTCTTCACATATCTCGCGCCAAAACTTCTGAACTGGTGGACAGAACCAAAGAGCGTGGATATAATTGTCCGGTGAGTTGGTTTGGCAGTGTGAGCAGTTGTTGGTAGACGTAAAGCCCATCTTGAACATCTGATGACCTGTATAGTGCACTCTATGTAGTATTTTGTATTGAATTAATTGAAGACTGGGATTTATAATTAGATGAAAGGTTTTTAAGCAAATCTGAGACCAGAAGTTTTGGTCTAAGTTAACTGATAAATCCACTTCCCATTTTGCAATAGGAAGTGATATTGATTCATCTGTTTTAGAAAGCATTCTGTAAATTTTGGAAAGTAATTTGGGGGTTTTAAGAGTAAGAAATTGAACCACACTTGGTGGTGTTTGTAGTTCAACTTGACCCGGTTTGAATTTCTTTTTTACTATGGATTTAATTTGTTGATATTCTAAAAAGCTTTTCTTGTTGATCCCATATTGTGTAACTAGTCTGTCAAATGGAATAAATTCTGTTCCTTCTAATATATGTTCTAAGTATTTGATTCCTTTACCACTCCAATCTGGAAAGTTTATCATATTATTGTTATGTCAGGGTTGTTCCAGATAGGTGTACATTTGCATGGGATTAATGAAGACTCCGTCAATTTTAGAAACTCCCACCATGCTGTCAGAGAAGAGCTGATGTTGACGCTTTTGAAGCATTCATGTCGTTGGATGTTTGAGCTGATAAATGGTAGATCTGAAATCTCTAGATTATTGCAAAGTGCTTGTTCTACATCTAGCCAAGGTTCATCTAAGAGGGTATGTTTTAGCCATCCTGAGATAAACTGAAGCCTGTTGGCTAAGAAGTAGTGCTGAAAGTTAGGTAGTTCTAATCCTCCTTTATCCTTGGTCTTTTGTAGTGTTTTTAAGCGTATACGTGGGGGTTTATTTTTCCAAAGGAACTTGGACATGTATGAATCTAGAGATCTGAACCAATCTTGTGGCGGTTTAGTTGGGATGATTGAGAATAAATAATTTATTTTTGGTAAGACCATCATTTTTATAGCGGCAACCCTTCCCATGAGTGATATGGGTAGACATTTCCACCTAGCCCACAGGTGTCGAACTCCAGGCCTCGAGGCCCGGTGTCCTGCAGGTTTTAGATGTGTTGCTGATCCAACACAGCTGATTTAAATGGCTAAATGACCTCCTCAACATGTCTTGAAGTTCTCTAGAGGCCTGCTAATGAACTAATCATTTGATTCAGGTGTGGTGACCCAGGGTGAAATCTAAAACCTGCAGGACACCGGCCCTTGAGGCCTGGAGTTTGACACCCCTGACCTAGCCAGATCACCTTCTACTTTCTTTAAAAGTGGGATATGGTTTAATTTAGTTAGATCTGCAAGCTTGGGAGAAACATTAATACCTAAATATTTTATATTTCCCGATTGCAGTGGTGTAGAAGAAGAATTATAGAAGGAGCAATTAATCAGAAGGACTGTAGATTTTGACCAGTTAATTGAGTAGTCTGATATTCTTGCAAAAGAGTTATCAATTCAATCACCCCAGAGATATTGGTTTGTGAGTTTTTTAGAAAAAGTAACACATCATCCGCATAAAAGCTGATTTTATGTTCCACGTTCTTGCGTTTTATGCCCTTAATTACTGTATTCTGTCTAATTGCTGCTGCTAGTGGTTCAATAAAAATTGCAAACAGTGAAGGGGAGAGTGGGCATCCCTGCCTGGTGCCCCTCAGGAGACAGAATCTTGAGGATTTTTGATCATTTGTTTTGACACAAGCTGTTGGGGAGTTATAAAATATTTTTAACCAGTTAATGAAAGAGGATCCAAAACCAAATTTGTGTAAAGTTGCAAATAGAAGTTTCCAGTTAACTCTGTCAAATGCTTTTTTTGCATCTAAAGAAAATATTGTAGTTTCAAGGTTTTTACTGTATGAGTAGTCTATCAAATTAAGTAATCTGCGTGTATTTGTTGATGAGTGTGCCGGTCCACAGCGATGACAGTGGATTGGGAAGAGGACCCTGCGTCGTTCCAGGATCTCTTTGGGGAACTGGTTGTTCACGCTGCCACGGTTCCTTTTAATTCCCTGCCGCGGCTTTTCACATGTTCCTTTTGTTTGAAGTGGCCGAATTTGGCCACAATAGGACGTGGTCTCCCGGCCGGCGACCTCACGGCCCCCAAGCGATGCACTCTATCCAATGCGATGTTCTTTACGTTGTCCTCCGGCAGCTTCAGGTGGATTTTAATGAAGCTTTTCACCGTTGCCTCCGCGTCCTCTCCGGCAGATTCTGGAATACCAGAAAACACAAGGTTGTCTCGCATGCTACGGGCTTGTAGATCAATAACGGACTCTTTTATTTTTTTATTTTCTATGTTTAGCTGGGTCACGTTATCGGTGAGAGATTTGACCGACTCCCGTAGCGTGGCATTTTCAGCAGCAAGCGTTTCCACCTGCTGCTGGCTAAACTCCAGGGATTCTCGCAGAGATTTAAATTCCCGGTATAAAATCTCCACCAGGGACAGCCTCGCATCGAAACTAGACAATCGCTTGTCGATTGACTCCAGGATGTCTGCAATGTCTTTGCCGGCAGGCGATGTTGTGCTGGGGGAGTCTGCCAGGCGGCATCTCTTCGATGACGGTGTCTCAATTTTGGCCGGGGAAGATGCGCTCTGAGCCTTCTTCATGACTAAATCTTGGAAACAGCGGTCGATGTAATCTTGGAGAGCGTCTAAACTCTCCCCGTTGTCCTCCAGGGTGTTAGAGATGATAGGACAGATGTTGTTAGTTATATGACAATTGATTAGTATATTTGGTGATACTGAAGCTTAAAGAAACTTTGTTCAATTCTAAACTACAATTCGCTTTAATTTTCCGCCAAAATCTCCGGCGTCTGACATCAGTTACAACATGACTTACCTCCTCCGTCACTTACCTCCTCCGTCACTTACCTCCTCCTTACAACTTGAACTTGACTGAGGAGCTGAACAAACCAGAGGTGAGGCTGAAAGGGTCTGAAGTGACCTGAAATAGTAGCATTTATTCATGCTAAATTTTTAAATACAGCTTAAAACCTGTCAAGAATGATTTGATGCTTTACTGTAAAAGATGCCTATATGCTGCTATATTTTCTTCCTTAACTCTGAATTTGTATTTCAGGTAATTTATTGACTTTGTCCTATCACACGATGTCTATAAAACTCTGTAAATCAGTGCAGTTAGCTTGTTAATGTTTGACGCTGTGCAGCCCACGCACACGGCGGTAACAGAGATTTGCTGCGTTAATGCAGTTATGGCATTAACGTAATTTTAACGAGATTAACGCTGACAGCGCTAATAAGAATATGACTGTTTAAATAGGAATTTAATATTTTTAAAGACTTGGTAAATTCTTTAAAAATACCTCAACTTATGACAAACTTAATTTATCCTTATCTTAAATGGTTAAAACTTCAGTGTGATTTTCCTTATTGTTCATGCCAGTTCATAATAATTCACCCATTTCCACTGACTGCATTTTGCAACTTGGTGCTTGGTGTTCTTTTCTATTATATTAGACTCGAGTCCTATTTAATTAAAAGTAGAATTCAACTTTGGAGAGCATTTTTAACTAAATGGTTTAGCAAAGTATTAAAGAAAGTAAATATTCAACTTAGTTTTATGTTATTCTGTTGGACTGCTTAAACTGGTACAAGGGAGAACCAGGTTAAGTCATGTCCTTCCTCTGCTAACATTGTTATGCAGATACTCTGTTCATTTCTTCACACAGATGAGGCCCTGTCTAATCTTTTACTGAAAGTACAGTTTTGTTTTGTTTTATTTTCATGTAGGTCACGTAGATCCAGACACAAGTAAACATAATATGAACAAACACCAGAGAAAGAATTGAGGACACCAGAAGAATCCACTTGGCTTGGAGGGACATTTCCAGTAGACTGGAAATATTCAAAATAGTCTCTATTTTGAATTTTTCATTTCTCCAACTGTGTTTTATAGAGCAGAACCTAAAATAAATCACTGTTAACGTGAAACCTAAGAAAAAAACAACTCTGGACAAGCAGACATCCTTAAAATCTGCTTAAAAGTAGCCTCATTTTAATTTCATAGCAGTTTAATTTTGTGCACTCCTCCTATTGGGCAACAGGCAGTGTTTTGCAACTGCACATGTCTGTTCTTGTCCGCTGCTTCAGAGAAGACAAAAGCTTTCTGACCATGGGACATGACACACATGGACTCAATCTGCAGAGGGAAGTGGGGATCATAGGAGCAGTTTCCTTCATTGGTGGAACCATGATTGGATCTGGGATCTTCATTTCTCCCCAGTACGTCCTTTCCACTATTGGGAGCCCAGGGGCCAGCTTCATTATATGGTCCTGCTGTGGACTGATAGCCATGCTGGGGGGTCTGTGCAATGCTGAACTGGGCACCAGGGCCGTGCAGAGAGGTTTAAAGGGGCGGGTGCTCAAAGTTAAAAAGGGGCACAATGAACCAGGCTGGATAACAACAACACACATTCATCAAGAATCTAACATGGGAAGGGCAGGGCTGTGTTGATCTGAGACTGTAGACATTAAAAAGTCCATAGGAGAGATGGTAGCTGATTAAACAAGTGTCATGAGATAATAACAAAATGCAAAGATTGGTGACAGCGCTTGGAACCATAAAGCAACAAAAAACTGTGAGAAATAATTTAGGCTCTGCCTGTGAATCACTCTTTGCTTCTCTTCTTCCTTCCATCCCATCATTTCATATATCACTCTCCACTTGCTGTCTATCTGAGAACAAGGCACAACTTGCTATTGCAATAAACTATAATCTAATTATCCACACCTAACAACTCTTGCACTTAATCTATAATAAAATGATGACAGAAAAAATGTTATAGCACTGCCTTTAGTAGCCTCACACAGCTCCTACTGTTTCCTCCTCATGTCCTTACCAGGCATGTCTGGACAATGTTATATCATGAGTAATATTTTTTTTTAAATCTATCTAAATAAAACACACACATGCACGCACACACAGTGACATTTTAGACCTTCTTCAGAATACTGTATATACTGTGGGCATCACGGTGCTGATCCAGAATCCTTACATTATTATTTATTACTAGAGCTACAATAATAAAGCAATGAGGAGGGGGGAGTAATAAATATGAAATAATGTATTTATGATTATTCCATTTGTTTCACTATCCACTCTGTGCAGGGGCAAAGCTTATTACATTTTTAAACTGTAGAGATATAATTTTACTGCTGTAAAAAACAAATTTTGTCTTATTTAAAATATAAATCTAATATAATCTGCTTCTTAATGTATGTTCTTTAAAATACAGCGTGTGTTTTTTAATATATTATAATTACATCCATCCATCCATCTTCATCCGCTTTATCCGGGGCCGGGTCGCGGGGGCAGCAGCCTAAGCAAAGAGGCCCATATTATAATTACAATACTGCATAATTATGTGGACATGCATATTAGATCGTTTTTTAGTGAAATATAATCTCCCCAGAAAGGCAGGAAAAGCCCGTAAACTTACTTTAAAACTAAATATGTTCCCTAAAACGGTGACAGAGCTACAGACCCATGACAGCCTTACACAGGTAGCCAGCAGCTATGACCAGCACTACTTGTGCAGTTAATAAAAGGACAGGTAATGTTTGTCGCGCTGTTGCACACACAGCACGCTCGTTTGTTTCAGTTCGTCAGTTGCAACAAGACAGCTGACCAACGTGTACGTAATAAGCTAATACTCCCGTGTGCTATACACTACAGTGTACGCTGTACACCTGCTTACTGGTTTTGTCGCATCAGTCTGTCTCTGAGTTAACTTGTGTTTCTCCTACAGCTCCGGACCGCAAAAAATGCGCGTGCTCTTTGTGAGCTCGTTCCCGGCTCGTAACCAGCGCGTTTTGCTGTCAAGGGCGATCATTGGTTAAATGCGATCATGTGACTGATGCAAGCCAGATTCTTTTATTTTATTTAACTGTGATTAATAGTTAAATATTATTGTTGAGGGGCACTGACAGGACTCCGCACACCCACACACATAAAAAAATAATAATAATATTTTTTTTAAAAAGTTACCTCAACAAAAGGGCACTTTGGGCACCCATCAGGAAAGGGGCGGGTGCTCAAGCCCCTCTAGCCCCCCCTCTGCACGTGCCTGCTGGGCACTATCATACCAGAGTCTGGAGCCGAGTACATTTACATACTGCGGACTGCAGGGAAATTGGTGGCCTTCATGTTCGTCTTCAGCTCCATCATGGTCATGAGGCCGGCTAGTGGCACAGGAATCGCTCTCAGCTTTGCTGAATATGCTGTGGCCCCCTTTTACAGCGGCTGCACTCCTCCACAGCTGGCAGTGAAGTTCGTGGCTGCCGGATCAATCTTGGTGCTGGCTATAATCAACTGTCTGAGCGTCCGCTTGGCCACAGGCATCCAGGTGGTCACCCTGGCAGTGAAGGTGTGGCCCTGGTGGTGATCATCCTGGGAGGCATTGTGATGCTTTTCCAGGGCCGCACTGAGAACTTTGAGGACTCCTTTGAGGGAACCAATGTTGGGGTCAGCTCCATTGGCATTGCTTTCTATCAGGGCTTGTGGTCGTATGATGGCTGGAACACTTTAAATTATTTAACTGAGGAGGTGAAACATCCACAAGTAAGAATTTCAATATTTACTATTAGTAGTTTATAGAAAGTCAAAATAAAGATGAAGCATGCCAACACTGTGCGACTCCACTCATGATTGTGCATTTTTTATCTTCTTACTGATTTACATGAGTAGGCCAGGACAAACTGTAGTAACCTGAGAACTGATATTGGTAACCATAACCAACTGGTGGCTCATTGGTGCAGTGGTTAGCACTTTTTCCACAGTTAGACAACTGAAGAGTTAATATTTAATTGAAGGCAAAACAAGTACATATTGCACCATGTGATTTCTTTTGAAAGCTTTTTCTACGCAGTTTGTAGCGTCTGAATTCTTTGTGATCTTTCTCAGTCTGCTCTGTAGACGTGTCGTTTTGTGCTCCCTGCTCTCTCTCAACATGGCGGACCAAACCCCAAAAAACGAAGGCCTGCAACTGAAGAGGCAGATTGGATTGATTGGTGGTGTCACAATAGTTTCTGGAACCATGATTGGTTCCGGTATCTTCATGTCCCCACAGTATGTCCTGGCGTATGTGGGAAGTCCTGGGGCCAGCATGTTAATCTGGTTTTTTTCAGGTGTTGTGTCTTTGCTTGCAGCTCTCTCCTACACTGAGCTTGGGACCATTATTCCTGAATCCGGTGGGGAATTTACTTACATCCTGAGGATCTATGGTTCATTCCCAGCCTTCTTTGCAGCAATCACTTTCATCCTGCTTGTAAAACCTTTCGGCATTACAATAAAAGCAATGACCATTTCACAGTATGCCATGGCTCCCTTTTACCCAGGCTGCCCACCTCCTCAGCTGGCTGTGAAATGCTTTGCAGCTTTTAGTATTCTGGTAGTTGCCATTACCAACATCCTGAATGTCCGATATGCTCTGAGAGTGCAGGTGATCTTCTTAGTGGCCAAAGTGTTTTCACTCACTTTCATTGTAATTGGAGGGCTAGTGAAAGTTTTACAGGGCAGCACTGTGATCGAGGAAATTTTTAATGTTGAGAATGCTTTTCAAGGCACCGAGTATTCTGTGGGCACTCTGGGAATGGCTTTCTATCTAGGCCTCTGGTCTTATGATGGCTGGTACAACTTGAACTATGTGACTGAGGAGCTGAACGAACCAGAGGTGAGGCTGAAAGGGTCAGAAATGACCTGAAATAGTAGCATTTATTCATGCTAAATTTTTAAATACAGCTTAAAACCTGTCAAGAATGATTTGATGCTTTAGTGCAAAAGATGCATATATGCTGCTATATTTTCTTCCTAAACTCTGAATTTGTATTTCAGGTAATTTATTGACTTTGTCCTAACACACGATGTCTATAACACTCTGTAAATCGGTGCAGTTAGCTTGTTAATGTTTGACGCCGTGCAGCCCCACACACACGGCGGTAACAGAGATTTGCTGTGTTAATGCAGTTATGGCATTAACGTAATTTTAACGAGATTAACGCTGACAGCACTAATAATAATATGACTGTTTAAATAGGAATTTAATATTTTTAAAGACTTGGTAAATTCTTTAAAAATACCTCAACTTATGACAAACTTAATTTATCCTTATCTTAAATGGTTAAAACTTCACTGTGATTTTCCTTATTGTTCATGCCAGTTCATAATAATTCGCCCATTTCCACTGACTGCATTTTGCAACTTGGTGCTTGGTGTTCTTTTCTATTATATTAGACTCGAGTCCTATTTAATTAAAAGTAGAGTTCAACTTTGGAGAGCATTTTTAACTAAATGGTTTAGCAAAATATTAAAGAAAGTAAATATTCAACTTAGTTTTATGTTATTCTGTTGGACTGCTTAAACTGGTACAAGGGAGAACCAGGTTAAGTCATGTCCTTCCTCTGCTAACATTGTTATGCAGATACTCTGTTCATTTCTTCACACAGATGAGGCCCTGTCTAATCTTTTACTGAAAGTACAGTTTTGTTTTTTTTAATTTTCATGTAGGTCACGTAGATCCAGACACAAGTAAACATAATATGAACAAACACCAGAGAAAGAATTGAGGACACCAGAAGAATCCACTTGGCTTGGAGGGACATTTCCAGTAGACTGGAAATATTCAAAATAGTCTCTATTTTGAATTTTTCATTTCTCCAACTGTGTTTTATAGAGCAGAACCTAAAATAAATCACTGTTAACGTGAAACCTAAGAAAAAAACAACTCTGGACAAGCAGACATTCTTAAAATCTGCTTAAAAGTAGCCTCATTTTAATTTCATAGCAGTTTAATTTTGTGCACTCCTCCTATTGGGCAACAGGCAGCGTTTTGTAACTGCACATGTCTGTTCTTGTCCGCTGCTTCAGAGAAGACAAAAGCTTTCTGACCATGGGACATGACACACATGGACTCAATCTGCAGAGGGAAGTGGGGCTCATAGGAGCAGTTTCCTTCATTGGTGGAACCATGATTGGATCTGGGATCTTCATTTCTCCCCAGTACGTCCTTTCCACTATTGGGAGCCCAGGGGCCAGCTTCATTATATGGTCCTGCTGTGGACTGATAGCCATGCTGGGGGGTCTGTGCTATGCTGAGCTGGGCACTATCATACCAGAGTCTGGAGCCGAGTACATTTACATACTGCGGACTGCAGGGAAAGTGGTGGCCTTCATGTTCGTCTTCAGCTCCATCATGGTCATGAGGCCGGCTAGTGGCACAGGAGTCGCTCTCAGCTTTGCTGAATATGCTGTGGCCCCCTTTTACAGCGGCTGCACTCCTCCACAGCTGGCAGTGAAGTTCGTGGCTGCCGGATCAATCTTGGTGCTGGCTATAATCAACTGTCTGAGTGTTCGCTTGGCCACAGGCATCCAGGTGGTCACCATGGCAGTGAAGGTGGTGGCCCTGGTGGTGATCATCCTGGGAGGCATTGTGATGCTTTTCCAGGGCCGCACTGAGAACTTTGAGGACTCCTTTGAGGGAACCAATGTCGGGGTCAGCTCCATTGGCATTGCTTTCTATCAGGGCTTGTGGTCGTATGATGGCTGGAACACTTTAAATTATTTAACTGAGGAGGTGAAACATCCAGAAGTAAGATTTTCAATATTTACTATTAGTAGTTTATAGAAAGTCAAAAGAAAGATGAAGCATGCCAACACTGTGCGACTCCACTCATGATTGTGCATTTTTTATCTTCTTACTGATTTACATGAGTAGGCCAGGACAAACTGTAGTAACCTGAGAACTGATATTGGTTTAGGATATAATAATCCAAACCAACTGGTGGCTCATTGGTGCAGTGGTTAGCACTTTTTCCACACAGTTAGAAAACTGAAGAGTTAATATTTAATTGAAGGCAAAACAAGTACATATTGCACCACGTGATTTCTTTTGAAAGCTTTTTCTACGCAGTTTGTAGCGTCTGAATTCTTTGTGATCTTTCTCAGTCTGCTCTGTAGACGTGTCGTTTTGTGCTCCCTGCTCTCTCTCACCATGGCGGACCAAACCCCAAAAAATGAAGGCCTGCAACTGAAGAGGCAGATTGGATTGATTGGTGGTGTCGCAATAGTTTCTGGAACCATGATTGGTTCCGGTATCTTCATGTCCCCACAGTATGTCCTGGCGTATGTGGGAAGTCCTGGGGCCAGCATGTTAATCTGGGTTTTTTCAGGTGTTGTGTCTTTGCTTGCAGCTCTCTCCTACACTGAGCTTGGGACCATTATTCCTGAATCCGGTGGGGAATTTACTTACATCCTGAGGATCTATGGTTCATTCCCAGCCTTCTTTGCGGCAATCACTTTCATCCTGCTTTTGAAACCTTCCAGCATTGCAGCAATGGCAATGACCATTGCACATTACATCATGGCTCCCTTTTACCCAGGCTGCCCACCTCCTCAGCTGGCTGTGAAATGCTTTGCAGCTTTTAGTATTCTGGTAGTTGCCATGACCAACATCCTGAATGTCCGATATGCTCTGAGAGTGCAGGTGATCTTCTTGGTGGCCAAAGTGTTTTCACTCACTTTCATTGTAATTGGAGGGCTAGTGAAAGTCATACAGAGCAGCACTGTGATCGAGGAAAATTTTAACATTGAGAATGCTTTTCAAGGCACCGAGTATTCTGTGAGCACTCTGGGAAAGGCTTTCCTTCAAGGTCTCTGGTCTTATGATGGCTGGACCACCTTAAACTATGTGACTGAGGAGCTGAACAAACCAGAGGTGAGGATGAAAGGGTCAGAAATGACCTGAAATAGTAGTATTTATTCATGCTAAATTTTTAAATACAGCTTAAAACCTATCAAGAATGATTTGATTCTTTAGTGTAAAAGATGCCTATATGCTGCTATATTTTCTTCCTAAACTCTGAATTTGTATTTCAGATAATTTATTGACTTTGTCCTAACACACGATGTCTATAACACTCTGTAAATCAGTGCAGTTAGCTTGTTAATGTCTGATGCCGTGCAGCCCCACGCACACGGCGGTAGCGGAGATTTGCCGTTAGTTATGGCATTAACGTCATTTCATTTTTTTTATTTATTTTATTTTTTTGTGTCCTGTCTGGTACTGTAGCAATCAGAATTATTGTCTGAAGGCCAAGGAAAATGCCCAACAGATTTACTTTCCCAAGTGGGCCTTTTGCTATACTGGTCCAATTGATTGTCATAGTTTATTTGATCTTTATCAGTTATTTTTATTCTAAGTTATTGCAATCAATAAGACTGGACTCAGGGACGGGAAAGAAAAAGAAGAAAAGTTCAGAAGAAAGTTAACAGAAGGAGAGGGAAAGAAAAAGGAGAAAAGGGAGAGAGAAAAGACAATGAAAATCTGCTTCATCACCTTTTTTTCCCCCTCTTTTCCTGGATCACCTGTTGAGAAAAAAGAAAACAAGCAGAAGAAGACTAGACTAGAGCAATAGAATAAACAACATCATGATGATCTATGGGAATATAACAGTAAATACTAAATGTTAAACATTATTGTGCAGCACGTAAGATCGACAGCGCACAGTGTGCTTTAAGGTAGGAGCCAAAAAGGGTGTAGTTTGTGTGTGAGCACCCGTGTGTACACCTGTGAGCATGAATGCACTTGTTTTTAAAAGGTTCCTACATGTAATGATCTGTTAGAGGGTGTGGGGAGCCACAGCCCCGTCCACCAGGGCATGAAGCAGGTATGGAGGAGATCAAAACTCCAGACATCCGGAGGCCGAGGGCACCCAACCCCCAAAGTGGCCAACTCCTCCTCCTAGCCCGAAGAGTTGGCCACTTTCTGTACTGGGCCCCTCCGGACCGGGGCCCAGTACAGAAGCGCCGCCTGGCCCCACATAGGCAGCCACGAGGAAACCGTCACCTAAGAGCTAACAGAGCCCTTAATAGGCCATGACCGCTACCCCAGGTTGAGCCCTCCAAGGAAGATGCTCCTGGGGAACCCCCCGACGCCCTAAGCCTGTCCCTACCCCCACACCAATCACAACAGCAAAGGTGAGACCAAACTATGACCCCCCCCCGCTAGGTGATGGAGCTGATCAAAGGAGCCCAGAGCAATTGATCTGATGTGGTGGCAGAGGCTGTATCAAGCCTAATGTAATCTAATAGATCATTTCTATATTGGTTAGAATTAAGATTATTTTTATTTTTCCAGTTCATGAGGACTGTTTTCTTGGCTATGCATAGAGCAGTGAAAACCATATGAGCTATATTCTTTTCCGTAGTGACATTATCTAAGCTCCCAACAAACACACTAAAGGGGAAGTTGGAATGTTACATTTCAGACACTTTGATAAGTCTTCACATATCTCGCGCCAAAACTTCTGAACTGGTGGACAGAACCAAAGAGCGTGGATATAATTGTCCGGTGAGTTGGTTTGGCAGTGTGAGCAGTTGTTGGTAGACGTAAAGCCCATCTTGAACATCTGATGACCTGTATAGTGCACTCTATGTAGTATTTTGTATTGAATTAATTGAAGACTGGGATTTATAATTAGATGAAAGGTTTTTAAGCAAATCTGAGACCAGAAGTTTTGGTCTAAGTTAACTGATAAATCCACTTCCCATTTTGCAATAGGAAGTGATATTGATTCATCTGTTTTAGAAAGCATTCTGTAAATTTTGGAAAGTAATTTGGGGGTTTTAAGAGTAAGAAATTGAACCACACTTGGTGGTGTTTGTAGTTCAACTTGACCCGGTTTGAATTTCTTTTTTACTATGGATTTAATTTGTTGATATTCTAAAAAGCTTTTCTTGTTGATCCCATATTGTGTAACTAGTCTGTCAAATGGAATAAATTCTGTTCCTTCTAATATATGTTCTAAGTATTTGATTCCTTTACCACTCCAATCTGGAAAGTTTATCATATTATTGTTATGTCAGGGTTGTTCCAGATAGGTGTACATTTGCATGGGATTAATGAAGACTCCGTCAATTTTAGAAACTCCCACCATGCTGTCAGAGAAGAGCTGATGTTGACGCTTTTGAAGCATTCATGTCGTTGGATGTTTGAGCTGATAAATGGTAGATCTGAAATCTCTAGATTATTGCAAAGTGCTTGTTCTACATCTAGCCAAGGTTCATCTAAGAGGGTATGTTTTAGCCATCCTGAGATAAACTGAAGCCTGTTGGCTAAGAAGTAGTGCTGAAAGTTAGGTAGTTCTAATCCTCCTTTATCCTTGGTCTTTTGTAGTGTTTTTAAGCTTATACGTGGGGGTTTATTTTTCCAAAGGAACTTGGACATGTATGAATCTAGAGATCTGAACCAATCTTGTGGCGGTTTAGTTGGGATGATTGAGAATAAATAATTTATTTTTGGTAAGACCATCATTTTTATAGCGGCAACCCTTCCCATGAGTGATATGGGTAGACATTTCCACCTAGCCCACAGGTGTCGAACTCCAGGCCTCGAGGGCCGGTGTCCTGCAGGTTTTAGATGTGTTGCTGATCCAACACAGCTGATTTAAATGGCTAAATGACCTCCTCAACATGTCTTGAAGTTCTCTAGAGGCCTGCTAATGAACTAATCATTTGATTCAGGTGTGGTGACCCAGGGTGAAATCTAAAACCTGCAGGACACCGGCCCTTGAGGCCTGGAGTTTGACACCCCTGACCTAGCCAGATCACCTTCTACTTTCTTTAAAAGTGGGATATGGTTTAATTTAGTTAGATCTGCAAGCTTGGGAGAAACATTAATACCTAAATATTTTATATTTCCCGATTGCAGTGGTGTAGAAGAAGAATTATAGAAGGAGCAATTAATCAGAAGGACTGTAGATTTTGACCAGTTAATTGAGTAGTCTGATATTCTTGCAAAAGAGTTATCAATTCAATCACCCCAGAGATATTGGTTTGTGAGTTTTGGAGAAAAAGTAACACATCATCCGCATAAAAGCTGATTTTATGTTCCACGTTCTTGCGTTTTATGCCCTTAATTACTGTATTCTGTCTAATTGCTGCTGCTAGTGGTTCAATAAAAATTGCAAACAGTGAAGGGGAGAGTGGGCATCCCTGCCTGGTGCCCCTCAGGAGACAGAATCTTGAGGATTTTTGATCATTTGTTTTGACACAAGCTGTTGGGGAGTTATAAAATATTTTTAACCAGTTAATGAAAGAGGATCCAAAACCAAATTTGTGTAAAGTTGCAAATAGAAGTTTCCAGTTAACTCTGTCAAATGCTTTTTTTGCATCTAAAGAAAATATTGTAGTTTCAAGGTTTTTACTGTATGAGTAGTCTATCAAATTAAGTAATCTGCGTGTATTTGTTGATGAGTGTGCCGGTCCACAGCGATGACAGCGGATTGGGAAGAGGACCCTGCGTCGTTCCAGGATCTCTTTGGGGAACTGGTTGTTCACGCTGAAGTCTGTTCCTTTTAATTCCCTGCCGCGACTTTTCACATGTTCCTTTTGTTTGAAGTGGCCAAATTTGGCCACAATAGGACGTGGTCTCCCGGCCGGCGACCTCACGGCCCCCAAGTGATGCACTCTATTAAAGGCGATGTTCTTTACGGTGTCCTCCGGCAGCTTCAGGTGGATTTTAATGAAGCTTTTCACCGTTGCCTCCACGTCCTCTCCGGCAGATTCTGGAATACCAGAAAACACAAGGTTGTCTCGCATGCTACGGGCTTGTAGATCGATAATGGACTCTTTTATTTTTTTATTTTCTATGTTTAGCTGGGTCACGTTATCGGTGAGAGATTTGACCGACTCCCGTAGTGTGGCATTTTCAGCGGCAAGCGTTTCCACCTGCTGCTGGCTAAACTCCAGGGATTCTCGCAGAGATTTAAATTCCCGGTATAAAATCTCCACCAGGGACAGCCTCGCATCGAAACTAGACAATCGCTTGTCGATTGACTCCAGGATGTCTGCAATGTCTTTGCCGGCAGGCGATGTTGTGCTGGGGGAGTCTGCCAGGCGGCATCTCTTCGATGACGGTGTCTCAATTTTGGCCGGGGAAGATGCGCTCTGAGCCTTCTTCATGACTAAATCTTGGAAACAGCGGTCGATGTAATCTTGGAGAGCGTCTAAACTCTCCCCGTTGTCCTCCAGGGTGTTAGAGATGATAGGACAGATGTTGTTAGTTATATGACAATTGATTAGTATATTTGGTGATACTGAAGCTTAAAGAAACTTTGTTCAATTCTAAACTACAATTCGCTTTAATTATCCGCCAAAATCTCCGGCGTCTGACATCAGTTACAACATGAGTTGCTTACCTTGTCTGTCACTTACCTCCTCCTTACAACTTGAACTATGTGACTGAGGAGCTGAGCAAACCAGAGGTGAGGCTGAAAGGGTCTGAAGTGACTTGAAATAGTAGTATTTATTCATGCTAAATTTTTAAATACAGCTTAAAACCTGTCAAGAATGCTTTGATGCTTTACTGTAAAAGATGCCTATATGCTGCTATATTTTCTTCCTTAACTCTGAATTTATATTTCAGGTAATTTATTGACTTTGTCCTAACACAGGATGTCTATAACACTCTGTAAATCAGTGCAGTTAGCTTGTTAATGTTTGACGCCGTGCAGCCCCACGCACACGGCGGTAACAGAGATTTGCTGCGTTAATGCAGTTATGGCAGAGAAAGAATTGAGGACACCAGAAGACTCCACTTGGCTTGCAGGGACATTTCCAGTAGACTGGAAATATTCAAAATAGTCTCTATTTTGAATTTTTCATTTCTCCAACTGTGTTTTATAGAGCAGAACCTAAAATAAATCACTGTTAACGTGAAACCTAAGAAAAAAACAACTCTGGACAAGCAGACATTCTTAAAATCTGCTTAAAAGTAGCCTCATTTTAATTTCATAGCAGTTTAATTTTGTGCACTCCTCCTATTGGGCAACAGGCAGCGTTTTGTAACTGCACATGTCTGTTCTTGTCCGCTGCTTCAGAGAAGACAAAAGCTTTCTGACCATGGGACATGACACACATGGACTCAATCTGCAGAGGGAAGTGGGGCTCATAGGAGCAGTTTCCTTCATTGGTGGAACCATGATTGGATCTGGGATCTTCATTTCTCCCCAGTACGTCCTTTCCACTATTGGGAGCCCAGGGGCCAGCTTCATTATATGGTTCTGCTGTGGACTGATAGCCATGCTGGGGGGTCTGTGCTATGCTGAACTGGGCACTATCATACCAGAGTCTGGAGCCGAGTACATTTACATACTGCGGACTGCAGGGAAAGTGGTGGCCTTCATGTTTGTCTTCAGCTTCATCATGGTCATGAGGCCGGCTAGTGGCACAGGAATCGCTCTCAGCTTTGCTGAATATGCTGTGGCCCCCTTTTACAGCGGCTGCACTCCTCCACAGCTGGCAGTGAAGTTCGTGGCTGCTGGATCAATCTTGGTGCTGGCTATAATCAACTGTCTGAGTGTTCGCTTGGCCACAGGCATCCAGGTGGTCACCATGGCAGTGAAGGTGGTGGCCCTGGTGGTGATCATCCTGGGAGGCATTGTGATGCTTTTCCAGGGCCGCACTGAGAACTTTGAGGACTCCTTTGAGGGAACCAATGTCGGGGTCAGCTCCATTGGCATTGCTTTCTATCAGGGCTTGTGGTCATATGATGGCTGGAACACTTTAAATTATTTAACTGAGGAGGTGAAACATCCAGAAGTAAGAATTTCAATATTTACTATTAGTAGTTTATAGAAAGTCAAAAGAAAGATGAAGCATGCCAACACTGTGTGACTCCACTCATGACTGTGCATTTTTTATCTTCTTACTGATTTACATGAGTAGGCCAGGACAAACTATAGTAACCTGAGAACTGATATTGGTTTAGGATATAATAATCCAAACCATAACCAACTGGTGACTCATTGGTACAGTGGTTAGCACTTTTTCCACACAGTTAGACAACTGAAGAGTTAATATTTAATTGAAGGCAAAACAAGTACATATTGCACCACATGATTTCTTTTGAAAGCTTTTTCTACGCAGTTTGTAGCGTCTGAATTCTTTGTGATCTTTCTCAGTCTGCTCTGTAGACGTGTCGTTTTGTGCTCCCTGCTCTCTCTCACCATGGCGGACCAAACCCCAAAAAACGAAGGCCTGCAACTGAAGAGGCAGATTGGATTGATTGGTGGTGTCGCAATAGTTTCTGGAACCATGATTGGTTCCGGTATCTTCATGTCCCCACAGTATGTCCTGGTGTATGTGGGAAGTCCTGGGGCCAGCATGTTAATCTGTTTTTTTTCAGGTGTTGTGGCTTTGTTTGCAGCTCTCTCCTACACTGAGATTGGGACCATTATTCCTGAATCTGGTGGGGTATTTACTTACATCCTGAGGATCTATGGTTCATTCCCAGCCTTCTTTGCGGCAATCACTTTCATCCTGCTTGTGAAACCTTCCAGCATTGCAGCAAAAGCAATGACCATTGCACATTACGTCATGGCTCCCTTTTACCCAGGCTGCCCACCTCCTCAGCTGGCTGTGAAATGCTTTGCAGCTTTTAGTATTCTGGTAGTTGCCATTACCAACATCCTGAATGTCCGATATGCTCTGAGAGTGCAGGTGATCTTCTTAGTGGCCAAAGTGTTTTCACTCACTTTCATTGTAATTGGAGGGCTAGTGAAAGTTTTACAGGGCAGCACTGTGATCGAGGAAAATTTTAACATTGAGAATGCTTTTTAAGGAACTCAGTTTTCTTTGAACACTCTGGGAAAGGCTTTCCTTCAAGGTCTCTGGTCTTACGGTGGCTGGAGCACCTTAAACTATGTGACTGAGGAGCTGAACAAACCAGAGGTGAGGCTGAAAGGGTCTGAAGTGACTTGAAATAGTAGTATTTATTCATGCTAAATTTTTAAATACAGCTTAAAACCTGTCAAGAATGATTTGATGCTTTACTGTAAAAGATGCCTATATGCTGCTATATTTTCTTCCTTAACTCTGAATTTGTATTTCAGGTAATTTATTGACTTTGTCCTAACACACGATGTCTATAACACTCTGTAAATCGGTGCAGTTAGCTTGTTAATGTTTGACGCCGTGCAGCCCCACGCACACGGCGGTAACAGAGATTTGCTGTGTTAATGCAGTTATGGCATTAACGTAATTTTAACGAGATTAACGCTGACAGCACTAATAATAATATGACTGTTTAAATAGGAATTTAATATTTTTAAAGACTTGGTAAATTCTTTAAAAATACCTCAACTTATGACAAACTTAATTTATCCTTATCTTAAATGGTTAAAACTTCACTGTGATTTTCCTTATTGTTCATGCCAGTTCATAATAATTCACCCATTTCCACTGACTGCATTTTGCAACTTGGTGCTTGGTGTTCTTTTCTATTATATTAGACTCGAGTCCTATTTAATTAAAAGTAGAGTTCAACTTTGGAGACTTTAAAACCTGTCAAGAATGATTTGATGCTTTACTGTAAAAGATGCCTATATGCTGCTATATTTTCTTCCTAAACTCTGAATTTGTATTTCAGGTAATTTATTGACTTTGTCCTAACACAGGATGTCTATAACACTCTGTAAATCAGTGCAGTTAGCTTGTTAATGTTTTACGCGTGCAGCCCCCCGCATACGGCGGTAACGGAGATTTGCCGTTAGTTATGGCATTAACGTCATTTCATTTTTTTCTTTCTTTCTTTCTTTCTTTATTTATTTTTTGTGTCCTGTCTGGCACTGTAGCAATCAGAGTTATTGTCTGAAGGCCAAGAAAAATGCCCAACAGATTTACTTTCCCAAGTGGGCCTTTTGCTATACTGGTCCAATTGATTGTCATAGTTTATTTGATCTTTATCAGTTATTTTTTATTTTTTAGTTAAGTTATTTTAATCAGTAAGACTTGGAAGTTGGAATGTTACATTTCAGACACTTTGATAAGTCTTCACATATCTCGCGCCAAAACTTCTGAACTGGTGGACAGAACCAAAGAGCGTGGATATAATTGTCCGGTGAGTTGGTTTGGCAGTGTGAGCAGTTGTTGGTAGACGTAAAGCCCATCTTGAACATCTGATGACCTGTATAGTGCACTCTATGTAGTATTTTGTATTGAATTAATTGAAGACTGGGATTTATAATTAGATGAAAGGTTTTTAAGCAAATCTGAGACCAGAAGTTTTGGTCTAAGTTAACTGATAAATCCACTTCCCATTTTGCAATAGGAAGTGATATTGATTCATCTGTTTTAGAAAGCATTCTGTAAATTTTGGAAAGTAATTTGGGGGTTTTAAGAGTAAGAAATTGAACCACACTTGGTGGTGTTTGTAGTTCAACATGACCTGGTTTGAATTTCTTTTTTACTATGGATTTAATTTGTTGATATTCTAAAAAGCTTTTCTTGTTGATCCCATATTGTGTAACTAGTCTGTCAAATGGAATAAATTCTGTTCCTTCTAATATATGTTCTAAGTATTTGATTCCTTTACCACTCCAATCTGGAAAGTTTATCATATTATTGTTATGTCAGGGTTGTTCCAGATAGGTGTACATTTGCATGGGATTAATGAAGACTCCGTCAATTTTAGAAACTCCCACCATGCTGTCAGAGAAGAGCTGATGTTGACGCTTTTGAAGCATTCATGTCGTTGGATGTTTGAGCTGATAAATGGTAGATCTGAAATCTCTAGATTATTGCAAAGTGCTTGTTCTACATCTAGCCAAGGTTCATCTAAGAGGGTATGTTTTAGCCATCCTGAGATAAACTGAAGCCTGTTGGCTAAGAAGTAGTGCTGAAAGTTAGGTAGTTCTAATCCTCCTTTATCCTTGGTCTTTTGTAGTGTTTTTAAGCTTATACGTGGGGGTTTATTTTTCCAAAGGAACTTGGACATGTATGAATCTAGAGATCTGAACCAATCTTGTGGCGGTTTAGTTGGGATGATTGAGAATAAATAATTTATTTTTGGTAAGACCATCATTTTTATAGCGGCAACCCTTCCCATGAGTGATATGGGTAGACATTTCCACCTAGCCCACAGGTGTCGAACTCCAGGCCTCGAGGCCCGGTGTCCTGCAGGTTTTAGATGTGTTGCTGATCCAACACAGCTGATTTAAATGGCTAAATGACCTCCTCAACATGTCTTGAAGTTCTCTAGAGGCCTGCTAATGAACTAATCATTTGATTCAGGTGTGGTGACCCAGGGTGAAATCTAAAACCTGCAGGACACCGGCCCTTGAGGCCTGGAGTTTGACACCCCTGACCTAGCCAGATCACCTTCTACTTTCTTTAAAAGTGGGATATGGTTTAATTTAGTTAGATCTGCAAGCTTGGGAGAAACATTAATACCTAAATATTTTATATTTCCCGATTGCAGTGGTGTAGAAGAAGAATTATAGAAGGAGCAATTAATCAGAAGGACTGTAGATTTTGACCAGTTAATTGAGTAGTCTGATATTCTTGCAAAAGAGTTATCAATTCAATCACCCCAGAGATATTGGTTTGTGAGTTTTGGAGAAAAAGTAACACATCATCCGCATAAAAGCTGATTTTATGTTCCACGTTCTTGCGTTTTATGCCCTTAATTACTGTATTCTGTCTAATTGCTGCTGCTAGTGGTTCAATAAAAATTGCAAACAGTGAAGGGGAGAGTGGGCATCCCTGCCTGGAGCCCCTCAGGAGACAGAATCTTGAGGATTTTTGATCATTTGTTTTGACACAAGCTGTTGGGGAGTTATATAATATTTTTAACCAGTTAATGAAAGAGGATCCAAAACCAAATTTGTGTAAAGTTGCAAATAGAAGTTTCCAGTTAACTCTGTCAAATGCTTTTTCTGCATCTAAAGAAAATATTGTAGTTTCAAGGTTTTTACTGTATGAGTAGTCTATCAAATTAAGTAATCTGCGTGTATTTGTTGATGAGTGTGCCGGTCCACAGCGATGACAGCGGATTGGGAAGAGGACCCTGCGTCATTCCAGGATCTCTTTGGGGAACTGGTTGTTCACGCTGAAGTCCGTTCCTTTTAATTCCCTGCCGCGGCTTTTCACATGTTCCTTTTGTTTGAAGTGGCCAAATTTGGCCACAATAGGACGTGGTCTCCCGGCCGGCGACCTCACGGCCCCCAAGCGATGCACTCTATCCAATGCGATGTTCTTTATGGTGTCCTCCAGCAGCTTCAGGTGGATTTTAATGAAGCTTTTCACCGTTGCCTCCGCGTCCTCTCCGGCAGATTCTGGAATACCAGAAAACACAAGGTTGTCTCGCATGCTACGGGCTTGTAGATCAATAACGGACTCTTTTATTTTTTTATTTTCTATGTTTAGCTGGGTCACGTTATCGGTGAGAGATTTGACCGACTCCCGTAGTGTGGCATTTTCAGCAGCAAGCGTTTCCACCTGCTGCTGGCTAAACTCCAGGGATTCTCGCAGAGATTTAAATTCCCGGTATAAAATCTCCACCAGGGACAGCCTCGCATCGAAACTAGACAATCGCTTGTCGATTGACTCCAGGATGTCTGCAATGTCTTTGCCGGCAGGCGATGTTGTGCTGGGGGAGTCTGCCAGGCGGCATCTCTTCGATGACGGTGTCTCAATTTTGGCCGGGGAAGATGCGCTCTGAGCCTTCTTCATGACTAAATCTTGGAAACAGCGGTCGATGTAATCTTGGAGAGCGTCTAAACTCTCCCCGTTGTCCTCCAGGGTGTTAGAGATGATAGGACAGATGTTGTTAGTTATATGACAATTGATTAGTATATTTGGTGATACTGAAGCTTAAAGAAACTTTGTTCAATTCTAAACTACAATTCGCTTTAATTTTCCGCCAAAATCTCCGGCGTCTGACATCAGTTACAACATGAGTTACTTACCTCCTCCGTCACTTACCTCCTCCGTCACTTACCTCCTCCGTCACTTACCTCCTCCTTACAACTTGAACTTGACTGAGGAGCTGAACAAACCAGAGGTGAGGCTGAAAGGGTCTGAAGTGACCTGAAATAGTAGCATTTATTCATGCTAAATTTTTAAATACAGCTTAAAACCTGTCAAGAATGATTTGATGCTTTACTGTAAAAGATGCCTATATGCTGCTATATTTTCTTCCTTAACTCTGAATTTGTATTTCAGGTAATTTATTGACTTTGTCCTAACACACGATGTCTATAAAACTCTGTAAATCAGTGCAGTTAGCTTGTTAATGTTTGACGCTGTGCAGCCCCACACACACGGCGGTAACAGAGATTTGCTGCGTTAATGCAGTTATGGCATTAACGTAATTTTAACGAGATTAACGCTGACAGCGAAGAATATGACTGTTTAAATAGGAATTTAATATTTTTAAAGACTTGTTAAATTCTTTAAAAATACCTCAACTTATGACAAACTTAATTTATCCTTATCTTAAATGGTTAAAACTTCACTGTGATTTTCCTTATTGTTCATGCCAGTTCATAATAATTCACCCATTTCCACTGACTGCATTTTGCAACTTGGTGCTTGGTGTTCTTTTCTATTATATTAGACTCGAGTACTATTTAATTAAAAGTAGAATTCAACTTTGGAGAGCATTTTTAACTAAATGGTTTAGCAAAATATTAAAGAAAGTAAATATTCAACTTAGTTTTATGTTATTCTGTTGGACTGCTTAAACTGGTACAAGGGAGAACCAGGTCAAGTCATGTCCTTCCTCTGCTAACATTGTTATGCAGATACTCTGTTCATTTCTTCACACAGATGAGGCCCTGTCTAATCTTTTACTGAAAGTACAGTTTTGTTTTTTTTAATTTTCATGTAGGCCACGTAGATCCAGACACAAGTAAACATAATATGAACAAACACCAGAGAAAGAATTGAGGACACCAGAAGAATCCACTTGGCTTGGAGGGACATTTCCAGTAGACTGGAAATATTCAAAATAGTCTCTATTTTGAATTTTTCATTTCTCCAACTGTGTTTTATAGAGCAGAACCTAAAATAAATCACTGTTAACGTGAAACCTAAGAAAAAAACAACTCTGGACAAGCAGACATTCTTAAAATCTGCTTAAAAGTAGCCTCATTTTAATTTCATAGCAGTTTAATTTTGTGCACTCCTCCTATTGGGCAACAGGCAGTGTTTTGTAACTGCACATGTCTGTTTTTCTCTGCTGCTTCAGAGAAGACAAAAGCTTTCTGACCATGGGACATGACACACATGGACTCAATCTGCAGAGGGAAGTGGGGATCATAGGAGCAGTTTCCTTCATTGGTGGAACCATGATTGGATCTGGGATCTTCATTTCTCCCCAGTACGTCCTTTCCACTATTGGGAGCCCAGGGGCCAGCTTCATTATATGGTCCTGCTGTGGACTGATAGCCATGCTGGGGGGTCTGTGCTATGCTGAGCTGGGCACTATCATACCAGAGTCTGGAGCCGAGTACATTTACATACTGCGGACTGCAGGGAAAGTGGTGGCCTTCATGTTCGTCTTCAGCTCCATCATGGTCATGAGGCCGGCTAGTTGCACAGGAGTCGCTCTCAGCTTTGCTGAATATGCTGTGGCCCCCTTTTACAGCGGCTGCACTCCTCCACAGCTGGCAGTGAAGTTCGTGGCTGCCGGATCAATCTTGGTGCTGGCTATAATCAACTGTCTGAGCATCCGCTTGGCCACAGGCATCCAGGTGGTCACCCTGGCAGTGAAGGTGGTGGCCCTGGTGGTGATCATCCTGGGAGGCATTGTGATGCTTTTCCAGGGTCGCACTGAGAACTTTGAGGACTCCTTTGAGGGAACCAATGCAGGGGTCAGCTCCATTGGCATTGCTTTCTATCAGGGCTTGTGGTCGTATGATGGCTGGAACACTTTAAATTATTTAACTGAGGAGGTGAAACATCCAGAAGTAATATTTTCAATATTTACTATTAGTAGTTTATAGAAAGTCAAAATAAAGGTGAAGCATGCCAACACTGTGCGACTCCACTCATGATTGTGCATTTTTTATCTTCTTACTGATTTACATGAGTAGGCCAGGACAAACTGTAGTAACCTGAGAACTGATATTGGTTTAGGATATAATAATCCAAACCAACTGGTGGCTCATTGGTGCAGTGGTTAGCACTTTTTCCACAGTTAGACAACTGAAGAGTTAATATTTAATTGAAGGCAAAGCAAGTACATATTGCACCACGTGATTTCTTTTGAAAGCTTTTTCTACGCAGTTTGTAGCGTCTGAATTCTTTGTGATCTTTCTCAGTCTGCTCTGTAGACGTGTCGTTTTGTGCTCCCTGCTCTCTCTCACCATGGCGGACCAAACCCCAAAAAATGAAGGCCTGCAACTGAAGAGGCAGATTGGATTGATTGGTGGTGTCGCAATAGTTTCTGGAACCATGATTGGTTCCGGTATCTTCATGTCCCCACAGTATGTCCTGGCGTATGTGGGAAGTCCTGGGGCCAGCATGTTAATCTGGTTTTTTTCAGGTGTTGTGGCTTTGCTTGCAGCTCTCTCCTACACTGAGCTTGGGACCATTATTCCTGAATCCGGTGGGGAATTTACTTACATCCTGAGGATCTATGGTTCATTCCCAGCCTTCTTTGCAGCATTCGCTTTCATCCTGCTTATAAAACCTTTCGGCATTACAGCAAAAGCAATGGGCATTGCACAGTATGCCATGGCTCCCTTTTACCCAGGCTGCCCACCTCCTCAGCTGGCTGTGAAATGCTTTGCAGCTTTTAGTATTCTGGTAGTTGCCATTACCAACATCCTGAATGTCCGATATGCTCTGAGAGTGCAGGTGATCTTCTTGGTGGCCGAAGTGTTTTCACTCACTTTCATTGTAATTGGAGGGCTAGTGAAAGTTTTACAGGGCAGCACTGTGATGGAGGAAAATTTTAATGTTGAGAATGCTTTTCAAGGCACCGAGTATTCTGTGGGCACTCTGGGAATGGCTTTCTATCAAGGCCTCTGGTCTTATGATGGCTGGTACAACTTGAACTATGTGACTGAGGAGCTGAACGAACCAGAGGTGAGGCTGAAAGGGTCAGAAATGACCTGAAATAGTAGCATTTATTCATGCTAAATTTTTAAATACAGCTTAAAACCTGTCAAGAATGATTTGATGCTTTAGTGCAAAACATGCATATATGCTGCTATATTTTTTTCCTTAACTCTGAATTTGTATCTCAGGTAATTTATTGACTTTGTCCTAACACAGGATGTCTATAACACTCTGTAAATCAGTGATCAAAGTGTCTGAGGTGTTGTGTGGGGATAATAAATGTACGCGAGAGTACAGTATGTTTGCATTGCTATCATTTCGGTCCTGACTCCAATGAGGTGTGACTCCTAGATCTCAAAGACTGTATATAAGATAAGAGATAAGATAAAACTTTATTAATCCCTCGGGTGGGTTCCTCTGGGAAATTCGGGTTGTTGTTTTTTTGTTTGTTTTTTCAAGATAAGATATAAAGATGTTTGGTGAATATAATATATGAGGATCAAGTATCAGAATATATTTTGACAACAAGAAGCATTTTGACCAACATTTTTCTGTATCTCCAGCTTTTCCAGAACATATACTTTGTTTTTAGTTGCAGTTCCTTAAAGCATTTTATATAATAATATTACTGTTTAAATAGGAATTTAATATTTTTAAAGAATTTCTCAACTTATGACAAACTTAATTTATCCTTATCTTAAATGATTGAAACTTCAGTGTGATCGTCCCTTTTTGTTCACGCCAGTTCATAATAATTAACCCATTTCCACTGACTGCTTTTTGCAGCTTGGTGCTTGGTGTTCTTTTCTATTATATCATACTGGAGTCCAATTTAATTAAAAGAAGAGTATGGGTAGAACTTTGTGCCATCAGAAACTGAACCTGAATTTTAACTTAAATAAATGCTTTTTAAAACTGAATTTGAATCAGTCTAATTTGAAATTCAATGTACAGTTTTGAAAATTATCGTCACTAAATTGAAATTGAATTTTATATTTTGAAAATGAATTCATTTACTTTGAAACTGTATTTTATCCTTTAAAAGTGTAGCTCTCAAATAATTTCAGTTTCACTTCTATCATTCAGATTCAGTTCCAAAATTCATTTTTTTGGGACTTACATCCATACAACTAAATGGTTTAGCAAAGTATTAAAGAAAGTAAATATTCAACTTAGTTTTATGTTATTCTGTTGGACTGCTTAAACTGGTACAAAGGAGAACCAGGTCAAGTCATGTCCTTCCTCTGATAACCTTGTTACGCAGATACTCTGTTCATTTCTGTGGTTGTTGGTCATTTGCACCTAAAACCTAAAACTTTTTTCATTTGATGAGTAACACTATAAAAGAGTTAATATCAAACTTAACTCTAGTTATGAGTTAAATTTTACTCTATATGGTAGTAGAAATTTTACTCCATGAGAGTTTAGTTTTAACTCCTATAAAGAGTTGAAAAATCATCTCCCGGAAAAGAGTTACTCTAACTCTGCACTAGAGTTCATTCAATGGTCACGCATGTACACTCAAATGTAGTTAATCTGAACTCCCAGAGAGTTTATTCCAAAAACCAGAATTTGCTGTGTAGCTTTATAATTAAGTGTGCTCCGCCTCTTATGTAACAGACAACGCTTTACAGCTTCAAGTGTTCTTGTCCGCTGCTTCTAAGAAGACAAAAACTTTCTGAACATGGGAGATGATACACATGGACTCAATCTGTAGAGGGAAGTGGGGCTCATAGGAGCAGTTTCCTTCATTGGTGGAACCATGATTGGATCTGGGATCTTCATTTCTCCCCAGTACGTCCTTTCCACTATTAGGAGCCCAGGGGCCAGCTTCATTATATGGTCCTGCTGTGGACTGTTAGCCATGCTGGGGGGTCTGTGCTATGCTGAACTGGGCACTATCATACCAGAGTCTGGAGCTGAGTACATTTACATACTGCGGACTGCAGGGAAAGTGGTGGCCTTCATGTTCGTCTTCAGCTCCATCATGGTCATGAGGCCGGCTAGTGGCACAGGAATCGCTCTCAGCTTTGCCGAATATGCTGTGGCCCCCTTTTACAGCGGCTGCACTCCTCCACAGCTGGCAGTGAAGTTCGTGGCTGCCGGATCAATCTTGGTGCTGGCTATAATCAACTGTCTGAGTGTTCGCTTGGCCACAGGCATCCAGGTGGTCACCATGGCAGTGAAGGTGGTGGCCCTGGTGGTGATCATCCTGGGAGGCATTGTGATGCTTTTCCAGGGCCGCACTGAGAACTTTGAGGACTCCTTTGAGGGAACCAATGTCGGGGTCAGCTCCATTGGCATTGCTTTCTATCAGGGCTTGTGGTCGTATGATGGCTGGAACACTTTAAATTATTTAACTGAGGAGGTGAAACATCCAGAAGTAAGATTTTCAATATTTACTATTAGTAGTTTATAGAAAGTCAAAAGAAAGATGAAGCATGCCAACACTGTGCGACTCCACTCATGATTGTGCATTTTTTATCTTCTTACTGATTTACATGAGTAGGCCAGGACAAACTGTAGTAACCTGAGAACTGATATTGGTTTAGGATATAATAATCCAAACCAACTGGTGGCTCATTGGTGCAGTGGTTAGCACTTTTTCCACACAGTTAGAAAACTGAAGAGTTAATATTTAATTGAAGGCAAAACAAGTACATATTGCACCATGTGATTTCTTTTGAAAGCTTTTTCTACGCAGTTTGTAGCGTCTGAATTCTTTGTGATCTTTCTCAGTCTGCTCTGTAGACGTGTCGTTTTGTGCTCCCTGCTCTCTCTCACCATGGCGGACCAAACCCCAAAAAATGAAGGCCTGCAACTGAAGAGGCAGATTGGATTGATTGGTGGTGTCGCAATAGTTTCTGGAACCATGATTGGTTCCGGTATCTTCATGTCCCCACAGTATGTCCTGGCGTATGTGGGAAGTCCTGGGGCCAGCATGTTAATCTGGTTTTTTTCAGGTGTTGTGGCTTTGCTTGCAGCTCTCTCCTTCACTGAGCTTGGGACCATTATTCCTGAATCCGGTGGGGTATTTACTTACATCCTGAGGATCTATGGTTCATTCCCAGCCTTCTTTGCAGCAATCACTTTCATCCTGCTTTTGAAACCTTCCAGCATTGCAGCAAAAGCAATGACCATTGCACATTACATCATGGCTCCCTTTTACCCAGGCTGCCCACCTCCTCAGCTGGCTGTGAAATGCTTTGCAGCTTTTAGTATTCTGGTAGTTGCCATTACCAACATCCTGAATGTCCGATATGCTCTGAGAGTGCAGGTGATCTTCTTGGTGGCCAAAGTGTTTTCACTCACTTTGATTGTAATTGGAGGGCTAGTGAAAGTTTTACAGGGCAGCACTGTGATCGAGGAAAATTTTAACATTGAGAATGCTTTTCAAGGAACTCAGTTTTCTTTGAACACTCTGGGAAAGGCTTTCCTTCAAGGTCTCTGGTCTTGAAGGAAAGCCTTTCAAGACCAGAAAGGCCTTGAAAGGCCTTTCTGGTCTTGAAAGGCCAGAAACTATAAACTTAACTATAAACTTAAACCATAGTTTAAGGTGCTAGAGCACCTTAAACTATGTGACTGAGGAGCTGAACGAACCAGAGGTGAGGCTGAAAGGGTCAGAAATGACCTGAAATAGTAGTATTTATTCATGCTAAATTTTTAAATACAGCTTAAAACCTGTCAAGAATGATTTGATGCTTTACTGTAAAAGATGCCTATATGCTGCTATATTTTCTTCCTAAACTCTGAATTTGTATTTCAGGTAATTTATTGACTTTGTCCTAACACACGATGTCTATAACACTCTGTAAATCAGTGCAGTTAGCTTGTTAATGTTTGACGCCGTGCAGCCCCACGCACACGGCGGTAACAGAGATTTGCTGTGTTAATGCAGTTATGGCATTAACGTAATTTTAACGAGATTAACGCTGACAGCACTAATAATAATATGACTGTTTAAATAGGAATTTAATATTTTTAAAGACTTGGCAAATTCTTTAAAAATACCTCAACTTATGACAAACTTAATTTATCCTTATCTTAAATGGTTAAAACTTCACTGTGATTTTCCTTATTGTTCATGCCAGTTCATAATAATTCACCCATTTCCACTGACTGCATTTTGCAACTTGGTGCTTGGTGTTCTTTTCTATTATATTAGACTCGAGTCCCATTTAATCAAAAGTAGAGTTCAACTTTGGAGAGCACTTTTAACTAAATGGTTTAGCAAAGTATTAAAGAAAGTAAATATTCAACTTAGTTTTATGTTATTCTGTTGGACTGCTTAAACTGGTACAAGGGAGAACCAGGTCAAGTCATGTCCTTCCTCTGCTAACATTGTTATGCACAGTGGCGGTCCTAGCCTGTTAGGCGCCCTGGGCGAACACCCCCTCTTGCCCCCCCCCCCCCCCGGCGGCCCCCCCCCCCCCCCCCCGGCATCCTCCCCCCACACACACACACACATGAAGAGGGAGAGAGTATGCATAGTATGCAAACGGCTACTAAACACACATCATACTTCGTCATACAATGAGAACAGGACAAATCAACAATTGACACTGGCTAATTAATATTATATTACTGTATATATATTGTTTGGAGTTTAGTCTGTTGCTGTTACTATTTTTACCATTTCTTCTTGGAGGAACTGCAACCCACATAATTTCTTTAGGGATTAAGAAAGTATTCTGATTCTTAATGTTTTAGGATACATGACCTGCCATTATCCAGTGACACATCTGCTTACCTGTGTCTTTGGCTCGTTCCTCCTTGTAGGAGCCATAATTAAATGTATTGAATTTTAAGGATCACTGGGTTTTTATTTGTTTGGTTGCTATGGTGATGTGTAACGGGAGTCACGTGGGTGCTAGCGGTGACTTTAAGAGGGCGTTGTCAGTCTGTCATTCACTGGTTTGATTTTGACAGAGAGGAGGGCTGGGTAGCATAGTTTTTGTTGACCGCAGCACAACGAGTTTCCCCTTGTTGCATTAGAGCCTGTGATGTTTTAAGAGTTTGAATCGCGAGCCGATCACATTGCTCTGTAAACTTTTCAAGCACTTTAATAAACAAGCAAGCAATTCCACCTCTGGCATTACTGCGTAAAGTTGACAGCGCGTCAGGCAAATAGGCAGGCTCCATCCCCGGCCTCTAGCGACTGTGGAAGTCGCTACACTCCTCTTCTTTTCTCTTTTTTTAAACTTTAAAAACGGGTTGTGTGTGAGACTTTAAATAAACAAAATATAAAATATACCTTTTAAATTGTTATTGATCCCTTTACCCCGAGTCCTAAAGTGTATATTTATTTTTTTTACTCTTAAATATTTATTGTTTGTTTTCTTGCACTGCTGTAACTGGAGCCTCGTCGTCTCGTCTCTCTATATACTGGACTGTATGTAGCGGAGATGACAATAAAGTTTACTTTGACTTCAGCAGCAAGCAGGCGCACCGAGGGCTCTTACGCTCACTTTTCGTGTATAGAATTTTGAAAAAATATCGGTGCCAATTATAAGTCTGTATCATGATGTCTGGTGTTTTCGTGTTTGTTGTTTGTTTTTATTTTTGTTTTATTTTGACAGTTGGTAATTTTTGCTGCTCCAGCCAGCCAGAGAATCCCCCGTCGCCCCGCCCTCTCCTCCCTGTGCCGCAAGCAGCAGGCGCACCTCGCAAACGGAGGGCGCCCTTACTCCCATGGGCGATAGAAAATCGATCGGTGCCTATGCCATTCCCAATATGGGCTCACATGATGTCGGGGCAGCATGAGTACAAGCAATTTTTTTTTTTTACCGATGCCCGTGATGCCGCCCCCCACCACGATGCCGCCCCGGGCAACTGCCCGTGTCGCCCGTATCTAAAACCGCTACTGGTTATGCAGATACTCTGTTCATTTCTTCACACAGATGAGGCCCTGTCTAACCTTTTACTGAAAGTACAGTTTTCTTTTGTTTTATTTTCATGTAGGTCACGTAGATCCAGACACAAGTAAACATAATATGAACAAACACCAGAGAAAGAATTGAGGACACCAGAAGAATCCACTTGGCTTGCAGGGACATTTCCAGTAGACTGGAAAGTCACTGGAAATGTCATTTCATTTCTCCAACTGTGTTTTATAGAGCAGAACCTAAAATAAATCACTGTTAACGTGAAACCTAAGAAAAAAACAACTCTGGACAAGCAGACATTCTTAAAATCTGCTTAAAAGTAGCCTCATTTTAATTTCATAGCAGTTTAATTTTGTGCACTCCTCCTATTGGGCAACAGGCAGCGTTTTGTAACTGCACATGTCTGTTCTTGTCCGCTGCTTCAGAGAAGACAAAAGCTTTCTGACCATGGGACATGACACACATGGACTCAATCTGCAGAGGGAAGTGGGGATCATAGGAGCAGTTTCCTTCATTGGTGGAACCATGATTGGATCTGGGATCTTCATTTCTCCCCAGTACGTCCTTTCCACTATTGGGAGCCCAGGGGCCAGCTTCATTATATGGTCCTGCTGTGGACTGATAGCCATGCTGGGGGGTCTGTGCTATGCTGAACTGGGCACTATCATACCAGAGTCTGGAGCTGAGTACATTTACATACTGCGGACTGCAGGGAAAGTGGTGGCCTTCATGTTCGTCTTCAGCTCCATCATGGTCATGAGGCCGGCTAGTGGCACAGGAGTCGCTCTCAGCTTGGCTGAATATGCTGTGGCCCCCTTTTACAGCGGCTGCACTCCTCCACAGCTGGCAGTGAAGTTCGTGGCTGCCAGATCAATCTTGGTGCTGGCTATAATCAACTGTCTGAGTGTTCGCTTGGCCACAGGCATCCAGGTGGTCACCATGGCAGTGAAGGTGGTGGCCCTGGTGGTGATCATCCTGGGAGGCATTGTGATGCTTTTCCAGGGCCGCACTGAGAACTTTGAGGACTCCTTTGAGGGAACCAATGTCGGGGTCAGCTCCATTGGCATTGCTTTCTATCAGGGCTTGTGGTCGTATGATGGCTGGAACACTTTAAATTGTTTAACTGAGGAGGTGAAACATCCAGAAGTAATATTTTCAATATTTACTATTAGTAGTTTATAGAAAGTCAAAAGAAAGATGAAGCATGCCAACACTGTGCGACTCCACTCATGATTGTGCATTTTTTATCTTCTTACTGATTTACATGAGTAGGCCAGGACAAACTGTAGTAACCTGAGAACTGATATTGGTTTAGGATATAATAATCCAAACCAACTGGTGGCTCATTGGTGCAGTGGTTAGCACTTTTTCCACAGTTAGAAAACTGAAGAGTTAATATTTAATTGAAGGCAAAACAAGTACATATTACACCACGTGATTTCTTTTGAAAGCTTTTTCTACGCAGTTTATAGCATCTGAATTCTTTGTGATCTTTCTCAGTCTGCTCTGTAGACGTGTCGTTTTGTGCTCCCTACTCTCTCTCAACATGGCGGACAAAACCCCAAAAAATGAAGGCCTGCAACTGAAGAGGCAGATTGGATTGATTGGTGGTGTCGCAATAGTTTCTGGAACCATGATTGGTTCCGGTATCTTCATGTCCCCACAGTATGTCCTGGCGTATGTGGGAAGTCCTGGGGCCAGCATGTTAATCTGGTTTTTTTCAGGTGTTGTGGCTTTGTTTGCAGCTCTCTCCTACACTGAGCTTGGGACCATTATTCCTGAATCCGGTGGGGTATTTACTTACATCTTGAGGATCTATGGTTCATTCCCAGCCTTCTTTGCGGCAATCACTTTCATCCTGCTTGTAAACCCTTTCGGCATTACAGCAATGGCAATGGGCATTGCACATTACGTCATGGCTCCCTTTTACCCAGGCTGCCCTCCTCCTCAGCTGGCTGTGAAATGCTTTGCAGCTTTTAGTATTCTGGTAGTTGCCATGACCAACATCCTGAATGTCCGATATGCTCTGAGAGTGCAGGTGATCTTCTTAGTGGCCAAAGTGTTTTCACTCACTTTCATTGTAATTGGAGGGCTAGTGAAAGTCATACAGAGCAGCACTGTGATCGAGGAAAATTTTAATGTTGAGAATGCTTTTCAAGGCACCGAGTATTCTGTGGGCACTCTGGGAATGGCTTTCTACCAAGGCCTCTTTTCTTACGGTGGCTGGAACACCTTAAACTATGTGACTGAGGAGCTGAACAAACCAGAGGTGAGGCTGAAAGGGTTTGAAGTGACCTGAAATAGTAGCATTTATTCATGCTAAATTTTTAAATACAGCTTAAAACAAGAATGATTTGATGCTTTACTGTAAAAGATGCCCATATGCTGCTATATTTTCTTCCTAAACTCTGAATTTGTATTTCAGGTAATTTATTGACTTTGTCCTAACACAGGATGTCTATAACACTCTGTAAATCAGTGCAGTTAGCTTGTTAATGTTTTACGCGTGCAGCCCCCCGCACACGGCGGTAACGGAGATTTGCCGTTAGTTATGGCATTAACGTCATTTCATTTTTTTCTTTCTTTCTTTCTTTCTTTCTTTATTTTTTGTGTCCTGTCTGGCACTGTAGCAATCAGAGTTATTGTCTGAAGGCCAAGAAAAATGCCCAACAGATTTACTTTCCCAAGTGGGCCTTTTGCTATACTGGTCCAATTGATTGTCATAGTTTATTTGATCTTTATCAGTTATTTTTTATTTTTTAGTTAAGTTATTTTAATCAATAAGACTTGGAAGTTGGAATGTTACATTTCAGACACTTTGATAAGTCTTCACATATCTCGCGCCAAAACTTCTGAACTGGTGGACAGAACCAAAGAGCGTGGATATAATTGTCCGGTGAGTTGGTTTGGCAGTGTGAGCAGTTGTTGGTAGACGTAAAGCCCATCTTGAACATCTGATGACCTGTATAGTGCACTCTATGTAGTATTTTGTATTGAATTAATTGAAGACTGGGATTTATAATTAGATGAAAGGTTTTTAAGCAAATCTGAGACCAGAAGTTTTGGTCTAAGTTAACTGATAAATCCGCTTCCCATTTTGCAATAGGAAGTGATATTGATTCATCTGTTTTAGAAAGCATTCTGTAAATTTTGGAAAGTAATTTGGGGGTTTTAAGAGTAAGAAATTGAACCACACTTGGTGGTGTTTGTAGTTCAACTTGACCCGGTTTGCATTTCTTTTTTACTATGGATTTAATTTGTTGATATTCTAAAAAGCTTTTCTTGTTGATCCCATATTGTGTAACTAGTCTGTCAAATGGAATAAATTCTGTTCCTTCTAATATATGTTCTAAGTATTTGATTCCTTTACCATTCCAATCTGGAAAGTTTATCATATTATTGTTATGTCAGGGTTGTTCCAGATAGGTGTACATTTGCATGGGATTAATGAAGACTCCGTCAATTTTAGAAACTCCCACCATGCTGTCAGAGAAGAGCTGATGTTGACGCTTTTGAAGCATTCATGTCGTTGGATGTTTGAGCTGATAAATGGTAGATCTGAAATCTCTAGATTATTGCAAAGTGCTTGTTCTACATCTAGCCAAGGTTCATCTAAGAGGGTATGTTTTAGCCATCCTGAGATAAACTGAAGCCTGTTGGCTAAGAAGTAGTGCTGAAAGTTAGGTAGTTCTAATCCTCCTTTATCCTTGGTCTTTTGTAGTGTTTTTAAGCTTATACGTGGGGGTTTATTTTTCCAAAGGAACTTGGACATGTATGAATCTAGAGATCTGAACCAATCTTGTGGCGGTTTAGTTGGGATGATTGAGGATAAATAATTTATTTTTGGTAAGACCATCATTTTTATAGCGGCAACCCTTCCCATGAGTGATATGGGTAGACATTTCCACCTAGCCCACAGGTGTCGAACTCCAGGCCTCGAGGGCCGGTGTCCTGCAGGTTTTAGATGTGTTGCTGATCCAACACAGCTGATTTAAATGGCTAAATGACCTCCCCAACATGTCTTGAAGTTCTCTAGAGGCCTGCTAATGAACTAATCATTTGATTCAGGTGTGGTGACCCAGGGTGAAATCTAAAACCTGCAGGACACCGGCCCTTGAGGCCTGGAGTTTGACACCCCTGACCTAGCCAGATCACCTTCTACTTTCTTTAAAAGTGGGATATGGTTTAATTTAGTTAGATCTGCAAGCTTGGGAGAAACATTAATACCTAAATATTTTATATTTCCCGATTGCAGTGGTGTAGAAGAAGAATTATAGAAGGAGCAATTAATCAGAAGGACTGTAGATTTTGACCAGTTAATTGAGTAGTCTGATATTCTTGCAAAAGAGTTATCAATTCAATCACCCCAGAGATATTGGTTTGTGAGTTTTGGAGAAAAAGTAACACATCATCCGCATAAAAGCTGATTTTATGTTCCACGTTCTTGCGTTTTATGCCCTTAATTACTGTATTCTGTCTAATTGCTGCTGCTAGTGGTTCAATAAAAATTGCAAACAGTGAAGGGGAGAGTGGGCATCCCTGCCTGGTGCCCCTCAGGAGACAGAATCTTGAGGATTTTTGATCATTTGTTTTGACACAAGCTGTTGGGGAGTTATATAATATTTTTAACCAGTTAATGAAAGAGGATCCAAAACCAAATTTGTGTAAAGTTGCAAATAGAAGTTTCCAGTTAACTCTGTCAAATGCTTTTTTTGCATCTAAAGAAAATATTGTAGTTTCAAGGTTTTTACTGTATGAGTAGTCTATCAAATTAAGTAATCTGCGTGTATTTGTTGATGAGTGTGCCGGTCCACAGCGATGACAGCGGATTGGGAAGAGGACCCTGCGTCGTTCCAGGATCTCTTTGGGGAACTGGTTGTTCACGCTGAAGTCCGTTCCTTTTAATTCCCTGCCGCGGCTTTTCACATGTTCCTTTTGTTTGAAGTGGCCAAATTTGGCCACAATAGGACGTGGTCTCCCGGCCGGCGACCTCACGGCCCCCAAGCGATGCACTTTATCCAATGCGATGTTCTTTACGGTGTCCTCCAGCAGCTTCAGGTGGATTTTAATGAAGCTTTTCACCGTTGCCTCCGCGTCCTCTCCGGCAGATTCTGGAATACCAGAAAACACAAGGTTGTCTCGCATGCTACGGGCTTGTAGATCAATAACGGACTCTTTTATTTTTTTATTTTCTATGTTTAGCTGGGTCACGTTATCGGTGAGAGATTTGACCGACTCCCGTAGCGTGGCATTTTCAGCAGCAAGCGTTTCCACCTGCTGCTGGCTAATCTCCAGGGATTCTCGCAGAGATTTAAATTCCCGGTATAAAATCTCCACCAGGGACAGCCTCGCATCGAAACTAGACAATCGCTTGTCGATTGACTCCAGGATGTCTGCAATGTCTTTGCCGGCAGGCGATGTTGTCCTGGGGGAGTCTGCCAGGCGGCATCTCTTCGATGACGGTGTCTCAATTTTGGCCGGGGAAGATGCGCTCTGAGCCTTCTTCATGACTAAATCTTGGAAACAGCGGTCGATGTAATCTTGGAGAGCGTCTAAACTCTCCCCGTTGTCCTCCAGGGTGTTAGAGATGATAGGACAGATGTTGTTAGTTATATGACAATTGATTAGTATATTTGGTGATACTGAAGCTTAAAGAAACTTTGTTCAATTCTAAACTACAATTCGCTTTAATTTTCCGCCAAAATCTCCGGCGTCTGACATCAGTTACAACATGAGTTACTTACCTCCTCCGTCACTTACCTCCTCCGTCACTTACCTCCTCCTTACAACTTGAACTTGACTGAGGAGCTGAACAAACCAGAGGTGAGGCTGAAAGGGTCTGAAGTGACCTGAAATAGTAGCATTTATTCATGCTAAATTTTTAAATACAGCTTAAAACCTGTCAAGAATGATTTGATGCTTTACTGTAAAAGATGCCTATATGCTGCTATATTTTCTTCCTTAACTCTGAATTTGTATTTCAGGTAATTTATTGACTTTGTCCTAACACACGATGTCTATAAAACTCTGTAAATCAGTGCAGTTAGCTTGTTAATGTTTGACGCTGTGCAGCCCCACGCACACGGCGGTAACAGAGATTTGCTGCGTTAATGCAGTTATGGCATTAACGTAATTTTAACGAGATTAACGCTGACAGCGCTAATAAGAATATGACTGTTTAAATAGGAATTAGTCTCTATTTTGAATTTTTCATTTCTCCAACTGTGTTTTATAGAGCAGAACCTAAAATAAATCACTGTTAACGTGAAACCTAAGAAAAAAACAACTCTGGACAAGCAGACATTCTTAAAATCTGCTTAAAAGTAGCCTCATTTTAATTTCATAGCAGTTTAATTTTGTGCACTCCTCCTATTGGGCAACAGGCAGCGTTGTGTAACTGCACATGTCTGTTCTTGTCCGCTGCTTCAGAGAAGACAAATGCTTTCTGACCATGGGACATAACACACATGGACTCAATCTGCAGAGGGAAGTGGGGATCATAGGAGCAGTTTCCTTCATTGGTGGAACCATGATTGGATCTGGGATCTTCATTTCTCCCCAGTACGTCCTTTCCACTATTGGGAGCCCAGGGGCCAGCTTCGTTATATGGTCCTGCTGTGGACTGATAGCCATGCTGGGGGGTCTGTGCTATGCTGAACTGGGCACTATCATACCAGAGTCTGGAGCCGAGTACATTTACATACTGCGGACTGCAGGGAAAGTGGTGGCCTTCATGTTCGTCTTCAGCTCCATCATGGTCATGAGGCCGGCTAGTGGCACAGGAGTCGCTCTCAGCTTTGCTGAATATGCTGTGGCCCCCTTTTACAGCGGCTGCACTCCTCCACAGCTGGCAGTGAAGTTCGTGGCTGCCGGATCAATCTTGGTGCTGGCTATAATCAACTGTCTGAGCGTCCGCTTGGCCACAGGCATCCAGGTGGTCACCATGGCAGTGAAGGTGGTGGCCCTGGTGGTGATCATCCTGGGAGGCATTGTGATGCTTTTCCAGGGCCGCACTGAGAACTTTGAGGACTCCTTTGAGGGAACCAATTCAGGGCTCAGCTCCATTGGCATTGCTTTCTATCAGGGCTTGTGGTCGTATGATGGCTGGAACACTTTAAATTATTTAACTGAGGAGGTGAAACATCCAGAAGTAAGAATTTCAATATTTACTATTAGTAGTTTATAGAAAGTCAAAATAAAGATGAAGCATGCCAACACTGTGCGACTCCACTCATGATTGTGCATTTTTTATCTTCTTACTGATTTACATGAGTAGGCCAGGACAAACTGTATTAACCTGAGAACTGATATTGGTTTAGGATATAATAATCCAAACCAACTGGTGGCTCATTGGTGCAGTGGTTAGCACTTTTTCCACAGTTAGACAACTGAAGAGTTAATATTTAATTGAAGGCAAAGCAAGTACATATTGCACCACGTGATTTATTTTGAAAGCTTTTTCTACGCAGTTTGTAGCGTCTGAATTCTTTGTGATCTTTCTCAGTCTGCTCTGTAGACGTGTCGTTTTGTGCTCCCTGCTCTCTCTCACCATGGCGGACAAAACCCCAAAAAACGAAGGCCTGCAACTGAAGAGGCAGATTGGATTGATTGGTGGTGTCGCAATAGTTTCTGGAACCATGATTGGTTCCGGTATCTTTATGTCCCCACAGTATGTCCTGGCGTATGTGGGAAGTCCTGGGGCCAGCATGTTAATCTGGGTTTTTTCAGGTGTTGTGGCTTTGTTTGCAGCTCTCTCCTTCACTGAGCTTGGGACCATTATTCCTGAATCTGGAGGGGAATTTACTTACATCCTGAGGATCTATGGTTCATTCCCAGCCTTCTTTGCAGCAATCACTTTCATCCTGCTTTTGAAACCTTTCGGCATTGCAGCAACGGCAATGACCATTGCACATTATGCCATGGCTCCCTTTTACCCAGGCTGCCCACTTCCTCAGCTGGCTGTGAAATGCTTTGCAGCTTTTAGTATTCTGGTAGTTGCCATTACCAACATCCTGAATGTCCGATATGCTCTGAGAGTGCAGGTGATCTTCTTAGTGGCCAACGTGTTTTCACTCACTTTCATTGTAATTGGAGGGCTAGTGAAAGTTTTACAGGGCAGCACTGTGATCGAGGAAAATTTTAACATTGAGAATGCTTTTCAAGGAACTCAGTTTTCTTTGAACACTCTGGGAAAGGCTTTCCTTCAAGGTCTCTGGTCTTACAGTGGCTGGAGCAACTTGAATCATGTGACTGAGGAGCTGAACAGACCAGAGGTGAGGCTGAAAGGGTCAGAAGTTGTATGAAATAGTAGTATTTATACACACTATATTTTTTTAAATACAACTTATAATCTTTGATAAAGATTCTGTCGGGAAATATGATTGTTTTCTTGCCGCTATACTGAGAAAAATGACCACTTACCTTTCCCCCCCTAAACTCTGAATTTGTGTTTCAGGTAATTCATTGACTTTGTACCAACACATACCCCTACAATGCTTAAATCAGTGTTTAAAGTGTCTGAGGTGACTAAAGAGGTACACGAGTTGGCATTGTTAGGATTGTTGTAATTGCAGTTCCAGCTTGTCCTGACTGCATGAAACTTGGTGCTTGGTGTTGCTTGGGGAGCTTTTCCCCCCACGGTTTGGCAAAATATTAAAAAAGTAAATATTCAATGAGGCTTTGTTTTATCATGAGAGACTGCTTTGTTAATATGTGTAATCAAGGCTTAGCCAAACATTACAACCATGTCATGTCATGTCTTTTTTTCTTTTTCTTTTACAGGTGAATCTTCCTCGGGCGGTGCTGATAGCCATTTCTCTTGTGACTACTTTGTACCTGCTGGTGAATGTGAGCTATCTGGCAGTAATGACGCCTAAAGAGCTCATGTCCTCAAGTGCGGTAGCAGTTACCTGGGGGTAAGACAACACCTGTTCTCAACCTGATAAGATCTTTTTTTTTATTACTTCTCCCATAGAACAGGAAGCAAACCTGAAGAAATCCTCTTCTCTGTACAATCATTTGATATGTGCATTAAAATTACTGATGGTCAAACAAATGGGGCTTTTGTAAGTTGAAAATACAGACTGTATTTAAAGATGGATGTTGCAATCCTGTCTCCATTTTGAATCCTCTGTATTAGCATTTTAGCTCCCTGCCATGTTGATACCAAAGATTAAATCATCCAGCGTGATTAATAGGTGATTAATAGGTAATTTAAATCTACCCACTGTGCAAGTAATTATGAAACTTATCTTACACAGTTGATGTGATTTCTCACAAGACTCATCAATCCACTGTAAGGAAAATTACTTAAGAGTCACCTCCAAACACTTCAAACATAGAAGGAATAGCAGCAAAGAGCATCACTACAGTTAGGTGCTCACTTCTGGTGTCACACAAATACCAAGAGATATTGGACCCCTTCTCTTCACCGTCTCTATGTTCCTCCTTGGTCAGATCATCCGCCACCATGGTCTCTGCTTCCATTCCTATGCTGATGATACACAACTTTATCTCTGTGCTAAACCCTCTACCCTGCTCCCCCACGATCACTTCTCAATAGTGGTGTGCAGATCGATATTGAAATATCGATTCTTCCGATCCCAGTAATTTATGTTCTAGAATCGATTCTCATATTAAAATATCGATATTTTAGTACTTTGGGGTAAATTTGTAGTTTTTCATTAACACGAACACAGTGGAAAGAAACTATATCATTCGGATCGTCTAAATTGGAAGAAACTACTTCCTCTTACGCCTTTCATAGTCATATGCGAAATACGGCTGTATAAATGTGTTGCAGCCCCTGGCCAGTGTTGCCAACTCCTCAGTAAGGAAAATCGCTATTGGCTATGCTAAAAGTCTCTAGAAGTCGCTAAACGATGTCATCGCCTAATTTGCATAATTGGTCATGCAAATATCATTGTAACCCACGTTGTAGGAGAGAAAAAAAGAAGAGACATAAAGTGAGTAAACAAAACCGTCCTAAATGCATTTAGAATTTATTTAGGATTACAAATTATATATATATTTTTTTGCGATTATTGTTTTTTTTTATGTCACAATTCCAACCTTATTCCTTTATCTGCGCTTGGACCGGCAAAAGTGACCTGAAATAGGCACTCTGGTGGAGTTACTTTGTGTGTGTGTGTGTTTAAGTAGTTTTAAACCTTGTGATCCACAAAACAACATAACAGTAAAAGAAGAACTGATTGCGTTACAGTCAGTGCGGGAGCAGAGGCGTCACTCATACGCGATTCATTTGCTGTTTGGAAGCATAGGTGGGAACATCTCCTGCCCTGATAGCAGCTGGGGGAGGACTATCCTCTGCCCGTGAGCGCTTTGGCACGGGCGAGGTGCCCACGGCAGCACCCGCTGCTTGTTGAGAAGAGCGATACACGCTTTCACGTCAAAAAGTTGTCATAAATAAGTCTCCAATAACACCAGAAAAGGTCACCAGATTTGTCGCTAGTCGCTTTTTAGAAAGAAATTTGCTAAGGGGCTCTAAAAACTCACTAAATATAGTGACAAAGTCACTAACAGTGTTGGGAAGGTTACTTTTAAAATGTATTCCATTACAGATTACAGAATACATGCCCCAAAATGTATTCTGTAATGTATTCCGTTACGTTACTCAATGAGAGTAACGTATGCAGAATACTTTGGATTACTTAATATATTATCATGCTGTTTACAACTACGTGAATGTACTATTGCTGTGATTTATTACTGTTACTGAAGGTCCGCGGCTCCGAACCGTAGTAAAGCGACCTCTGGCTAATACGGTGGGTTCTGTGTCGGGCTCATAGCCGAAAAATAGCTTTACGTTGTTGTCTGGGTCAACTTTGCTTGTGAGAGACAGAGAGAGGCGTCGAAAGGCTGCTCCAACTGAACTTATTGTTTTTGGAGGAAAACACGAACACGGTGTACTGTCGAGTCTTAATAGCTTACTTACAACTGGGCTCGTCAGGCACTCTTCTTGGCTGCAGTGGTTATTATTATATTTACATGCTTCCAGCTCCCGTTTTTGCTCAATGACAGCTCGTACTTTTCCTTTTTCTCCCTCCCTCGCTCACAGACACATAACGGGTATGGCGGTCCATTCTCCCTGCAGCACGGACTACACTGCCTATGATGCTACATTCTTTAGAGCTATACCTGTAGCATTCTGCCTATTAGCTTACTCCCCAACACTGTGTTTACACATATTTTACCTCCACAAACAGCCAAGACGCGGTTTGCGATTAATGTGGCAAGACAGTGAGGTGCTGTGGCAACACCACCTCGTCAAACACCTCAGTGTAAATCATATCACAGAATATGATGAGCTTATGTTGAGGCGAACTGAAGAGGAGGAGAAGGACAGGTGCTGCTAGGGCGAGACAGACGTCTCTCACGGAGTCCTTTAGTGCTGCAGGCAGGCAACATGCTCAAATAGCGCACAATGTCAGGTTTTTTATTTCTACATGATTATTCTGCATCATTAAGCAATAAGAACAAGTAGTCTGATGTCCTGTAATCATTGTGAAGCTATATTATTATATTATTATTATAATTACATAATGCAATTTATATATTGTATTATTAAATACAATGAAACATTAAGTTTTTGTACAGAGTATCGGTATCGGATCAGTATCGCCGATACCACCCTGGATTTTACTTGGTATCGGATCGGAAAGGAAATCAGTGGTATCGCACATCACTACTTCTCAACTGTCTGCATGAAATCAAAATATGGATGTCAATTAACCTACTCAAGCTCAACAGTGGTTGAGGCCCCCAAAGCCCTACTCCAGAAGACTGGCCATCTACTTATTGATATAGACCAGGGGTAGGCAACTCCAGGCCTCGCGTGCCAGTCTCCTGCAGGTTTTAGATGTGTCCTTGATCCAGCACAACTGATTTAAATGGCTACATTACCTCCTAAACATGTCTTGAAGTTCTCCAGAGGCCTGGTAATCAACTAATCATTTGATTCAGGTGTGCTGACCCAGGGTGAGCTCTAAAACCTGCAGGACACAGGCACGCGAGGCCTGGAGTTGCCTACCCTTGATATAGATGATTTCCTCATCTGGCCTTCCTTCAACATTTGCAATCTGGGTGTCATTTTGGAACTCTCTCCCATATGAACTTCTCAACAACCCGTCACTGGAGTCCTTCAAGAAACTTCTCAAAATTCACCTCTTCAATAAAACCTTCAATCTCTAAGCCTTTTTTATTTATTCTGTTTTGTAAAGCGTCCTTGGGTTTCTTGAAAGGCACTTTACAAGTCTAATGTATTATCATTATTATTATTATTATTGTTATATAGGCAGAAGGGGCCTCAGAACAGATGTTTGTAGTGTTGAACCTGGTCACACCAGCAAAGGCCCCATTCAACACCTTTCAAGACAAATATTACATTGAGGTGACATCACATCCTGTCCAAAAGGTTTATTCCTAAGTAGGTCCACAGAAAATGTTTTTGATTTAATTTGTTAAATTACTGAAATGTATCTAGAAAAGGGTTGATTGATATGCACTATAAGATGTTTTGTAATAGAAATGGTTTTCCTGCAGGAATAAGGTGCTGGGCAGCTGGGGCTGGGTCATGTCTGTGGCCGCAGCCTTGTCAGCTTTCGGTTCTCTAAACGGGACGTTCTTCAGCGGCGGCCGTGTGTGCTTTGTTGCTGCCAGGGAAGGACACATGGTAACAGTCTCTCTGTCTTATAAGAACGCACACACCTGTTTAAAATAAAGTTACGTGCAGATTTTCACACAGACCTGTGCTGGTTTTGCAGCCAGATATTCTGTCCATGGCCCACGTCCACAGACTGACTCCATCTCCGGCGCTGATCTTCACCACAATAATCGCTCTGGTGGTGCTGATTCCTGGAGACTTTCAGAGTATCGTCAACTACTTCAGGTGAAGGCTGACTCTGTTTCTGCTCCATTTCTACTTTGTTTGGGGGTTTTTTTTTAGCACACATTGCTTTTTTTGTTTGCCTTTAATTTCTCTTCCTCTGCCGTTTTCAGTTTTAGCGCCTGGTTTTTCTATGCCATTGTCCTGTCTGGGCTCATCTATCTCAAAATCAAGAAGAAGGACCTCCCAAGGTCGTACAAGGTTAGTGTCATCATTGTTTTCACATTACATGACAATAACATCTTGTCCTCACGCCTGGTTATTCCTCTCCCCACAGGTTCCCATTGTAATTCCTATACTGGTCCTCATTGCAGCGATATTCCTCGTGCTGGCACCCATCATAGACAATCCTCAGATTGAGTACCTCTACGTGGCTTCATTTATCTTAAGTGGCATTGTAGTCTACATACCCTTCATCCATTACAAGCTCTGCCCAAGAGTGCTGGACAAGTTAACAGTGTTCTTGCAGCTCTTCTTAGAGGTCGCCCCTGCAGACAAAAACCTGTAATTTCCACTGAACACACATGGATAGCATCTTCGATAACATGCAGATAACTGAAAGCTACCAATAAAATAAGCCTTTTTCCATGAATTATCCTTACATGTTAAATTGCATCTGATAATGCAGTGTTGCTGTTTTATTTAAAGGTGCATTTAAAGTGTTTTACTTTGCATTTTTAAATTGATGTTATTGTAAATTCACAACTTTCATTTAAGCTCATTGTAAAAGATCATTTGCAAGATGTTTAAGTTCAAAACTCATTAAGATTTACAGAGGGACACAAATCCATATTTGTCATTGAAAGACATTGATTATCTTTTTTTTAATACAATAAACACTAAAACACGCTATAATTCAGCATTGCAGGGGACCTTACAGCTCTGCCATTTACTGCATATCAGTCATACCTTGCTGTCACTTTATAATCAACAAACAAATAAAGTATTTCAAATATATCAGCAAACTTAGTGCTCCTGACATTTCCTGATTTCTTGCAATATTCAGATTCTGTTTGTATTCGTCTGTACTCGCTATAAGTTTGCATCACAAAGCATCACAAAAGCATCTGAATGGAGCAGATCTTCATGAAGTAGATGTGCTTTTTGGGTCTGAGAACACTCGTACAGATGTGTGAATTAAAAAGAAAATAAAACGTTTATTAAATATTTTTCACCAAATTGCTAAAACAAGACATGGTCAATTTATAGTGCAACTTTCACGAGACAGGACATAAATCAGGGGAAAGCAAGGAAAAGAGAGCGTGTATGAATATGCTGTTTATTCATATTTAGACCACTTTTGGATTGGCGTTCAGAGAAGTTTGGCAGTTTGTGTAAAAGCCACATTCTCAAAATTAAGACTGGAAATTTTCTTCAGCTCTAATTTTCAGATACTTAATAAATTTCATGTGGACAGTTTGGAAAAATCACTTTCTTCCTCAAAGCTTAAATTATTTAATACCATAAAGATCCCAAAAAAAAAAGCTTTTCCAAACAAAACAAAATTTAAAGTCTTTTTTACACGTTCTTTATGTGTGTGAAAGTCTTTTAATGACAATGTGACTGATCCATCACTCTACTCCAGTTTTCTTCTCTGTGCCATTAGCAGCAGTTGACCTGTTTTCGCCACTCTGCTCGCCTGTCTCGCCTTTGCCCCCCAGTGGCGACTGGTGGTACAGCTTGTAAAGCCTCTCTGCATACTGGTCTGCATCCTCCACCCCCTCACAGCACCTTATCCAGGACTGAGGGATGGTCTCGATGCCGTAGTGGGCCCCCGCGATGGCCCCAGCCATGCAGGCTATGGTATCAGTGTCCCCTCCCAGCGCCAGGCTGTACGCTATCGTCCTCTCCACGCCGCCGTAGCTCTCTGGGAGGCATTCCCGGGGTTGCAGGCAGTGGAGCACACAGAAGATTGCAGTGGGGACGGAGTGAAGAGCTGCAATGCCATTACCTGGTAAAAGTCACAAAGACAGGGGCGTGTTTTTGTGGTGGCAGTCAAGAGAAACAGGAAATGTCATGTAAAGAAAGGAAGTGGATCAGGGCCTTATTGCACATGTGGCTTGCTCCCTAACCCCCATTAATACTTCCTCATATACTAAAAGATAAATAAGATGAGGAAATTTACTTAGAATAAATCAGGAGAAATATATCTAAAATGTAAAAAAATATAATAATGGTGGTTTTTTTATCATGTTCTTTGTCTTTATAGTGTTTATTTGATGATGGCTTATTCAACCAAGTTGGTAATAACCCCTCTGTATTAAATTTTGCTCCCCCTCTGATATTCAGCTCCCAACGGCAGTGTCTCACTGTGGGCGTGGCAGATGGCAGTAATAGTCAGAGTGGTGGTTTTGAATGACTGATTCCGTAACAGGGGCGCGATGGTATGAACAAAACTGGGCAGGCTTCATGAATCTAAATGTAATTCTGCATGTACACTTCCTCAAAAACCCAGATCCAGATTCAGATTGACTCTTAAAGTCACCTCTAATTTTAGATCAAACCCAAAATCTGTCAATAAACCTTTCTTATGGAATTCTTTAAATAAACATTTCCGTAATCCTGAAAACAAACAAACCCGAACACATACCCCTCCTCATCAGCGATAAATAATCATACTGACCCAGTTCAGAGATGACTTCCTCTATGCTAACTTTGCTCCTGTCCATCAGGTCTCTGATTCGGTGGAGACGTTCACAGAATGGCTTCTCTGCTTCTTTTAAACTGCAAAAGCATACATTAAAAATATATACATCTCGCACAGCATGAAAAGGGATGTTTCAACCTTTAAAAACACATTTTGAAAAACATAAATCCCTCCTAAGGTTGTTTTTTCTGACTCAGAATTAGCCTTTTGATGTGAAAGTTTAATTTAAAAAGTAATTGAGTCTGAGTTACCTTGTATGACAAAAACTTGCAAGATAAATGTCTATTATGCTTCAGGGAATAAAACCTCAAATAAAAAACATAAGTTACAGAAAAACTACAATGTTTTCCTTTGGAGGAAAAACCCTGTTCGCTTTCGCTGCCTCTGACCAGTCTACTCACATTCTTGCATCATTGCGTGCAGTCTCATCACCTTCCATTTCCTCCATCTCTTTAATTAGCCTGCTGATGAACTGGTGAGGCAAGTCCAGTGCCCCCTGCAGAGAGAGGTGCACAGCTAACGCTTGCAGCACCGCCCCATTATAACCCAGAGAGCAGGAGTGCGTCAGCATGGCGCCCAGATGGGCAAACTGCAGAGAAAAAGAGCAAATTTAAAGATGTTGTTTCTATCCGATCCATATAGAGAGAGAAAACTCAACATTCAAAAGACCCCTGCTCACCCTTTTAACATCAGACAAGTCCGGAAAGGCCAGGGCGAAGGGAGCTGCTCTCATGGCCCCTCCATTTCCAAAGGAGCCCCGACCATTAAACTGGTCCCTCGCTGGCTGATACACATCATTTAACTGGGGGGATGAGAGCTTCTTCAACACCTGGATCACTCCAGCACCATAACCACGATGCGGGGATGCACTGTACTCCTTTGCAAACCTAAAAATGGTGCGTCACCGAGGTAGGAACCATCATAAGCTTACTTGAAGAGCCTTTGGATCCATATTTAACTCCTTAAATCCTTTTCCTTATTTTCTATCATATATACACACTGCTCCAAATGTGAAGCCTCACATTAAACGTGTGCAAAATTTCCAAAAATTAATTTGTTGTAATACAAATAACGCCTGTGAGACAACTTTTTTACTCTTGGCTGTGTACACAGAAGACCCACCCTTCTGCTGTTTAAACCTTTTGTTTACAACAGGGGTAGGGAACTCCAGGCCTCGAGAGCCGGTGTCCTGCAGGTTTTAGATGTATCCTTGAGCCAACGCAGCTGATTCAAATGGCCAAATTACCTCCTCAACATGTCTTGAAGTTCTCCAGAGGCCTGGTAATCAACTAATCATTTGATTCAGGTGTGCTGACCCAGGGTGAGATCTAAAACCTGCAGGATACCAGGTGTCGAGGCCTGGAGTTGCCTACCCCTGGTTTACAAGGAACAACCAATCAGAGGAAAGTCGGCTTAATGCAGGAGAAAGAAGGAAGGAAGGAAGAAGATGATGATGGTGAAGTGATTTTAGGCTTATTTTAGATGAAGATGATGATGATTCCTCTACCTGCGAGCCATGTCGTGCTCATCAAAGCCAGTCCTGGTGAGTAGAGACTGAACCACACAGCGTGCCATGGCTGTGTCATCACTGTATTCAAGGATACCTAAAACACAAAAACATAAATACACACATTTTAACAAATAATAACAGTAATTCAGCACTTCAGCACTCAAAATAAACAGCTAACACCAATTTAATCATCCTGAAATTGTAATCTAGTGGATTGGCTGGAATCCTTAGCCAACAAAGACACCAATATAATTTGCGGATAATAAAATGAACATATCTACAGATGGTGATTGTTTACACAGGAAAAAATTAATAGTTTAATTTACTTTCCCCTGTTACTCATATAAGATTTAAATGAACTATAACCAAGCATATTTATAGAAATACAGTGTGGATGTATTTTTGCTACTTTCTCAAAGAATCCTGACTACAACAAAGAGAAATTGAGGGGAATACCTTAATGCAAAACATGGTCTCATCTCACTTCCTTCCCTAAAGAGACAATCAACAGCCTAAACAGGAATCACAAGGCCCAGTCAGTGGGGCTTTACACAGCATTTGTTCTGAGATCTGATGAGATGAGCAGAGACGGCGATGGACTCAGCACTCTACGCTGAGCGCGTTAATCAAGTAGTAACGTTTTTTTGTACCTATAAACAGACGATGAGAAAAAGTAATAGCCCCAGTTTCTGCAGGATAAATAATCCAGTGGACATCATGATCCTGATTATCTAATATTACTGGATCATAATTATAGATTCATTAATGTGTATATCACTTGTTGCTGGAAATATAGATGACTTAATTACTTAAAGTCATGTCTGCCAACATTTAGGCCTTTTTCTGAAGGGAGCTGGGGTATTTAAAGTGTTCTTTTCCAATCTAACCGCAGCATATTCATCTGAATGTTACACGGTATAACATTGAAGTTATTTTAAGTAACTATTTAGCCAGCACAATTTACACCCTGTAATTTTTTTTTATTATTATTTTTGTAGTTTGTTTGTTCCCAGCTCATCCCAGCCAGTCCTGATCTGATTTTTGTGAAAATTGTTATAATTCAGCTATGCATTATTGGTTTCAGAAGCTTGAGGAATATCTCAAAGTCTCATTCTTCACCTTATCTTCACAGTAATGACAGATGAAATGGTGAAGCAGCAGATAGGATAGCAAGCTAATTCATTTGACAGTTAACCACCTATCTGTCTGCACAAAGATTAGGTTCCATGTCTAAACCTTACCCCAGCCTTAACCCTGCACTCTATTTAACAGCCACTGGAGTGGCTGGAGTTTCCAAAAGACTTCTTATTCTATAGAAGGTTGCGGGAAATGGCTCTTGCTTCTGGTGGTACCTTATGCATATTTTACGGTATTTGGTATGCGAGTTTCCATACAGATTTCTACATGGACAGCTTCCCGAAACATGCTCTCATGCAGTCCTCCAAAATTCCAACTGCACATTGGTAAACACAGATGACCTATTTATCAGTTGAATGCTGATTGGTTGACAAGTTAGCCAGAATAGGTTGTATTTGTTTTATGAACCATAATCATACACGAAACATGGTAAAACAATGTAGTCTTATAGAGCAACTTTCATTTCAGGGGGCTAGTGCCTCCCCATCCCCCCCTTGGAGAGACCCCTGTCGGTTTCAGACGTGATCTTTTTTTTCTCCTTTCTTTCTTTCTTTAGTAATTTCAAACCATTTTGATCCCTTTAAGCTGCTCTGCATGTCAGCTTTGCTTCACGGTGCAGTGGGCTTGTTATGAAACCACCTCCTCCTCTCACTGACCTGTTCCTTTAGTTTCGTCGTCCAGGCTGCTGAGGTGCTGCAGCACACTCTCCATGGGAACCTCCTCCGCCCCTTCAAACTCTCCTCCGATACAGTCTCCTAGCACACCCGCGACCAGCGCTCCCCTGAAGCGGGACAAAGACGCTGGACTTCCCGCGGCTGCCGCCGCTCTCACCGCCGTGACTGCCATTCATCCGACGGGGAAAATGACTTCAGCCTGCTCGTTTCTCCGCTGATCCTACTCCCAGACAGCTGGCGAGCGGATCCAAAGCAATCCACAACAACAACAAACGTCGACCTGAAGCTCTCTGCACGGCTTCCGGAAAACGTTCAGATCACCGTTTGACCCCCGGTGAAAGTTCGCACATAGAAGTGCAGCCAAGCAGAGAAAACCTCCATTAAACGACAGCATTGAGTCTGATCTAGTTCACATATTTCTATGCAACGTATACCTAAACTGCTATAATAAATGCGCATGAACTTTATACAGTATTTTTCTTAATCGGAATCACGTTTATTGACCAAGTATGTGTTCACAAAGAATTGGTCCGTGTCTTTTTGCTTCAATTTACTTCACAGAAGAGACACCTGACACTACCGACAACAGCAACATGAGCCAGACATTAACAATAGTAGAACTGGCCTTTTAAAAATACAGAAATTATCAACAGTGAAAATCATAATCAAATAAAAATTTAAAATAAAACTTCTAGATACTTATTGGGGCTCACCAGGACATAAAAGCTAGATCTAATTATTAAAATGCTTTGAAAGTTTACAGGCTTTGCCATGAGTTATAGCTACAAAAAGAACATTTTCCCTGCTCACTTTTCTTTTTCATTTAATTTATTACAGTTATTTTATTTATTAGTTTTCCTGATAAATACCGCTTTAAAAATGCATTTGTATAATAAGATTGCATCAGTATGCTCAGGCAGCATACTGAACAGCACAGGAGCACCACTGAGAATTGTCTAATCACCTTTTCTCTTCACCTTCTAAACCTCAGACTCAAGGTACAGATCAGACTTGTGCCACCTACAGAGATTTCTAGACAGTTCTGCTGTTGTTGGCTGTATCACTGATGGAGGTTAAAATCTAGAAGTACACATAGACAAATCAATTAGGAAGGTTCTGGTTTAGTTCTGAGAGTGGTACCTGAGATGGTAGAGATGTCTGAGCGGAAGATGCTGAAGAATCTCCTCAGCATCACGAACAATTCACTCTAGCCCACGGGTGATTAGTCCTCGTATTACACACAGCAAAAGGCTCATTGCCCCAAGCAACAGGACTGAGTACTGCTTGTGGCTATTAGACTGTACAACTCCACATCCACACTTTAAAATATCATACTCACAACAATCTCAGCTGTTCTTTACCAGATGGAATGACCGTTATTATTTTTACTGCAGGAAATATATATATTTTGCGCAAATACACTAATACTTACGGTAGGGTCGTACATTTAAATTGCTCGCCCCTGTCGGACAGGAGATGCGACCTCTGAAAGGATGAACTGCAGAGGGCAACTTTAAGGAGAGAACTGTTATAGTAAGGTGTGCACCTCCAGATAAGCCTCGGTGCTCCTTTGGGGACGGACTGTCCAAGTCTGTGGAGAATTATCTGAGTGATTTAACGCCATTCCTCCACAAATATCTCCTTATTTCGGTGTTTTGATGATAATAAAATCTCTTATTGATGTAAAACTGGGTTGACAGCTGGAGACTGAAGGCCGTGGAACATCATTCACATCATGTTTATGTAATCCTGGGAGTGATTCTCCATTAATAATAGGTGATCAATCAAAACAGCTCTGCGCTGATTTGCACTAAGGATCAGGTTCTTTAATTTGTCACCCACCTGACAGTATACTGACACATGCACATAAATATCCACTGTGTTACCAAACTGGGGAAAAGGAATATGGAGGATGCGTAGGAATGATGAAACAAACGCTTGTCATTTATCTTCAGTAAGAAATGCAGCATTTCATAGTCACTTACAAACAGGGTTTACCGTAATCACCACAAAATAGCAGCAATAAAAAAAAATGCCATGGAGACGGCTTTTTTAAAAAGCAAGTGTTTGATGTGTGAGTTTGCGTATTAAAAACTAAAGTTCAAGACGTGCTTATAAGAAAAGACTGTGCAGCGCTACTTGACATTTATGATGCTTACAGTTTCAGGAGTAAAAAGAAGGGAACGCTTATCTAGTCATTACGGTAATCTTAACCCACATCTCTTCTATGAAAGTACTTTTGTTTCTTCTGTAGTAGTCTTTGGATTCACTTTAAAAGTAGCCTAATATACAAGTTTTTTTCCCTACGAAGTGAACTCCTCGGCGTCTGTTGTCGGTCCGCTCGTTTCCTCGGTGAACATCAGCATCCTCTGCATACATACATGACCCATAACCCCGAGAGGAGGTGGGCGGCTGGGTGCGAAGCGCGGCGTCTGCAGCATAATTAAAACATGGCGGACTCGGAGGAATATAGACTTAAACGATTAAAGGTAAGGCATTCACAACCAGGCTGTAGTTATAGCGGCACTCAACTGGACGCTAAACGGATTAGCTGATCCAGCTACACACTGTGTTATTTAGTTGCTGTGGGCCGGTCGAGATTCGCACATTCAGGCTAGTGTTAGCGGCTAGCTTGCTGCTTTGCTATTCAGTGCTGATGCATGCCGAGAATTTGCAGAGCAGCAAACGAACATGTTGAGAACATTGTGTCCACGAGCCTTTGATGTGCACATCGGGAGCTTGTTATTAAGCTAGCCGCAGACCAACTTTTGGGTTGCAGCAGTGTCCACGTAGCATCGGCCAGGACTGCTGAGAATAATGAGAAGTGGGGGGTGTATTGAAATTATCTGTGGCTACATTAAAGCCGTTTTTTGCGTGAGGAGTGTAGCCATCACCAACAATATTTTTTGGGGTGTGTCTGAACTCAAAAGTATGAGTGAGTTCTGAATATGGCTGAATTTTAAATGGAGTTTGGTGGGACGCCCCCACTCTTCTTTCATACAACTAATAATTAGACATGAGGCCTGGAGCCTTTAAAAAGGCACTAAAACGTGAAAGCTAACGTTTAACTCACATTAGTCTTAATGATATTTGTATAATTAAAAGATTAGAACCAGTACAATGTTATTACATTTATATACAGGTACCAGAGTTATAGCATTGGTACTCTTCGGGGATTTTCTGGTACATTTTTTGATTGCCACATGACAAAAATTGTAGTTCCTCTAATGGCCACTTGAGGCCGCCTTCGAAAGAGCCATGAACTCCATGTTTTTTTTGCATCTGAGAGTGACCTGGTTGTTACATTTGATGGATGCCTGATCAATCGAACTCTAGGGGGAGGTCCACAAGCAACCAGGCTTCGGCTTCAAAACTACAAACACCGAGCAAATGGCTTCCAACGTGGATGTAGCCCAAGTTAGCTGACTTAAGTTAGCCCTACAACCTCTAAACTCCACATGTACAATTGTGGTGACGTTTTCATAGACTCATCATGGGCATAAATTTCATGATATTTTGGGAATTTTTAAGTATTTCTTTGAACTTTTCTTTTTCCAGCATGCAATGACTGTACAGCACACATCTTTAATGACTTTAAAAACCAAGAATTGGGTGTACAAGCTTAATGTATTTTGGATTTTTTTCTAATCCATTCAGGGTCAAATTTATACATATACTCACTTCCATCTTTTAAGTGAGTGGTGCTAAAGGTTCTATAAATGAAGGTTCTTAAATTGACATGGCCAAGGTTTGTTAATTTCTCATGAGTATACATGATTGACTACAACTGTGTGGCAGCTAGGGCTGCCACGATTAGTCGACTAGTCACGATTACGTCGACTACCAAAATCGTCAACGACTAATTTAATAGTCGACACTCGACTATTTGTAAGATCCCAAAAGACGCAGGAATAAGTAGTAGGATTTAAGAGTGTAATAACGGACTAAAACAGAAGATGGCAGCACTGCATGTACAGGGATGCCAACTGCCGTTAAACCCCGAAGAAGAAGAAACTGCGTCCCAGAATTCATAGCACGGCCCTGCTCAGTTTCCAACAATGGCGGCAGCTAGTTAGTTTTAATATTACTCTTATTATACTTTCTGGGTCACAAAATAAACGTTTAACATATTTTCAGGCGAGAATGTAGCTGTGTAAACCTCAAATTTCAGTTTATCAAGACACTACATATTTTCAAAAGCGCTCCGACGTTTTTGGAGACGTCTGTTACCCACTAGCTCGATAGCTAGCAGAGGTTCAAGGCTCACTAGAGCCGTGAGAACACCGGACTCCCGGCTTCAAACCCACCGCAGTCTTTCGCTACTCAGGTTAAACATGATACATAAGTCACTTAGATAACTTAAAAATGTTATTGTTTGGCTTTTTTCAGTATTTTATTTGCTCCTGAGTAAATCGGTTTGGCTGAGATTAAAGTTATAGTTTTTACACAGCTGAATAAACATTAAGCAGACAACTGATTATCAGAAGTGTGAGATGCTCCGGTGCGATGTTCCCTCTAATTTTTCACGTGTCTGAGCGAACACACAAACTCCCTGACGTGCACTGTGGTCATGCCAGCATCGAATCCATCCAAGTTACATGGTTTATTAAAATAATCAAATTACAGCATTTACATTTATGTTAGACTACTTTTAATTAAGTGCTTTAGCCCACTTACAATGAAAATTTAAAAAAAAAATCTTGTTCATGACCTGTGTAGTATGTTAACACTATTGGAAGTAAAAAGTAAGTAAAAATAACTGGAACTCCAATTTTGAAAACACAACTTTGTTGTTGTTTTTTTTTTTTTTTTTTTTTTTTTTATAAAGCTCTGACTTGTATTATGAGTATGAGTCTGTGGTCTGGGAGAGAGTCCTGTAACTATGTTTGCAAAATACAGTATATAATGACCAATGTTGGGCAATTAATTATATAGTTACTTCTACATTACATAAAGAGTGGATGAAGGAGGAGAACTATCTCCAAAGTTTTCAACTTCACCTCAACTCAACAGCTAGACAGCTCAAACTCCAACAGGACAACAATCCTAAACATATCAAAACTGGTTTTAGAATTGATAAAACAGGCTAATATTAAACTTCGGAATGGCCTTCCCAAAGCCCTGAGCTCAATCCTATTGGAGATTTGTGGACTACACTTAAAAAACAGAGTTTGTGCCAGCAAATCAGCACATTTAAATTAACTCTACCAATTCTGCTAAGAAGGGAGGTCAGATATCTATTCAGAAGCTTGTGGATGACTACCTAAAGCATTTACTAGAACTGCAGCTTGCCAAACGACATTTAAACACATTTCAGTGGATGTGTATCTAAGAAAAAAATTCATTCAAACCTGTGCACTTTGTGTTCTTGTTCATTCAAGTCATTAAAGATGCATACTGTACAATTATTACACCCTGTCATAAATAAGAAATGGGTGAGTTTACATCCACATCATGGGTGAGTTTACATCCACTCACCCATGATGAGTGGATGTAAACTCCCCTACTGTAGTTAAATGTTTTTTCAAAAGAGCTGCTGTTAAGGCTTATTACAACTGTAGCTTGCCTCCACCAGTGTGTGAATGTGAGAGTGAATGAATAGTGGCATTGTAAAGCACTTTGAGTGCCTTGAAAAGCGCTATATAAATGCAATTATTATTATTATTATTTATTTATTTATTTATTTTTTTTTTAGAATATTTAAGACTGCTTTTAAATAATACCTTTAACGTAAGGTTAAGACATTCCCTCCTTCTCTTAGGAACAAAAGAAACATGATCTCAGTTTGGAAAAAGTATTTGAACAGGTTTTGTTTGTGTGGTCCATCATCAGTGGATCATCTTCACCTGTGGTTGCTCTGCAAGAGCCAGGTGTTTATACTCTGCGCTAATTGGCCTTGTTCATCCATTATAAACTACCATGAAACTGGTCAGCAACTCCAATTTAACAAAAAGAAAATTATGGTAAAGATCAGTGAGGTGTGCTCAGAGAAACGAATATGCATTGTTTATTTGCACACACTGGGACACTCTGTTCGTCAGATTAGCAAACAAATCAATGTCCCGTCCTCCACAATTCAATATATTATCAGAAAGTTCAAAAATGATGGCCTCATTATTGAGAACAGAAGACGCTCGGGCAGACCCAGAAAGACCAGGACAAGGTCCATAACTGTGAGTAACATCAAGAAAACCCTCAGAGAGTCACATCTCCGCTCACACAGAGAGAGTGATGAGAAGGTAGCATTTTTAAGAGTGATTAGATAAAACGTCTCTGCCAGTGTAGGGGAGCCATTTCAGTTCCTGTTATTTTATTTACAGAAATGTGCCACAATTCAGCCTGGAGCCCAGCAGAGGGTGTGCTCAACATAATCCTCATTCCAGAATATAATGATTTACTCTTGATTCTAGTTAAAAAGTTAAAATGTAAATTTTTACGAAAAATAGTTTTGATAATATTTAATTGAAATAAGACGGCACGTGTCCTTAAGCTCTTCTTGCAGGGAAGGCTGTTTTGTTTTTTCCCCACAAACCCATAACACTCGGTTAAGAATGGGACGTGCTGCCTTGACGATGTGTGTTTCCATACAATAGGTAGATCTTTGAGGCATAGTCAAACTACAACAGAAGCTCCTGTGTGTGCGCACAGAGGCCACTGATTGTGGTGAATGTAAGATACTGCTGTCAAGAGGTTGCTGGCTCAGTGGGTGCTGTAAAGTGTCTTATGGTCTTTACCAACAAAACCAGCGAAGTCTGAAAATCAAGCTTTACATTTTGTCCCAGTTACAAGGTAAAATTATCAGATTTGGACTACAGCTCCACGGGTCTGATAACTTTTGATTTCATGGCCAGGTTTTCTGAGGGTCTCACTGGGTGTCCATATGCTTTTTGGGTCTTAATTTTGACCTATGTGTCTGTGTTATCATCTTAAGCAGGTTTTCGTTGATTTTTTTGTATTTTTCTTTAAAATGATTGTTATTTGCGTGGATGTTTTATTGTCTATTGTATAGAAATTCATACTTTTTTAAAGTCATAATCAAGAGTTTATTTTCTTACCATGGGAGTCTCTGGGAGCTGACTCCCTGCTAGATGTTTTTAGATTAATGAATTATAAAAACATCTTTGTGCTTTATTCAAAATTGGCAGAAATAACAGAAAAATGCATTAACTCGAGTAAGACACCAGCAGCCAGTCATGCTACGTGTTTGGTTATCTCTAGAATATGTGTTTCTAGTCAGAAAACTGGTTTATGTTAAACTAAAATGACACTTGATGCCTTAATTATATCTTTGATTGTGTGTATCAAGTTTCTTAACTAATTATCCAATTTGGGGTTGTATCCAGGATGCATTTTATGTTTCCACTGAACATATTTGGCCCTTATCTGTCAAAAGTTGTGTTGTATATGGATGTGAAATAAGAAATAATAAAGATCTCTCTCCTCTGCAGCATGAGGAGCACATGTCCAGGGTGTTTGACGAGGTGATGGGGCTGGGAGACTTCGCTGACTCCTCCAGGGGCTCCAATGCATCTTCCAAGAGTGGTGGACAGGATGAGACGAAGGGAGTGGACCAAACCTCAGGACAAGAGGAACAACAACCAATGGAGGAGGAGGAAGAGGAGGAGGATAGCAACAGCAGCAGGAAAGAAGAAAAGATAGACAAAGGGGCGGGCGAGTCATCACCTCCTCGCATTGCCTCGCCCATCTCTGACCCACAGGATTCTTTTAAAATGGGGACCAGCGAAGGGGGAGGTGGACGAGGAGGAAGCGGGGCAGCGGCTTTTGATGACGCGCTGGATGGCCTTCCTTCATTTGGGCAGGAGGAAGATGATGAAGACTGGCACTTTGCCCTGCCCATGGGCACCCTTGAGGATGTAGACGTGGATAAGGCCGGCAGGAAAAGTAGGCAGCAGGAGAACAGCGAAGCTCCGAGCAATACCTTTGGTTCTGAGCCAAAAGTAGGGGAGGCTGAGGAGGAGGAGGAGGAAGAGGAGGAGGAGCAAGAAGAGAGGGCAGGGAGCACCGGTTCCGCCAACACCTTCCACTCGTCACAAGACAACAGCAGAGGTAACGCTGCTTATTTTTGAAGGACACGATAATTAGTGACTCATCTGTTGGCTTTTTTTTTTTTTAAATTTCTACTCCACTGTTTTTGTACAGTTAGTCACAGCGTACGATTCAGCTCATAAAACAGTCTTTGAGTCAAGGGTGGAGCTTAATAAAAGTAAAAACAATCCTCATGAAGCCACAATGGTGTCAATTAAATTCCGCTTTATCTGTGGAACGCCAAATAACAACAATCGTCGCCTCAAGGCACTTTATAGTGTAAGGTACAATAACAATATGTTATTACTGCATATGCAGGTCAGTTTAGATGTCTTTCATCTGTGAAGCAATTATAAGCAGATGATTAGAAGAAAAGCAAACAAATATTCAGTAATTTAAAATACCATATAAATAGTATGCTTAGTAAAAATGAGAAACCTAAAAAAACAAAATAGTAACATTAAAGTGAGGCTGTAGTAATTGCATTAAAAATTTAAAAAGGCAGTCCTAAATAAATACTTTTTAAAAGAATATAAATATTAGTCGAAGCAAAGGACATAAATAAAAATACAGTGATGTGTAGGCTCATGTCATGTCACACACATTTCTAATAACAAGGGGAGGGAAAAGCTCACAATCTGGCAGCACTGTCTGATTACGTCACAAAACTTGACAATTAAACAAGAATGAATGGCAGCATTTGAAATTTAATAGATTGACTATTTGAAATCAAAACATTTTACTTGCAGACTGACGGTTTTAACAGCACATGGATGGGGCTTCTCAAGTGTAGAAGCAGCCAACTTTCATAACCTTCACTAACTTCGAATGATTTGGGGACTTTTGAGGCTGAAAAGTGGCGAAAGCAACAGAGGTTACCTGTTACCAGCACAGAAAAGTCTGTTAAGCCTGCAGGTCTGCAGCTAACAGGAATGAAACACCAGCTATTTCTTTAAAGAGGACAGCATGAAGAGAAGCATTATAAGTGCAGGATGTTCTCCTTGAAGCCTACTTCTTTTAGTCCAAGATACAAATGATTTGAATCCCGGCGAGCTGCTCTGCAGATGTACCTCAGAAATGTGAAGACAGGAATGAGGATAGCTCAGACTCACTTTATTTTCTAATTCTACTAAATGATTTAGAATTTGGGAAATGTCTGTGCAGTGAGGTAAAGGACTAAAATAAATATTTTTACCATCCGCTTGGATCATCATTTAAGATCCACTGAGCCATTAGACGTTGTAACCTGCAAAACCTGTGAAAATGGTTTCAAAAGGTGTCACAGATTAAAAAAAAAAAAAAAAACCAACCCTGTGAAGTACACACAGTGCAAATACGTACATATGAAAAATATGAATACTGAATTCCTTCTTTCAATCGAACCCACTCCGTTGCAACAGATGGCTGCCCCTCCCTGAGCCTGGTTCTGCCAGACTTTTCTTCCTGTTAAAAAGAGTTGTCTGATTGTTGGGCTTCTCTTTGTGTTATTGTGTCTTTACCTTACAATATAAAGCGCCCGAGGAGCTGACTTGTTGTGACTCGTTGTGATCGTGGCTCAAGAGTTGGGAGTTCGCCTTGTAATCGGAAGGTTTTCAGTTTGAGCCCCGGCTCGGACAGCCTCGGTCGTTGTGTCCTTGGGCGAGACACTTCACCCGTTGCCTACTGGTGGTGGTCAGAGGGCCCGGTGGCGCCAGTGTCCGGCAGCCTCGCCTCTGTCAGTGCGCCCCAGGGTGGCTGTGGCTACAATGTAGCTGCCATCACCAGTGTGTGAATGTGTGTGTGAATGGGTGGATGACAGGTTGTGTAAAGCGCTTTGGGGACCTTAGGGACTAGTAAAAAGCGCTATACAAATACAGACCATTTACCATAATTCAGTTGAATTAAATGTAACTTATAGACAGTAAAAAAGTGCTAAAACATTAATTTAACAAGTGCATCCCCATGCTACAATTAGAATAAGTGGCAGTCAGTTCCTGTGTGTGACCAACAACATATCGATTTAATGTAATATCAATATTAATACCACATGAATCAGAATTTGTTATTTTTGTGGAGTTCCAGGGGTTTAATGAAAATCATAGCATGCATTTTATTTGGTAATTATTGTTCAATTTGGGTTTTTTTCCTTTTTGTTTGTTTTTTTTCTCAGAAAATCTTAGAATTTAGCATCTGTTGGTATCAGGTAATACACTGACAGAAGCTCTCAGTGGAAGTACTGCCGGTCAATAAGCCATTCTGAAAGAAGAGAAGCTAAACAAGAACCTGTCATGAATCCAGATTTGAAGTTTTTAGCTCAAATCATCAGACAGGTACAGCAGAGCGTCTACAGCCATCTGTGAAACACAGTGGAGGCTCCGTCATGGTCTGAGGCTGCTTGTCAGACAGTGGTGTTGGGATTGATCGAATTACAAAAGCAGAAAGGGATGTAATACCATCTGGAAAGGATCCTGATTGACATCTATTTCCTCTGCAGATCATATTTGTTCCAACTTATTTAAAGTGTTTACTAAAAAAATAACGAAAACAATAATACATGCCGTTTTTTGTTTTGCTTTTTCTCCTTTCCATGTTTAGATGCAGGCGTCCTGAACCAAACAGAGGAGACGGAAGACAGTCAGCAGGGAGAGGTGAGGGTTGGAAAACACTGTCAGTTAACTGCCTTTTCAGCTTGAGTAGTTATGGACGCTTTCTATTATTTCAGACGTCAGAGGCAGCTCCGGTGGAGGACAGCAATCCCCCGATTTCTCCGAGTGTGAATATAAAAGAGGAGCCTATTGATGAAGGCTACGATGCTGCGTTATTGCCTCAGAGCTCCATCAGACAGATCAAAGAGGAGCTCGAACACCAGGAGGTTGGTATAGAGAGAAGGCAAAGATTACCTCACTGTATTTGGATTGAAGCTGCTAACAGACTAAATTGTTTCATAATGAATAAATAATGAGTCTATAATGCATAGACTCATTATTTCGGTCGTCAAGTTTAAAAATATCCCACCCAGTCCCCTCCGAATCAGCCGATTGCTTTTGCACAATAACATGTCAAATTTTATTTTCACACTATGTTAATATTTTCACAGTTGCAGGCCTTTGAAGTGACGTGGGTTCAAAATTTGTGTGCTTTTAAATTTAAGTCATGTTTTTTCAGCATTTTGGAGCATGCGAGCAATATGCCATCCTCTTATATAGTCACAGCATGAAGATCAAATTTTACCTGCCTTCATTAAATATATGGAAGTTATTGTACCAAAAATGGCTGATTCTGAGGGTCTTTTTAAATAAATGATTTTTTGACCTTTTTGATGTGATTTCTAGCAGCGTGAAAGACAGACAGAAATGCGCAGTCTGATTTCTTATTGTTTTATTATTGCAGGAGGAGCTGAGGATCAGCTCTGTCTTCTCCGTAGGTGGAGGCAACACCTTCACCTCTCCTACCAGTGAGTGAATTTGTTTTAACATTAGTGGTGATGTCTTATACGCTATGTTGTAGTTTATTTGATTTTAACTGTAATAACAAGAGTTCAAATTGTGTTATTATTATTATTATTAGTAATAATAATGCACCATAGAGTTTCAGTGAACCAAAGAAGATCTTGGTCTGAAAATTGGCCTGAAATTGGACCTAATGATAAACCACGGATTAGTGGCAGAAAGGAAAAATCTGCGAATTATCTAAGGGTTAATAAATCTGCCTGATAGCTTTGTTAACCTCTTGTCCACCTCAGTGCCAGCAGCGATTCCAGCCCCGACTCCGACTGCCATTTTTATCCCTGGTAGAGGAGCTGTCATACAAGCCATGGCTTCCCTCCCCGTCAGACCTCCAGTTCCAGTCCCAACTTCACTACCAGCTCTGACACCAATACCGCCGCGCCCACCACAGCCCCCAGTTCCTGGTAGCGTTCGCTGCAGCGGTTGCTCTAAGGTATTAATGCAAAAATGCACATTGTTAAAGGAAAACTGCAATTTGAAAAGCTTCACGTAACTCTGTATTTAGCTTATTAATGCTGTTATTTGCTGAGAATTTGTACAATGATGTGACTTTACATTTTCAGGTTCTGCTGAAAGGTCAAACGGCTTTCCAGAGAAAAGGATCGACGCAGCTCTTCTGCTCCACCGTATGTCTGACGGGCCATCTTCCTCTGCCCACTAAAAACCGATGCTGTTTCCAGTGCAACAGGTACACACTTGTTTCCACTGGGCATCGATATGAACTTACTGCCTTGTGGTGCTATGAAAACCGTATACGGATGGTCACTTGAGAGTCTAACGAAATGCTACTTTATTTTACATGATCTACTTTTAAATTTTTTAAATGTCACTGAAATGTGAGACCCTTTAGTGCATAGCATAACTTTCTCCCTTTGCCTCTATTTTCACATTGCTTTGGAGCAGCTGGTTTTCCCCTCACTTTTATTTCAAAATTTCAGTTGTTGCTCCGTCCAGTCTCATTGGTCATTGTGGGTCTGCTACTCCAGTTTCATTTGATGTCATTCAGCTATCGGACAAACTTAAAACTCGATCTATGATTTTAGGTGGCAGTGGTAGTCCTTGTTCTGATCTGGACAGCAAGCCTGCAAAACAAGGGCTTCCTGCGCTACCTGTGAATCAAAAGATTTGATTTATTCCATTTAAACCAGCACAGGGATCCACATGTCAGAATTTTGAATCCTCATTTTTCTGCAGCGTTATAAGCAGTAGTTTTTGAGGGTTACATATGAATTCTGTTATATTTTATGCGATTTGTTTGTATATTTTGTATGCTTTATCCAGCTCATGCACTGTGTGACCTTCAAAACAGCTTAAACTTCCTGTTAGCAATCCACAATGGCAGGACTTCTCAGGCCCTATGACAGTGTACACGCATGGGTGATATTTTGAGTCTGTGTTGTTTTTAGTTCTTGTTTTACTCTTTGCAGGGAGATTGTTCAGCCCAGGGACATGATCACGATCCCAGCAGACGACCGCACCTTCATGCACTTTTGCGGCCAGTTCTGTTTGTCCGTCTTTAGACACAAGAAGAAACAGACTGACAAGGTTCCTGACAAATGGGCTGATAAACAAGTGGAGAGAAAGCCAGAGAAGCCGCCAGAGAAACCGGCAGAGCGCCAGACTGACAGACCCTTCTGTAGTGTCTGTAAAGTCTCCAACAAGGTAAAAGACTTCACGTGTGTAACATAAAGATCCAATTTTAGGTCAGCGTCTCTTCATTTTGGTTGTATTTATTGCTTCTCCACGTTTTGATTGTGATCATCTCTACAGCCAATTGAGCACGAGGTCACCCATCAAGGCCGCCTACACAGACTCTGCAGCGACGCTTGCTTTGTAACCTGGCGCAAGATACGTCAGTTAGCTATGAACTGCTGCGAAGGCTGCGGCCTTTACTGTAACACCAAATCAGGTTCCTGTCAGACGCTCACGATCGAGAAGTCTCAGCTCAACTTCTGTGGTCCCACCTGCATTAGCACCTACAAACAGGTATAAATATCCTTGTATCAGTTAAGATAAGATAACCTTTATTAGTCCCACACGTGGGAAATTTGTTTTGTTACAGCAGAAAGTGGACAGTGCAAAGTTACATAGAAACATTAGAAAAAAACACTGGAATAAGATAAGAATAAGATACAGTTCTATACATTTAACTTTTTAGAGACATGTTGTTTATTTATAACAAAACCTGTTTTTGTTTTTTTGCCACCTTATTGCTCAGGGGCATCTGTGCCCCCTCATATGTGTCCAAATGATCAGAATCTGCTGAATTTTGAAGATATATGCTTTACGAATGCTAGACTTGAATTGATGTTTTGGCGTACTTGGGTGGTTCAGTGGTTTGCCCTGTCGTATCATATGAAGAGGGATTTATCCTGGGCAGTGTGAAGTTTTTTCGGGAGTTACAATAATTGATCCAACTTCTTAGTTTTAAAAAAGTGTTTTTCATAACAAAATGTTTTATAGTGAGTCTCTTTGAGCAAAATGAGAGCAGCACAGACTCGCCTCGCAAGCACAGCTGCTGCTTCTGTGTGCATATATGCATGCATCTGTTCTCATTATTCATTATGTCAGAAAAATCATGCTCGGCACCCTCGTATCGTTTCCTCCACAGACCTGTAGAAAGACAACAGAGTGCGCGTACTGTCACAAGACAGTGGTCGTGTCCACAACCAACATGGAACGAGACCAGAAGGGAAAAGTTCAGCTTTACTGTTCAGTGGTCTGCGTGGAACAGAGTCGACCACCTCAGCATAATCTCACTGGTATGTCACACACGCGTCCACATGTGTCAGGGTCATGTCACAAGCACAGGGTTTACAGCAGTATATTTATTACAAATTAAGATACCATGCAGAATAGAAAATAATTAGTTAGCTTAATTAGTTAGCCTCTCGGCTCCATTGGAGGAAAAATCTCAAGTTTTAATGACTGTTTTATTTTTTTGCAGGTACTGCATTCCCATGTTCCCTGTGTAAAGTGACCGCCGTTCCTCAGTATCACCTTGCCATGGTGGATGGCACCATACGTAACTTCTGCTCCTACACCTGTGTGACTATCTTCAGGGTAAAGCAACAGTGGCATTAATAAATTTAAAGACACATTGATGGTCTAAGCCGTCTTGTAATTTTTTTTTCTTTTCCCTTAATGTCTCATAGAAATCTGGCCACATATCCCAGCCAGACCTGACCAATGGAGCCTCTTCTCTCAGGGACCCCTCTGTTAGAGATGCCCCCAAACCTGGGCCTTCTGCCGGAGCCAGCTCAGTCCCTCCCGTCCCTCAGGATTACCCATCCTCAGTTCCCTATCCAGGCAATCATCCCAGTCATACCTCAGTGCCCCCACTAGTGCCTCCCCATCCGGCCATCTCCTCCTCCCCTTCTGTGCCAGGACAGACGCAGGCCGGTCAGCCACTGAAACTGGCAGAGGGCCGACTAGGTGACACCTCCAAACTGACCTGTCATCAGTGCAGCAAACAGTTCAACACCAAGCCGCTATTATTCAGCCACCAGGTAAGTAAACTCACTCATATCCTTCTGCATGACCAGTGCCGCACCATAAAAAAGGAATATACTAGTTGTTGTTTTTGCCTGCAGGGTCGAATTTCTGTGTTCTGCAGTAAGATGTGCTGTGAGCAGTATAAAACCCAGAAAAATATCCTTGCTATGTGCGAGTGGTGTAAGCAGGATAAGGTGATCTTTGACACCATCGCCTACAACCAGCAGGACCTGATCTTCTGCAGTGAAAGTGAGTAATGCTCAAAGATGGCCTTCATCCTGTTCTACACTGTTGATGCTAGTCAAGTTTCGTCATGTTAGTTACTAAACAAAATTCAGCCATGTGCCACTCTATTGCTGTGATCCTTTGCAAATCCTCATCAGAGGTCATCTTGGTTATTATTTTTGACTCTCAAACTCTAACTCACAATCTACTTTGACTTTTTTGTAATTTTAAAAGTACAAGATAATTCTTATCTCTCAGGAACTATCTGAATTTTCTCTCTAGCTTTTCTCTCTGTTTTAATTTCCAGATTTGATTGCTTTATTGTGTTTGCAGTAGTGCTGAGGTAATACCCCTCCTGCTGTGTTTTCCAGACTGTAAGCTGCTCTTCAAGCATGACCTGACTTCTCGTAGCAAGGAGCATGTCTGGCGTCCCTGCACCTACTGCTCTGGCATTGCACAGAAGATGCTGCACAGTCACTACGGAGGCAAGCTGGAGGAGTTCTGCAGACCCCACTGCATGTCCCAGTACACTGTACTCTACTACGGGGTGAGAATACGGCTGCCCCACTGCACTATACACCGAATCACACGATGCCTCTTGCAGCGTGTTGAATGTGGTCGTGTCTTCCTATGTCTTGGTGCAGATGGGTCGGTGCGACAGTTGCAGGAAGCAGGGCTACATGACGGAGAAGCTGCAGTGTTTGGGTTCGGTGCGTAACTTCTGCAACCTGCCCTGCCTACAGCAGTACTGCCACCTTCACTTTGAGACGAGCCAACACAGCAGCAGTAACGGGACGGCGCCACAGACCCCATATGGTAAACAATGTTCAAAACTGTAAAGCTGCACATGAACACGCGCAGTAATTATTTCAAATCTGAAAAAATTTAGAAAGCTACAGAGCTGCTTCTCAAATGGTGTTTAAATCAAAACAAACCAAGTAAGGTCTGCGTGGTAAACACTGAAGCATCTGGGTGAAGGGATTGCATTCGCTCTCTACTTCCAGCTCCAGCTCCAACCCAACCCCACCACTCCTCAAAGATGAATCCAGTCATAGCTGACGTCGTTTCATTGGCCAACGGCTCCGCCACACAGCCCAGCGTGTCAGCAGATACCACTCTGACTGGTTAGTACATGCACACATCCATAAAACCAGTGTCCTAATATTCTAATATTTTTTGTGTATTTAGTGTCTTTAGATTTGGTTTTTAAACATTTTATCCTTTCTAGAGTGAGTATTTGCAATAAGTGAGAAGCTCTCTTATGTAAATGTTTTCTCTGTAATGAGCACAGTACAGATATTTAAAAAAGATAGCTGCCACTAAAGCAACTGATAATATTTAAAGTCATTTAGGTTTGTGTTTGTGATGTCAGATCTCATATTATTAATTATAACCATATTATTGGGGTTTTGTGTTTTGTCTGTTTGTTTGTTTTAGGAGCTCTACCGACCTCCAACGTAGACGGCAAGAATCTCGACCACGTATGTACTGTTTCTGTGTGTATTTGTTCTCTCAGGTTAGATGATTTTGCCTGACATTATTAGAGAGGATCAATTGTGTATATTACTGGGTCCATTATCATTTATTTTCTTTACTCTGTGGCATTCTGTACTCAAGTGTCAACTTCCCGAGCACGTTGCAAAGATCGCAATTAACCTCAGCAGACTCTGTATGAAAAATTGCCGTAGCCATGGCGACAACACCTGTCACTTGCATTTTTCATTGACCTCAAAGATCTAAAAGAGAATAAATAAAGAAAACTGCTTTGTTGAAACTACCTGAAGATTTTCTCCAAATGGTGCATCTTAGATACTTCACCCAAAATTTGTAATCATGTTTCAAGCATGCTGTGTAAAGAGAGTCCACAGAGATCAAACAATATGTATTCACACTGTACAACTAAGTGTCAGTATGCAGTCCGAGTGACTCCAGTATCCATTCCTATTCTTAATGATGCAGTGAGTGAAGAGGGGGGAAGACACGCAGAGGGTCATCTGCTCAACCTGTGAGCTAAACTGGTGCCCCAGTATCCATTGTTATTCTTAATAGAGCTGTAGTTCAGAAAGGCTGAAACCTGATTTTTGGACTTGCAGAGAGCAGTTTCACATTAAGGTGGCCTCAAGATTTACATCTCTGATGTCAAACAGCACAGACTGCTAAACAAATAATAATATAATAATGGATTGCATTTATATAGCGCTTTTCGGGGCCCTCAAAGCGCTTTACAATACCATTATTCATTCACTCTCACATTCACACACTGGTGGAGGCAGCTACAGTTGTAGCCACAGCTGCCCTGGGGCAGACTGACAGGGGCGAGGCTGCCATATCGCGCCATCGGCCCCTCTGGCCAACACCAGTAGGCGGTAGGTGAAGTGTCTTGCCCAAGGACACAACGACCGAGACTGTCCGAGCCGGGGCTCGAACCGGCAACCTTCCGATTGCAAGACGAACACCCAACTCTTGAGCCACGATCAAATGGCACCCATTTTGACACTCAAATGATTCCTGTTGGAGAAACTGTCCACTGTAACAAATTTAAGATTATGAGTCAGATCCACCTCGTTTATTGTTACTATTTGATACTTAATATGCAGGCCAGTACCCAGACCGATGCCATGCGTGTGCCTTCATCCCGTCGGCGTCAGATGAAGAACAAGTCCGTTCTCTGCAGGCCCTTCACCATGGACCAAGAGAGCATGTGCCAGCTGCCTTCCACTGAATCAGGAGGTAATTGCAGGAATCACCTCAACATGTTTTGCCTGTTGATTAGTGAGATTTGGGAGCTGAGCTGCACCACTTTCAGTAACTTCCTGACAGTAAAACTCAGTACAGCACAGCAACAAACACCTGGTGAATACACAGTGCACTAACAGACATGTACCGGTAACGCACCTTTAAAAAAAAAAATTATAATTTCTGAAAGTTTTTAAATGGACATATGTTGATTTTTACACAAACCTACTACATTGTCTTTGTTTATTGGGGGTGTTTTACAAGTCACAGCTTTGCATGTTTGTCTCAACAGCAATGATTAGATAATTTAAAAGATGTTTTTCCATATATTTAAATATTTATGAATCCCAGTGTCCTTACTTCTTACTGGAAAACTGTTCCATTAGCATTACCAGTGTTAAATTTATCAGCATTATTCCTCCTGTCAGCCAACAACAGACAGAGAATCAATATTTTATGTATTAATCGTCTGCCTCACATAAAACTAATATTTTATATAAGTCAACATCAGGGTCTCAGTTTAATTTTCTCAACTTTGTAAGATGAAATGTTAACAAAAAAGAGAAACCAGTATGACTCAATAAAATTGTTTTTCCTAGTGAAACTTAAAAAAGGGAATCATGATAAATAATATAAAAGTTATTCAAAATATTAAAAATAATCATGTTATTTTAATGCTGTTACTGTGAGTGCACCAGGGTTTTTTCTAATTAGTTTTTACTCTTATGTTTTTGACTTTGTGCGTTAAGTTTTATTTAATTTCAGCAAGTTTTCCATAGTGGATTCGTATTCAGTGGCTTTGAGGCATCAAATACACTGCAAATTAAGAAAACAAGCAAATGGCGCAAAAACACATAAAACACAATGGAAACAGAAAAACCCAATGTGAATTTTTTTCTGTGTTTTGTGTTGTTTTGCAACATTTTTCTGTTTGCTGGTGTTTTCTTAAGTTCCTGTTCGACCTCTCAGGGCCACTGTAGGTTTTTCTGATTTTCTTATAGATTTTATTGTTGTAAATATTTAGTTTGGGTTTAGTTTTTATTGGTTTCAGTCCTTCAGTGTATGAGAGGCGGCACAGACATTATAATAAAAACACTGAATCTTTGAAAGTGTTGTAGATATTGAGACAAGTCTCAACAAACACTTTCCCTGAAGCATCATCAGACAGACTAAAACTATTATAGTTTCCTCTTTGTTTTTAATTTATTTAGATTTATATAAAGTTTAGCTCAGTGGGCTAATATTCTGATAGACTTGCTACCATTTGTGCCATCATTCACTAAGAGTTGACATTTTATGTGTATCAGTCACTGCTCCATCTACACACCATGCACCTAAAATAAAAATGAATCCTATGCTCAGCAGCAGCGTTCCCGCAGTCCACAGCTGGTGTTTCTTTTTTGATATTTTTTTGTTCTTCAATCTTTGCTCACAATTAGCTGTTTTTAACAATTGCACCAGCTCTGCTAGATAGCTCCTCGCAGTCTGACCAACCGTCAGCTCAAGCTTCCACGCCAGCGCCACCATGCCCAAAATGTCAGGAAGAAACGCAACCGTGTGATGGCTTGCCAGCGCGTCTAACCGGGCGCCATTTCCTGGGCAAGAGAGAGACTTACTCAGACTGCAAGGTTTGCAGACAGCACAAGAGGAAGAGGGTGGAGGAAGAAGAGGGAGCGGAGAAGAAGCAGAAGAGGGCAGAGGATGAGGAGACGGAGAAAAAAGAAGAAGACGACGAGGAGGAGGAGCAGCTTGAAAAGACAGATTGTGAGAGCAGGAGCGAGCCGTTGGGCAGGCAGACGTCGTATTACTGTAAGACGTGTTCAGGAGAGCCCAGCCTCTGCCCCGTGCCCTGTTTCGAGCTCTATCACACCCGACTGATCTACAAAGTGATTCCCGAACTGGAAACTGAAGGTGAGTCTTCCGAGCATACACAAATTCCCTTCTGCTTTATAACATGTAAAGAATAAAGCTTGTGAATTCAGCATGTGTGAATGTTTGTGAGTCTTACAACAACTACAGCCCTTTTTGTTTGTTTGTTTGGTTTTTAAACCTGTTAATGTTGTGCTTGCGTGATTTGTTGAAATGAATTTGCATTTTCCAGCTGACTTCTTGAGAGGGTCGAGTGTGTCACCCGAGTTTTTCTCTCCACAGCCTCCTGATCTGCCAACGTGAGACGCTCTCCTCCTCTTCTTCCGCTGAGCTCGGACACAGATTGAAAACTACAGGGTTTAACCGATGTTTCTACACTACTTCATACATATATTGTTTTGTTGTTTATGATTACCTCCAGAGCCTTAAGAACAAAGGCAAAAAACCTCATTTCAGTACTTTTGTGAATTCATACTTGTAATCTGGCACTACAAAGAAACGATGCACTTAAAGGGGCTTTCTGTGTATTTTTATATGAAGTAAAGACAGCAATATTTATGACTTAATCACATGGCTGAGTATTTTCTCTCCGCTATGAGTATTTAGTTTGTATGGTGGGTATTTGCAAGAGATCCACAAAAGACAAGTCACTGACCTCACTCATTAAAAAGAAGAAGAAGAAGAATTGTGTCAAATAATTAAAACCTGTTATTAAATTTGGATTTCATTTTTTTTTAATTATTATTCATGATGGCCCCTCATCCATACTACTATTCCTCCATTTCCTGTGATGTGAGAGTTTTTTCTTCTTTATAAGCTGAAAGGTCATTTTTTTAAATAAGCTTCTCATGAAGATGATACCCCATTTGGAGGCATGTGGTTTTATTGTGTAGGATGGTGACTGCATTAAAGAGGACCTATTACCCTTTTCCATATATACTGTAACAACTGCGGATGCTCACAATTAAAACAGCCTGTGACTTCAGTTTATTTGCAAGTAAAACATCCGGCTTCAGACTGCTCTTAAGAAACATTAAGTTTCAGGCTTTTTTTTTTTTTTTTTTTTTTGGTAACTCTCAGCTCTGTATGATGTCATTGAGAGTGGTTATTTCTGATATGGTCCGTTTAGGCACAGACCCCACCCACCTGTTGTTAAGATCACAGGGAAGGGGCTAAAGCGGCTACATTCTGAGGGATGCTAGAGCGAGGGGCTGCAGTCAGGCCTAATAAAAGATAAATGGGGATTATTTTTAACTGTGAATCATGCAAAGCTACTCTGGTAGCTGGTAGAGTCCCGGAGTAAAAATCTACAACCATCTGCTTTAAAGCATTTGCATTAAATACTTGAATTATAAAAACAACAGATCCCCCTTTTACAGGTGAGGAAATCTATTAAAATCCAGCTGGAGTATGTGAGCAGTTGAAGGTTGGTAAATCCCCAACTGAAACCTCAGGTAGGCGTTCATCTTTGAGGTTAAAACTTAAGCTCACTTCAATGTCTGACCGGTCTCAAGTCTGGCAAACCTCATTCATTCGTTTATTTGATGTCAGTCTAACTTTATATCCTGTTACACTTTGTTTGATGTGAATGTGTGATTCATGAAAATTACCTCACTACTGATGCAGTCTCGCGAACCAAGTTTGGTTTCAATTCTGACTTGAGTTGAAGTCGAACTGATTCCAGCTGTGTGTAACATTACTGAACTTTATTTAACGACCCATTGTACACTGTTTTATTTTTAATATTTATTCCATTTTGCTGTATGTGCATCTGCATGTTTCATTTCCTCCTCATTTTCTCTGTTTTTTGAAAGTTTTGGTTGAAAGCAAGGACTGCAAATAAATTATATTTGCGAAAAAAAAAACCCAGTTGTGATGGTTTATTACTTTTTTTTATTGACATGTACAAATTTAAGATAACAGACATATTTGAACCTCACCTCGGCCGCTTGCCAACAAATGCTGACAAAATGATCAGGATGGAGCTCAGACTCTTAACATTGTGGCTCAGTTAAGGCAGTTAATTGTTTTAAGAGCCCAAAGTCTTCTGCTGGGATCGACATGTGTTACAGGAGGTGTTTTGTGGCCCAAATGCCACAAAGCATCTGATATTTGACTCAGGTGAAATACCTAGACTCCTCTCCAGCTAATGAGGTGGCTGCCGGTGACTTACAGGTCTCTTGTTTTCGTCCTTTCGGCACATTTGGGTCCTCTCAGCTGTTTTTTAGGTATAAAACAATCAACAGTAACAGTGTCTTGATAAAATATGCATCTTAAACGTCTAAAAAGTACAGTGTATGCATGTGAGGATGCCAAAATAATGATAAATGTCAATGAAGTAAACCATGCACGGCAGAGGTTTTTTTAATAAGCGGTGAGACTTCATGATGGTCTTATTTTCTTAATAAAAATAAAAACATTTGGACATTTTTCTGAAATTAAACCAAAAGAATGATCATTTTGAACTGACATCAACATTTGATGTTTATTTCCAAATCAATTGTAATCATTGAAGTGATATTAAGAAAGGTTTTACATTTATTGTGATTATGTGAAGGTTTATAGCTATCTGGGATATTTTCAGTCTGATGATAAATGCATGTCAGCTGAGTCCTGACATGAGGCAGCTGGCTTTATTTGCCATCCCTGATAGATCAAAAATGCAGGAGCGGTGATGAGAAATCAAATTTTTCTGATGGAGTGAGCTGACGCTCCATGAGAAAAGTTAGCCACATCTCAGTGGCGACATCTGCTGGCCACATGTTTGTTATTGCGTTTATCAGAAAAATAAAAAAAACTGCTGTTCCAGTAAATCAGAAGACTCAGCAAACAGCAGATCTTTTGGTGTCACATTGGTAGCATTTTAACTTTTATCATAAGACTGTGAAAGGAATCTCTCTTTCCGCTTTTCCCTGCGCCCACATCCCAGATTTTCTCTGTGTTATTTTTGTAGCCGACTCCATCAGATCGGCTGGTAGCAAAGACAGTTTGGTTAGGTCCAGAGCAGTTAGTAATGTTGGCACCAGCAGGATTTCCTTTTATTTAATTCAGATGTTTTTATTAATAAATGCCACCTTTTTGTACACATACACCTACTTCTGATCCCTTTCTGGAGTGAATTAATAACAGCTGACTGTAAGCTCAGTAATCTCAGATGAGGCCCCGACTAAGATTTAAAATGATTATTAGAAACCCTGAATCATGGGAAAACTACTCGAGTAGAGTGCAGTAATAAAAACGTGGAGCTGGGAAGTAGTTTTAAGAGGTCCACTTTTATTCCTCTTGGCTAACCCCAAACTGTCACTTTTTGGTCTCTTGTAAAGTTTGTTTAATTGGCCCGTGATGTCACAGTGACCCACTCCTGTGCCTCACCTTTCATTTTCCTCTTCTTCAAATCATTTGCTTCACATAAAAACAGGATTAACTCTTTCTTTATCTCCCTTTTATCCTCTTCTGGCAGCAGGAGAGGAGAACGTGAAGGTGTTAATGGTTCCAGTCCCAGTGCCGGTCTTCATTCCAGTGCCTATGAACATGTATTCCCAGCACACACCTGTTCCACTGCCTATGCCCATGCCTGTAGGTCCTCTTACATTATATTCACAATCTATAAGGTTTAAATAATTGTTTCAGTAAATCAAACACTTCTTTCCATTTTTTTCTTTAAGGTTCCAGTACCCATGATGGTTCCACCACTGAACAAGGACACGAAAGATGCAGCTGTCCAGTCAGAGGCTTCTTTGGTGGAGGAAGAAAAGCAGAGAGATGAGTCCGGTGCAGGTGAGCATTCTGATGCTGGGTTTAATAGATGTAACACTTCCAGCAGTGTTTTCATGATCCTCTGGGTTTGTATGTGACTGCTCTAGACCAGAACACCTCTGAGAGTGGAGACATGAAGTCTGAAGTGGTCGCTCCCACAATCCCTCATCACGGGGAAACTCTGAGGGAAGAAGAAGAAGACCGAGCTGACCTACCACTTACTCAGACTTCAGAGAAGAATCCAGAGGCAGCTGATCCAGAGCCAGAGACGAGCCAAATGACAACCGACCCTCCTGCCAGCTGTGCCGACGATCAACCACCAACCTCCCCGATGATGGACTTGGAAAATGACTTCCCTTCTAGTGAGATGTGACATCACTGATAGTCAGCTGAAGAAAGCATAACATATACTAACATAACATATGCTAAGTTCAAGAAGAAATCCAGACAGACAAGATAAAATATAAAAAGCACAGCAAAAAAATAAAAACAGAAATTCTCAGAATCATAGCTCCATAAGTTTGATTTTGGAGGGTTTTTTGTTATGTTTTTTAAGCTGCTTCTCCTTCCAGACTCAAACCAGGAATCCTGTGCTTGTTAGGTGAACATTAAGCCACTAGAAATTGTGGCTGATTAATAGATATTAATAAAAGAATAGAATTAATACAGAAGAAAGATGAAAATCATCCACTAACAACAGAAGCAGGATAACTGGAAATGTTTGTTTTTGCAGAGTCTCTGGATCAGAAGTCATGTGCTCCACAGCGAGGAGTGAAGAGACCCAGAGAAGGCTCGTCCGGCCGGAAACGGGTACGACATCATTGATCATGGGTCTCTGTTTTCCCCCTATGATGGACTTTGGAATTTGCCAGCTTATTTTATTACTTGTATATTTTAAAAGACAACAAAAAATCCCCTAAGTGTGTTTAATCATGTATGTTTTGAATTATACTGTAAGAGCATAACAAATCTTCCTCGCTTCTATTTCCACTCCTGCCAGTCAAGGGTTCTTAGGGAATTGTTTTAAATGTGGAGACACATGCAGAGAACCCATCAGGATGGGGGCGGGTTTTTTTTCCCCATACCCGGTCTGATTATGTTGCTGAAAACTCCTACTGATCCAAAAACCAGGACTCAAAACAAAGAATGCTTCCCTGTACTTCCACGTTATGTTGTTATGATGTTTAAAATGCACCTAATTTGGCCATAAAAAGCTTCTTTTCCCATCAACTATCCAGGGTCGGAGGAGGACTGGTTCTCTGGAGCGTGGCGCAACCATGGCACTTTCTGCCACCTCCAAACTGAACCACCTGTATGGGGTTAAAGCCTGGAGAAGCTGGGTCCAGCAACGCAACAAGCAGCCACAAAAATGTGAGTTTTTTTCCTCGTTCTTGATTAATTTTCTGTTTAATCTGCACTGCCCGCGCTTTACGTTCATTCTCCCCGTGACAGCCGATCCAGTTGAAGTGAAAGAAGACGTCCTTGACTGCAACTCCGCTGAGCTGAGCTTCGGTCTGTCTTGCTTCATCAAAGAAGTGCGACGGCCCAACGGAGAGCCCTACAGCCCGGACAGCATCTTCTACCTCTGTCTGGGGATACAACAGGTGCCCACGAAAAACTGCACAACTGGTTTCCATCATGTTTCTTTATTTTTCTCCTAAAACAACCCTCTCCGTCCCCCACCCTCTCTGTTTGGACAGCATCTGTTTATGATGGGTCGCATAGAGAACATCTTCAATGACCAGCTGTACAATCAGTTTGCCTCCGAGATCTCTGGGATGCTTCAACTCTGGAAACCAAAACTACTACCTAGTGGTACGATGAATAAAATAGATTTTATTAAATTATTCTTCTATTTTCTTTAATAGACATAGCATTGTAGCAAAAATAAGAATTAATTCACTCTAGAATATTATCTTGATACATATTTACAGTATGTTTATCTTGCTTTAACCACCAACCAGCAAACAAAAAGATATCTCTCTTCCTCCAGGTGGCGTTGTTTCCTCCCGTGTCGAGGAGTCCTACCTGTGGGAGTGTAAGCAGCTGGGTGCCTATTCACCCATAGTGTTGCTCAACACGCTGCTTTTCTTCTGCACCAAATACTTCCACTTCAACACCGTGGAGAAGCACCAGCGCCTGTCTTTTTCCAACTTCACCCGCCACTCTAAACCCTGCAGCCGAGCCGGCAAAGTCTACTACCTCCAATTCCAGAGAAGCAGTGCCAGTGCGCCCAGCTCTGAAGAGACAGGTGGGCGTCGTTGACTGAAATCATGTGAATGACTTTAACTAAAGTATGCACAGAAGTAGAGATCAGCTGGGTTTTTGTGTCCCGTTATGTCCAGAACGACTCAGAAAAAGGCAGACGGAGAACGAGGGGGACCTGGAGATGATGGAGAACGTCACCAACCCTCTGCACTGTCCTGTCCGGCTCTATGAGTTCTACCTCTCCAGATGGTGAGACTCACACATGACAAACTTGCAATCACTGCTGCAGGAATGAAAACTGAGCGCATTACTTTCTTTGTGCACCACAGCCCGGAGTCTGTGAAGAAAAAGACCAACATGTTTTACCTGCAGCCCGAACAGAACGTCCACACACACAGGTCAGAGCGTCATTATTACCCCAAGCTTAGCTGTGTAACCATACGTGTAGGCGTTGCTTCTTGAATTGGTTATGGGTGTCTTGTTATTTTTGTTTCTGTATTTTCTACAAAAGTAACACTCCAGCAAGCATTTCAATGCTGTGTGATCAACACAAGCTAACGAGACAGAATTTCCTTGTGGTTTCGCATAATTTCTTTGAGGCGAAAAAATGTGAAATTTTATGGACAGAAAATTTCACAAAGATCAGAAAACAGAAAAGACTTTATGTTGACACTGTAAAGTGAAAATAATGTTTTTGAACATTTCCATTTTAACCTCAACAGTCCCCACTGGTACACTTCTCAACCATTGGATGCCGCCACTCTACAGAGCATGCTCACTCGCATCTTGGCTGTCAGAGAGGTTCAGCAGGAAGAGGAAGCAGTGGTTCTCGCGTCCTCGTCTGCACCTCCCGAATGTGGCGGCTTACAGTGATGCCAAGCGGCGTCGTCCCGCTCAGAGTCCCCTCTGGGACCTGTTCCCTGATTTAAAACTGTGCTCACATCGGACGGAGGCTGACAGGGAAACGGAGCGAACAGAGACACGATGAACGGACGCTTCGGGTTTGTTACCTCAGCAGCGGTCACAGAAACGCACAACGAGTTTACAAACATCTGATGTTATTAGGCAGGACAAAGGGAATCTCTCACACAGCTTTCAGTGCCCGGGACGTCAGATGTGCTTTTTATTTCAGATACAGACTGGTGAAAGGTGACGCCCATCTGAGTTGTCTTATTAGTGTCACATTTTTTTGCTTCAACCCTTTCTGTGGAGAATAGTGAACCCGACGCAGAAGGTTGCCTTTCTGGCAACATGTCACATGATCGATAACAGCATTTTGAGCAGATACTGTTGTGTGTTTGTGCACTGCTGCCCCTCAGTTAAAGGGGCTGCTTTTTCCAGATCATTCCCTGGAAGCCCCGTTCTGTCCCTCAGTGACCCTAGAACTTAATTTTGAGGAAGATGATGAAGTCACAGAGCGCCGGGTGTGACGACAAGGGCGGATGCTGAGCAAAGCTTGTGCTGGCGTGACTGGTGAATGATGCCACTCGCTTTCAGATTTATCCAGAAGTTTCTGCAACTATTTCTTCTCGTTATGATTTCCTCTCATTTTTACCACATCTGATACAGATCTACAGCAAAAAGATGGTCCCAGTCCACCTGGAAAGTGTTTATCCATTTGTACAGAAGCTGATTGGGGGTGCACATGCTAAATCCCTAAAATAATTATTTACACCTGCTGCTAGACAAAAAAAACCATACTCGCCGTATTCAAAGCAGCTGGTTGTAGTGCCATCTGTCGTTCTTCTTCTTATCCAGGGCCGGCAGAGAAACCCAGACCTCCCTCTCTCCAGCCACTTCCTCTAACTGGAGTTGAGGCGTGTTCTGGGTCCATCCCACAGCCTCGTCCCGATAGGACATGCCTGGCGCACCTCACCTAGGAGGCTGTGGATATCATAAAGTGTTACTTTGACATCCCAAATACTCACAGAAAGGTGATTATTAGGATTAAAATTTAATTGTATGCATTATTTCAGCCCCTAATGTCCCAAAAATGGAAAAATTTCCAGAAGAAATTGTGAAATGTACTAAATGTGCTATACTAAAAATAGCAAAATTTAGAGAAAATAAATGAAATTTAGGCCCATTGCAAACACCGCCACAAGTCTACAGCAGCCGTGTGAACTATTCGCAGTTCACAGTGAATATCTCTGCCTTAAAAAGTCCAACTCGCTCCTGACCTGATGCGTTCAGTTTTCAGCTGAAAATTGGTTGTACCTGAACACCGAGCTCTCCTCAACAACTCATTTTGACACAAAAGTTTTGAGGTCTCCCAAAGCTAGTAACGGGACTTCCAGGGAGAGATCCAAGAAAAGCCAAAATTCAAACTTTGAAGGGCAGATGGGCCAAATGTCAGGTGTGGTTTTTTTAATATATTTTATGGACAGACCTTCTCCTCACACCTTGTATTTTAATCCGTTAAACTGCATTACATGTCGAGTGTAAATCCCCCATCATACCCATCACTTTGGACGTGGATGACTCTTAATGGTTGAGCTCTGATTAAAACTTTAAAGTGAACCTATTCTGCTCCTTTACTAAAATAGCTTTGCATGATTCGCAGTTCAAAGTAAGCAACCCAGTTTCAAAGCAAAACATGTAATAGAGACGCTGGACCACCTTGATCATTTCTCGCTTTGCCTCTCCAAAATGTGAAATGGACACACCTGCAGAAGTTGCGTTACCAGCAGGGGGAGATAATGTATTTAAATCCACAAAGTCGGTAGTGAGCAAGAAACTTATGAAGTACATACCAGGATCCTTAATCTTTAGAATCGATTTAGCTCGGGCGCTAATATGTATATACATGTAAATGTGTTTATAATGTCTGTTTAAAAACTTTCCCATGATTCCCAACCAACATGATTTTCATGTTGGTTGAAATAAAATATCTCCCTCTGCTGTTACTGCAACTTCTGCATGCGTGTACATTTCATTTTTTGGAGAGGCAAAGCGAGAAATGGTGGACCGTGATATCAGGTTGAAATAAGCCATCTCTGTCTTGCTCAAGTAGCTCCTCCCCCTTTAACCCAGCTATCTTCTCATTGGCAGCTCCTTGTAAAGAGAAAGTGGGCGGAGTTTCTGTTTTCAAGCTTGTGTCTGAGCTTTCTGCTCTCTCTGGGTTTGTAATCTTGCACACACAGACTGGCCATCATTAAAATAATAACCTGCTACTGTAAAACCCTATAAGAGCACAATAGGTCCCCTTTAATATTGATCAGTGTAATCCTTCTCTTAACAGCAAAAAACGCACAGTGCCTCTCATCTTTTCTTCTTTTTTTAATGAATTATCAGATATGATATAGTTCCCCCATTTCTTTATTTATTCATATATATGTCCCATGTGGCCTTATTTCACTGCTATGAACTTTCCATTTTCCGTGCTGTAGGAGAATCCGTTGATATTTTCTGTCTCATTGTAGTGAACGGCTCACTACGAGTATATAATCGGCTAAATTCTCAAACCCCGAGGCTGACTTTCCCTTGTCTCCTTTCTTTCCTCTCCACTTTATCCCCTCTGTCCTTCTTGTTTTTCACTCCCACCAGCTGGTTCCCAACTTAAGGAGTTGGCAGATTTTAGAAGAGCAGCAGACAAATCAAAAGTATAAAAACAATACTCTTACTAACTTCTGTATTTTAAACTCTATGTGTGCTTTTCTTTGTTTGGAGTCATTCCAGTTTTCTGTGAGAGACTTTTGATGAGGAATGAACTCTGTGGTTGTTTTATCTTTGTTGCCACACCCAGGCGTGTCTCCACATGCTGGACGTTATTAGGCCTAAACCCAATTGTTTTGATTGTATTTTGCTTCTTTTTTTCACTTTCATGAGCAGTTCACAGTTCTGCTGTTTGAGCAGGAACTTAGGAAAAACCTCTGGGATAAACTGGGGTGTGTTGCTCTGTTGACATAATGAAAATATGAATTTGTTCGTTCTCGTTGTGGACGTCGGGGAGCAGTTGCGTTCGTACAGCCTTCGTTGTTACTCATATTGTTTTTGTTGATGGATGGATGTTGCGGTGTAAACTAGCCACTCGCTGACATTTTCCAGCACTTACAGTGTTTACTGATGGTGAATTAACACACACAGACTATTGAGCATAACTGTCACCATTGCTGGTGTAAATGAAATATTACTGTCTCAATATTACAGCTGCTGTCTGAAGCCTCCTTTTTTTAATTTCTTTTTCTTTCCTCATGATTTTTCAGTGAGAAGAGGCCCAAAGATGGTGTGATGTTTTATGTCATGCACAAAATGCTGAACTGCCATTAAGTATTTAAAAAATGACAACAAATAAAACAAAATCCATCATATTTCATCATATTTCTTTCTTATTCTTATCTCTTTAAGTGACTTTGGACATGTGACTTGGGTGTTGGTCCCAGGTGGATGCAAGTATTTTTATTTTTATTTAAGTATTTTAGAAACAGCTGATCTGCTGGGATGTGTGGGCGCTACAGTCTCCATGGTTTTATGGTCTGTATAAGAGAAAATACCCAGTGAGAGGCGGTTCTCTGGGTGAAAATCTCTTGTTGATGCCAGAGGTCAGAGGAGTAACTCGACTCAACTATGCAGAAGAATCTCTGATGCACAGAACACGTCAACCTTGAAGCAGATGAGCTACAGCAGCAGAAGACCACGCTACAGTGCTCTTGTCAGCTAAGAAATATAAGCTGAGGTGACACTTCACATGGCCTCACCAAAATTGGACTCTAGGAAATTGGAAAAATGTTACCGGAGCTGATGGGTCTTGATTTCTGCTGGATGGATGGATGGAGGGTCAGAGTTTGATGTGAACAACATGAAAGCATGGATCCATCCTGCCTGGTGTAATGCTATTTTCTTGGCACGCTTTGTATCAGCTGAGCATCATTCAAACGCCACACCCTACCTGAGTATTGCTGCTGAACATAGCCATCCCTTTATGACCACAGTGTACACATCTTCTGATGGCTGCACCCGGTGGGAAAACTCAAGCTCAACTCATGTCAAACTGGTTCATTCAACATGACAATGAGTTCAGTGTACTCAAATTTCATCCACAGTCACCAGATCTCAATCTAATAGAGAAACTTTAGAATGTGGTGGAACAGGAGATTCCCATCATGGACGAGCAGCTGACAAGTTTGCAGCAACTGTGACACTGTTGTGCCAACATGGACCAAAAAGCACGTTGTTGAATCTATGCCACGAATAATTAAGGTGGCCCTGGCAAAACAGTGTCCAAGCAAGTGCTAGAAAGTGAGTGGTGAGCGTACATATGTGGCTTATCAGTGTGGTTTATATGGGGGGAAAAAAAACAAACAGGCACGACTAGTAGTGTCTGTATGTGAAACAGCTGTTTCAAGTTTGTTTGGTATACACACAGCAGGAAATAAGGTAAGGCACAGAAGGTCAATTAATGTTTACTAAATCCTGTCACCGTGTCATGGGTCAGCTGCATAATGGAGTCGCGGTTTCATGACTTCTGGAAAACAGGCATTCCTGTTATTCAAGAGGAGGCAGACACCTTAACGGCTGATAAATCCCAAAACTGGATTTTAAAAAAACAGACGAGAGGAAAAAAGATAAAATGAACTCAGTGCATTAGATAACAAACAGTCAGCTTTACTTTGACTTCAAAAACAATGCTCTAACTTATCTTTATATCATCTTATATAGGTTTGAAAGCATTCATGATCATTCCTGTGTAAATATGAATAAAAAGCAGAAACTACAGGCACACCAGAGGAAAAAGGGGAGCAGTTTGTGGACTGAGAGCAAACTTTGTAAATGATGTGCATGCTGCAGATTTTCTTTCTTTAGTTCCATGTAAAGGAAAGAAACAGGACCAGGAAGTGTCCAATCATAATGACATTTGTTTGTTATCTGTCATTTAAATATTCAGGATTATTTCCCTTCATCTGCAATCAGTAGGTTCTTGTTCTCTCCGATGGCTTCCGATAAATCCCTTTGAATTAGTTAGATGTAAAATCTTCTCATGATCAAATGCAGTTAGATTTCCCCAGTTTTCAAAAGAAACAGTTTGCAAATCTGAATTTTGTCTTGTTCTCTTCAGTCTTTCATTATATTTAGACTCTAATTTACCCGACACACTGCAAAATTTCCTGTAAACTTTTCACAACGGTGCATTATTCTGGCCATGATAATTATAGCAGGTTAAGCAGACTGAGAGATGAAGTCAAATACCCGACATGAGTACCCGGATGAGTGTTTGCACTGAGCTTTATTCAAACACGCACAAAAACATGCTATTGTTAGCTGTGTGGCTGTGCAGCTGGACAAGGGTTAAAGGAAAGTAGCCATTATACTGATGAAGGTGGATAAAGATCAAATCTGTGGCATGTCCGGACAGGACGAGGAAACAAACTTCACATAAGCAGCTTTTATTTTGCATTAACAGATCTGAACCAGAGGTTATCGCCAAATGCAAAATTCCCCCTATTGTGAAATATCTGAGTAGGCATCTAAAAACATGGGTCAAGCCTTAGTTTAGAACAAAAAAAGACCTCTGAATGTTGCAGGGAAATCTTTTGCACCAAAACTGACTGACATATATAAAGCTGTGGTCTGAAGTTTACATCCACTTGTCATGAGCGTGAATGTCGTGTTAGTTTTGTGATTTTACTGATTTCTGTAACGACAGCATACATGTTTAATGACCCAGTAAAACAAGTTGTATTTCTACCTGCTGATTTAAAGTGAAACTGAAGAATTACAAGGTAATCCTCCTTCATTATTCTATACCTTTTGTGTAATGTACCAGTACCACTGGCATGATGCTACAACCACCATGCCTGACAGTTCACACAGTGTTCTTAAATTTGAAAGCCTCACTTTACTCCTCCAAAGATATCACTTGGCACAGTGGCCGAAAAGCTCTCTGTTTGTCTCACCTGATCATAAAACCTTTCTCCAGAAAGCATTTGACTTTGTGTTTTTGTCTTAATCGACATCCTCTCCGTCAATGGTGATATCAAACTTGCTTCTCTGTGGACAGAGATGCAGGAGTTCCAGCAGTTTCCAGTTCATGGCAGGGATAACATCAAATTATGTACAGTTGGTTGAACTGATGCAAAAATCTGCAGTTGTTAAACACCCATGATATAAACGTCTGACCACATTTACACAGACAGGATGAAATGTCTCATTTAAGTTACACCTGCTGCACCAGGTGTTTTGATCTGGGGGTTTTCTAGTTGCTCTGTCTCCTGCAATCTTCCAGAAGCCCCTGGTACTTGGCCAGCTTCCTCTTGAAACGCCTGCTCGGTACAATCTTCCCAGATTGCTGTCAGAGCAAGCTGTTTTGAAGTCCCTGGCTCAGGTCTACCATTACCTGCCAGTGTTCATGATGGAAAGTAGACCTGCATCAGTTTCAGTTGCTCTCCCACTTTGACAAATGTTATGTGTTTCCTAAGGGGACAGCAGAGCCTGTTTATTGTCACAGCTGGGGAGCGACCCATAGCAACCATCCCCAAGGGCCTTGACATAGCAGCTCAGGATGTGTGTGAGTGTCCAACTCCCAGAGCACAGCAGACGGGAAGGTGTTTCTGCCTTGGAAAGGCTAAGTAAGATGTTACATAGAGAGCTTTCAACTCATTGCATTCTCTGGTTATATCCAAGCTCTCTGCTTCTTCTTTCCTCATTCACTGCTGCTATCATCTCCTTTTAATTTCATCCACTTTGTTCCCCCTTCTGCATTTTGTTCCTCACTCTACCCCTTAAGTTTGACAGCAGGAGATGAGCAGACTTGGCCACATCAGGCTAACCAGTGATTCAGATATAAACATTTAACTACAATTATCCAGCATTCTGTGAAAATGATGAAATTTGTTAAAAATTAGGGAAAGGTAATGCTAAATCATAAAAATTAAAGAGTAAATCTGTAAAATATATCCATTGTTTTTAGTTCTATGATTTAAAACGAGCCACCAGTAATTAGAGAAGCCAGAATCAAATACACACATATTTCACATTGGACCTTAAATTTAACTTAGCTTTTTCCTTTTTAAAAAAAGGGAATTTAGTCAGCAGCCATGTGTGTATAAAAACTCGGAATATTAAATGTTTTCTTTGCTAAAAGTGAACTTAAATATGGCTCATCTTTACCCCCACTGTACTACTGCACAAACACCTGCACTCATCATGCCGAGAGCACATCTGACTCATTTGTTTTTAAGTAGACAAAAAGACAAAAGTAGAAGTAATCCACCATATGTAGCACCAAACTTTATTAACCCCAACAGGGAATTCGCCATTTCAGATTGAGGAAGTTTTGGATGTCACACGCATTTGCTAGGATAGAAGGGATATGAGCAGAAAGATGGCTCATGATAATGTAAAAGTATCATGGCTGTACTGAACCCCTCTACAAAAAAAAAGACAAACTTTATTTAAATTCTTCTACAAAATCAGAACAAGCACACAAAGTTAGGTGGGAGTGATGACTTCCTGCCGCTCTCAGTGTTTTCTTTCATTTAGAATAAATCTTAAATATTCAATTTCACTTAAAAAAAATAAAATTATATTCTACATTAAACGTTAAGGGTTAAAAATTGTGAGAAAGTGCCATGAATTAGTGTTACATTCTCTCATTAGTACATGTTAAAGCTGGAGCTGGGTCATGTTCAAAATCTGTGGTGACATCAAACAGTGCAAAGGGTAAGTGATCTACACAAACAGGACTTTTAATGGTCTATTTACTGCTACAATCTTTTTTAAATGGAGTTTTTTGATCACACCTCCTGTAATAAGCGTCAGGCTCCCTTTAATGACACCATCCATTTAGAAACAGCGCAATGATGAGGTGATACTAACCAGAAAAGAAAGAACGGGCTGAAAACATTCATATTTAAAGATGGGGAACAAAAACCAACATGTAACACATAAAAGCGTGGAGATCACCCTTACGCTCTAAATAACTTGGTGTTATATGACAACTTTTGTTCTTAAAAAAAAGAAAAGAAAAAAGTTGTTTAACTTCCTGACGTCTGAACCGCATTGACCCGAAACTGTTGCATAGAAAGAAAAAAAGGGAGAAAAAGAAGAAAGAGCCGTGCTGATTTTTAGGCCATGTCCTCTTCACCCTCCTCCTCGAACTCTCCCTCCTCCTCGGCCGTGGCCTCCTGGTACTGCTGGTACTCGGACACCAGGTCGTTCATGTTGCTCTCGGCCTCCGTGAACTCCATCTCGTCCATGCCCTCGCCCGTGTACCTGAAACAGAAGCGGTGAGGTGATTGACACGTCGCATGAGGGCATGCGCTCAGGCTACAAACGGACCGGGGTGTCTCTCACCAGTGAAGGAAGGCCTTGCGGCGGAACATGGCGGTGAACTGCTCAGAGATGCGCTTGAACAGCTCCTGGATGGCCGTGCTGTTGCCAATGAATGTGGCAGCCATCTTGAGGCCGCGCGGCGGGATGTCGCAGACGGCCGTCTTGACGTTGTTGGGGATCCACTCCACGAAGTAGCTGCTGTTCTTGTTCTGCACGTTCAGCATCTGCTCGTCCACCTCCTTCATGGACATGCGGCCTCGGAAGATGGCGGCAACTGTGAGATAGCGCCCGTGGCGTGGGTCGCATGCTGCCATCATGTTCTTGGCGTCGAACATCTGTTGGGTTAGCTCGGGAACGGTCAACGCCCTAAGAAAACGAACAGATATTTTAGTTGAGATTTAATTCAAACTCGAAATAGGCATTGCTAACAGCATTCGGCTGCTCTAACCTGTACTGCTGGCTGCCGCGGCTGGTCAGGGGTGCGAAGCCCGGCATGAAGAAGTGCAGCCTGGGAAACGGCACCATGTTCACGGCCAGTTTTCTCAGGTCTGCGTTGAGCTGGCCTGGAAAGCGGAGGCAGGTGGTAACGCCGCTCATCGTGGCCGAGACGAGATGGTTAAGGTCGCCGTAGGTGGGCGTTGTGAGCTTCAGCGTGCGGAAGCAGATGTCGTACAGGGCCTCGTTATCGATGCAGTAAGTCTCGTCCGTGTTCTCCACCAGCTGGTGGACGGAGAGGGTGGCGTTGTATGGTTCCACCACCGTGTCGGACACCTGAAGAAGGAGAAGGCGCCATTAAGGGCGGGCAGGGCCTGACACAGTTAATCTGGAATGATGTGGATGTCGAATACGGACCTTGGGGGAGGGAACCACGCTGAAAGTGTTCATGATGCGATCCGGGTATTCCTCGCGGATCTTGCTGATGAGCAGCGTGCCCATGCCGGAGCCCGTACCTCCGCCCAGGGAGTGCGTGAGTTGGAAGCCCTGGAGGCAGTCGCAGCTCTCTGCCTCCTTCCTCACCACATCCAGGACTGAGTCCACCAGCTCCGCCCCCTCAGTGTAATGGCCTTTAGCCCAGTTGTTCCCTGCCCCGCTCTGACCTGTGTGTCACAAGCAAATATAGACATCTGACACCACTGACTCCATTTCCATATTTAAAACACAATTACTTTCCATTTTACTTTTCTACAGCCAGGATGATGAATGAATGAATGTTCAGCTTCCAAAGGCTCACCAAAGACAAAGTTGTCAGGTCTGAACACCTGACCGAAGGGGCCGGACCTCACAGAGTCCATTGTGCCCGGCTCCAAGTCCACCAGGACCGCACGAGGGACATACTTCCCACCTGGTGAAGACAGATGACCAAAAAAAGCCATGCTTTTAACTTCAAGATTATATAATTGGTTTAGGGATAGGGCACCTGTTTAATATCAGTTATAAATCCTTAATAATCCTCCGAGCTCTATCAGCAAACTACGCGAAGTGCAAATAAATACAAAAACTAATAAAGCCCAAATTATCACAGGTAACTACAGAGGGGGAAAAAACTTTAACAAGAGGTGAAAATCACACCAAAAACAACCAGAAGTTATTATGATTTAGAAAAACTAACAAAAACCAAAACATGTTCAGTTTCAATTTGTTTTTTTAAATCAAGACAGGTATGTTTGATTACCAGTAACCATCTAAATTTCTGAAATCTTCAACCCAGAAAACGCTTCTTTTGGTGTAATCTTTAAAAAAGAAAAAGTAAAAAGAAACAGAAATGTCTGATGTTGAGATAGCGCAAGATCTTAAAATTGATTTTTTTTTTTAAAACATTTCACCCTAAACCACATTATAGAACTTGCTCTTTTATGAATTAAAAAAAATTAAAAGACAGTTTAATGATTTAATTTTTTTTTTTTTTTTTTTTTTATCTACATCTACTTGAATTCTTTTGTAAGTGGTGTTTGCCAAAGGAGCAACTTTGGCAAAAGCGGTTTAAATTTTCCAGGTTTTCTGAAGGTATGTGAACATTTCTTTGGACTGCTTTAAAACGCTTTATTAAATACTCAGTCCCCATTCTCTTCAGACAGAAGAATGTCAATAATAATGGATCTGGGGATTATCTCTTATTATCTCTTAGTATTATTATTATTATTATTAGTTTTGTTTGTTAAAATGTGACCCAATATTTGTCCATTCATGGAATTGTTTATTTGCTATAACAATAAAAAATAATTTGAAGAACAATTAAAAATGAGAAGTGATGTAATCCCTTATATCTTAACTCTTACTTGTAACAAAATTCAATTGATGTGAAATTATTATCATATCAGTTTGATGTGACAGAAATAATAAGCCCCATGCCCCATACGGTAACACCACTAACGTATCAATCATCATGCTACTCAGTTAAGCCATACCTGACAAAAACAGGATTCATTATGATAAAAAAAACTTAGCATTTGCATAAAATACAAATAGTTTATGCAAAAAGTTCCTCTGAACATAGGAGTCACCGGTGTTACTGAGTAAGTAATGGCTGTTTTTTATAGTCCCTTTCATAAAATCCACATGTGGTCATATTGTGCTCACACAATTGGGAGGTGGTATGATGAATTCTTTACAGAGCTTAAGGAAATTAGTAATAGGAAGTGAACTCATAATAGGCCGTTTTTCCACAGTAACACCGGTGAGGCAACTTCATAGGATCATTACTTTCTTTATACATTTTATATTTGTTCTACATATCTTACATTTCTATATGTGTATTGTGTCTATTGTATAACTTATTTATTCATTCATTCACTTCTGAACTATGTGAAATCACAGCGCTTAGCTGCTATAGCTGACTGTGGTGCTTGGGCCACTCATGACAGATTAAAAACGAACACTGCCAAACTGATAGCTCAGGAACTGTTTAAATAACATGTTTATTTTAAACACAGAAATAAACTGTAACCCTACAATGTTTCTGCAAAGGCCGGGGGTGGGGCAGAGACAGACGTCACCGTAGAATCACCCAGACTATGACATGAGCAAACCCACTGCAGAAACTAGTATTCACATACTTAATGTACTTAACTATAAAAACTTTACTTTGTCATAAACTGCATGAACATACTTAATGCTTTGCCTCTTTAACTTAGTGATAATATTATCCCAGTCCGGAGTGTGACTTAAAGCGGGAACAGTCTAATTTGTGGGCACCATTGCTAGGCGAGGGTTTGTTTTTGTTGTTTTGTCTTGGAAACTGAGTGACGGTAACCAGGAAGGAGAGCCAAGAAAAAGCCCCCTGACTCTGAAAGGGGGGTTGATTAATGCCCCCCCTACTGGACGGTGGCTGTATTAACCAGGTTTCTGCTGGCTATTGAATTACCTCAGCTCACCCAGAAATTAGATCAGAGTGTGCAGTGTGAAGTTAACCTGTAGCCTCGTTGTAGTACACGTTGATTCGCTCCAGCTGTAGGTCGCTGTCTCCGTGGTAAGTCCCGGTGGGATCGATGCCATGTTCGTCACTTATAACCTCCCAGAACTAGAACACACACACAGGGACGGAATAAAACGATTAAATCAGTCGGCTCAGTCAAACTCAGCAGCGCTATGATTAGCTCTGGCGCTAATTTAATTTAGCGGCCCGCGTACTCGAACTTCAAACACTCAAACTCAACTTTAAAACCACTATCACTCTCACCTTCGCGCCGATCTGGTTGCCGCACTGGCCGGCCTGCAGATGAACTATTTCCCTCATTTTTTGGTCGAAATGAAAAACTTCTGAACAGCCAAGCGTAGACACTGATCCAGCGCTCAACCAACAACGGACTAACCTGAGAAGGTAGGAGCGTTGTCAGCTATAGAGACACCGAGAAGGCAATTGGAGGAACTAAGTGTCAAACAAAACAGACTGGGAATCGGATTGGCCCAAACACCTTGGTTTCGGGTTTTGATTGGATAGCGATCCCAGGAGGTCCGTTACCTCGGTAACACGGACAGAACGGCGCACACATTCAGCACACAACGCGTCTCTTGGAGACTCGCAAGAGCTCTGCGTGCGCGTCACTCAGGTTTGAATAACAAACCCAGGAAAGACTTTTCAGAATCAACTTCATTTTCTACCCGATACACGAGCTCACGACGTGAAACCTAATATGGAGACTGAATCTTAACGCCAAAGGAGGCGATCGTTTGTAGTTACCATGCTACATAGTCGTTATATTTTAGAGTCAGCGAGAGCACTTTCTAACTTCTGGCTTACATATAAAATTACAGTGCGATGTGCATTCAGTCATTCAATCGGAAGTAATTCAAATTTAAATACCAGGTTTTATGACGATGTGGGAGCATTTCTAATTTTATTTTTGACAGTACTGTGGAAAGGCGTTGAGTCATCCCTCATTTCTTTATACTTTGCTTTCAAGGAGCCAGGCATTTGTGTGTTTCTAAAAGTCATCTTGAGCATTACATTTCCAGGCTTTCTGGAGGAAATTTTATTTGGACATTGGCTCCTTTTTCACCGATTTTCAGACGAGTCAGTGAAACTGATCATTTAAAAACTGCATTTTGTATTTACTGAGTTTTAGCTTTTTTGAAACATTTAAATGTGACAAATATGCAAAAAATAGAAAAATACAAAAAGAAAAAACTGGTAACTTAAAAATCTGTAAAGGGGCAAATACTTTTTTTTACAGACTGCCTGTCAGCTGTCTTCACTATCCAAACAATTTTCAGCCAAGTGTAACCGGTGTGATCCTGCGTTGTGTCTGATCAAAAAAGGTAAAAGAAAGAAAGGCCTCCAAGTAAATAATTTGCCCACTCCAGCTCCTCTCCCACAGGGGAATTGTAGAAAAGGACTGGCATTTATTTTTACATTGAACATAAAGTATGGATTTACACGTAACATATTTGACATAAGATAAAACAAAAACAACAACATGAAATCCGACATACCTGATCAAAAAAGGTAAAAGAAAGAAAGGCCTTTCAGTAAATAATTTGCCCACTCCAGCTCCTACGACCAAATACAAACAGTGGGGAAGAGGGTTAGCTCAACCCACCACAACTTCCAAGCTAGCAAGAAGTATATATATCCATGCTAGCATTTATGGCGCCTAAAACACATTTATGATACACACATACTACACACTTATAACATCTAACAAAAAACAGGCTTAATAATGACAATAATTGAACTAAAATCGCAATCAGAAATATCAGGGTGGCTAAATATGAATTATATGTGTGTTTTACAGTGTTGGGAAAGAAATTATACCAACCTCTCCCACAGGGCAATTGTAGAAAAGGGGAGAGGCAAAAGGGGTACATTGTATTTATAGGGTTGCACCAAAGAAGAAGAAAAGAATGAGGAGGGGCTCTAACTGATAATGAACATAACTACAGGCTTGGAGGTCCTAAAAGTCAGGTATAAAAGGAACAGTTTGGGGGTTTAGGCCACATTTTGTGTAATTATAACAATGTGATTTATGACCCTGTTACACAAGTTCATACTGATTTTGCTAATACGGTTTTAACAGATACGTTTCTTTAGTTATCGGATGTGCAATATAAACTATAAAAAGTGCCAACCTATTTCATTTTTTTTAAATTTCTTTTGCTGAAGCACTGGAACGAATTACATAGCAATAATCACACTAATGCATTTAGAACCTCCTTTATAAACTCTGGTGTCATTAATTGTACACTTCTTCTAATCACTGACAGACCTTTACATATTTTACTTAAAGTATTATCAATATACGGTTTTTTTTATTTTAAAAGCAACGAATACACTAATAATAATAACAGTTTTGTCTCCTCTTTTTTTTTGTGGGAATATTATAAACGCATCTTTTACAGCGTCCAGTCACTCATTAAGCATTAATAAGCTTAATTGATCAGTTGAGGTTTCAGGTCCATATACTGTTGAGTCATCAGTATACATAAGAATCTGAGCCAGTTTTTAAAACAAATGAAAGCTCATAAAAACGATCTGAAAATAATAATTTCCCCAAACAGCTCCCCATGTTAAATGCCTTATCATTGATAGTCTGCCTATGATTTGTCAAATAGCTTTGTAACAATTTCAGTGAAGTGCCAGAGAAGCCATAATTTATTATTTAGTAACAGGAAGTAAAAAAAAAAATCAACTTTCCCTTGCCAACCATCTGTGCCAGTGCTGTACAGTTTGAATAGTATTATTTTCCACTGGATTATTTTATATTAAGTACACGTGGGCAGGAGAGATTATATTTGTGAACTAATAGCCAAAGCTGCCAACGCAGTCATGAATTCGAGCTTTCAGGTTAACAGGGGCTCTTTTAACGTTTTAAATTACAAAATAATACATTAAAATAAAATCCGAAGTTTTTCCTTCTTATTTCCAAATGTATTATATGTTTACACAAGACAAAAAAAATAAGTGAGTATAATACGCTTCAACAGAAATGGGATTTTAATTTTTTAACATTTGAAAAATCCCCAAACGGCGTTATGTTTTACTTTGGCGAGCCCAAACGCCGTTTGACGTCACATTCCTGCGCCCTGTTTCTAAGTGACGCAGCATCATGGCGCTGTTTCCAGCGTTTGCAGAAGAGGCGAGCAACAAAGTTAGAGATTCTTCCACAGGTGATCCCGGCTTCCTGTAATACACGGTTTTTAATGTCGGTTAGCAGTCACCTGGACGCTCTGTTAGACTGACAGTCTGTCGAAAACTAAAATCTGACCGAAACAACGACCTGATATTTAATGTCAGATCAGCCGCTTGTCGCTGGAACTGAATGACACAAAATATCTTAACCTCTTTTAGCTTTATCTCTCATTTCACGATATGTTTTCCTCTTGGAAGTCCAAGAAACTCGCTATCTTTGAGCTAAAACAGCGACGATTTTACGTCTTTATAATCTAAACGACTTGTCAGTATCTTTAGATACTCTTTACCCATCCTGCTCGTGTCATTACACTAACGTTTTATTGACGTATTGAAGCTTCGGGGTTCATTTAATGAATAATCATTTAGTGCCTCCCTCCCGACCCTCTCTAGAGGATTTTTTTTTTGTCTCATTTCACTTTTTCTATTTAATGAATAAAAAATGAATGAGGACGAAATTTTGGCTTACTACTATGAATATTTTCAGAGTTGGTATTTCAAAAAATATAATACTGTATAAAAGTCTTGAGCCACCCTTGGTTTTTGATATTTCTCTGCTTGAAAGATCGAAAATAGACTGAGTGATTTCTTGAAATATGTGGGGAAATACACGGAGGTACAGTATATATGGTAAAAACTCAGTTTGTTCACATTTAAAAAAACATCTCTCTGAGGTAGCTTTCATGTAATTTCTTTAAGTACCATTTAGGAATAGTTTAACAGGCTTCTTGAAGGACATTCAAAGCTCTTCTTTCAATGTTGGCCACGTTTAGATGATCCCACACTGTTGCAATAATTGAAGTCTGGGCTCTGGGGCAGCCAATCCATGACTCGTAGTGTTTCATTGTGTGTTTTTCTACCCAGTTGTAGTTTAACTGCATTCACAGTAAGTTTGGGATGATTGTCGTGCTTAAAAATAAAGCTGTTGCCAGTCATACATTTTTCAGATTGTATTACATGGTGGATGAGAATTTGATGGTTCTTCTGTGTTCATAATTTCATCAGCTTTGACAAGATCTTCAATACTGCTGGGCGAAATGCAGTTCATCTGCAGATAGTTTTTTTTAGGCCTGTTACTTTTGTTCTCCATTCGTCCAGTTTCTTCAGTTTTGCCCTCAGTTTTCCCTGCACAACATCCAGAGATATGCTATGTTTCCAGCTAATGCCCCTTAGGGAAGAATCATGTTGTTGGTGCAAAAATGCCATGTTATGTCTGTTATACTGCACTATCTTTGCTATTTTCATTGATTCGACTAAAGAAATGGGAAGAAGTTATTGTGTATGCAAAATGTAAAGTAAAGTGTTGTGGTCCAAAACTCTCGCACAGTGCAGTATCACTACTTGGGATAGACAGATTGCATTGTTCATGATTTCTAAGTCCTCTTGATTATCTCGTAATTATGTCTTGTCTGCTCTCATTTTCAGAGTTTGATTGGCTGAAGAATAAGAGTTTTCAGACAGGAGATGCACTCTCTCTTCACGGTCGATTTCTAGAGAAGACCAGCGAGGAGCAAAACAAGAAGGAACCAAGGTAAAAGAATCACAACTCTGTTCACTGAACTGTGAAATGTGTTGGTTCTTCCTTAGAAATTCATCGCTGCCCAGTTCAGTCGCAGGAGGAGACACAAACCTCCTTTGGGTTATGTCAGGAAGAGCATCCAGCTGTAAAAGATCTGCCAAATCAAACTCTTCCTCTCTTCCTCATTGACCCTCAGTGTTAGCAGAGATGTCAGCTCTGAAAAGGACGGAGAGGATGGTGTGGCACCCAGAAAGAAGAAAAGGAAGAAGAAACAGAAGAAAAAGCACAAAAAAAAGAGCGGGAGGTATTCGCACAGCAGCGCATCTGACTCTGAAACCATCTACCCGAGTGATCTCAAAAAGGAGCAAGAAGCCAAAAGGTACACGAACATCTTTAACATCACCGAGGCATACACTTGTAATTTTATACACTGAGTATAACCTCGCTTCTGTTCTGTAATTATGTTTGTGGGAAACAGGCAGGAGGCTCCTCAGTTAGCGAGCCATTTCTCTTGGTTGGATGACCTCCAGTTGCCCACAGAGCAGCTGTTTTGCGTGGACCAAAAAGCAGACCCCGCCAACTGGACTTACAAGTCTCTGTACAGAGGAGACGTAGCCAGGTAAAAGACACATGACTCTTTTTTTTTTAGCCCTTCACAGAAAAGACTTGCACACAAGAAGAGACACTAAGAAAGTGACGTTCTTGCAAACATTTGACACAATTACATCATAAACAGTGTCGTTATAGCCCAACTGTGTCTACATTTCCAAACAGTCCATGCTGCACAAAGTGCTTAACAATGTAAAATCCCACTAAAACAAATAAAATGTAAAATAATCATGCAGTAAAATTTAGAAATAAACAAAATAACTGAATAAAAACAACCAAAACAACAACTAATGCTGTTAAAACCAAAATGTTTAGGTAAAAGTGTGTTAAAAGCCAGTAATTGCCTTTGTTTGTAATGCTGGTATGATAAAAACAAGCACACATATTCAGCGAGTTTATTGTCATAGCTTTCTTCTTTTCAAAACTTGTGACGTGTTTAGGGGACATCTGTATAAACGGGCTGGTAAAAAATGTGCTAAGCTTAAAAGGATGTAACATCACGGTGTCACATTTATTCCAGGATTTAAGTGGACTGAAATATCTCTGACACCTTCTGATTTTTCCCATGTTGGTCTTTAAAACTTAACTCTTTAAACTTAATCTCAGGTGTAACCATGCTCACATTTCAGACTGCATTTGAATAGTTTCCCAACATGGTGCAATATGACAGGACATTATACTTTATTTTTTTAATCTCACAAAGAATAAGGGGAAAAAGTTTGACAATAAATGAAGCAGTGTAAGAATAAAAAGGATGAGTTGTTTAAAGAGTTTTGTTCGAGGTGTGGTTTGTATTTTCCAGCCGTGTGAGATGCCTTTTTTATACTCTGAAGGTAAAAACACTTCTGCAAAGGATACACTTGTGCTCTTCCTATAAGCCTCCTCTCTCCTTTCTCCTCTGTCCATCAGATGTGTATTTTAGGAATCCTCATACAGTTTAAGGAGAGCTGAGACTGTGATGTCTGTACTTAAACCATGCTCCCAAAACCTGGGATTCATCCGTTTGTTTGTTTTTTACTTATTAATGACTGGCTGAAGGTTTTATTTTGAACCAAATTATAAAGTTACATGGGCTGTATAGTTGAGTACAGAATAAAAGCTACAATCTGAGATGAGCTGCACTATTTTTGTGTTCCAGGTATAGAAGGAAAGGCAGCTCAGCTCTGGGTTTGGACTTTCACAAGCAGGGGGTCAGCTGGGAGGACTCAGAGGCGACTAATAAGAAGAAGAAGAAAGGCGGCGACGGGAAGAAGGCAGCGGACAGATACTACTCTACAGTCAGTCGACAGCTGCTGAAGGCAGCGCCTGCTCTTCCTGCATTACCAGCGAGTTCTGATGGTAGCGATGGCACCAGTTCTGCAATCTTCCTCCCTCTGTGTGATGATGAGGCAGACAATAAAGAAAGAGAGAAAGGTACGGGGTCTAGCTGGGTGTGGCAAAGAAATAATTCATGCTTAATGCGCCATTTTAGTGCTGATCATTTTTGAACTGAAAGTCTCATTTAAACTTGCGCAAGTGACCAAGAAGAAGCAGATTAAACCAGAAAATGTCAGCAGCGTTTGATGATTTTCTCAAGGAAAGAAAACAAGATAAGACCTTCACATTTTTAACGGGCCATGGCACCACTAATTTGAGAAAATTATGAGTCTGTTTGACAGTTCTTTGACTTTTCTGTTTATCTCATCTCCCTCAAACTTTGGAGATCTCAATGAGTTTGAGGTTGTTTGGCTGTTATCAGTTCTCATATTTTTGGCTAAAATAATATTCTCTGTTAGAATATGTATTAGTAGTCACACAGTTATGCTTTTGGGGTTTTTTTGTGTGGCTTTGTTAGGATCTTTATCTGCATGCACATCCATGTCCCAACCTTCTTACCCCCAAGTTAAATCATCCAAAAAAACAAACAAAAACGCTTAACACTCATCCTTTAACCCCCAAACAGACCTTCAACAGGTGTGGAAACATTAAAAGGTCTCAATTTTATGTAGCTTTGAGACTCTGATGAACTAAAACCAGTAGGTCAAGTTTCTTTATATGGCCCATTTCCAAACAGTCCATGCTGCACAAAGGGCTTAACAATGTAAAATGCCACTAAAACAAATAAAATGTAAAATAATGATGCAGTAAAATATAGAAAAAAATAAATGTTAAAAGCCAGTAATTGCCTTTGTTTGTCATGCTGGTATGATAAAAACAAGCTCACATATTCAGCGAGTGTATTGTTATAGCTTTCTTCTTTTCAAAACTTGTGACGTGTTTAGGGGACATCTGTATAAACGGGCTGGTAAAAAATGTGCTAAGCTTAAAAGGATGTAACATCACTGTGTCACATTTACTCCATTTATTCCTTAAAATGTAACTGATTTTTAAAAATGTATTTATCTTTTTAGCTCACATAGGGCAGACGTCATCGGTGAATCCCCTCGGTGTGTATGACTCCTCGACGGCCCTCTGGCTGCAGGGGAAAGGACAGCAAGACCAGCGAAAGGAGGACGCTCACACAGACGAGGGCACTGCACTTTTGGGTGGCAGGACCGAAGATTTCAACAGGCGGCTGAGAGAGCAGCCAGCAGACACACAGCTGTGGATAGAGTTCATACGATATCAGGTACACACGCTGCTTTATAATACTGCTGCAGGAATGTCAGGGCTTCAGAACGTGGTTCCTTTTAACAAAAGTTTACGGACTCCTGATGTGTGCTCACCTCTCATGAGAACATCACAACAAGCAGTAATCAAATGCATCAAGACAGTGGGAATGTTTTTTTTCTGACTGACAGCATTTTATTGTCTGACTCATCTGAATCTTCCTGGACTCTGAAAGTGCCAGTGAACGTTCAGGAGGAATGTTTCTCTGAGGCAAGTGATCACTCAATGTACCGAGAGGAAATCCTGCAGCGTGGGCTCCTTCTGCACCTCTGAAACTGCACTCCTCACACTGGTGCTCCAAAACACTCTCACAAAGATTGAATATTTAGTGTTTGACATTCTTCATTATTACCAAAACAGCAATGAAAGTACAAGAGGGTTGATTTACTTGAATAACGTTCATCCACTGAAGAACCATTTAGGTAACTCAGAAGTAGATTTGATGAACTCCACAGAGGCTTATTCATCTAAATTGCCTGCAGCAACTGTTCAAAATGCTTCTAAGGTTTTAGAGATGTGCTGGTAAAGACTTACGCTGGTTAAATCATACACATAAGTCAAACCAGGAGTCTAACTCAGTGTCACTACTAGCCGCAATAGGAAATCAACACAACGGGGGACAGACATAATTAGTTGATTGATATGCTTTCATTTCATGCAAATTGCAAGTTTCACAAAGTCTTCTTGTGTGCATAAAGCCCTCAATCAGTCACAGAAAAGCAAGAAGCATGGAGTTTCCTCCAACATGCTCTTTGGCTTATCAGATAAGGTTTGGGTACTTCATCGCCTCTTCCAATCTCTCCCTCCCTCTCTAGGATGAGGCGAGTGCAGCTGTGTTCAAAGGCAAGGAGGAGCAGCAGGGCAGTGATGCTGCTGAGCGCCGCAAGTCTTCCTACAGGGCAGTGCTGGAGAAAAAGCTAAGCATTGCAGAGTGCGCCGTGGCCACCAACCCCCTCTGCATAGCTCTGCAACTCGAGAGACTCCGCATCTGCCAGGAGCTCTGGGAGCCCTCAGCTCTGGCTAAAGAGTGGAAGAAACTGGTATGTCTATGTATGAAGGTCGCAACAAGTCCCTAAAACGCAGAGGAAACCCTCAGGAGTGTCGGAATCTTACTGCTTCTATCAAAAAAATAAATGTCCCATACAAGTAACAAAGTTGCTCTTTATTTGTTGTGTTTCAGGTGTTTCTCCACCCAAACAGCACCCCCCTGTGGAGGGAGTATCTGCTCTTCACCCAGAGCTATTTCAGCAGCTTCACTGTGTCCAAGGTCAACGCTGCGTACGGCAAGTGTCTGAGCACGCTCAGTGCTGTCCGAGACGGCAGCATGGTGTCTCACCCGGCTCTGCCAGGAATAGAGGAGGATATGTTGGGTAACAGACATTTCAGCATGAGGTTCATTCATTATTCAGTCCTGCTTGCTTTGTATGACTACAAATCCCACATCCTTTTACTTTCTGCCCAGATATCTTCACGCAGCAGTGTCACTTTCTGCGTCAGTGTGGTCATTCGGAGAAGTCGACTGCCCTGTTTCAGGCAATGATTGACTTTACTTTCTTCAAGCCTGACAGCGTGCGAGAGCTGTCCACTAAGCAGCAGGTATGTTCTCGCTGAGTTTTAATGTCGTAATCTACTCTTAGAGGACTTGTGTGACATTTCAGGAGTTATACAGTGGCTTGGAAAAGTATTCGGCTCCCTTGAACTTTTCCACATTTTGTTACATTACAGCCACAAACATGAATCAATTTTATTGGAATTCCACGTGAAAGACCAACACAAAGTGGTGAACACGTGGGCAGAAAGTAAAAGGGGGCCGAATACTTTTGCAAGCCACTGTATTTGTTGTTCAGAGTTGAATGTGATGATCAGTGAAGTGGCCTTGGTCGGTCATTTAAATAATAAAAAAATAAATTCTAACCTCGTGTAGTTACATTTCTGCCTCTGTGTCCACAGGTCGAGTTCTTTGAGCCGTTCTGGGACAGCGGCGAAGCAAGGGTCGGGGAGCTGGGCGCCAGAGGCTGGAAAGCCTGGATGCTCCAACAAGAGCGAGGAGGTTGGCTACAACCCACTGCAGGTGAAACACACACACTTTACAGTGCACGTGCCATTTCATTTGTTCATCAATTTTATACTGCCTGTCTGGGTTTGGCTCATGAGCCAACAGTTTAAGCAGAGATCCCCAGACCTGCCTCTCTCTCGAGACCAAAGAAGATGAAACTCTGTTATATGACTGCTCCTACAAATTCTGTCTGTGAAGAGTTATTGCAGTTTGTGTGATCCAAGCTCTCTTTATGGGGATGTAATTCATCTAATCTTTCTTTTTGTTTCCACAGAAGAGGAGGAAGAAGAGGAAGAGGATGAAGAGGAGGTGAAGGACAGGACCCAGCCCAGAGGTACCATCTGGCTGGATGTGGAGTCATCTCGTGAAGCCACAGACTGGTTGCCCTGGAGACCCGACAAAGCCAAGGGCCAGTCAGAGGAGGACTGTGAGGATCCTGACAGACAGGTGATGTGTTTGATTGTTTTAAGACAAAATATTCTTTTTGTTGAACTTTACCATGTAGGTTGACCTCTCTGCTGACCTCTATCTTTAATTCCAGGTGTTGTTTGATGACATCGGCCCGTCACTGATTTGTTTGTCTTCGCCAGAGCTCCATCTCCGCCTGCTTCTCCGTTTCTTGAGCTTTTTGGGTTTGCCTGTGGACTCAATGCTCTCGGTTTCCCCAGGTCAGCCTGGCTTGCTGCTGGAGAACCTTTCTCTGCTCACTCAAGGTAAAACAGTCTAAACAAGCTTTCATTTTTTTAAATCTCACTGAGGTGAAGTCTTTAAAAAAACAACTTTTTCTATCCTAGGTAATGCTCCCCAGCGTCCTCTGACCTCCTATGATTTAGCTGATGGTGGCATTAACTCTGTCGGTCACATGACCACTCTCCAAGGAACACGGAAGTGGGTGGGGCTTGGGAAACAGGGTGAGAAGTTCCTCACGAACTTGTTCAATATGCATCAGCCTGTGCTTCCGCCCCACCACCGAGCCTTCCTGTCACTCAGCTGGATCCAGTACGAGAAACTCAAGGTAGGACTTGGTTCATTTGACTACATTCAAACTCAAAGTGAGGTCAAATTAACCCTTACACTCTTCTGGTTCTTGGTGTTTGCGTCAGGTCATGCGCTGCTTGCACGGTGGAAATAAAAAGCGCCTTCGTTCTCAGGGGAAGAGCAGCAAGCGAGTTGCCAAGCGGCTGCTCAAAGAACCAGACAATCGCTCATCATTAGTGTTGTGGCGGGAGTACGGCCACCTGGAATGGCTGCTGGGCAACCTGGACGAGGCCCGCAAAGTGTTCTCCACTGCGACGGCGCTTGGGGGAACCAAAGGGCTGAGCAGTCTCGCTCTGTGTGATCTCTGCCTGCTGTGGTCCCAGCTGGAGTTGGAGGATGGAGCGAAAGAGCGAGGGGGTCAACCGGCTGATGTAACAGCATCCCCGGCTGTGTCTGTACTGACCCGGCTAGCAGAAGGAACCTCTGCATCGTCCACTTCATCCTCCCTCTCCACGGTTTCCATCCTGAAAGCCAGAAAATCGTACGAACAGGCTCTGGCTGCCAGTTTATCAGCACTGGACCAAAACAGGAAAGGTTTGTTTTCTGACCCGTTTCCAACTGTTTAACTTCTCAGAGACCTGACATGAACATTTTTACTATAAATCCGCACTCACTGCACAATCAGAGTAGTAGTAATTTAGTATTTTCTGTTTAATTTTTTTCTCTTTTTAGTTTACTCCACTTTATTTTTTTTTGTGTTTCATTTTGCTTAATTCAGTAAGTGCTTGGCATATTTATTAGACAATTTATCATTACTTAAGAAGGTCAGAACAGTATAATAATAATAAAATGAAACATGACAAACACAGGAAGCAACATAGCAACCAAAGATAATGGCATTCAGCGAGTTAAAGCAACAAGTTGAACTTTTTCTCAACATCGGAGCTGCCAATGAGAGTGGAGGATACAATTGTTTTAAATTTGAAAGGATGGTAAATACATCAGAGGGTTACCTAGGCAGCCAGAGCCTGTAGCAACCAGTAGTCAGGGACAAAGCGATGTGCTATAAACGCATTGATTCCACTGGACATCGAAGTCTTACATATATGCAACAAAGCTTCCTCCGCCTAGTTGTTTACAGATTTGACTAGATCAGAGATTTTCTGGATATTTTTATTTCATTTAGCCATATTGTAAAAACAAACATCCAGGTTGTTTTTTTTTTATTTATTTCATATCATTTAACCAGAATATTTTTTCACTATTTATTCAGCTTGTTCTTGTCCTAAAAGCTGAGGGCGTTGTGCTTGACTGGGTCATGCTTTTTGCTGTATGTGAACTCTCTTGTTACCTATTGGATACACCTGAACCAAGCTTTTCTGGTGGAAATCATCTTCCAAACTAATATACCTTGTTGAAAATGTAAGAGTAGTTAAAAATGAGCCCCTTCTCTTTGTGTGCTTGAGCTTTTTGTCTTATCCTTTCTTCTCCAGTCCAAGACGACCTGATGGCAGAGAAGCTGAGGTTGAGAGGTCTAGTTGGCTGCTACGCTCTTTTCCAGTACCTTACGGTGAGCGTGCAAGCAGCCAACGTAGTCTACACCCAGGCTAGAGAGAAGATGGAGGAACTACACCGCACGTTAACAGCTGAACAGCAGCTGAACAGCAGCAAGGAGGGTAAGCTCGCAAGAGCTGACGCTGACTCAAACAGGCCCTGTGTCAGCAGGGTAGCTGCTGAGTGTGAGGCGTTAGCCTGGCAGCAGGCGGCAATGCTCAAGTACCACAACAGCGTCGCTGTGTTTCCTCTGGTGACGCTGAGGCAAACGCTGACATCGGCCCTCCCAGTCTGGACCACCAGCGTCCCTCTCTGGAGCATTTATGTACAGGTCAGGCTAATAAAAGCACATTTTTCCCCATTCTTCTCTAGATATGTTTCCCAAAGCTTTTTGAGCCCTGACCTTATTTGTTTTGGCCTGACTGACATTTCCATGTGATGTGTGCTTCAGGTGGAGAACCGTTACCATAGCGCTGGCCGTGCACGCCGGTTTTTTCACTCTGTAACCAGAAACTGCAGCAGCATGGTGCCGCGTCTCTTTGCCATTGTTGCTGAACAGCAAAGGAAGCAGCTGGTAGATGCAGCTCAGAGGTAAAACGACAAACGATGATCACAAACATCAGACCAGCAGGATCACATCAAAGTTCACATATCATTTACATCCTTGTTTCCAAAAAAGCAAAATGCCGTGTAAACTACAAATAAAAACAGAAGGTGATGATTTCAAAAGTATTTACAAAAACTAAGATTCATAAGTAGCATGATAAAAAAAGAGCATCTCAAAAAGTTTGTTTAATGTTGTTTAAATGCAGATTTAAGTGATTTGCAGTCTCGCTTTTAGTTTTACTTAATGCAGCTTTTATAGAAACAGAAACAGTTTGCACATTATCAACTGATAATTAGCACTTACTGTACATTAAACTGTACATGTCTGCGGTATTTATAGATCGTGTTTACATGATGATTCCTTATCCATCCTGCCGGAGAATGGCCTCAGCAACCGCATCCGTGGACTGTTTGAAAACGCCATAGCAACAGAAACTGGGGCTCATTGTCCTTTACTTTGGAGAATGTACATCTACTTCCTGGTGAGACCAGTCATACAAACTCACATTGATGCTGTTCTGCCCTGGAGCACTAAAAGTTTTAGGAAGATTGTAGAGACCCGATCTTGCTTGAATGAGAAAAAGAAATTTTGTATCTGAAAGCTTTGGTGTCATTTTTAAAAAGAAAAAAAAAAGGAGGAGTATTATTATGTGCATTTTAGGAATAAGGACTAAAATGTCCTCTTTTTTAAAAATATTAAACATGGAAACAAAAGTGTAGAAGTGCTTCTGTGCATGTGGATACACCAATATCATCCATGCTTATATTGTGTGTGTAAAGTGTGTACGTGTGAATTTGTAGGTGTGTGAAGGAAAAGTGGATAAAGCCACAGGAATCTTCTACAAGGCCTTACAGAATATCCCCTGGTGTAAGGTGAGGCACACATATACTGTGAAAGTGATATTTCCCAAAGCTTGATTTGTAGTTCTGTGCTGAGTCCCTGCAGAGTCGTCAGGTGTTGTTGTACGAGTGAAACTAAGCTATGAGATCATTAACAGCAGCTTGAACTAACTGACTTTTATACAGGGGTGCTTAGATTTTGAAAAAGAGGAAATGACTGTGATTTGAAACCTAAACATTAGTGTCTAGGGCACTATGGTTTTGCTGTTTTGAAACCAGAAGTGACCATGTTTTATATACCAGTAACCCTTAAGGGTGCAACCAGTCAATGTATATATGTATAAGTATCAACAGTGTTAAAGAGGATCTGTAGTGATTAGCACTTGGTGACTGTTGGGAGCAAGAACTCCCCTTTTGACAGGAAGAACCTGTAGCAGGACCAAACTCAGGGACAGGCAGCTGAGAGAGGTGGTAAGAAAAGAGGAGCATAACAAGAATCAGTAGCTGATAGCCACTGCTTCTTATCTTTGTTGGTTATAATTCAGTAAAAACAAAATAAAGTCGGTTTATCTTTTATATACAGGTTATGGATGAGACGGGGCTCAATCTTTTACTGTGTTAAACATTTACTGTCTCTGTGTTTAATGCAGACAGACTCATAAAATTGGAGAATTTCTCTCACTATAACTGAAACTGAAATTTGATGGCACGTTAGTACAATTAGCCACACAGTAAGCAACACTATTTGTTATATGATTTCATTAAAGATGTTGCCACTTGATCAATATGCTGCCTTGCTCTGCATATTATTACCAAACTAACCAATTACACTTATCGCCCTGTTGTTGTGTCATGTAGTCATCACTGGAAACTAAATCAACATCAGTGCTGTATGTATGTTGCTAGTACATAAAATTTTCCCTCCTTTTCTTTCTCTGTGTGTGTGTCTGTGTGTGATCAGGGTTTGTATATGGACGCAGTGCAGCTGTTCCCCGATCACCTGCAGGAGTTTGTAGACCTGTTGACAGAGAAAGAACTGCGAGTGCGACTGCCTTTAGAAGAATTGGACATACTGCTGGAAGACTGAGCACACACACAATCTTAATTGAAGTGTGTGTTCAAATATTCAAATTTGATGGGAAGAAAAGGACAAGCACAAAGGCAAACTCTACACATATACAGCTGCAGTAATTTGAGCAAAGAGCTGGGTTTTGTTTGTTTGTTTTTTTGTATAAAGTGACACCAAATGCTTTAATTGCCACAACAAACCATTGAAACTGTATTTCTTTTACTTGATATTGTCAATAAATACAAGATTGATCTATGTGACATGCCTTAAAAAAACGAGTAAAATTTATACCGGAAGTTGTTGCATTCCAACTTATTAAGAAAAACTCTGTGGAAGTGAGAAAGGAAAACGCTGCCACTCGGCATATTACCATGTTGCCACCTCTTGAAGAGTTTTTAATATATTTTTTAATCATAATAAATCAAGTAAGGATTATATTTTCTTTTCTTTGTTAACAAAACATCTACTGGACTGCGGAGTAAATGGGGACAAACTTGCAGGATAAAAAAAAGACGAACTCTGCTGTGTTTCCGAGTAACCGTATTATGGAGAGAAAAAGAGCAACAAAATTCAAAGTGCGGCCGACATGACCGCAGCCGAACACGTGAGAGCTCACTGGACCAGTTTCTTATTGATTCACAAGTCCAAATATTTAGGAAGACATCCCTCTTTTTATGTATTCTCCTTTGAACTTGTACAGTATCTTAACTCAATTAAGAACTCCACTAACCCAAAAGCTATAAAAACTATTGGTGTTTGTGAAAAAATCAAGATCTTTCAATCACTTTATTCTTTGGCTTGATCAGTTACTTTCCCCCTAGCATATTTATATTGTTGTTTCTGAATACTGTTCTTGTATTTGTTTATCTATGCATACAATTCTTTTGTAAGTACAACACCATTATTGTGGTACTGTTTACAGTTTTTTACAGCCGCTAGGACACATTTCTCAATACCTTGGTCACTTTTGCAAAACTCTTCACACAATTCTCCTAACTGACCTTCAGCTTGGCAAATTAGTTCATTTCGCATTCAAAATACACTACAACTACCAAAAAACTTTATTCAGGTCTCAAATAAACTCATTCTTCCAGAACACTAGCAAAGGTTGACAGCCGACAAACACACTTTGTCACCCACAAAACAATGACCTAAACAACACTAACAACATGTAGCATTACAGTGTTTTCTTGTGTAAAACAAGGACACATCTCTGTTTATAATTTCAATATATGTTACTGGAATGAATCAGACATCATGCAGAATTCATTAATATTTGTTTATGTATTTTTTATTTTTTTGCACTAAGTAATCCCAAAATACAAGAATTTGTATACACACCATCCACTGATACACATACAATAGTAATGCTAATCTACTCGGTCTTCTCCATTTGGCCACAGGTTCTCATCCACATCACATCTTATGTCATCTAGGGCAATACACCTAGGAAAGAATCTTCTGCCTGATCCATCCCTGGCAATCTTCTTCCTCTTTCAGCCACTTCTCCATTTCTGGCTGGGTCCATGTTTACATCACAAAACAAACCTATTCAGCAGTTGTCTCCTTTTGTAATGAAATTGAAGGAGTAACACCTGTGTAGATGTTCATCTACAATGAGATTCAGCTGTGGCTGGTTAAACTGCATTTTTAGATTTAAAATATGTTTCAATAAAATATTGCTGTTGAATTTTGCTGTCTTATTCAGTTTTGTATTATGTTATTGTTTTGACCATAAGTTTAACAGTTTTGAAAACAGTATGTAAGTACATGCAAAATGTCCTGTACGTACAAAGATTTTTGGCAGTTGTGTCTGAGTGAGAAAATAATTCATGAAATTTGAGAGATGTAGTCATTGAATGCATTTTGTGCCAAAACACTGATAACTGATCCTCAGTTTAGCCCACATAGACTTCTGTTGTGCTCACTGTGTGAGGAGTTTTGCAAAAGTGACCTAAGTATTGAGAAATGTGTCCTAGCGGCTTTAAAAAACTGTCATTCAATTTTGTATTGTACTGATGTTTAAATAAAGGTTTTAAAAAAACAGTTTTCTTCTGCCACGCGCATCCGAGTTACGAGCTTAACGCGGGCGGTTGCGCATGCGCGAATTCTCGTGCATTCGAACGACTTACCTCATAGAAGGTTTTGATGTGTTACGTCAAAGAAGTCATTTAATGTGGTTTTACTTTGATTCGGGAAAGTCCTTAAATAGGAGCCAAGCGAAGTCAAAAAGTTATCACTACCAGAGACCCCCTCGACAGTAGTTACATGTCAAACTTACCACGCTCTTTATATTCAGAAAGTTTAGCGTTTCAAGAAGATTTTAACAGAGAGAATCCGTGTGAAATAACAATGTCTGCAACACAGGATTATAATACTCAAACCCCACTGGTCGTATCACCAGATGAGCTGTCACCGATTATCGATAACGCCTTCAACAAGCTCGATGATGTACAGTGGACTTTAATAGAAAATGGAGCTTGGGATTCTGATATTCAAGCAGTTTTGGCTGATATGATTTCTGAAATCATACAGATCACCTCAGTCAACATTTTGAGACGTGCTCTTCCCGTCATTCAGAGCGATGCATCTGCAGAAATAGAAACAAATCCATCATTTGGCGACTCCATCTCAATCACTATTGCAAACCTGCTCAATATCCCAAAGCAGATATGCGGCAGTGCTAAAAAGCTGACAAAGATGGTTGAGGAGGAGATTTCAAATAAGGTCAAATATATAGTCGCCCTGGTCAGAGAGCGCTTCAATTTACCATCAGACCCCGCTGTTTACGTCAGTGGGGCAATTCGTAATATTAGAAAACTGCGTGTCATGGTTTCTCATGCTCTCTCATGCTTGAAAAGATATGCAAGTAAACTGAAATGCCCGTGCATGGGAAAGGAAAGCGATTCAAGTGAGTCTGAGTCCAGCAAAGATAGCATTGAGTCCAGCATCTCAGTCAAATCAGCCACCCAGGAGGTTAGTGAGATTCTGACCAAATGGTGTCAAGATTCAGATTTTACAGATGATGAATTATCGGATGATGACAGCGATATGGAAATTGAGCCACCCGCTAAAATAGAGCAACTTTCAGAAAAGAAAGAAAGTTCAGAAAGTGGCGAATGTGCAGAAGCTGAAAGGCAGGCAGAAAGTATTCCACCTGAGACCCCAGTAGAAAAAATTGCAGCTGACATTGTCAATATTATACTTGACAATCTCCAGTGCACTGACACTGATTATTCTTGTCACAGTGAGAAATGTACCTCACCCAAATCTGGATTCAACGGGGGAATCATCTTTGATAAAGTGAGAGAGTTTTTTACCTCACATGCTCGTTCCGCACCGCAAAAATCACGCAAACTGCATTTTTCCAAGATTGCAGGAAAACATTTTGAAAAGATGAAAGGGGAGCTGAAAACAACAGTGAAGAAGAGCAAAGACTATTTTATTAGTCTGTCAAAGGTAACCCACTCCCCTGAAACTGAGAGAATGGGTTCCCACGACAGTATGAGTGTCAGCCTCCCAGGTTCAGCATGCGAAACTCCTCTTTCAAATTCTAGCATGTCTGTCCGTGCCCCTTCTAGAAGCTCATCTACTCTGGGAAACATGATAAAATCTGCTACTCCAACTAGCTTTAATGTCATCAAATCTGAAATTAGTGACATATACAGCGAGTTCACAAAAGAGAAAGAACATGACATTATCCAAGAAAGGCTCGAAAACATTCAAATAAGCGAGAAAGTGAAGAATTTCTCGAGAGAATTGACAGAGAAACTGTACGACCATTTAATGATAAGTCGTATATACCAAATTCCCACAACTGTTATGGGTAGAAGTCTATCAGACTCCGTCATCTCCAAGACACCACAGCAAGTAGCTGAATCCAGAGTTTTCTTTTCTCCTGAAGTCCTCTATGTAATCATAGAAGACGCAGTTGGAAAGTTTTTGCAAAAGATTCTGCTTTTGGTTGATGGTGAAACAATAGATGAAATTGTTCAGAGCGAAAAAGTGTCTGATGCTGTTGAAGAGATCCAAAAGGTCATTGCAAAGGGACAGAAACGGGCAAGAGACACAGAATCAGACTATTCTCAGAAAAGTGTCAGAGAATCTAAAAAACCCTGTCCTTCTAGACCAGCGTCTCTGGAAAAGCAGGTCAAGTCACCAGAGAAACGCTCAACATCCTCTTGTTCAAGTTCAACACCAGTTCTCGAGAGGATGGAGGAGGAAATGTCTGGAAAGTCAGAGGACAGATTCTCAGAGGACATACCCTCGGAAAAGTCTGAGGAGAAATTCTTGGAAAAGTCTGAGGAGAAATTCTTGGAAAAGTCTGAGGAGAAATTCTTGGAAAAGTCTGAGGAGCAAACCTCAGAAAAGTTAGAGGAAAAACTGTCTGAAATGTCTAAAGAGAAACCCTCAGAAAAGTTGGAGAAAAAGCTCTCAGAAGTGTCAGTGTCATCTCAGGCAGCATCCGAGAACCTTGCCATGTGTCTTATAGCTAGACTCATGGCTCAGTACAAAAAGAGCCTAAAAAAGCCGCTTTCATTACCTAACAAAACTTTAGAAGACATCATTGAACATCTCAACAACTTGGTGCAACCTGAAATCAGCATTGAGGAGTCTATAACAAATCTGGACAAGAATGTGAGTCAATTGACCAAAAAAATGTCTAAAGGACTCGTCAAGGAGTTTGGCTCCACAGAACAGGTCATGAATGCTGCTTTTGCAGGTGATAGTTCATTTGATGAGGCTATTTTGAAGCATTTGAAAATCAATTTGGGTGTCCTCACAAGTCCTCCAAAAAAGTCCAGAATTGCCAGGTTCTTTGCAGCAGTGGGAAGAGCTATTATGAAACCCTTCAGATGCTGTTTTAAGGGCAGCGATGACTAAAGACCTTGACTTTTCCACTGCCTTGCTTCAAATCAAAATTCCTAAAAGTCTTTACAGTTTTCCTAAAAAACTATTATATCTTCACTGTGTCTCCTTTGTGTTTTCCATCGTACCCAGCCAGCCGCAGCAGATGGCTGCCCCTACATGAGTCTGGTTCTGCTGGAGGTTTCTGCTTTTTAGAGCAGTTTTTCCTCCCCACTGTCGCCAAGTGCTTGCTCATAGGGGATCATTTGATTGCTGGAATTTTCTAAAGATGGTGTTTTGAACTGTAAGGTGGAGGTCCTACAGGCCCTCCACCTTACAGTTCAAAACACCTTCGGGAGACTTCTTAGTTAATTGGCACTAAAATTAAATAAATAAAAAAAAATACAAATTAAAAACAAGTTGACTTTTGTTGTCTTTTCTTGATGTCAACCACAAATTAAAAAAGTGTAGCATATGTATACTCTGGTCATCAGTACTTGTATTTTAATGTATTACAGTATAATTTGATATAGCGATCATTCTGTGTCAAAACCAAACCTTCTGCTCAACTGTTCACAATGGAAAGGTTTAACGTTTATAATGTTTGCTGTAAATTTTAGCTTCATATATCAGATACTTTTGTCAGGATCTGACGGCGCCCTGACCGGTCGACCTGCCAATGTGTGTATATTTGTGTGCGTGTGTGTCTCTCCTATCGCCCTGTCTTCCCCTCCGGCTCCGCTGTGTGTTAGGAGGTAACCTAGCAACAGGCTACCTCCGACCCGGAAGTGCTGTCGCCCGGAGCTGCCGCACCTGCAGTCAATCCACCAGCTGCTGCCCATCAACTACCATCTTCAGCAGGGCTACTTAATGGTGTGGCTGAGCGACAGACAGCGCTGGAGTATTGCACTAAGCCTGGTAGTGTTTCCAATCGCTAACGTTATTGACGTACTGTCTGATCTTCGTACTCATTTTGCTGTCGTGTGTGTGTTCACCCAGGGATTGACGGAGGATTTACGGACACAAAGGAAGCACTTGGAGGAGAGACGGGCACTCACTACCACGCACGGGCTTACACGGAAGGAGGGACGCACTATCACCATCGTTGCATATTTGAACTGTTGTCACCTTGCTGCACTGTAAATAAATGCGCTGTCATTATTTCTGAGCTCCGCGCCTGAGTCCACTCTTTAACAACCGTGACAACTTTCCTGTTTTCAAATATTGGTTTAATGTTAAGAGATATATTCTAAAACACTTCTTCAGCTGAGAATCAGAGAGGAGAAACACACAGTTTGACTTGTTGCTTAGTGTAACGGAGGGAAGGTGATGTTTTTCAGTGTTCGTTTAAAGGAGGGGAAACCTTCCTCCAAAACGGACAGAGCAGTGGAGCCGCCAAGGGAAAGCACACAACTTTAAAACTGTATAATTAAAATATAATTTATTATATTTAAATAATTAAAAATGTAAAATGAATTAAAACAACCCTGGCCAGGGGACAACACAATAAAAATCAATAAAACACAACATTAAAATCCGGTGGCGTCCGCCACGATATAAGAGTCACTAAAAAGTTAAAAATCCAGCGGAGCGGTGCAGGAGGGGAACCCGGCGGCGTCCTCGCCTTCCTCCCCACGTTCTGCGCCCCGGTGCGCCCGGGTGGGCAGAGCTCTCAACTCCGCCCGCCGCTTCTTTGTAACTGTCACTCGGCACCGGCCCGTCTCGTCGCCTCCAATTCTCTGCAGACGCGTACTCTGGCCTCGTGTTGCTGCAGCAATCGGCCCGCTCGCTCTGCGTCTCTCGTTGCCGGCTCTGTATCCTCCTCTCTCCTTGACGCCAAGCTCCCCCAGCCTTATGTGTCCCTGCGCACTCTGTAAATTACTACTGCCGTTCCTCTCAGGTGTGTCAAATTAATAAAAAGGGGGAAACGGGTGGAGTCTCTCCAGGACGAATTGACGGATGCAACCAAAACATGCGGCATAAATACAAACACTCCACAAGATACAAAACATGCAATATAAAAAATAAATAAGCACACTTCACATTAAAACACAGCAAAGTAAAATAACATCCGTCTTCCCCTGGATGACATTAGCAAGGGCAGCTCTGAGCTCTCGCACGAGAGTGAGGGCTCAGGGACTCGCAGCTCTGAGACTGCCCTGGTCTTTATTTTATACATCAGTGGGTGTTTGTTCCTTACATTGGAATGTGGATGTGTGTGTGTGATCAGGGTTTGTATATGGACGCAGTGCAGCTGTTCCCTCATCACCTGCAGGAGTTTGTAGACCTGTTGACAGAGAAAGAACTGCGAGTGCGACTGCCTTTAGAAGAATTGGACATACTGCTGGAAAACTGAGCACACACACAATCTTAATTCAAGTGTGTGTTCAAATTGTCAAATTTGATGGGAAGAAAAGGACAAGCACAAAGGCAAACTCTACACATATACAGCTGCAGTAATTTGAGCAAAGAGCTGGGTTTTGTTTTTTGGGGGTGTTTTTTGTATAAAGTGACACAAAATGCTTTAATTGCCACAACAAACCACTAAAACTGTATTCCTTTTTACTTGATATTGTCAATAAATACAAGATTGATCTATGTGACATGCCTTAAAAAAACGAGTAAAATTGACAGTTTATACCGGAAGTTGTTACATTCCAACTTATTAAGAAAAACTCTGTGGAAGTGAGAAAGGAAAACGCTGCCACTCGGCATATTACCATGTTGCCACCTCTTAAAGAGTTTTTAATATATTTTTTAATCATAATAAATCAAGTAAGGATTATATTTTCTTTTCTTTGTTAACAAAACATCTACTGGACTGCGGAGTAAATGGGGACAAACTTGCAGGATAAAAAATAGACGAACTCTGCTGTGTTTCCGAGTAACCGTATTATGGAGAGAAAAAGAGCAACAAAATTCAAAGTGCGGCCGACATGACCGCAGCCGAACACGTGAGAGCTCACTGGACCAGTTTCTCGTTGATTCACAAGTCCAAAAGTTTAGGAAGACATCCCTCTTTTTATGTGTTCTCCTTTGAACTTGTACAGTATCTTAACTCAATTAAGAACTCCACTAACCCAAAAGTTATAAAAACTATTGGTGTTTGTGAAAAAATTAAGATCTTTCAGTCACTTTATTCTTTGGCTTGATCAGTTACTTTCCCCCTAGCATATTTATATTGTTGTTTCTGAATACTGTTCTTGTATTTTTTTATCTATGCATACAATTCTTTTGTAAGTACAACACCATTATTGTGGTACTGTTTAATTCCATTTTTGTATTGTACTGATGTTTAAATAAAGGTTTAAGGAAAAAAAACAGTTTTCTTCTGCCACGCGCATCCGAGTTACGAGCTTAACGCGGGCGGTTGCGCATGCGCGAATTCTCGTGCATTCGAACGACTTACCTCATAGAAGGTTTTGATGTGTTACGTCAAAGAAGTCATTTAATGTGGTTTTACTTTGAACCGGGAAAGTCCTTAAATAGGAGCCAAGCGAAGTCAAAAAGTTATCACTACCAGAGACCCCCTCGACAGTAGTTACATGTCAAACTTACCACGCTCTTTATATTCAGAAAGTTTAGCGTTTCAAGAAGATTTTAACAGAGAGAATCCGTGTGAAATAACAATGTCTGCAACACAGGATTATAATACTCAAACCCCACTGGTCGTATCACCAGATGAGCTGTCACCGATTATCGATAACGCCTTCAACAAGCTCGATGATGTACAGTGGACTTTAATAGAAAATGGAGCTTGGGATTCTGATATTCAAGCAGTTTTGGCTGATATGATTTCTGAAATCATACAGATCACCTCAGTCAACATTTTGAGACGTGCTCTTCCCGTCATTCAGAGCGATGCATCTGCAGAAATAGAAACAAATCCATCATTTGGCGACTCCATCTCAATCACTATTGCAAACCTGCTCAATATCCCAAAGCAGATATGTGGCAGTGCTAAAAAGCTGACAAAGATGGTTGAGGAGGAGATTTCAAATAAGGTCAAATATATAGTCGCCCTGGTCAGAGAGCGCTTCAATTTACCATCAGACCCCGCTGTTTACGTCAGTGGGGCAATTCGTAATATTAGAAAACTGCGTGTCATGGTTTCTCATGCTCTCTCATGCTTGAAAAGATATGCAAGTAAACTGAAATGCCCGTGCATGGGAAAGGAAAGCGATTCAAGTGAGTCTGAGTCCAGCAAAGATAGCATTGAGTCCAGCATCTCAGTCAAATCAGCCACCCAGGAGGTTAGTGAGATTCTGACCAAATGGTGTCAAGATTCAGATTTTACAGATGATGAATTATCGGATGATGACAGCGATATGGAAATTGAGCCACCTGCTAAAATAGAGCAACTTTCAGAAAAGAAAGAAAGTTCAGAAAGTGGCGAATGTGCAGAAGCTGAAAGGCAGGCAGAAAGTATTCCACCTGAGACCCCAGTAGAAAAAATTGCAGCTGACATTGTCAATATTATACTTGACAATCTCCAGTGCACTGACACTGATTATTCTTGTCACAGTGAGAAATGTACCTCACCCAAATCTGGATTCAACGGGGGAATCATCTTTGATAAAGTGAGAGAGTTTTTTACCTCACATGCTCGTTCTGCACCGCAAAAATCACGCAAACTGCATTTTTCCAAGATTGCAGGAAAACATTTTGAAAAGATGAAAGGGGAGCTGAAAACAACAGTGAAGAAGAGCAAAGACTATTTTATTAGTCTGTCAAAGGTAACCCACTCCCCTGAAACTGAGAGAACGGGTTCCCACGACAGTATGAGTGTCAGCCTCCCAGGTTCAGCATGCGAAACTCCTCGTTCAAATTCTAGCATGTCTGTCCGTGCCCCTTCTAGAAGCTCATCTACTCTGGGAAACATGATAAAATCTGCTACTCCAACTAGCTTTAATGTCATCAAATCTGAAATTAGTGACATATACAGCGAGTTCACAAAAGAGAAAGAACATGACATTATCCAAGAAAGGCTCGAAAACATTCAAATAAGCGAGAAAGTGAAGAATTTCTCGAGAGAATTGACAGAGAAACTGTACGACCATTTAATGATAAGTCGTATATACCAAATTCCCACAACTGTTATGGGTAGAAGTCTATCAGACTCCGTCATCTCCAAGACACCACAGCAAGTAGCTGAATCCAGAGTTTTCTTTTCTCCTGAAGTCCTCTATGTAATCATAGAAGACGCAGTTGGAAAGTTTTTGCAAAAGATTCTGCTTTTGGTTGATGGTGAAACAATAGATGAAATTGTTCAGAGCGAAAAAGTGTCTGATGCTGTTGAAGAGATCCAAAAGGTCATTGCAAAGGGACAGAAACGGGCAAGAGACACAGAATCAGACTATTCTCAGAAAAGTGTCAGAGAATCTAAAAAACCCTGTCCTTCTAGACCAGCGTCTCTGGAAAAGCAGGTCAAGTCACCAGAGAAACGCTCAACATCCTCTTGTTCAAGTTCAACACCAGTTCTCGAGAGGATGGAGGAGGAAATGTCTGGAAAGTCAGAGGACAGATTCTCAGAGGACATACCCTCGGAAAAGTCTGAGGAGAAATTCTTGGAAAAGTCTGAGGAGAAATTCTTGGAAAAGTCTGAGGAGCAAACCTCAGAAAAGTTAGAGGAAAAACTGTCTGAAATGTCTAAAGAGAAACCCTCAGAAAAGTTGGAGAAAAAGCTCTCAGAAGTGTCAGTGTCATCTCAGGCAGCATCCGAGAACCTTGCCATGTGTCTTATAGCTAGACTCGTGGCTCAGTACAAAAAGAGCCTAAAAAAGCCGCTTTCATTACCTAACAAAGCTTTAGGAGACATCATTGAACATCTCAACAACTTGGTGCAACCTGAAATCAGCATTGAGGAGTCTATAACAAATCTGGACAAGAATGTGAGTCAATTGACCAAAAAAATGTTTAAAGGACTCGTCAAGGAGTTTGGCTCCACAGAACAGGTCATGAATGCTGCTTTTGCAGGTGATAGTTCATTTGATGAGGCTATTTTGAAGCATTTGAAAATCAATTTGGGTGTCCTCACAAGTCCTCCAAAAAAGTCCAGAATTGCCAGGTTCTTTGCAGCAGTGGGAAGAGCTATTATGAAACCCTTCAGATGCTGTTTTAAGGGCAGCGATGACTAAAGACCTTGACTTTTCCACTGCCTTGCTTCAAATCAAAATTCCTAAAAGTCTTTACAGTTTTCCTAAAAAACTATTATATCTTCACTGTGTCTCCTTTGTGTTTTCCATCGTACCCAGCCAGCCGCAGCAGATGGCTGCCCCTACATGAGTCTGGTTCTGCTGGAGGTTTCTGCTTTTTAGAGCAGTTTTTCCTCCCCACTGTCGCCAAGTGCTTGCTCATAGGGGATCATTTGATTGCTGGAATTTTCTAAAGATGGTGTTTTGAACTGTAAGGTGGAGGTCCTACAGGCCCTCCACCTTACAGTTCAAAACACCTTCGGGAGACTTCTTAGTTAATTGGCACTAAAATTAAATAAAAAAAAAAAAATACAAATTAAAAACAAGTTGACTTTTGTTGTCTTTTCTTGATGTCAACCACAAATTAAAAAAGTGTAGCATATGTATACTCTGGTCATCAGTACTTGTATTTTAATGTATTACAGTATAATTTGATATAGTGATCATTCTGTGTCAAAACCAAACCTTCTGCTCAACTGTTCACAATGGAAAAGTTTAACGTTTATAATGTTTGCTGTAAATTTTAGCTTCATATATCAATTCAATTCAATTCAATTCAATTCAATTCAATTCAATTTTATTTATATAGCGCCAAATCACAACAAATGTCGCCTCAAGGCGCTTCATAGATACAGAGAAAAGCCCAACAATCATATGACCCCCTATGAGCAAGCACTTTGGCGACAGTGGGAAGGAAAAACTCCCTTTTAACAGGAAGAAACCTCCGGCAGAACCAGGCTCAGGGAGGGGCGGCCATCTGCTGCGACCGGTTGGGGTGAGAGAAGGAAGACAGGATAAAGACATGCTGTGGAAGAGAGACAGAGATTAATAACAGATACGATTCAATACAGAGAGGTCTGTTAATACATAGTGAGTGAGAAAGGTGACTGGAAAGGAAAAACTCAATGCATCATGGGAATCCCCCGGCAGCCTACATCTATTGCAGCATAACTAAGGGAGGATTCAGGGTCACCTGGTCCAGCCCTAACTATATGCTTTAGCAAAAAGGAAGGTTTTAAGCCTAATCTTAAAAGTAGAGATAGTGTCTGTCTCCTGAATCCAAACTGGAAGCTGGTTCCACAGAAGAGGGGCCTGAAAACTGAAGGCTCTCCCTCCCATTCTACTTTTAAATACTCTAGGAACAACAAGTAGGCCTGCAGAGCGGGAGCGAAGTGCTCTAATAGGGTGATATGGTACTACAAGGTCATTAAGATAAGATGGGGCCTGATTATTTAAGACCTTGTATGTGAGGAGCAGGATTTTGAATTCAATTCTGGATTTAACAGGAAGCCAATGAAGGGAAGCCAAAACAGGAGAAATATGCTCTCTCCTTCTAGTCCCTGTCAGTACTCTTGCTGCAGCATTTTGGATTAACTGAAGGCTTTTCAGTGAGTTTTTTGGACATCCTGATAATAATGAATCGCAGTAGTCTAGCCTGGAAGTAATAAATGCATGAACTAGTTTTTCAGCGTCACTCTGAGACAGGATATTTCTAATTTTAGAGATGTTGCGCAAATGGAAGAACGCAGTCTTACATATTTGTTTAATATGTGCGTTGAAGGACATATCCTGGTCAAAAATGACTCCAAGGTTCCTCACAGTGTTACTGGAGGCCAAGGTAATGCCATCCAGAGTAAGAATCTGGTTAGATACCATATTTCTAAGCTTTTCAGCGCCGAGTACAATGACCTCAGTTTTATCTGAGTTAAGAAGCAGAAAGTTAGTGGCCATCCAAGTCTTTATGTCTTTAAGACATTCCTGCAGTTTAACTAATTGGTGTGTGTTATCTGGCTTCATGGACAGATAGAGCTGGGTGTCATCTGCATAGCAGTGAAAATGTATGCTATGTCTTCTAATGATGCTGCCTAGGGGAAGCATGTATAATGTAAACAGAATTGGTCCTAGCACCGAACCCTGTGGAACTCCATAATTAACCTCAGTGTGTGAAGAGGACTCTCCATTTACATGCACAAATTGGAGTCTATTAGATAGATATGATACAAACCACTGCAGTGCAATACCTGTAATACCTACAGCATGTTCTAATCGCTCTAATAGAATATTATGGTCAACAGTATCGAATGCTGCACTAAGGTCAAGAAGGACAAGCACAGAGATGAGTCCACTGTCAGAGGCCATAAGAAGATCATTTGTAACCTTCAATAAAGCTGTTTCTGTGCTGTGATGAACTCTGAAACCTGACTGAAACTCTTCAAATAAACCATTCCTCTGCAGATGATCTGTTAGCTGTTTGACAACTACTCTTTCAAGGATTTTTGATATGAAAGGAAGGTTGGAGATTGGCCTATAATTAGCTAAGACTGCTGGGTCTAGAGATGGCTTTTTGAGTAAAGGTTTAACTGCAGCCACCTTGAAGGCCTGTGGTACATAGCCGATTATTAGAGATAGGTTGATCATATATAAGATCGAAGAATTAATCAATGGCAGGACTTCTTTGAGCAGTTTTGTAGGAATGGGGTCTAAAAGACACGTTGATGGTTTGGAGGAAGTAATTATTGAAGTTAACTCAGAAAGATCGATTGGAAAAAAAGAGTCTAACTTAACATCAATGGAACTAAGAGTAGCTGTAGATAATATTACATCTGTGGGATGATTATTGGTAATTTTTTCTCTAATGATAAAAATTTTATTTGTGAAGAAGTTCATGAAGTCATCACTAGTTAACGTTAAAGGGATGGTTGGCTCAACAGAGCTCTGACTTTTTGTCAGCCTGGCTACAGTGCTGAAGAGAAACCTGGGGTTGTTCTTATTTTCTTCAATCAGTGATGAGTAGTAAGCTGTTCTGGCTTTGCGGAGGGCTTTCTTATAAAGCAACAAACTATTTCTCCAGGCTAAATGATGATCCTCTAAATTTGTGACACGCCATTTCCTCTCCAGATTACGAGTCATCTGCTTTAGGGTACGTGTTTGAGAATTATACCACGGGGTCAGGTACTTCTGATTAGAGACCTTAGTTTTCACTGGAGCTACAGTATCCAGAGTCGTACGTAGTGAGGAGGTGAAATTATTAACAAGATAATCGACCTCTGTTGGGGTAGCGTTCAGATAGCTGCTCTGCTCTGTTGGTACAGGGCATTGACGATGATAACAGTGGCTGGATTATATTCTTAAACTTAGTTACAGCGCTTTCAGAAAGACATCTACTTTGATAAAGTCCACTCATATCAGATACTTTTGTCAGGATCTGACGGCGCCCTGACCGGTCGACCTGCCAATGTGTGTATATTTGTGTGCGTGTGTATGTGTCTCTCCTATCGCCCTGTCTTCCCCTCCGGCTCCGCTGTGTGTTAGGAGGTAACCTAGCAACAGGCTACCTCCGACCCGGAAGTGCTGTCGCCCGGAGCTGCCGCACCTGCAGTCAATCCACCAGCTGCTGCCCATCAACTACCATCTTCAGCAGGGCTACTTAATGGTGTGGCTGAGCGACAGACAGCGCTGGAGTATTGCACTAAGCCTGGTAGTGTTTTCGAGTCGCTAACGTTATTGACGTACTGTCTGATCTTCGTACACATTTTGCTGTCGTCATTGACGGAGGATTTACGGACACAAAGGAAGCACTTGGAGGAGAGACGGGCACTCACTACCACGCACGGGCTTACACGGAAGGAGGGACGCACTATCACCATCGTTGCATATTTGAACTGTTGTCACCTTGCTGCACTGTAAATAAATGCGCTGTCATTATTTCTGAGCTCCGCGCCTGAGTCCACTCTTTAACAACCGTGACAACTTTCCTGTTTTCAAATATTGGTTTAATGTTAAGAGATATATTCTAAAACACTTCTTCAGCTGAGAATCAGAGAGGAGAAACACACAGTTTTACTTGTTGCTTAGTGTAACGGAGGGAAGGTGATGTTTTTCAGTGTTCGTTTAAAGGAGGGGAAACCTTCCTCCAAAACGGACAGAGCAGTGGAGCCGCCAAGGGAAAGCAAACAACTTTAAAACTGTATAATTAAAATATAATTTATTAGATTTAAATAATTAAAAATGCAAAATGAATTAAAACAACCCTGGCCAGGGGACAACACAATAAAAGTCAATAAAACACAACATTAAAATCCGGTGGCGTCCGCCACGATATAAGAGTCACTAAAAAGTTAAAAATCCAGCGGAGCGGTGCAGGAGGGGAACCCGGCGGCGTCCTCGCCTTCCTCCCCACGTTCTGCGCCCCGGTGCGCCCGGGTGGGCAGAGCTCTCAACTCCGCCCGCCGCTTCTTTGTAACTGTCACTCGGCACCGGCCCGTCTCGTCGCCTCCAATTCTCTGCAGACGCGTACTCTGGCCTCGTGTTGCTGCAGCAATCGGCCCGCTCGCTCTGCGTCTCTCGTTGCCGGCGCTGTATCCTCCCTCTCCTTGACGCCAAGCTCCCCCAGCCTTATGTGTCCCTGCGCACTCTGTAAATTACTACTGCCGTTCCTCTCAGGTGTGTCAAATTAATAAAAAGGGGGAAACGGGTGGAGTCTCTCCAGGACGAATTGACGGATGCAACCAAAACATGCGGCATAAATAAAAACACTCCACAAGATACAAAACATGCAATATAAAAAATAAATAAGCACACTTCACATTAAAACACAGCAAAGTAAAATAACATCCGTCTTCCCCTGGATGACATCCCCCCACACTGAAATATTAGCAGTCCCTACTAATGCTCCATCTCCCTATAACGCTCTGGTGGAATCCCACGCGTGGTCCTAGTGGACCGCCTAAAGGACATACCTGAGTCACTCTGGTGAGATGACACACAGTCAGTAGGGGGTAAAAACCCATAAAACACTGACACTGGGAAATCCGAAGGGCCTGTGGTCGGCTCCTCCGTAGGAGGGGTAAAGTCTGGTTGAGGAGCAATGCACACTTTTAAGGCATTCCTATGTAAAGTTTGTATATTACCCCCCTTTTCTGGTTTGACCTTATACACTAAGCCCGTATCTCCCACCTGTTCCAGCACCACATACGGCTCAGGAGACCACCAGGAACACAGTTTTCCTTTGCCCTGTCTGTTTCGGTCACGTACCCAGACTCTCTCCCCGGGCAACAATGGGAGGGTACAACCTCTCTTCTCATACTGGCTTTTGTGTTGGGAGGCCGCACTATACATCCTCTGCCCAGCCAAACGGTAAGCTAGGGAGAGTTTCTGTTGATGAGAACACACCCACTCACTTACATCCTGCCTCGCCTGCTGGGGGGCCACGCCTAATGCCACGTCCACGGGAAGTCTCAAGTGTCGACCAAACATCAAATAGGCAGGCGCATAACCTGTGGAACTATGGATAGTATTGTTATAAGCATGGACGAGTTCTGGCAGATTTCCTACCCACTGACTCTGTCTTACTGATTCTAGTGAGCGAAGCATGTTTAATAGGGTCTGATTGAAACGTTCTACACTACCATTCCCTGCAGGGTGGTAAGGTGTCGTGTGGCTTTTAGTTATACCATAGGTATCACAGAGCTGTTTCATTAATGCAGATTCGAAATTAGACCCACGGTCAGAGTGGAGTCGGCCTGGGCAACCGAATGGCTGTATCACATACTTCCACAAAGCCTTTACTGTAGTCTCTGCTGTTTGGTTTATTGTAGGGATAGCCCAAGCGAACCGTGTAAACAGATCAGTAACCACAAGTATGTTTTGATAAGTGTCAGTGGGCCGGCCTAAGGACAGAAAATCCATGCCTACAACCTCCAAAGGGTATGAAACTGAAATAGGGTGCAGTGGGGCCCTAGGTTCTACCCTCTCCTTTTGTAGACTACAGGGGACACAACCCAGATGAAACTGACGTACCTGTGCTTCCATGTTAACCCAGTAGAACCGCTGCCGTATCCGAGAGAGGGTTCGATCTACCCCCGCATGGGCAGCAGCCTCATGGATTTTCCGCCACACCTCATGGCACCTGGAACTAGGACACACAACTTGATAACGAGTCTCCTGGGTATATTCGTCCAACACTTTACGGCACAGTATTCCATCTTTAATAAAAAGTCTTTTTTGTTGCTGTAGGAGTCGTCGCACACCATGTGACAATGTCTGACGTTCTAGCTTTGTGGGTGCGACCTGGGCTTCCAGAAGTTGCTTTACCACTTGAATATCTGGATCACGAGATTGTGCTTCTGCCCAGTCACTCCCCTCTACCTCACAAGTCAGTTCAATGGCTGCTGAAGTGACTCCACGCTCTGATCCAGCCCCCTCCAGGTGCTCTGCTGGGACAGTGGGGAATCGAGAAAGGGCATCAGCATTAATATTGCTCTTACCCGAACGATACTTGATCTCGTAGTCGAAAGAGGCCAGCTGGGCAACCCAACGTTGTTCTACTGCGCCCAAGCGAGCAGTCTGTAAATGGGCCACAGGGTTATTATCAGTATACACAACGAATCGTGCACCAGTCAGATAGTCTTTAAACTTTTCGGTAACTGCCCACTTAAGGGCTAACAGCTCCAACTTGAAGGAACTATAGTTGGCGTCATTCCGTTCCGTGTGGTGTAAGCTTCTGCTGGCGTACGCTATTACCCTTTCTTGGCCCTCTTGAACCTGGGCCAGAACAGCTCCCAGCCCGCGACCACTGGCATCAGTATACACAATAAATGGAAGAGAGTAATCTGCGTATGCTAAAACAGGTGCTTGCGTTAAAGCTGCTTTGAGGGCCTCAAATGCCCTTTGACATTCTGGGGACCACTGCACTTTGCGACGGTCTGTTTTCTTGTTTACAGGGACCCCTGTCAATAATGCATTTAAAGGGCGTACGATTTTAGCAAAGCCGGACACAAAACGTCTGTAGTAGCCAGCCAGGCCCAAAAAAGATCTGACTTGTCTGATGGTATCAGGGACCGGCCAATCCATAACTGCAGAAATTTTATCAGGGTCTGGTCTTACACCACACTTATCCACTACATGCCCCAGAAATTTCACCTCCTGTTGCAGGAACTTGCACTTGTTCGGCTGTAACTTCAACCCATGGCGCCACAGCCTCTGAAACACTTCATCTAGATGCTGTAAATGAGACGAAAAGTCAGGTGAATAAATGATAATGTCATCTAAGTACACCAATAAAGACTCTGCAATCTGTCCACTCAAACAGTGCTGCATCAGCCGTTGAAATGTAGTGGGTGCATTGCACAGACCAAACGGCATCCACTCGAACTCAAACAACCCGACTGGGGTAGTAAAAGCAGTCTTTTCCCTGTCCGTCAGGTCCATTTGGACCTGCCAGTATCCGCTGGCTAAGTCCAGGGTGGAAAACCACTGCGCTCGAGTAAGGCTTGTCAATGTCTCTTCTATTCGTGGCAGAGGGAAAGCGTCTTTATGTGTCACCGCATTCAATTTTCTATAGTCCACACAGAACCGCCAGGTGCCATCTTTTTTTTTCACCAAAACAATGGGTGCGGGCTACAGCTTTCCCGGATAACTCCCTTTTCCATCATATCTGCCAAGAGACTCCTCATTTCTTTATACATTGTAGGGGGCAAAGGACGATACCTCTCTCTAATGGGAGCTGCATCACCTGTGGGGATACAATGATGCACCAGGTCAGTCCTCCCAAAATCTTCGTCATCTTTAGAGAACACCTTCTCCCATTTAAGCAATAAAGCACGTAGCTCGCCCTGTTGCAGTTCAGACAGGTCAGATCGTTCAATCAGTTTACTCATCTCCTCAGGTAATCTCTCCTCCTCCGTGGGGGCACCACTGTCGACCAGAGCCACCTCCACCACACCATCCATCCCAAGGGACAGGCTCAGGTCCTGTGAGCCATGTACGTCGGCCTCATCCACGCAGGATAGCTTTCCCAGTTTCTGGTAGCGACCTATAAAAAGAGGATAGGGGTGTGGGTTACAAATCCTCACTGGCACTCTCCTGGCCCTTACCATAACAAGGGTTCTCGCCACCCCCACATCAGGGGTATCAGGCAGTGCCTCCACCAGGGCACAATAATCCGTTCCTTGCGGACCCGTCTGAGCCCGGCCCCACACCATTATTTCACTCCTCGGGGGAACTTTAATTTTGCGTCGGCCAGCTAGCCGTACATACCCCACCATTCCGTCCTCCACTGTACTTGCTTCTATCCGTCTGCATGTTGCGAAGGCAGTCCTCCAGGCCTGTTGATTCGTTAATTGCTGTGGGACAGGAGCAGTCTTTTCCGGCCACTTAAATACATTCCAACAGGCAGTCACAACATTCATACCAACAATCAGTGGGTGCGTACAATGGTCATCTTTTACCACCACAACCCCGCGTCCAGGAACCTTAAAACCTTCTATTTCCATGTCCAGGACAGCATAGGTGGTATAGGGAATTTCCAGACCATTGGCGGCTCTCAGCTTAAAGGCGGTTGGAGTTTTCTCAAGCTTAGCCTGGGAAAAATGCTCATTAAACAAACTCTCCTGGATCAAAGTCACTTGTGATCCTGTATCTAACAAGCCTTGAAGCTCCACCCCCTCAATCACTATCTTCACTGTTGGACACTGCCCAATAAATGTTTCTGTGGCCCTTAATTCCTTAGGTGAACCAAAAGCCCCCGCCCCTCGGACCTCAGCAGCAGGGTCATCTAGTTTAAACTTGGCTGGGAAGACATGGAGGTCTGGCAAAACCTAGCTATATGTCCTGCTTGGTTACACCTCCGACAGATAGGCCGACCTTGCGCATCCCAGCTAGCATTCGATTGTCGCAGTCTTCTCCTAAACTGAGGTGCAGGCGGAAGAGTAGCTACAGCTGGCTGAGTGGAGCCTCTAATTTCTCTTACTAGCTCTTGTGCCAATCCCTTCATTTGTGCCTTGACATCCTCCAATATCTCCTGCTTTAACACCTCTCTCCAATCTTCTTTCTGTTCATCCTTAAAAGGAGCATGAGACTTATTTACAGACAGGCAGGTTACCTCAGACTGGGGCTGTACATGTTCTGAGTCTAGCAGCAGTGCCTCCTGGCGTATGGCAGCAAAATCTTGATCTGGGTTACGCCGCACATAGACCTTCAGTGCCTGACTTACAGGGCCCTCCCGCAATCCTAGCAACAATTGATCTCGCAGGGCTGCATCAGAGGGGACATTATCTGTAAAAAGAAATCCGTAAAAATACAGTACAATCTACTGTATAAACGTGAAGGAATTTTCCGTATTAATAATTTACAGGTATTTTTCTGTATTTCTCAACTACTGCAATGCATTGTGGGAAAAAGAACCCGAAAAGGAGGGAAAAGTAAGCGCAAGAGCAGCCGTTAGGCTTCTTTCAGGCTTCATGTGGATTTTGAACTCTGAAGTTGGAGAAACTGCCTTCAAATTTCTGTGGTAAGTATTAAAACTCATGTTTCCCTTTATTAAAATAATGTTTTTTAAAAGACTCCACGTTTTTATTTAGAAAGAAATGTTAATTTATTTGTTAACTGGTTTCGGCTGTCTCCAGACAAGTCAGGAATATTTTGCTGACTCATTTTTTAAAATAAGTGTTATTTAGGTTTAACATGACTTAAGCTTTCCATTTTAGTTAATGTTAAAATAATTTTTACTGTGATACCACCAGTTTTGCCCTTCAGTGGCTGAACAAGTTTTCATATTATAGTTAGCTGTCTGTGTCTCTCTGGGTATTACACAGCTGTGACTGCTAACTAGCTAATTAGCGAAAGTCAGCGATGTGGATAACGGGAAAAGTGAGAAATTTATGGTTCTAGAAATTATTCTAGGACTCTAATAAGTACTGTATCAATACCTGTGTTTTACAGTTGGCTCTACTGTACACTTTAAAGGGCTTCAGGCAAAGTTACATTAACCCTAGTTTATTTAGCAAATGCTAATGTTAGCCTCTGATTTGGGCTGCTAAAGTAAATACTTTTAGCTAGCTGACCAGCATAGATTATTTCGGTGGTTAACAGACTGTAGTGGTAATATTATTGAAAGTATAGTTTCACCTCAGCACATTTACAATTATGTCTATTTTGTAGCACATAGAAATGTTTAGTTAATATTTACAGACATACACATTTTCCCTGTAACTGTGTTTTTACTCCAACATTTGTTGAAAATGTAATTTATGAAATGCTGAGCAGCATTTCTAGTATGTGGAATATTTTTGTCACCCACTGTGCTAATGTGATTAAATACTAATAATTATTACTAAAAAAAATTCAATAATAAATCAATAATACCTATTTCTCGATTGAACTATAATGTAAGCGCAGTGCTGGTGTGCAGGGTATTTATATGCCTTGTGGGGGATGCTGACATATTATAAACTTTTGTGTCTATATCAAGCTTTTAGCCAAATATAAGCAGAGATATTTGTATCTTTCTTAAAAATCCAGATCCTTACAGATTATTTGAGAAATGGATCAACAGCTATCACTACTTGAAGCACTCTAAGTCCTGCAGTGGAAAAATATCCCTTATTTCACCTTTGATCACACACTTTGGTTTTCCAGTGCAGAGCAATGGCCAAGAAAAGGAAAGACTTCCCCGAGTGGAAAAAAAAGATGAAGATACAAGCTGGTGATGAAGAGCAGCTGGTCTCAGGAAATGAAGAAAAACCCTGATCACCTTCTCTACAGAAACAAGGTGAGTTTAATGTTGTGGTTGATTTAGTTTTTCAAGGTATGTATGTTACTTTAATTATAAACTGCTTTTGTTGCAACCGAATGGTGTTATATGTATGCAACTCTACGTGAATTATAATCCTTTGTAGGGCTGTGTGATATGACCAAAATCTCATATCCCAATATAAGACATATGTCTCCTGATAACAATATATATCACAAAATAGTGCATTTTCTGTAAATTCTGTGATTTAAAACGTTTAAATGGCCGCCATTTTCTTTCCGAGTATTTATTACACGGCGTGCTGCGAGGAAAAGCCTGTTCTAACGTTTGAGTCTAAGGATTATTTTGAGCACCTGACGGCTCTTTTTTGCTTTTCATTCGTAAACTCTCTCAAAACTCTTTCATGTGATTCTTGTGTTGGTGGTTAAAGAGGTTTGTTGTGTTTGAGTGGTGGTGGGGACCAGTTTGTGGCATAGTTTGCATAGTACAGTTTTCTGGGGCGTGTCAGACTTTTCATAACCAAACCATTTCCATTGCCCCTCGTTTAACAATAAGGTCCTCGATTTGTTTTGACTGGTCCGTCTGTTTGGAGCTAGCTGGTTCTGCCTCATCCTTGCTGGCCATGCTGGTATTCTCTGTGCCTTCATCTGCGTGGTGACTGTAAGCGCCATTTATAGTCACTTCATGTTTTTATTTGAGGTCATTTGTTTGATGCCTATTCTGAAAATTTGTATGAGAATAATGTATATCATTTCAGTTTATTTTGAAAAGTCTCAACAGAAACTTGAGCTTTATTGTGAAAGGTTTATGTGGAAAATAAACAAGCGGACAGTGGAGCCACACAATGGTTTTACCATCATTGTTGGTAACGAAAGTACACGTAAAAACAGTCACTTGTCCGTCCATAGTGTGGTTATTGTAAGTATAAGAGAAAGAGAGAACTTTAAGAAATAATATAGCAACTACAGTGACCATCAAAATCATGAAAAAAATATTGCCGAAAACAGTTTATTTTGCAACACCACAAAACAAACAATAGTGTATAATATGAAACAATAGACATTTTTATATCATCATCTGATATATATCGTCATATCGCACAGCCCTAATCCTTTTTTGTTTATGTTGTTTATGTTCTAGGTAAAAAAAATATAAAAATACAAACTTTTTAAAAGTGTCTTGTTGTTTCTCTTTTTTTCCTCAGAATAAATTGCAACTAGTCTCAATGGCTGACATGGAGGAGCAACACAGCGACACGTTAACCCCGACTGCTGCAGTTCCTGTATGAACTGAGCAACTCTGAAAATCCAAGGAAAAGCTGAGTGTATTATATTTAAAGCTCAGATGGACCTTGATGTACTAACATGCAGGCAGCATTCAGGACTTTGTCACACTGGTATATGAAGAGTGGTAACAAGACTTTGTAGTAATTTGTCTTACTATTGTCTTATTTGTTGTGATTTAGGGTCTGTGCGCACAAGCAGAGATTTTTGTTTGTAACCATAACCTTGTTTTCAGAGCCTTGTCTAACATTTAATGGTCATGAAATATGTCAGACTTTTTCCTCTACTTAAACAGCTAAGAGCATTTGAACACCGTGGAGAAAAAGGTGTGCATTAAGGATTTTGAACTATGATGTTTAAGTGTTGTCACTGCTGAGGATTCGTGGACACAGATCCTTATTCACTACGCTGCTGTTTACAGTTTAACTTTTCATCAGAACAAGCACTTCTAATTGTACTTTGCTCCTCACTGACAAAACAAGTCCAGTAAATACACTTTTATCTTTAAGTTTGGGACAGTAATCTGTCTTAATTTATTTTGTGTTTTAGTTATCATATGGGGAAAAGTCCTGTGGTTATCCATCCGTCCTGTTCGAATAAACCCAAAGTTCAGAAACATCTTCTTTAGATCTGTTCAGTTTTGGCACCACTTAAACAGTCAACAAATTTTGACTCAAGTATGTTATAGTATGTAAGGTAAAGACCCCAAAGAGTTAATCTCAGACAAATGTTCACACAAATGTGAATTGCATTCACTTCATTAATGAAGTGAATGCAATTCAGTAATCAAAGGTGTTTGGCTATAACTGACTACATGTGTATACTGTATCATAAGTGGACAGACATGGATGTAAACCACACCTTAACCATTTGGCTGAGACAAAAGGCAGTGATTCTAACTAAAAGGTACTCTGGATATTATTAAATGTGAACATATCGTTAAATATGACATTTTTTGTTTGTCAGGTGTCCTGTTTGAAGAAAACACTTGGTAGCCACTTGAATGAATGTAAATAAACACATTTACATGAGGGCAACCTGATTTCAAGGAAATAAAAATGCTCAAATTTGAAAGCTTGTGAGTTATTTTGTTCATGTATCAGCTGTTTAGTCGTTTTATGACAAGATGGATGCTGTCATTATATTTTATAATGTGTTTGAGTTAAGGAGAATAAAAGAATATTTAACATTCATTGTACCAATGTTGTTGTGTACGAAGCACAAATTAATTTAAGTTTTAATTTGTAAATTTTTGAGTACATGGTGTACTAGGTTGTAATTGCATAGAAATATATGTTTAAGGATATAAAGAACTATATTTAATGAGTTACAGTGAAAAGAAGTGTTTGGAAATAGTAATATAAACAGAAATTTCAATTTTTCTATTAACGGAAAATATCAGTTAATGATACAGAAATTATACTGTGAATAAACGGAATTTTCCGTTTTATAGCTGAAGGAAATGTCCGTAAATAGTACAGAGAGTATACTGTAAATCTACAGAATTTTCCGTTTTATCATTTACAGAAAACTCCGTCAAACGTCCGTAAAAAAACAGAAAATGTACTGGCAGAAAATTACCAGGACATTTTCCGTTTTTCTACGGAATTTTTTTTTACAGTGTGGGTCATGCTTTCGCAACCTACAGTATAATTCTCTCAACCGCAAAATAAAGGAAGATACGGTTTCACTTGGGTTCTGAGTGCAACTAAAAAACTGTGACCTAAGAACTGGGGTGGGGACACGATCACCATATAAAGAGTCTAAAAAGGAAAAGATTTTTTGTACTTGGTCTCTTTCACTGGGTTCAAGAACACTGACCTGACGTTTAGCCTCACCTGCTAGCGCTCCCAACACAATAGCAATAATATTAAAACACAATAACTTTCCTCGCTTCAGGCAAATCCTGTGATCCCAGCAGCCCCCGCATCTGCTCCTTCCAATCCTGATATTGCACATCTTGATCAGGCCCTTTAAATTTCGGCAGCCACGGGGCTCCGGGATATAAAGGCATCATCATCTTTGCTATTCCCCTGACTAACCCAACTGCTCTTGACTCCGTATCCTGTCAAAAATGCCAATTATGTAACGGAGGGAAGGTGATGTTTTTCAGTGTTCGTTTAAAGGAGGGGAAACCTTCCTCCAAAACGGACAGAGCAGTGGAGCCGCCAAGGGAAAGCACACAACTTTAAAACTGTATAATTAAAATATAATTTATTATATTTAAATAATTAAAAATGCAAAATGAATTAAAACAACCCTGGCCAGGGGACAACACAATAAAAATCAATAAAACACAACATTAAAATCCGGTGGCGTCCGCCACGATATAAGAGTCACTAAAAAGTTAAAAATCCAGCGGAGCGGTGCAGGAGGGGAACCCGGCGGCGTCCTCGCCTTCCTCCCCACGTTCTGCGCCCCGGTGCGCCCGGGTGGGCAGAGCTCTCAATTCCGCCCGCCGCTTCTTTGTAACTGTCACTCGGCACCGGCCCGTCTCGTCGCCTCCAATTCTCTGCAGACGCGTACTCTGGCCTCGTGTTGCTGCAGCAATCGGCCCGCTCGCTCTGCGTCTCTCGTTGCCGGCGCTGTATCCTCCTCTCTCCTTGACGCCAAGCTCCCCCAGCCTTATGTGTCCCTGCGCACTCTGTAAATTACTACTGCCCTTCCTCTCAGGTGTGTCAAATTAATAAAAAGGGGGAAACGGGTGGAGTCTCTCCAGGACGAATTGACGGATGCAACCAAAACATGCGGCATAAATACAAACACTCCACAAGATACAAAACATGCAATATAAAAAATAAATAAGCACACTTCACATTAAAACACAGCAAAGTAAAATAACATCCGTCTTCCCCTGGATGACATTAGCAAGGGCAGCTCTGAGCTCTCGCACGAGAGTGAGGGCTCAGGGACTCGCAGCTCTGAGACTGCCCTGGTCTTTATTTTATACATCAGTGGGTGTTTGTTCCTTACATTGGAATGTGGATGTGTGTGTGTGATCAGGGTTTGTATATGGACGCAGTGCAGCTGTTCCCTCATCACCTGCAGGAGTTTGTAGACCTGTTGACAGAGAAAGAACTGTGAGTGCGACTGCCTTTAGAAGAATTGGACATACTGCTGGAAAACTGAGCACACACACAATCTTAATTCAAGTGTGTGTTCAAATTGTCAAATTTGATGGGAAGAAAAGGACAAGCACAAAGGCAAACTCTACACATATACAGCTGCAGTAATTTGAGCAAAGAGCTGGGTTTTGTTTTTTTTTGGGGTGTTTTTTGTATAAAGTGACACAAAATGCTTTAATTGCCACAACAAACCACTAAAACTGTATTCCTTTTTACTTGATATTGTCAATAAATACAAGATTGATCTATGTGACATGCCTTAAAAAAACGAGTAAAATTGACAGTTTATACCGGAAGTTGTTACATTCCAACTTATTAAGAAAAACTCTGTGGAAGTGAGAAAGGAAAACGCTGCCACTCGGCATATTACCATGTGCCACCTCTTAAAGAGTTTTTAATATATTTTTTAATCATAATAAATCAAGTAAGGATTATATTTTCTTTTCTTTGTTAACAAAACATCTACTGCGGAGTAAATGGGGACAAACTTGCAGGATAAAAAATAGACGAACTCTGCTGTGTTTCCGAGTAACCGTATTATGGAGAGAAAAAGAGCAACAAAATTCAAAGTGCGGCCGACATGACCGCAGCCGAACACGTGAGAGCTCACTGGACCAGTTTCTCGTTGATTCACAAGTCCAAAAGTTTAGGAAGACATCCCTCTTTTTATGTGTTCTCCTTTGAACTTGTACAGTATCTTAACTCAATTAAGAACTCCACTAACCCAAAAGTTATAAAAACTATTGGTGTTTGTGAAAAAATTAAGATCTTTCAGTCACTTTATTCTTTGGCTTGATCAGTTACTTTCCCCCTAGCATATTTATATTGTTGTTTCTGAATACTGTTCTTGTATTTTTTTTTTATCTATGCATACAATTCTTTTGTAAGTACAACACCATTATTGTGGTACTGTTTAATTCCATTTTTGTATTGTACTGATGTTTAAATAAAGGTTTAAGGAAAAAAACAGTTTTCTTCTGCCACGCGCATCCGAGTTACGAGCTTAACGCGGGCGGTTGCGCATGCGCGAATTCTCGTGCATTCGAACGACTTACCTCATAGAAGGTTTTGATGTGTTACGTCAAAGAAGTCATTTAATGTGGTTTTACTTTGAACCGGGAAAGTCGTTAAATAGGAGCCAAGCGAAGTCAAAAAGTTATCACTACCAGAGACCCCCTCGACAGTAGTTACATGTCAAACTTACCACGCTCTTTCAATTCAGAAAGTTTAGCGTTTCAAGAAGATTTTAACAGAGAGAATCCGTGTGAAATAACAATGTCTGCAACACAGGATTATAATACTCAAACCGCACTGGTCGTATCACCAGATGAGCTGTCACCGATTATCGATAACGCCTTCAACAAGCTCGATGATGTACAGTGGACTTTAATAGAAAATGGAGCTTGGGATTCTGATATTCAAGCAGTTTTGGCTGATATGATTTCTGAAATCATACAGATCACCTCAGTCAACATTTTGAGACGTGCTCTTCCCGTCATTCAGAGCGATGCATCTGCAGAAATAGAAACAAATCCATCATTTGGCGACTCCATCTCAATCACTATTGCAAACCTGCTCAATATCCCAAAGCAGATATGCGGCAGTGCTAAAAAGCTGACAAAGATGGTTGAGGAGGAGATTTCAAATAAGGTCAAATATATAGTCGCCCTGGTCAGAGAGCGCTTCAATTTACCATCAGACCCCGCTGTTTACGTCAGTGGGGCAATTCGTAATATTAGAAAACTGCGTGTCATGGTTTCTCATGCTCTCTCATGCTTGAAAAGATATGCAAGTAAACTGAAATGCCCGTGCATGGGAAAGGAAAGCGATTCAAGTGAGTCTGAGTCCAGCAAAGATAGCATTGAGTCCAGCATCTCAGTCAAATCAGCCACCCAGGAGGTTAGTGAGATTCTGACCAAATGGTGTCAAGATTCAGATTTTACAGATGATGAATTATCGGATGATGATAGCGATATGGAAATTGAGCCACCTGCTAAAATAGAGCAACTTTCAGAAAAGAAAGAAAGTTCAGAAAGTGGCGAATGTGCAGAAGCTGAAAGGCAGGCAGAAAGTATTCCACCTGAGACCCCAGTAGAAAAAATTGCAGCTGACATTGTCAATATTATACTTGACAATCTCCAGTGCACTGACACTGATTATTCTTGTCACAGTGAGAAATGTACCTCACCCAAATCTGGATTCAACGGGGGAGTCATCTTTGATAAAGTGAGAGAGTTTTTTACCTCACATGCTCGTTCCGCACCGCAAAAATCACGCAAACTGCATTTTTCCAAGATTGCAGGAAAACATTTTGAAAAGATGAAAGGGGAGCTGAAAACAACAGTGAAGAAGAGCAAAGACTATTTTATTAGTCTGTCAAAGGTAACCCACTCCCCTGAAACTGAGAGAATGGGTTCCCACGACAGTATGAGTGTCAGCCTCCCAGGTTCAGCATGCGAAACTCCTCGTTCAAATTCTAGCATGTCTGTCCGTGCCCCTTCTAGAAGCTCATCTACTCTGGGAAACATGATAAAATCTGCTACTCCAACTAGCTTTAATGTCATCAAATCTGAAATTAGTGACATATACAGCGAGTTCACAAAAGAGAAAGAACATGACATTATCCAAGAAAGGCTCGAAAACATTCAAATAAGCGAGAAAGTGAAGAATTTCTCGAGAGAATTGACAGAGAAACTGTACGACCATTTAATGATAAGTCGTATATACCAAATTCCCACAACTGTTATGGGTAGAAGTCTATCAGACTCCGTCATCTCCAAGACACCACAGCAAGTAGCTGAATCGAGAGTTTTCTTTTCTCCTGAAGTCCTCTATGTAATCATAGAAGACGCAGTTGGAAAGTTTTTGCAAAAGATTCTGCTTTTGGTTGATGGTGAAACAATAGATGAAATTGTTCAGAGCGAAAAAGTGTCTGATGCTGTTGAAGAGATCCAAAAGGTCATTGCAAAGGGACAGAAACGGGCAAGAGACACAGAATCAGACTATTCTCAGAAAAGTGTCAGAGAATCTAAAAAACCCTGTCCTTCTAGACCAGCGTCTCTGGAAAAGCAGGTCAAGTCACCAGAGAAACGCTCAACATCCTCTTGTTCAAGTTCAACACCAGTTCTCGAGAGGATGGAGGAGGAAATGTCTGGAAAGTCAGAGGACAGATTCTCAGAGGACATACCCTCGGAAAAGTCTGAGGAGAAATTCTTGGAAAAGTCTGAGGAGAAATTCTTGGAAAAGTCTGAGGAGCAAACCTCAGAAAAGTTAGAGGAAAAACTGTCTGAAATGTCTAAAGAGAAACCCTCAGAAAAGTTGGAGAAAAAGCTCTCAGAAGTGTCAGTGTCATCTCAGGCAGCATCCGAGAACCTTGCCATGTGTCTTATAGCTAGACTCGTGGCTCAGTACAAAAAGAGCCTAAAAAAGCCGCTTTCATTACCTAACAAAGCTTTAGGAGACATCATTGAACATCTCAACAACTTGGTGCAACCTGAAATCAGCATTGAGGAGTCTATAACAAATCTGGACAAGAATGTGAGTCAATTGACCAAAAAAATGTTTAAAGGACTCGTCAAGGAGTTTGGCTCCACAGAACAGGTCATGAATGCTGCTTTTGCAGGTGATAGTTCATTTGATGAGGCTATTTTGAAGCATTTGAAAATCAATTTGGGTGTCCTCACAAGTCCTCCAAAAAAGTCCAGAATTGCCAGGTTCTTTGCAGCAGTGGGAAGAGCTATTATGAAACCCTTCAGGTGCTGTTTTAAGGGCAGCGATGACTAAAGACCTTGACTTTTCCACTGCCTTGCTTCAAATCAAAATTCCTAAAAGTCTTTACAGTTTTCCTAAAAAACTATTATATCTTCACTGTGTCTCCTTTGTGTTTTCCATCGTACCCAGCCAGCCGCAGCAGATGGCTGCCCCTACATGAGTCTGGTTCTGCTGGAGGTTTCTGCTTTTTAGAGCAGTTTTTCCTCCCCACTGTCGCCAAGTGCTTGCTCATAGGGGATCATTTGATTGCTGGAATTTTCTAAAGATGGTGTTTTGAACTGTAAGGTGGAGGTCCTACAGGCCCTCCACCTTACAGTTCAAAACACCTTCGGGAGACTTCTTAGTTAATTGGCACTAAAATTAAATAAAATAAAAAAAATACAAATTAAAAACAAGTTGACTTTTGTTGTCTTTTCTTGATGTCAACCACAAATTAAAAAAGTGTAGCATATGTATACTCTGGTCATCAGTACTTGTATTTTAATGTATTACAGTATAATTTGATATAGTGATCATTCTGTGTCAAAACCAAACCTTCTGCTCAACTGTTCACAATGGAAAAGTTTAACGTTTATAATGTTTGCTGTAAATTTTAGCTTCATATATCAGATACTTTTGTCAGGATCTGACGGCGCCCTGACCGGTCGACCTGCCAATGTGTGTATATTTGTGTGCGTGTGTATGTGTCTCTCCTATCGCCCTGTCTTCCCCTCCGGCTCCGCTGTGTGTTAGGAGGTAACCTAGCAACAGGCTACCTCCGACCCGGAAGTGCTGTCGCCCGGAGCTGCCGCACCTGCAGTCAATCCACCAGCTGCTGCCCATCAACTACCATCTTCAGCAGGGCTACTTAATGGTGTGGCTGAGCGACAGACAGCGCTGGAGTATTGCACTAAGCCTGGTAGTGTTTTCGAGTCGCTAACGTTATTGAAGTACTGTCTGATCTTCGTACTCATTTACGGACACAAAGGAAGCACTTGGAGGAGAGACGGGCACTCACTACCACGCACGGGCTTACACGGAAGGAGGGACGCACTATCACCATCGTTGCATATTTGAACTGTTGTCACCTTGCTGCACTGTAAATAAATGCGCTGTCATTATTTCTGAGCTCCGCGCCTGAGTCCACTCTTTAACAACCGTGACAACTTTCCTGTTTTCAAATATTGGTTTAATGTTAAGAGATATATTCTAAAACACTTCTTCAGCTGAGAATCAGAGAGGAGAAACACACAGTTTTACTCGCCCGAGAGTGAGGGCTCAGGGACTCGCAGCTCTGAGACTGCCCTGGTCTTTATTTTATACATCAGTGGGTGTTTGTTCCTTACATTGGAATGTGGATGTGTGTGTGAGATCAGGGTTTGTATATGGACGCAGTGCAGCTGTTCCCTGATCACCTGCAGGAGTTTGTAGACCTGTTGACAGAGAAAGAACTGCGAGTGCGACTGCATTTAGAAGAATTGGACATACTGCTGGAAAACTGAGCACACACACACAATCTTAATTCAAGTGTGTGTTCAAATTGTCAAATTTGATGGGAACAAAAGGACAAGCACAAAGGCAAACTCGACACATATACAGCTGCAGTAATTTCAGCAAAGAGCTGGGTTTTGTTTTTTTTTTGTATAAAGTAACAAAATGCTTTAATTGCCACAACAAACCACTAAAACTGTATTCCTTTTTACTTGATATTGTCAATAAATACAAGATTGATCTATGTGACATGCCTTAAAAAAACGAGTAAAATTGACAGTGTTTATACCGGAAGTTGTTACATTCCAACTTATTAAGAAAAACTCTGTGGAAGTGAGAAAGGAAAACGCTGCCACTCGGCATATTACCATGTTGCCACCTCTTAAAGAGTTTTTAATATTTTTTTTAATCATAATAAATCAAGTAAGGATTATATTTTCTTTTCTTTGTTAACAAAACATCTACTGGACTGCGGAGTAAATGGGGACAAACTTGCAGGATAAAAAAAAGACGAACTCTGCTGTGTTTCCGAGTAACCGTATTATGGAGAGAAAAAGAGCAACAAAATTCAAAGTGCGGCCAACATGACCGCAGCCGAACACGTGAGAGCTCACTGGACCAGTTTCTCCACAGCAAAAACTGTAGTGTTAAATCAACTCCCACAGAGTTGATTTTAACATTTTTTCAGGCTTTATATAGCTCCACACTCTACAGAGTTGAATTAACATTTTCAAAATAGTTAATTATTTAACACTTTGTCAGAGTTCCTTCTTTAACTCTTAAAACTGGGTTAAATTAACACTGAGCAAATTATTATTAACACCATGTCTGAGTTAATTTTAACTCACCAAACTGGGTTAAATTAACACTACACAGATTGAAAAATAACACTACTTTAACTCTTTACTCTTTTATTAAGGTAGTTTTAATCCCTAAAAGAACTATTTATGTAATAGATTAACATAACTTTTTAACGACAACAATTACAATTATGAGAATAATTTCAAGAAAACTGTACATTGTCCAAAAACATTTATTATCATGCTTCTTTTTCCCAGAAAGTGAATCAAAACATAATAAATGAAGATATAATGTACAAACTTTCATCTGCAGCACTGTATGAGTTTTGAATATCAAATGGTCTGTCACATTTGAGTTCAGTTATTTTTATGACACACCGTTCTTCAGTTTGAATGCATGGTGATGTTCATCAAAGTTTTCAGTAAAGAGTTTGTGTGTCAACAAAAAAAATGTCATTTTCAACCATAAGTGTATCAATTATTTGACAAAAGACTGGCATGTCTTCCTCCATTGTACTGCAAACAACGAGTCCAGCTTTGTACTCTACACCATCAATTTTAACCCAACTTGTTGAGAAAACATCTTTTGATAATAGCATTTCACTATTGACCCCACTTTCATCTCTTAAAGAAAATGATTTAATTGGCCCAAACTCCTTCTGTTTAAGAGAAAAGGTTTCCCAGTGATAAGCAATGGCCATCTGATGCCGTTTAGCAAGCGATTTGGTGAGGTTTTTGAAATTTTTGAAATAATCTTTGAACAACTTGTGCTTAGCTTCAAACCTCATACTCCACATATACAGTAAAGGGCCAATTTTTCGAATAGAGGATGGGTAATGAATCATAAAATGATGCTTAGGAATCAAGTTTCTGTGTGGATACGTGTGCTTAAATAGTTTGTGGTGGTCAATAATCAAATTCTTCAAATATATAGTCATTCCCAGAGTGAGACAAGGTGAAAAAACAATGTTCATTATTTGAAGTAACAACAATAACAAATTCCAGTGTCTGTTCCCTGCAGGAATAATGTCACCAAACAAAAGTGGGATGTTTTTCACAAGACAGAATGTCTGGATAGAGTTCAAACCAATGCTATTGCCAGCACTGTCCAATATGATTTTAGTGGGCCGTTTTTTCTTTCTAAAAATCCATAGTCAAAACCATAAATCCTAGAAAGCAAGTTCTGTTCTGATATGAAGTGTTGCGTAAGATACTCAAAAAGCAATTTGACCTCATACTGAGCCACACCTTCAAGAAGGTCATGCATTATATCAAATGAGTAGTTATTGCAAATATGGTAATACTGCAATGAATTGAGTGCAGAATTTCTTTTCAACCCATACAGTGACTTCAATTTAGGATTTTCCCGAAGAGACTGGCAATGTATGTCAAACAAATCTTTCCCACGAAGAATAATTTTAGGATCATCCTCACTGTACACCATTTGACAATCATTCTTCTCAATCAAACAAAAGGCGACAGAAATGACGGCTACTGAACGACTCATTAAAACCAAGAATTGAGTGCATCCCTAGGTTATCTCCAGTGATCTGTGATATTGTGCCATATACCTGCTCATCAGAAAATGGAAGACTTAGCCCTTGGCTTTGCAGTTTTTTTGACATCATTTATCAGTGGTTCCAGTATAACATCAAAACCATACTTTTGCAGATCTGGTGTGTGGAAAAGTGACACTAAATGAATGTTCATCAAAATGGAATTAAATTTTGGGGGCAAGTTTCTTATAACAAAATAAATACAGCCAATTTTGTGAATTCCGCGTTTAGAGCCAAGAGGATTGGCTGTTTCAAAATCATCATAGTATAGCTGAATTTGTAATGCATGCCTTTTGGCTAAAAACAAAGGGTGAGTTTTAAAGTAACTTCCATCACAAAAGTCATGATAAGCATCAGGCTCTGAGCTACACTCTCTCTGCAGGAAAACACAAATCTCTGGATTTCTAAACATGAACTTCAAAGACTCCAAAATAGGTACATATATAAAAGTATCCTTCACAGGTACTTGATCATAAGTACCAGACTTCTGATTTCGCCTGATGTCATACCTCACTCCAAGTGTTATTTCTCTAGGTTCTACAACTCCCCATTTTAGATTGAAGTATTTATTTCGTTTCCATTCTGTGTTCAGATTGGTGAAAGGGTTTACAAAATTTTCAAAACATTCATTTATTAAAGATATGCTGGAGTCCTTTGTGGGTAACGCAGAAAGAATGGCCTGCTTTGCTTCTGAGCGAAGCTCACTTGTTAATTCCTCCAAATCGCCTACAAGTGAGGATACTAAACTGTTAGAAAGGCCACTACCCTGCAGTTTGGCCACAATGGATGCACACATTTCTTTGGATGAATCCCTTGTAAGTACTGAATCAATGCTCACTGGAACACTGGAAGAACTAGACTCTGGAAGAACACTGGGAGAACTGTGAGGAAGATTTGAGGAATTAAACTGGTCCTCCAAAGCAGGTGAAACTGTGTCATTAGAAAAACAAGCAATGGCTGAAGTTCGATCATTTTGGTCAACATTGCTGTGAAAACTACTGAGGTGCTTCCTAAAGCCTGCATAAGTTTGGAACTGAAGCCTGCAGCCTGGCTGCCAACAAAATAACTTAAACTTAGGTCCAGGATAATAACCATGTTCACCTCTTAAATGTGAAATCAGCTGCTGACTGCTGGGATAAGCTCTCTTACACAAAAAACATGTCAGCATTTTAATGATTTTTACTTAGGTTGTGAGAAGAATTTCCTGGTTAAGGATTTTGGCTCTCAGGTCACGAACTCTTGGGGACTCCTTCATTTTCCCCATATCAATATTGTATACTGTTGTCTGCAGAAATGTGTAGAAATTCACAAGTGCAGCATCATAAGACACATTGAACACAAAATGAGCTTTAAAAAGCTCATCAAATGCCCCAAGGGAGCGGCTGGCCTGGCAGGGGATGAGACGCTTGTCTATAGCAACATAGAAGCTGTCGACCTTCCTCTTCTGGCGCCCAACAGCCAGGAGGTATGGCTGCTGACTCTGCTGATTCTGGAGATGCTCTTCCAAACTGCAGCAAGACTGGAGTTGAGACAAAGATACTGAGCATTAGACACAGGAGCAAGTCAGAGATAATAGCATCACAGAAATGAGTATGTAAACCTCCTTTGTAAGCTCAACTGTAATTTGTTTCATTCACCTCTTAACCAGTGACATGACAACTTATGATAAAAACTATAAATATTAAATTACCTTATGAAAGACTACAAGTCTCTCAACAGCATCAGAGGCGCTGATTTTTTGATACTTTGGTCCTCCTGGAGGTGGCGGAAGGAGATGTAACAGTAACAACAGGGAGGCCATGTCTTGGTCAAAGGCTGCGGCCAAAGAGTCACAAGAATCAATTGACAGCAAATCTTTCAAATGCAATTTTTAAGGAGAACTAGAAAAGCACTTCCTAAGAAAGTTGAAATGTGCTGTCATAAACATTAAACTAACAGCTAAAGAAAACTGATGAAGCAAAGCTAACAGGTGAATGAATTGGTATTTATTAATAGAATCCTGATGCTATTGAACTTTAACTGCTTATAGCAAATCATATTTAACAAACTCACTTGCTGCCTCATCAAGATCACTTCCTGGTGGACTCTCTGCTGACTGCACCAATTGACGCAACTCTACTGTTGAGGTGAACTGCTTGGCCTCTTTGATGATTTGATACCTAAAGATTGGATCCCATTTCTGAAGCAGCCTGGTAGATATCTGTTAAGAGATATGTTCTAAAACACTTCTTCAGTAGAGAATCAGAGAGGAGAAACACACAGAATTTCTTGCTAGCAAGGGCATCTCTCAGAACTCACACCCCAAGAGTGAGTCTCAGAGAGTGGCCCTGAGGACTTGCCCTGGTCCTTTATTTATACACTTCAGTGGGTGCTTGTGTGGTGTGTGTGTGTGTGGTCAGAGTGTGACCCCATAAATGACTTCCCTAAACCTTTCTTAAAAGCAGAAAATGAGATTGTAGTTGTTCTTGGCTGATCAACACAAAACCTTTTTCCTATGATTATTTTTCATCTACAATGTAAATTTTGTCTCTTTTTCACTCTTTTTTTTCTTCTTTTCTCTTTACAATAGCTGGTGACCTGCAGAATCACTGCTCTCACAATCAGAGGCAATTACTTTTACACAGCGCACAAAAACACTATGACATCAGACACATTCACACTCACTTTTTCATCTGCGTACATAAATCATTTGGCCAATGGCATGTGCCATCGTGATCCATAAATATGATCACAAATTTATTGAATTATTTTCAACCCAACAAAACAAATAAACAAAAACATGATGCTGATGCTATGAACACGCTACACACATGAGTCAAGATGCAGGAAAACTGCTCACGGAAACTCTGCACATTCCAGTTATCACAGTTATCATAGTTCTGTTTCCCTCTCTTTGAAGAGTTCTCAGCCAGCTCCTGATCTGATAATGTGTAGCTTGTTCTTCAGCTCAGAAGAGACCACAACGCAACCTCACACAGTGGTTGCGTGCTTTGCCCCACAGTGGCAAAGACTTGCACTTTCATATTCAATTCAGCTTCTCCGTCATGTAGTTTTCAGCTGCTTCATACAGGGTTCAGCATATTAGTTGTTTTCATAGGTGTGCTCTATATCTCAACAATGGCTCATATTAGGATGACAGTTTTTCAAACAGGTCAAGTGCCTCTATGCACATCATTAGTTTAAATATTTACCTATTTTACTTCATATGTCATTGTACTGAATTTGAGCAACCCTAATCTTAATGCAGATTACTTTCAACAATTATCCACCTCACATCATAACTGACTGAGGTGCCTCTTCATATTAATATTATTTCATCATTAATACCAGTTTACAGGTTGTTATCCTTGCTATTATTAGTATGAATACATTAAAGATACGTTGTAATTTAGCCTTTTGTTTATTTTACTTTATTCCTCTTGTATTTATATCTATTCAGTCGGGTCTGTTTCCAACCCTTTTTAAACTACTTTAAACTACTTTGATCTCTAATTTTCACTTGGTGAGGGATTATTACGTTTTTCCTAGTCTGAACTGCTCTCTTCACCTGAGCTGCTATCCTATTCTGAGTTACTGTCTTCTTTGTTTCTTACAGTCACGTACAAAATGTCCCTCTTTTCCACACCTCCAGCATGTAGTGCTAAAGCCACTGTTTGGTGTGTGTGTAGCTCTGCCTCTATCGCTTGCTCTTCCACTATGCATTCCTCTCCCTTTCTTTTGGATTAGTCCTGCTCCGGCTTGTTGTTTTTCTAAACATTTCTCATCAGGTGTTAATTTCGCTTGTTTATTCTCCATTTTCAAAGATTTTGCTGGGCCGTCACTGGCACGCTTGACTTCAGAGTGGTTTACTGATACGGCCTTCGACTTCACCCTAACGGTGAAGTGGTATCAGTTTTATGAGATGAAACTCAACCGTTCTCCTTTGTCACCAGTACTTGAGCCTCAGCAAAGAAAACAAAAATGGAAGTAGTTCAGCAGCTTATTGTGCTGTAAAATCAACTTACTTCCAGACACACACACATATATAGACATTTGCGCGCTAATTTGTCACAAAGTATTTCACGGCTACCTCTAAACCCAGTCTAAACACAGTTCCTTTTGGCGAACTTAAACCTATTTTAATTTCTCTGTCTCAACGTGTTTTCATTTGCTTAAACGTATTTTAATTTGTCACGAAGTAATTTGAGCGTTTGTTCCATACATTGAAGTGTGTGTGTGTGTGTGTGTGTGGTCAGAGTGTGACCCCATAAATGACTTCCCTAAAACTGCTGGTCTGGAAAGTCCAGCAGTTCACCTAAACAAAAGCACTTAGACTGGAAACAGATATAACTACGTTAATCCTACCGTAAAACAATAAAACAAGGTACGAACTTTCCCATGCTCCTAGGATGTGGGGGTGAAAGCCAGAACACCCTGGAATGTTACAGACTTCCTAGGATGAGACCAACTACATACTTCTAAACACAAATGATTACATGCAGTATTCTACCATATTCAAACTTATATCATTAAAAGATTATACTGACTACTAAGTACAATTTTCCGTTGACAATTTCGTTTTGCACCAAGTGGGTTCACAATTTCAAATTCATCTTCATAAAAATGAAGTCGTAGAGCTTGAGGATGGTCTCTGAAAAATGAGTGGTCTTTAAAATACATGCCATCTTTGTAATCAGTCAAAGCATCATCATCTTGATTTCTGTGGTTATCCAGAACAATTTGTTCCCACACATCCTCCACCTGACAGTATTTGTTTAATACCTGTGGGATTGGAACATACAAATAACTACCAATTTTCACACCAGAATGGTCTCTTACTGTGTAACTGATAGGTTCTGTCATGTTCATTTTTGATTTGCAGTGTTCTTTTATCATAAATGGTGAACGAATTGAATCACATGCTTTCTGGAAAAAATCTGAAGTAGACAAAACCTGCTCAAGTTCTGGACAATCACTGAGGCGGAAACCATGTTTATCCAAATGATAACGAATAAACGAGTCGTAGTTTTCTTTAAAAAAAACAAAACACACAAAAGAAAACTAAGATCATCAACGATGTCTTGCTGAACAGAGTGTGGAAGGTTATTTTTTTCAGTACATTTGAGAATAAAGCTAAATAAATGATCTCCTAAATTATCAAGCAAACGGTCCATACTAGGTGGTGTGGGCTGCTGAACTGTGTGCGTCTCGTCTGAACTGTGTGTGTGTGGGTCTTCAACCTCTTTGTGTGCACGGTTTTCAAATCCATCTTCAACTACCTCAAGGCTATTCAAAACAGAGGGTTTGTGTTTGCGATACACATGGCGTCGAAAAGAGTGATACTTGGAAAAAGCTGCCTGGCAGTCATTTATTCCACAAGTGATGCTGAAATGAGGCTCATGTGCGTGTACTAACCCAACATGTGTAATCAACTTCCTCAGAGTAAATGCCCTTTTTGAACATTTTAAACATTTGTGGAGTGGGGGCATATTTAATAGAGTTGGTTAAGTACCCTGGTGAAACTTACTGGCAGGGGTTTGTCTCCCTGTTCTCCTATGTTGACAATGCAGTTCTGAAGAAAGACAAGTGTTTTCTTGAAGTATGCAGGGTAGGTCATGTTGAACACGAAGAAGGTAGAGAATGCTGAGATGTAGGCCTCATCCAGCGAGCGGCACGAGCAAACATCCACTCCTTCAACTGTCACAACACAGCGACACTGTCTTGAGAGGGCAGTTGTCCAACTCTTATCCTTCATTCAAATGGTTGGGTATGGACTCGTGGGAGTATTCTGCAGAAGAGGAAGAAAAACATTAGTATACAGTATGTTTAAGCAATATGTGCCAAGTGGATTTTCAACAGATTCCTCAAATTACCTTCTTTTTTTGATGCAAAACAAAACTGTCTATTCTGATAACCTGTAAACATGGCCCCTACTCCAAACAAAAAGCTTCTTGACCAATGACTGTTGTGGTAGTGTTTGATAAGCTGCTAAAGTTTGACATAATATTCAAGGGCAAAAGCAATCACCCCTGACAGTGACAGTTCCTGTGAAGAAGAATTTCCCTAAGGGGACAATAAAGGTCTATCTATCTATCTATATAAACACCAGACAAAACCCAAGAGCACAGCAGCACTGTGGATTAACAGCAGTGTTTCCCCTACATTAGCTTAGCTGTGATGCTGAACCGCAGCTGAATTCAGCTCCATGCCAACAAAACAGCGAGAATGAAACTTGTGGCCAAAGGCCATGCATTGCATCATGCATTTACCTCTCCAAAGATGATGAAATCTTCTATCTTCTCCTTGAAGATGGATGGCAAGAGGAGAAGTGCCCCCTTGAAGTCAATTCCTAGATCATACAGATGCAAATGCACTTCATTAGATTTTGATATCATGCAAATTCCCATTAACATGCTCTTGACATGACACTATGGTACATCAATTATCTTTGGAAGAGAGAGCAAATGAATTGTCACAAAATTTACTATTTGCATGAGGTCAAATTAGCACCTGTAATGTCTTCAGCCAGTGCATTCTCTCTTGCCTCCATGTAGACCTTCTTCAGTGGCAAATCCTTGGTCATTTGAAGAACATTTTGAAGAACAGCAGTGAAGTTTTCGCTAAAGCGGCGACAGATGTTGTCTTGGCAGGGATGCATTAAATCAACCTCATCACACAACTGGAAATGAAAAGAGCAGAATGATCACATTTTACATTGAGGATTTAAACTTTTGACATGTTTAAAGACACAGACTGGAGATAAATGTAAAGTGCTTTAACCCTTGAACAAAAATTCTAAAGATAATGAACAGATTGATTAATCAGTTAGTACAGAAAATAATAATCAGATTTAGATGTTTCCCCAATCATCTTAACAATTTTTACCCCTTCAGATGTCCCCAGGAATGGATATCTCTTTAATAGGTCCACAGTACACATTCCTTCAGCTACCTCTCGACGTCTCCATGCAAAGGTTTTTGTCATGCGGTCTTTCACCAGTGCTGTGTCAGGATGTAGCTTCTTGTGCTGATCATTTAGCACCTTGATATGAGCATCAATGGAGGCTGCATCTTCCCCCACAAAGCACGAATCCTTTGTCAAAGCAGATATCAGTATTATCATAAGTAAAATCTGATAAGTTAATGTTACTCGAAATGCGGTAATTTGTACACCAAATGCTTTGAAAAAAAAAAATGCAAAAATGTTGAATAGGAATTGCAAGTTGAGCTGACTTTTGTTACAGTTTTTTTTTTACAGACGGTAGGACACATTTCTCAATACTTAGGTCACTTTTGCAAAACTCCTCACACAGTGAGCACAACAGAAGTCTATGTGGGCTAAACTGAGGATCAGTTATCATTGTTTTGGCACAAAATGCATTCAATGACTACATCTCTCAAATTTCATGAATTATTTTCTCACTCAGACACAACAACTGCCAAAAATCTTTGTACGTACAGGACATTTTGCATGTACTTACATACTGTTTTCAAAACTGTTAAACGTATGGTCAAAACAATAACATAATGCAAAACTGAATAAGACAGCAAAATTCAACAGCAATATTTTATTGAAACATTTTAAATCTAAAAATGCAGTTTAACCAGCCACAGCTGATTCTCATTGTAGATGAACATCTACACAGGTGTTACTCCTTCAATTTCATTACAAAAGGAGACAACTGCTGAATAGGTTTGTTTTGTGATGTAAACATGGACCCAGCCAGAAATGGAGAAGTGGCTGAAAGAGGAAGAAGAGTGGCTGGGAGGGGGCAAGGAATACGTATGTGTGGTGAAAGAAGAATAAGAGGAAGATCAAGAGCTGTAGTCTCAGATGAGATCAGAGCTACTGTAATTGATCATGTAGTAAATCATGGTCACTCAATGAGAGAGGCTGGTCAGAGAGTGCAGCCAAATCTGCAACGCTCTACAGTGGCATCTATTGTTAGAGTTTTCCGGCAAACCAACAGGTAACTTGTATTCTGCAAGGGCATTTGCACATTTCAGAAGTAAATAAGCTTTTGTGTAATTGTTGTTGCATTTCTGCTTAGGACTCAACGGTTACCTCACACAGGAGGGAGAGGACGGATTTTCACTGATGTGCAGGAAACTGCCATTGTTGATATGGTCATCAGAAACAATGGGATAAAACTCACTGAAATTAGACACAGAGTCTTGGCAGACAACGTTACTTTCGCAAATATTCACAGTGTAAGCATAACAACAATTTCTAGAGTCCTGAAAAAACATCAGGTCAGGATGAAACAGTTGTACACTGTGCCTTTTGAGAGGAACTCTGAACATGTCAAGCAACTCAGGAACCAGTATGTCCAGGTAAGATCACAATAAAATACAGATCTGTTTTTGAACAAAACCAAACACACACAAAGACAATTTTTACAAATTTACTACTGTAACAGCTTATGTTGCCTTGTGGATTTATGTTAGAGAGTCATGGAGATTGAAGGTAGGCAAACACACCACATTTTCATCTTTGTGGATGAGGCAGGTTTCAACTTGGCCAAAGCACGGCGACGAGGGAGGAATGTGATTGGGAAGAGAGCCACAGTGAATGTCCCGGGCCAGAGGGGTGCCAACATCACAATGTGCGCAGCAATATCCACTGATGGACTGCTGTTACACAGACCACTAATTAGGCCATACAACACTGAACGGCTCCTTGCGTTCCTGCATGATCTCTATGGAAGGGTTGTGCTAGGTGAGGAAAGGAATGCGGAGAGAAGGAATCAGCCAACATTTATAATTGTATGGGACAATGTGGCATTTCATCACTCCCGTGCAGTCACCGAGTGGTTTGCAGCCCATCCCAGAATGGAGTCTCTTTTCCTCCCACCTTACTCTCCATTCCTCAACCCCATAGAGGAATTCTTTTCCTCATGGCGGTGGAAGGTTTACGACCATCATCCACATGATCAAATGTCCCTCCTGGATGCAATGAATGCTGGATGCCTGGAGATATCAGCAGAAGATTGCCAGGGATGGATCAGGCATGCCAGAAGATTCTTTCCTAGGTGTATTGCCCTAGATGACATAAGATGTGATGTGGATGAGAACCTGTGGCCAAATGGAGAAGACAGAGTAGATTAGCATTACTATTGTATGTGGATGGTGTGTATACAAATTCTTGTATTTTGGGATTACTTAGTGCAAAAAAATAAAAATACATAAACAAATATTAACAAATTCTGCATGATGTCTGATTCATTCCAGTAACATATATTGAAATTATAAACAGATGTGTCCTTGTTTTACACAAGAAAACACTGTAATGCTACATGTTGTTAGTGTTTTTTAGGTCATTGTTTTGTGGGTGACAAAGTGTGTTTGTCGGCTGTCAACCTTTGCTAGTATTCTGGAAGAATGAGTTTATTTGAGACCTGAATAAAGTGTTTTGGTAGTTGTAGTGCATTTTGAATGTGAAATGAACTAATTTGCCAAGCTGAAGGTCAGTTAGGAGAATTGTGTGAAGAGTTTTGCAAAACTCCTAAGTATTGAGAAATGTGTCCTAGCGGCTGTAAAAAACTGTAAATCAACTGTGAAGTTTCTTTTTCTATGTTAATGTTATCTGTTAACATGTTTCTTTCAATTAATGTTTACTTTTAGCTTTACAGTGAACATAATAAGACTACATATGTTACCTTAGCTCTTAGAGGCTGAGGGTGTGAGGACTTACGAAAGAGGGCTTCAGTCTCTTCAGACAGGAGCTGCTGGATTCCTCTGTGGTCCGATGTTTCTGCGTGCGTCCAAACTTTTCTTTAACCCGGTTCACTTCTTCGTTGCTGATTAGGGGAGCCCGTTCTGCTTTGAACTTTCTCTTGAGTTGGCTGTGCCAGGTGTCCTAGTTGTTTCAAATGTATACAAGTAGTTAATTATGCTTACTTTATATTAATATAATCTATAAAAGAAACAAAAAAGGAGAGGTACTCACATAACCATTTCCGTGTACATCTCTTAAGAAAGGATACTTCACAATCAGGGCTTTGATGACCTGGATGTAGTCTGAGTGGGTTGGGTACCTGTTTCAAACATAAGAAAAACAACCTACAGTACACTGATTACTCTTATCCTTTCCTGGGGGCTTTTCTGTTCTTCAATTCTTCTAATTGTAACCCGTTCATGTGTTACGCCCGTCTTTGCGTTGTGTTCCGGCGTGAAAGTAAGAGGCAGGAGACAGTACTGGGTCTTTGGCTCTTTACTGCACATCTGCAACACAGAAATAAGGGTCTGTTCTGTGTGTGTCACGCGACTGCCAGTACACCTCTCCTCCGGCCATGCTGAAAGGAGCTGTGACCGGGCACACATGCACGCGCCTATGTCACCACGCAGCGCACACACACACGAACGCACACAGACTCAGATCACACAGGTAGGAGATTGAGATGCAAAATGACATATTTAATTTAAAAAAAAAAAAGTGTTTTGGGTGAAATTCAAAAGTATTTAACACATATGTTACATAATCTTATTGTTATTACCGTAAATAGTATGTTATAGACCAATGTCAAATCAATGTAGCTAAAGTTGATTTTAATTTTTAAAAAATGGGCGTGGACAAACAGCCACACCTCTCCCAAACTTCATTAATTAATTGACTGCAGTCCTGAATTATTAATTTACTCTTGAGCAAATTCAAAAATAAACACTTTGATATCATAGTCCAGACAAGGTCTGGAGACACAGGATGTATGGTTTTACCACTATTGCCAGTTCATTGGAACAGTGTGTCACGCCAGACTCGAACGCTGGTCTCCAGATTGGGAGGCAGATAGGCTAACCATTTGTTCTCTGCCTCTCGTACAACAGCAATATTAATATTAAGAAATTAATGTAATTATTCAGAAAGGAACCCTTACATTGTGTACTGTGATAACATTTCATAAAGAGTCCCAATTATTTTGTTTCGGTACTTCTGTTCTTTCTGGACTGGTTCTTTGAGATCCAAGCGACTCTGGACATCTTGTGGGAATTTTGGAATGGAAATAACTGCAGGCAGTCTACGGCAAGAAGGTATAGAACTGCAATACAGTAGGAAAACATCATTAACTAGCCATTTTGCAAGCACTTAAATGCATATGCAAATTTAGACATTTATCACAACCTACCTCTGGTTTGCTTGGGACACTGGACCTTCAACTGTACCTTCAAATGGGTCGACCGGTTGTAAAGTGATGATGACTTCCTTGTAGCGGTTTGTGAAGTCTCTGAACTTCAGCTGCTTTTTGAAAGACTTGTCAAAAAGATATGCAACCATGGTCTCAGTGAGTCCACAGTCTACCGTCTCTCCATCTACATCGTTATCTGAAATATAAAGTACAGTATGAAATAAAAATAAAACCATTTTCAAATTTAGTTTTAAAGTGACATTATGGTCAATACATAATAATAATAATAATAATAATAATCATAATAATAATAATAAGCTATCATTGTGAATCTGTCTATATTCCCCAAAAGGAAGTTACAATTAATTCTCTTGATTAATTGTTAATATAAATTAACTGCTAATATAAAAATGTAAGCAAGTGTAAGTGTCCCTGCTCAGAGCTTACAGCTCTCATATTCGAAAATCCCACTAAGTAGGTGGAATGGTACAAATGTGTACCTTCCATTGTTTAAAATCCCTTTGAGCGGGAAACAAGTTAGATGCGATAAATTTTGCTTAGAAAACGATTTTGTTAATAGCTATATTTACATACTAGCATGTTTTGAGAAATTATTGATTTTTTTACATTGTTGTACACGGTTAGTCACTATTTATTGATAAAACACTCGAATACGGCGGGCAGACAGACGTTGAACATTCCACCAACCATCTAAATAGTCCACATTTGTACCTTTCTTTGTTTAAAGCTTAGCTAACTGCTAGCTTTCACCCATGTTAAATCTAGCTCTTCGGACTTTTGCTAACTCTACTATAAAATTACACGTTGTAATTTTTATAAAAACACAAAATCACACCCGATTTACCTCTAAACCTTTGCGCCTCGTCGTCTGACACATCAATGCCTTCTTCCATCAACTTTTTAAGGAGCTCCTCCGTGGATAACCCCCGGAGAGTCATTTTCTGCGCCAATGCTAGTCAGCGCGGAGGCGGAGCACTCATCGCTGCTGGCTTTTAAGCCTGTGGGATTAATGCGCGTTGCGAACTTGACACATGAAAATACAACATTGTGGTATTAATGCGCAGTTGTTTAGAAACCGTTATGCTGTCTTGGCGAGCCATATTTGTAACTTACAAAAAATGTAGTCACCGTAACATAAAAACCTGCTTGACATTTTAACTTCCAAAGAACCTCGGTTTAACTTGATGTTGCAAATTCCATAAAAACCACACAATTAATGAACAATTCTAGGATGTAGTAAAAGCGAAAAAGTAGATGGCCAAACATAACAGTAAAATGATTTCACGTTTTTGAAGGCTACAACCAAGATTTAAAACATTAAAAATTATAACTGGAAGTTAATAAAATGGAAATGGACCAGTTTTTTTTAACATCATTTGGTTGTGCCTGCATGTCATTGTGTGTGTGTTGTTTTTTTTTAATATAATTTAATATAACTTACACAGAGGTAGGTTACAGATATTTTTTGCATCATACGATAATTTACGTACAGAGGAGAGGACCAACAGATTTCATTATAACATGTAGCTTTTATGAGCACACTCACATCTCATATGAATTTTACAATTAACCAGGCCCATCCAGATTTTCCCATGCTGACCCATTACCACATTCTGCCACTGTCACTGCAGTAAAGGTCAAAATGTTACAGATTTGTACTTTATTTCAAATCGAACCTTTAAAGGGGCATTTCTGGACTTTTAAAGACCAGTATTGTACTTTTAACGGAACATTTAAAAAAAAATGTACCTATAGGTACAAAAATGTTCTTCTCTCGTACCTCTATTTCTGAGAGTGAGTGACACAAAATGCTTTAATTGCCACAACAAACCATTGAAACTGTATTTCTTTTACTTGATATTGTCAATAAATACAAGATTGATCTATGTGACATGCCTCAAAAAACGAGTAAAATTTATACCGGAAGTTGTTACATTTCAACTTATTAAGAAAAACTCTGTGGAAGTGAGAAAGGAAAACGCTGCCACTCGGCATATTACCATGTTGCCACCTCTTAAAGAGTTTTTAATATATTTTTTAATCATAATAAATCAAGTAAGGATTATATTTTCTTTTCTTTGTTAACAAAACATCTACTGGACTGCGGAGTAAATGGGGACAAACTTGCAGGATAAAAAAAAAGACGAACTCTGCTGTGTTTCCGAGTAACCGTATTATGGAGAGAAAAAGAGCAACAAAATTCAAAGTGCGGCCGACATGACCGCAGCCGAACACGTGAGAGCTCACTGGACCAGTTTCTTATTGAGTCCAAGTCCAAATATTTAGGAAGACATCCCTCTTTTTATGTATTCTCATTTGAACTTGTACAATATCTTAACTCAATTAAGAACTCCACTAACCCAAAAGTTATAAAAACTATTGGTGTTTGTGAAAAAATTAAGATCTTTCAATCACTTTATTCTTTGGCTTGATCAGTTACTTTCCCCCTAGCATATTTATATTGTTGTTTCTGAATACTGTTCTTGTATTTGTTTATCTATGCATACAATTCCTTTGTAAGTACAACACCATTATTGTGGTACTGTTTACAGTTTTTTACAGCCGCTAGGACACATTTCTCAATAGGTCACTTTTGCAAAACTCTTCACACAATTCTCCTAACTGACCTTCAGCTTGGCAAATTAGTTCATTTCGCATTCAAAATGCACTACAACTACCAAAACACTTTATTCAGGTCTCAAATAAACTCATTCTTCCAGAACACTAGCAAAGGTTGACAGCTGACAAACACACTTTGTCACCCACAAAACAATGACCTAAAAAACACTAACAACATGTAGCATTACAGTGTTTTCTTGTGTAAAACAAGGACACATCTCTGTTTATAATTTCAATACATGTTACTGGAATGAATCAGACATCATGCAGAATTCGTTAATATTTGTTTATGTATTTTTATTTTTTTGTACTAAGTAATCCCAAAATACAAGAATTTGTATACACACCATCCACTGATACACATACAATAGTAATGCTAATCTACTCGGTCTTCTCCATTTGGCCACAGGTTCTCATCCACATCACATCTTATGTCATCTAGGGCAATACACCTAGGAAAGAATCTTCTGCCTGATCCATCCCTGGCAATCTTCTTCCTCTTTCAGCCACTTCTCCATTTCTGGCTGGGTCCATGTTTACATCACAAAACAAACCTCTTCAGCAGTTGTCTCCTTTTGTAATGAAATTGAAGGAGTAACACCTGTGTAGATGTTCATCTACAATGAGAATCAGCTGTGGCTGGTTAAACTGCATTTTTAGATTTAAAATATGTTTCAATAAAATATTGCTGTTGAATTTTGCTGTCTTATTCAGTTTTGCATTATGTTATTGTTTTGACCATAAGTTTAACAGTTTTGAAAACAGTATGTAAGTATATGCAAAATGTCCTGTACGTACAAAGATTTTTGGCAGTTGTGTCTGAGTGAGAAAATAATTCATGAAATTTGAGAGATGTAGTCATTGAATGCATTTTGTGCCAAAACAATGATAACTGATCCTCAGTTTAGCCCACATAGACTTCTGTTATGCTCACTGTGTGAGGAGTTTTGCAAAAGTGACCTAAGTATTGAGAAATGTGTCCTAGCGGCTTTAAAAAACTGTAATTCCATTTTGTATTGTACTGATGTTTAAATAAAGGTTTAAGAAAAAACAGTTTTCTTCTGCCATGCGCACCCGAGTTACGAGCTTAACGCGGGCGGTTGCGCATGCGCGAATTCTCGTGCATTCGAACGACTTACCTCATAGAAGGTTTTGATGTGTTACGTCAAAGAAGTCATTTAATGTGGTTTTACTTTGATCCGGGAAAGTCCTTAAATAGGAGCCAAGCGAAGTCAAAAAGTTATCGCTACCAGAGACCCCCTCGACAGTAGTTACATGTCAAACTTACCACGCTCTTTCAATTCAGAAAGTTTAGCGTTTCAAGAAGATTTTAACAGAGAGAATCCGTGTGAAATAACAATGTCTGCAACACAGGATTATAATACTCAAACCGCACTGGTCGTATCACCAGATGAGCTGTCACCGATTATCGATAACGCCTTCAACAAGCTCGATGATGTACAGTGGACTTTAATAGAAAATGGAGCTTGGGATTCTGATATTCAAGCAGTTTTGGCTGATATGATTTCTGAAATCATACAGATCACCTCAGTCAACATTTTGAGACGTGCTCTTCCCGTCATTCAGAGCGATGCATCTGCAGAAATAGAAACAAATCCATCATTTGGTGACTCCATCTCAATCACTATTGCAAACCTGCTCAATATCCCAAAGCAGATATGTGGCAGTGCTAAAAAGCTGACACAGATGGTTGAGGAGGAGATTTCAAATAAGGTCAAATATATAGTCGCCCTGGTCAGAGAGCGCTTCAATTTACCATCAGACCCCGCTGTTTACGTCAGTGGGGCAATTCGTAATATTAGAAAACTGCGTGTCATGGTTTCTCATGCTCTCTCATGCTTGAAAAGATATGCAAGTAAACTGAAATGCCCGTGCATGGGAAAGGAAAGCGATTCAAGTGAGTCTGAGTCCAGCAAAGATAGCATTGAGTCCAGCATCTCAGTCAAATCAGCCACCCAGGAGGTTAGTGAGATTCTGACCAAATGGTGTCAAGATTCAGATTTTACAGATGATGAATTATCGGATGATGACAGCGATATGGAAATTGAGCCACCTGCTAAAATAGAGCAACTTTCAGAAAAGAAAGAAAGTTCAGAAAGTGGCGAATGTGCAGAAGCTGAAAGGCAGGCAGAAAGTATTCCACCTGAGACCGCAGTAGAAAAAATTGCAGCTGACATTGTCAATATTATACTTGACAATCTCCAGTGCACTGACACTGATTATTCTTGTCACAGTGAGAAATGTACCTCACCCAAATCTGGATTCAACGGGGGAGTCATCTTTGATAAAGTGAGAGAGTTTTTTACCTCACATGCTCGTTCTGCACCGCAAAAATCACGCAAACTGCATTTTTCCAAGATTGCAGGAAAACATTTTGAAAAGATGAAAGGGGAGCTGAAAACAACAGTGAAGAAGAGCAAAGACTATTTTATTAGTCTGTCAAAGGTAACCCACTCCCCTGAAACTGAGAGAATGGGTTCCCACGACAGTATGAGTGTCAGCCTCCCAGGTTCAGCATGCGAAACTCCTCGTTCAAATTCTAGCATGTCTGTCCGTGCCCCTTCTAGAAGCTCATCTACTCTGGGAAACATGATAAAATCTGCTACTCCAACTAGCTTTAATGTCATCAAATCTGAAATTAGTGACATATACAGCGAGTTCACAAAAGAGAAAGAACATGACATTATCCAAGAAAGGCTCGAAAACATTCAAATAAGCGAGAAAGTGAAGAATTTCTCGAGAGAATTGACAGAGAAACTGTACGACCATTTAATGATAAGTCGTATATACCAAATTCCCACAACTGTTATGGGTAGAAGTCTATCAGACTCCGTCATCTCCAAGACACCACAGCAAGTAGCTGAATCCAGAGTTTTCTTTTCTCCTGAAGTCCTCTATGTAATCATAGAAGACGCAGTTGGAAAGTTTTTGCAAAAGATTCTGCTTTTGGTTGATGGTGAAACAATAAATGAAATTGTTCAGAGCGAAAAAGTGTCTGATGCTGTTGAAGAGATCCAAAAGGTCATTGCAAAGGGACAGAAACGGGCAAGAGACACAGAATCAGACTATTCTCAGAAAAGTGTCAGAGAATCTAAAAAACCCTGTCCTTCTAGACCAGCGTCTCTGGAAAAGCAGGTCAAGTCACCAGAGAAACGCTCAACATCCTCTTGTTCAAGTTCAACACCAGTTCTCGAGAGGATGGAGGAGGAAATGTCTGGAAAGTCAGAGGACAGATTCTCAGAGGACATACCCTCGGAAAAGTCTGAGGAGAAATTCTTGGAAAAGTCTGAGGAGAAATTCTTGGAAAAGTCTGAGGAGCAAACCTCAGAAAAGTTAGAGGAAAAACTGTCTGAAATGTCTAAAGAGAAACCCTCAGAAAAGTTGGAGAAAAAGCTCTCAGAAGTGTCAGTGTCATCTCAGGCAGCATCCGAGAACCTTGCCATGTGTCTTATAGCTAGACTCGTGGCTCAGTACAAAAAGAGCCTAAAAAAGCCGCTTTCATTACCTAACAAAGCTTTAGGAGACATCATTGAACATCTCAACAACTTGGTGCAACCTGAAATCAGCATTGAGGAGTCTATAACAAATCTGGACAAGAATGTGAGTCAGTTGACCAAAAAAATGTTTAAAGGACTCGTCAAGGAGTTTGGCTCCACAGAACAGGTCATGAATGCTGCTTTTGCAGGTGATAGTTCATTTGATGAGGCTATTTTGAAGCATTTGAAAATCAATTTGGGTGTCCTCACAAGTCCTCCAAAAAAGTCCAGAATTGCCAGGTTCTTTGCAGCAGTGGGAAGAGCTATTATGAAACCCTTCAGGTGCTGTTTTAAGGGCAGCGATGACTAAAGACCTTGACTTTTCCACTGCCTTGCTTCAAATCAAAATTCCTAAAAGTCTTTACAGTTTTCCTAAAAAACTATTATATCTTCACTGTGTCTCCTTTGTGTTTTCCATCGTACCCAGCCAGCCGCAGCAGATGGCTGCCCCTACATGAGTCTGGTTCTGCTGGAGGTTTCTGCTTTTTAGAGCAGTTTTTCCTCCCCACTGTCGCCAAGTGCTTGCTCATAGGGGATCATTTGATTGCTGGAATTTTCTAAAGATGGTGTTTTGAACTGTAAGGTGGAGGGCCTGTAGGACCTCCACCTTACAGTTCAAAACACCTTCGGGAGACTTCTTAGTTAATTGGCACTAAAATTAAATAAAATAAAAAAAATACAAATTAAAAACAAGTTGACTTTTGTTGTCTTTTCTTGATGTCAACCACAAATTAAAAAAGTGTAGCATATGTATACTCTGGTCATCAGTACTTGTATTTTAATGTATTACAGTATAATTTGATATAGTGATCATTCTGTGTCAAAACCAAACCTTCTGCTCAACTGTTCACAATGGAAAAGTTTAACGTTTATAATGTTTGCTGTAAATTTTAGCTTCATATATCAGATACTTTTGTCAGGATCTGACGGCGCCCTGACCGGTCGACCTGCCAATGTGTGTATATTTGTGTGCGTGTGTATGTGTCTCTCCTATCGCCCTGTCTTCCCCTCCGGCTCCGCTGTGTGTTAGGAGGTAACCTAGCAACAGGCTACCTCCGACCCGGAAGTGCTGTCGCCCGGAGCTGCCGCACCTGCAGTCAATCCACCAGCTGCTGCCCATCAACTACCATCTTCAGCAGGGCTACTTAATGGTGTGGCTGAGCGACAGACAGCGCTGGAGTATTGCACTAAGCCTGGTAGTGTTTTCGAGTCGCTAACGTTATTGAAGTACTGTCTGATCTTCGTACTCATTTACGGACACAAAGGAAGCACTTGGAGGAGAGACGGGCACTCACTACCACGCACGGGCTTACACGGAAGGAGGGACGCACTATCACCATCGTTGCATATTTGAACTGTTGTCACCTTGCTGCACTGTAAATAAATGCGCTGTCATTATTTCTGAGCTCCGCGCCTGAGTCCACTCTTTAACAACCGTGACAACTTTCCTGTTTTCAAATATTGGTTTAATGTTAAGAGATATATTCTAAAACACTTCTTCAGCTGAGAATCAGAGAGGAGAAACACACAGTTTTACTTGTTGCTTAGTGTAACGGAGGGAAGGTGATGTTTTTCAGTGTTCGTTTAAAGGAGGGGAAACCTTCCTCCAAAACGGACAGAGCAGTGGAGCCGCCAAGGGAAAGCACACAACTTTAAAACTGTATAATTAAAATATAATTTATTATATTTAAATAATTAAAAATGTAAAATGAATTAAAACAACCCTGGCCAGGGGACAACACAATAAAAATCAATAAAACACAACATTAAAATCCGGTGGCGTCCGCCACGATATAAGAGTCACTAAAAAGTTAAAAATCCAGCGGAGCGGTGCAGGAGGGGAACCCGGCGGCGTCCTCGCCTTCCTCCCCACGTTCTGCGCCCCGGTGCGCCCGGGTGGGCAGAGCTCTCAACTCCGCCCGCCGCTTCTTTGTAACTGTCACTCGGCACCGGCCCGTCTCGTCGCCTCCAATTCTCTGCAGACGCGTACTCTGGCCTCGTGTTGCTGCAGCAATCGGCCCGCTCGCTCTGCGTCTCTCGTTGCCGGCGCTGTATCCTCCTCTCTCCTTGACGCCAAGCTCCCCCAGCCTTATGTGTCCCTGCGCACTCTGTAAATTACTACTGCCGTTCCTCTCAGGTGTGTCAAATTAATAAAAAGGGGGAAACGGGTGGAGTCTCTCCAGGACGAATTGACGGATGCAACCAAAACATGCGGCATAAATACAAACACTCCACAAGATACAAAACATGCAATATAAAAAATAAATAAGCACACTTCACATTAAAACACAGCAAAGTAAAATAACATCCGTCTTCCCCTGGATGACATTAGCAAGGGCAGCTCTGAGCTCTCGCACGAGAGTGAGGGCTCAGGGACTCGCAGCTCTGAGACTGCCCTGGTCTTTATTTTATACATCAGTGGGTGTTTGTTCCTTACATTGGAATGTGGATGTGTGTGTGTGATCAGGGTTTGTATATGGACGCAGTGCAGCTGTTCCCTCATCACCTGCAGGAGTTTGTAGACCTGTTGACAGAGAAAGAACTGTGAGTGCGACTGCCTTTAGAAGAATTGGACATACTGCTGGAAAACTGAGCACACACACAATCTTAATTCAAGTGTGTGTTCAAATTGTCAAATTTGATGGGAAGAAAAGGACAAGCACAAAGGCAAACTCTACACATATACAGCTGCAGTAATTTGAGCAAAGAGCTGGGTTTTGTTTTTTTGGGGGTGTTTTTTGTATAAAGTGACACAAAATGCTTTAATTGCCACAACAAACCACTAAAACTGTATTCCTTTTTACTTGATATTGTCAATAAATACAAGATTGATCTATGTGACATGCCTTAAAAAAACGAGTAAAATTGACAGTTTATACCGGAAGTTGTTACATTCCAACTTATTAAGAAAAACTCTGTGGAAGTGAGAAAGGAAAACGCTGCCACTCGGCATATTACCATGTTGCCACCTCTTAAAGAGTTTTTAATATATTTTTTAATCATAATAAATCAAGTAAGGATTATATTTTCTTTTCTTTGTTAACAAAACATCTACTGCGGAGTAAATGGGGACAAACTTGCAGGATAAAAAATAGACGAACTCTGCTGTGTTTCCGAGTAACCGTATTATGGAGAGAAAAAGAGCAACAAAATTCAAAGTGCGGCCGACATGACCGCAGCCGAACACGTGAGAGCTCACTGGACCAGTTTCTCGTTGATTCACAAGTCCAAAAGTTTAGGAAGACATCCCTCTTTTTATGTGTTCTCCTTTGAACTTGTACAGTATCTTAACTCAATTAAGAACTCCACTAACCCAAAAGTTATAAAAACTATTGGTGTTTGTGAAAAAATTAAGATCTTTCAGTCACTTTATTCTTTGGCTTGATCAGTTACTTTTCCCCTAGCATATTTATATTGTTGTTTCTGAATACTGTTCTTGTATTTTTTTTATCTATGCATACAATTCTTTTGTAAGTACAACACCATTATTGTGGTACTGTTTAATTCCATTTTTGTATTGTACTGATGTTTAAATAAAGGTTTAAGGAAAAAAAAAACAGTTTTCTTCTGCCACGCGCATCCGAGTTACGAGCTTAACGCGGGCGGTTGCGCATGCGCGAATTCTCGTGCATTCGAACGACTTACCTCATAGAAGGTTTTGATGTGTTACGTCAAAGAAGTCCTTTAATGTGGTTTTACTTTGAACCGGGAAAGTCCTTAAATAGGAGCCAAGCGAAGTCAAAAAGTTATCACTACCAGAGACCCCCTCGACAGTAGTTACATGTCAAACTTACCACGCTCTTTCAATTCAGAAAGTTTAGCGTTTCAAGAAGATTTTAACAGAGAGAATCCGTGTGAAATAAAAATGTCTGCAACACAGGATTATAATACTCAAACCCCACTGGTCGTATCACCAGATGAGCTGTCACCGATTATCGATAACGCCTTCAACAAGCTCGATGATGTACAGTGGACTTTAATAGAAAATGGAGCTTGGGATTCTGATATTCAAGCAGTTTTGGCTGATATGATTTCTGAAATCATACAGATCACCTCAGTCAACATTTTGAGACGTGCTCTTCCCGTCATTCAGAGCGATGCATCTGCAGAAATAGAAACAAATCCATCATTTGGCGACTCCATCTCAATCACTATTGCAAACCTGCTCAATATCCCAAAGCAGATATGCGGCAGTGCTAAAAAGCTGACAAAGATGGTTGAGGAGGAGATTTCAAATAAGGTCAAATATATAGTCGCCCTGGTCAGAGAGCGCTTCAATTTACCATCAGACCCCGCTGTTTACGTCAGTGGGGCAATTCGTAATATTAGAAAACTGCGTGTCATGGTTTCTCATGCTCTCTCATGCTTGAAAAGATATGCAAGTAAACTGAAATGCCCGTGCATGGGAAAGGAAAGCGATTCAAGTAAGTCTGAGTCCAGCAAAGATAGCATTGAGTCCAGCATCTCAGTCAAATCAGCCACCCAGGAGGTTAGTGAGATTCTGACCAAATGGTGTCAAGATTCAGATTTTACAGATGATGAATTATCGGATGATGACAGCGATATGGAAATTGAGCCACCTGCTAAAATAGAGCAACTTTCAGAAAAGAAAGAAAGTTCAGAAAGTGGCGAATGTGCAGAAGCTGAAAGGCAGGCAGAAAGTATTCCACCTGAGACCCCAGTAGAAAAAATTGCAGCTGACATTGTCAATATTATACTTGACAATCTCCAGTGCACTGACACTGATTATTCTTGTCACAGTGAGAAATGTACCTCACCCAAATCTGGATTCAACGGGGGAATCATCTTTGATAAAGTGAGAGAGTTTTTTACCTCACGTGCTCGTTCTGCACCGCAAAAATCACGCAAACTGCATTTTTCCAAGATTGCAGGAAAACATTTTGAAAAGATGAAAGGGGAGCTGAAAACAACAGTGAAGAAGAGCAAAGACTATTTTATTAGTCTGTCAAAGGTAACCCACTCCCCTGAAACTGAGAGAATGGGTTCCCACGACAGTATGAGTGTCAGCCTCCCAGGTTCAGCATGCGAAACTCCTCGTTCAAATTCTAGCATGTCTGTCCGTGCCCCTTCTAGAAGCTCATCTACTCTGGGAAACATGATAAAATCTGCTACTCCAACTAGCTTTAATGTCATCAAATCTGAAATTAGTGACATATACAGCGAGTTCACAAAAGAGAAAGAACATGACATTATCCAAGAAAGGCTCGAAAACATTCAAATAAGCGAGAAAGTGAAGAATTTCTCGAGAGAATTGACAGAGAAACTGTACGACCATTTAATGATAAGTCGTATATACCAAATTCCCACAACTGTTATGGGTAGAAGTCTATCAGACTCCGTCATCTCCAAGACACCACAGCAAGTAGCTGAATCGAGAGTTTTCTTTTCTCCTGAAGTCCTCTATGTAATCATAGAAGACGCAGTTGGAAAGTTTTTGCAAAAGATTCTGCTTTTGGTTGATGGTGAAACAATAGATGAAATTGTTCAGAGCGAAAAAGTGTCTGATGCTGTTGAAGAGATCCAAAAGGTCATTGCAAAGGGACAGAAACGGGCAAGAGACACAGAATCAGACTATTCTCAGAAAAGTGTCAGAGAATCTAAAAAACCCTGTCCTTCTAGACCAGCGTCTCTGGAAAAGCAGGTCAAGTCACCAGAGAAACGCTCAACATCCTCTTGTTCAAGTTCAACACCAGTTCTCGAGAGGATGGAGGAGGAAATGTCTGGAAAGTCAGAGGACAGATTCTCAGAGGACATACCCTCGGAAAAGTCTGAGGAGAAATTCTTGGAAAAGTCTGAGGAGAAATTCTTGGAAAAGTCTGAGGAGCAAACCTCAGAAAAGTTAGAGGAAAAACTGTCTGAAATGTCTAAAGAGAAACCCTCAGAAAAGTTGGAGAAAAAGCTCTCAGAAGTGTCAGTGTCATCTCAGGCAGCATCCGAGAACCTTGCCATGTGTCTTATAGCTAGACTCGTGGCTCAGTACAAAAAGAGCCTAAAAAAGCCGCTTTCATTACCTAACAAAGCTTTAGGAGACATAATTGAACATCTCAACAACTTGGTGCAACCTGAAATCAGCATTGAGGAGTCTATAACAAATCTGGACAAGAATGTGAGTCAATTGACCAAAAAAATGTTTAAAGGACTCGTCAAGGAGTTTGGCTCCACAGAACAGGTCATGAATGCTGCTTTTGCAGGTGATAGTTCATTTGATGAGGCTATTTTGAAGCATTTGAAAATCAATTTGGGTGTCCTCACAAGTCCTCCAAAAAAGTCCAGAATTGCCAGGTTCTTTGCAGCAGTGGGAAGAGCTATTATGAAACCCTTCAGGTGCTGTTTTAAGGGCAGCGATGACTAAAGACCTTGACTTTTCCACTGCCTTGCTTCAAATCAAAATTCCTAAAAGTCTTTACAGTTTTCCTAAAAAACTATTATATCTTCACTGTGTCTCCTTTGTGTTTTCCATCGTACCCAGCCAGCCGCAGCAGATGGCTGCCCCTACATGAGTCTGGTTCTGCTGGAGGTTTCTGCTTTTTAGAGCAGTTTTTCCTCCCCACTGTCGCCAAGTGCTTGCTCATAGGGGATCATTTGATTGCTGGAATTTTCTAAAGATGGTGTTTTGAACTGTAAGGTGGAGGTCCTACAGGCCCTCCACCTTACAGTTCAAAACACCTTCGGGAGACTTCTTAGTTAATTGGCACTAAAATTAAATAAAAAAAAAAATACAAATTAAAAACAAGTTGACTTTTGTTGTCTTTTCTTGATGTCAACCACAAATTAAAAAAGTGTAGCATATGTATACTCTGGTCATCAGTACTTGTATTTTAATGTATTACAGTATAATTTGATATAGTGATCATTCTGTGTCAAAACCAAACCTTCTGCTCAACTGTTCACAATGGAAAAGTTTAACGTTTATAATGTTTGCTGTAAATTTTAGCTTCATATATCAGATACTTTTGTCAGGATCTGACGGCGCCCTGACCGGTCGACCTGCCAATGTGTGTATATTTGTGTGCGTGTGTATGTGTCTCTCCTATCGCCCTGTCTTCCCCTCCGGCTCCGCTGTGTGTTAGGAGGTAACCTAGCAACAGGCTACCTCCGACCCGGAAGTGCTGTCGCCCGGAGCTGCCGCACCTGCAGTCAATCCACCAGCTGCTGCCCATCAACTACCATCTTCAGCAGGGCTACTTAATGGTGTGGCTGAGCGACAGACAGCGCTGGAGTATTGCACTAAGCCTGGTAGTGTTTCCAGTCGCTAACGTTATTGACGTACTGTCTGATCTTCGTACTCATTTACGGACACAAAGGAAGCACTTGGAGGAGAGACGGGCACTCACTACCACGCACGGGCTTACACGGAAGGAGGGACGCACTATCACCATCGTTGCATATTTGAACTGTTGTCACCTTGCTGCACTGTAAATAAATGCGCTGTCATTATTTCTGAGCTCCGCGCCTGAGTCCACTCTTTAACAACCGTGACAACTTTCCTGTTTTCAAATATTGGTTTAATGTTAAGAGATATATTCTAAAACACTTCTTCAGCTGAGAATCAGAGAGGAGAAACACACAGTTTTACTCGCCCGAGAGTGAGGGCTCAGGGACTCGCAGCTCTGAGACTGCCCTGGTCTTTATTTTATACATCAGTGGGTGTTTGTTCCTTACATTGGAATGTGGATGTGTGTGTGAGATCAGGGTTTGTATATGGACGCAGTGCAGCTGTTCCCTGATCACCTGCAGGAGTTTGTAGACCTGTTGACAGAGAAAGAACTGCGAGTGCGACTGCATTTAGAAGAATTGGACATACTGCTGGAAAACTGAGCACACACACACAATCTTAATTCAAGTGTGTGTTCAAATTGTCAAATTTGATGGGAACAAAAGGACAAGCACAAAGGCAAACTCGACACATATACAGCTGCAGTAATTTCAGCAAAGAGCTGGGTTTTGTTTTTTTTTTGTATAAAGTAACAAAATGCTTTAATTGCCACAACAAACCACTAAAACTGTATTCCTTTTTACTTGATATTGTCAATAAATACAAGATTGATCTATGTGACATGCCTTAAAAAAACGAGTAAAATTGACAGTGTTTATACCGGAAGTTGTTACATTCCAACTTATTAAGAAAAACTCTGTGGAAGTGAGAAAGGAAAACGCTGCCACTCGGCATATTACCATGTTGCCACCTCTTAAAGAGTTTTTAATATTTTTTTTAATCATAATAAATCAAGTAAGGATTATATTTTCTTTTCTTTGTTAACAAAACATCTACTGGACTGCGGAGTAAATGGGGACAAACTTGCAGGATAAAAAAAAGACGAACTCTGCTGTGTTTCCGAGTAACCGTATTATGGAGAGAAAAAGAGCAACAAAATTCAAAGTGCGGCCAACATGACCGCAGCCGAACACGTGAGAGCTCACTGGACCAGTTTCTCCACAGCAAAAACTGTAGTGTTAAATCAACTCCCACAGAGTTGATTTTAACATTTTTTCAGGCTTTATATAGCTCCACACTCTACAGAGTTGAATTAACATTTTCAAAATAGTTAATTATTTAACACTTTGTCAGAGTTCCTTCTTTAACTCTTAAAACTGGGTTAAATTAACACTGAGCAAATTATTATTAACACCATGTCTGAGTTAATTTTAACTCACCAAACTGGGTTAAATTAACACTACACAGATTGAAAAATAACACTACTTTAACTCTTTACTCTTTTATTAAGGTAGTTTTAATCCCTAAAAGAACTATTTATGTAATAGATTAACATAACTTTTTAACGACAACAATTACAATTATGAGAATAATTTCAAGAAAACTGTACATTGTCCAAAAACATTTATTATCATGCTTCTTTTTCCCAGAAAGTGAATCAAAACATAATAAATGAAGATATAATGTACAAACTTTCATCTGCAGCACTGTATGAGTTTTGAATATCAAATGGTCTGTCACATTTGAGTTCAGTTATTTTTATGACACACCGTTCTTCAGTTTGAATGCATGGTGATGTTCATCAAAGTTTTCAGTAAAGAGTTTGTGTGTCAACAAAAAAAATGTCATTTTCAACCATAAGTGTATCAATTATTTGACAAAAGACTGGCATGTCTTCCTCCATTGTACTGCAAACAACGAGTCCAGCTTTGTACTCTACACCATCAATTTTAACCCAACTTGTTGAGAAAACATCTTTTGATAATAACATTTCACTATTGACCACACTTTCATCTCTTAAAGAAAATGATTTAATTGGCCCAAACTCCTTCTGTTTAAGAGAAAAGGTTTCCCAGTGATAAGCAATGGCCATCTGATGCCGTTTAGCAAGTGATTTGGTGAGGTTTTTGAAATTTTTGAAATAATCTTTGAACAACTTGTGCTTAGCTTCAAACCTCATACTCCACATATACAGTAAAGGGCCAATTTTTCGAATAGAGGATGGGTAATGAATCATAAAATGATGCTTAGGAATCAAGTTTCTGTGTGGATACGTGTGCTTAAATAGTTTGTGATGGTCAATAATCAAATTCTTCAAATATATAGTCATTCCCAGAGTGAGACAAGGTGAAAAAACAATGTTCATTATTTGAAGTAACAACAATAACAAATTCCAGTGTCTGTTCCCTGCAGGAATAATGTCACCAAACAAAAGTGGGATGTTTTTCACAAGACAGAATGTCTGGATAGAGTTCAAACCAATGCTATTGCCAGCACTGTCCAATATGATTTTAGTGGGCCGGTTTTTTCTTTCTAAAAATCCATAGTCAAAACCATAAATCCTAGAAAGCAAGTTCTGTTCTGATATGAAGTGTTGCGTAAGATACTCAAAAAGCAATTTGACCTCATACTGAGCCACACCTTCAAGAAGGTCATGCATTATATCAAATGAGTAGTTATTGCAAATATGGTAATACTGCAATGAATTGAGTGCAGAATTTCTTTTCAACCCATACAGTGACTTCAATTTAGGATTTTCCCGAAGAGACTGGCAATGTATGTCAAACAAATCTTTCCCACGAAGAATAATTTTAGGATCATCCTCACTGTACACCATTTGACAATCATTCTTCTCAATCAAACAAAAGGCGACAGAAATGACGGCTACTGAACGACTCATTAAAACCAAGAATTGAGTGCATCCCTAGGTTATCTCCAGTGATCTGTGATATTGTGCCATATACCTGCTCATCAGAAAATGGAAGACTTAGCCCTTGGCTTTGCAGTTTTTTTGACATCATTTATCAGTGGTTCCAGTATAACATCAAAACCATACTTTTGCAGATCTGGTGTGTGGAAAAGTGACACTAAATGAATGTTCATCAAAATGGAATTAAATTTTGGGGGCAAGTTTCTTATAACAAAATAAATACAGCCAATTTTGTGAATTCCGCGTTTAGAGCCAAGAGGATTGGCTGTTTCAAAATCATCATAGTATAGCTGAATTTGTAATGCATGCCTTTTGGCTGAAAACAAAGGGTGAGTTTTAAAGTAACTTCCATCACAAAAGTCATGATAAGCATCAGGCTCTGAGCTACACTCTCTCTGCAGGAAAACACAAATCTCTGGATTTCTAAACATGAACTTCAAAGACTCCAAAATAGGTACATATATAGAAGTATCCTTCACAGGTACTTGATCATAAGTACCAGACTTCTGATTTCGCCTGATGTCATACCTCACTCCAAGTGTTATTTCTCTAGGTTCTACAACTCCCCATTTTAGATTGAAGTATTTATTTCGTTTCCATTCTGTGTTCAGATTGGTGAAAGGGTTTACAAAATTTTCAAAACATTCATTTATTAAAGATATGCTGGAGTCCTTTGTGGGTAACGCAGAAAGAATGGCCTGCTTTGCTTCTGAGCGAAGCTCACTTGTTAATTCCTCCAAATCGCCTACAAGTGAGGATACTAAACTGTTAGAAAGGCCACTACCCTGCAGTTTGGCCACAATGGATGCACACATTTCTTTGGATGAATCCCTTGTAAGTACTGAATCAATGCTCACTGGAACACTGGAAGAACTAGACTCTGGAAGAACACTGGGAGAACTGTGAGGAAGATTTGAGGAATTAAACTGGTCCTCCAAAGCAGGTGAAACTGTGTCATTAGAAAAACAAGCAATGGCTGAAGTTCGATCATTTTGGTCAACATTGCTGTGAAAACTACTGAGGTGCTTCCTAAAGCCTGCATAAGTTTGGAACTGAAGCCTGCAGCCTGGCTGCCAACAAAATAACTTAAACTTAGGTCCAGGATAATAACCATGTTCACCTCTTAAATGTGAAATCAGCTGCTGACTGCTGGGATAAGCTCTCTTACACAAAAAACATGTCAGCATTTTAATGATTTTTACTTAGGTTGTGAGAAGAATTTCCTGGTTAAGGATTTTGGCTCTCAGGTCACGAACTCTTGGGGACTCCTTCATTTTCCCCATATCAATATTGTATACTGTTGTCTGCAGAAATGTGTAGAAATTCACAAGTGCAGCATCATAAGACACATTGAACACAAAATGAGCTTTAAAAAGCTCATCAAATGCCCCAAGGGAGCGGCTGGCCTGGCAGGGGATGAGACGCTTGTCTATAGCAACATAGAAGCTGTCGACCTTCCTCTTCTGGCGCCCAACAGCCAGGAGGTATGGCTGCTGACTCTGCTGATTCTGGAGATGCTCTTCCAAACTGCAGCAAGACTGGAGTTGAGACAAAGATACTGAGCATTAGACACAGGAGCAAGTCAGAGATAATAGCATCACAGAAATGAGTATGTAAACCTCCTTTGTAAGCTCAACTGTAATTTGTTTCATTCACCTCTTAACCAGTGACATGACAACTTATGATAAAAACTATAAATATTAAATTACCTTATGAAAGACTACAAGTCTCTCAACAGCATCAGAGGCGCTGATTTTTTGATACTTTGGTCCTCCTGGAGGTGGCGGAAGGAGATGTAACAGTAACAACAGGGAGGCCATGTCTTGGTCAAAGGCTGCGGCCAAAGAGTCACAAGAATCAATTGACAGCAAATCTTTCAAATGCAATTTTTAAGGAGAACTAGAAAAGCACTTCCTAAGAAAGTTGAAATGTGCTGTCATAAACATTAAACTAACAGCTAAAGAAAACTGATGAAGCAAAGCTAACAGGTGAATGAATTGGTATTTATTAATAGAATCCTGATGCTATTGAACTTTAACTGCTTATAGCAAATCATATTTAACAAACTCACTTGCTGCCTCATCAAGATCACTTCCTGGTGGACTCTCTGCTGACTGCACCAATTGACGCAACTCTACTGTTGAGGTGAACTGCTTGGCCTCTTTGATGATTTGATACCTAAAGATTGGATCCCATTTCTGAAGCAGCCTGGTAGATATCTGTTAAGAGATATGTTCTAAAACACTTCTTCAGTAGAGAATCAGAGAGGAGAAACACACAGAATTTCTTGCTAGCAAGGGCATCTCTCAGAACTCACACCCCAAGAGTGAGTCTCAGAGAGTGGCCCTGAGGACTTGCCCTGGTCCTTTATTTATACACTTCAGTGGGTGCTTGTGTGGTGTGTGTGTGTGTGGTCAGAGTGTGACCCCATAAATGACTTCCCTAAACCTTTCTTAAAAGCAGAAAATGAGATTGTAGTTGTTCTTGGCTGATCAACACAAAACCTTTTTCCTATGATTATTTTTCATCTACAATGTAAATTTTGTCTCTTTTTCACTCTTTTTTTTCTTCTTTTCTCTTTACAATAGCTGGTGACCTGCAGAATCACTGCTCTCACAATCAGAGGCAATTACTTTTACACAGCGCACAAAAACACTATGACGTCAGACACATTCACACTCACTTTTTCATCTGCGTACATAAATCATTTGGCCAATGGCATGTGCCATCGTGATCCATAAATATGATCACAAATTTATTGAATTATTTTCAACCCAACAAAACAAATAAACAAAAACATGATGCTGATGCTATGAACACGCTACACACATGAGTCAAGATGCAGGAAAACTGCTCACGGAAACTCTGCACATTCCAGTTATCACAGTTATCATAGTTCTGTTTCCCTCTCTTTGAAGAGTTCTCAGCCAGCTCCTGATCTGATAATGTGTAGCTTGTTCTTCAGCTCAGAAGAGACCACAACGCAACCTCACACAGTGGTTGCGTGCTTTGCCCCACAGTGGCAAAGACTTGCACTTTCATATTCAATTCAGCTTCTCCGTCATGTAGTTTTCAGCTGCTTCATACAGGGTTCAGCATATTAGTTGTTTTCATAGGTGTGCTCTATATCTCAACAATGGCTCATATTAGGATGACAGTTTTTCAAACAGGTCAAGTGCCTCTATGCACATCATTAGTTTAAATATTTACCTATTTTACTTCATATGTCATTGTACTGAATTTGAGCAACCCTAATCTTAATGCAGATTACTTTCAACAATTATCCACCTCACATCATAACTGACTGAGGTGCCTCTTCATATTAATATTATTTCATCATTAATACCAGTTTACAGGTTGTTATCCTTGCTATTATTAGTATGAATACATTAAAGATACGTTGTAATTTAGCCTTTTGTTTATTTTACTTTATTCCTCTTGTATTTATATCTATTCAGTCGGGTCTGTTTCCAACCCTTTTTAAACTACTTTAAACTACTTTGATCTCTAATTTTCACTTGGTGAGGGATTATTACGTTTTTCCTAGTCTGAACTGCTCTCTTCACCTGAGCTGCTATCCTATTCTGAGTTACTGTCTTCTTTGTTTCTTACAGTCACGTACAAAATGTCCCTCTTTTCCACACCTCCAGCATGTAGTGCTAAAGCCACTGTTTGGTGTGTGTGTAGCTCTGCCTCTATCGCTTGCTCTTCCACTATGCATTCCTCTCCCTTTCTTTTGGATTAGTCCTGCTCCGGCTTGTTGTTTTTCTAAACATTTCTCATCAGGTGTTAATTTCGCTTGTTTATTCTCCATTTTCAAAGATTTTGCTGGGCCGTCACTGGCACGCTTGACTTCAGAGTGGTTTACTGATACGGCCTTCGACTTCACCCTAACAGTGAAGTGGTATCAGTTTTATGAGATGAAACTCAACCGTTCTCCTTTGTCACCAGTACTTGAGCCTCAGCAAAGAAAACAAAAATGGAAGTAGTTCAGCAGCTTATTGTGCTGTAAAATCAACTTACTTCCAGACACACACATATATAGACATTTGCGCGCTAATTTGTCACAAAGTATTTCACGGCTACCTCTAAACCCAGTCTAAACACAGTTCCTTTTGGCGAACTTAAACCTAATTTGTCAAGAAGTATTTTCAGCTACCTCTAAAACTAGTCTAAACACAGTTCCTTTTGGCGAACTTAAACCTATTTTAATTTCTCTGTCTCAACGTGTTTTCATTTGCTTAAACGTATTTTAATTTGTCACGAAGTAATTTCAGCTACCTCTAAAACTAGTCTAAACACAGTTCCTTTTGGCGAACTCAACCTATTTTAATTTTTTTACGAAGTAATTACGGCTACTTCTAAAACCTAAATTTAATTCAGTTCCTTTCGGCGAACCCAACCTAATTTATCACGTGACTTTTAAACCTTTGCGGCCGTTTTATATATCAAAATAGTGTTTCTCACCCTCCGACATCTCACTGGTGGTTCGGATCATCAGACTGAATCCCAGTGCCGTGGACCAGGCCACTGGCCCAGACCCGAATTCACGTCCTGGGGCTCTCTCCTCGTCTAAGAGGGCTGCGCACAGGCTTCAGTGCTGGCTCCCAACGGCGTCAGGAATCAGTGCTGGATCTTGGAACAGAGTCACAGATAACAGTTCTGATGTTTTCTGCTCCGGCTACGAAGGACCAAATAATGTTAAGAGATATGTTCTAAAACACTTCTTCAGCAGAGAATCAGAGAGGAGAAACACACAGATTTTCTTGCTAGCAAGGGCAGCCTAGAGTGAGACTCAGAGACCCGCCCTGAGGACTGCCCTGGTCCTTTATTTATACACTTCAGTGAGCGTTTGTTCCATACATTGAAGTGTGTGTGTGTGTGTGTGTGTGTGTGTGTGGTCAGAGTGTGACCCCATAAATGACTTCCCTAAAACTGCTGGTCTGGAAAGTCCAGCAGTTCACCTAAACAAAAGCACTTAGACTGGAAACAGATATAACTACGTTAATCCTACCGTAAAACAATAAAACAAGGTACGAACTTTCCCATGCTCCTAGGATGTGGGGGTGAAAGCCAGAACACCCTGGAATGTTACAGACTTCCTAGGATGAGACCAACTACATACTTCTAAACACAAATGATTACATGCAGTATTCTACCATATTCAAACTTATATCATTAAAAGATTATACTGACTACTAAGTACAATTTTCCGTTGACAATTTCGTTTTGCACCAAGTGGGTTCACAATTTCAAATTCATCTTCATAAAAATGAAGTCGTAGAGCTTGAGGATGGTCTCTGAAAAATGAGTGGTCTTTAAAATACATGCCATCTTTGTAATCAGTCAAAGCATCATCATCTTGATTTCTGTGGTTATCCAGAACAATTTGTTCCCACACATCCTCCACCTGACAGTATTTGTTTAATACCTGTGGGATTGGAACATACAAATAACTACCAATTTTCACACCAGAATGGTCTCTTACTGTGTAACTGATAGGTTCTGTCATGTTCATTTTTGATTTGCAGTGTTCTTTTATCATAAATGGTGAACGAATTGAATCACATGCTTTCTGGAAAAAATCTGAAGTAGACAAAACCTGCTCAAGTTCTGGACAATCACTGAGGCGGAAACCATGTTTATCCAAATGATAACGAATAAACGAGTCGTAGTTTTCTTTAAAAAAAAAAAACACACAAAAGAAAACTAAGATCATCAACGATGTCTTGCTGAACAGAGTGTGGAAGGTTATTTTTTTCAGTACATTTGAGAATAAAGCTAAATAAATGATCTCCTAAATTATCAAGCAAACGGTCCATACTAGGTGGTGTGGGCTGCTGAACTGTGTGCGTCTCGTCTGAACTGTGTGTGTGTGGGTCTTCAACCTCTTTGTGTGCACGGTTTTCAAATCCATCTTCAACTACCTCAAGGCTATTCAAAACAGAGGGTTTGTGTTTGCGATACACATGGCGTCGAAAAGAGTGATACTTGGAAAAAGCTGCCTGGCAGTCATTTATTCCACAAGTGATGCTGAAATGAGGCTCATGTGCGTGTACTAACCCAACATGTGTAATCAACTTCCTCAGAGTAAATGCCCTTTTTGAACATTTTAAACATTTGTGGAGTGGGGGCATATTTAATAGAGTTGGTTAAGTACCCTGGTGACACTTACTGGCAGGGGTTTGTCTCCCTGTTCTCCTATGTTGACAATGCAGTTCTGAAGAAAGACAAGTGTTTTCTTGAAGTATGCAGGGTAGGTCATGTTGAACACGAAGAAGGTAGAGAATGCTGAGATGTAGGCCTCATCCAGCGAGCGGCACGAGCAAACATCCACTCCTTCAACTGTCACAACACAGCGACACTGTCTTGAGAGGGCAGTTGTCCAACTCTTATCCTTCATTCAAATGGTTGGGTATGGACTCGTGGGAGTATTCTGCAGAAGAGGAAGAAAAACATTAGTATACAGTATGTTTAAGCAATATGTGCCAAGTGGATTTTCAACAGATTCCTCAAATTACCTTCTTTTTTTGATGCAAAACAAAACTGTCTATTCTGATAACCTGTAAACATGGCCCCTACTCCAAACAAAAAGCTTCTTGACCAATGACTGTTGTGGTAGTGTTTGATAAGCTGCTAAAGTTTGACATAATATTCAAGGGCAAAAGCAATCACCCCTGACAGTGACAGTTCCTGTGAAGAAGAATTTCCCTAAGGGGACAATAAAGGTCTATCTATCTATATAAACACCAGACAAAACCCAAGAGCACAGCAGCACTGTGGATTAACAGCAGTGTTTCCCCTACATTAGCTTAGCTGTGATGCTGAACCGCAGCTGAATTCAGCTCCATGCCAACAAAACAGCGAGAATGAAACTTGTGGCCAAAGGCCATGCATTGCATCATGCATTTACCTCTCCAAAGATGATGAAATCTTCTATCTTCTCCTTGAAGATGGATGGCAAGAGGAGAAGTGCCCCCTTGAAGTCAATTCCTAGATCATACAGATGCAAATGCACTTCATTAGATTTTGATAGCATGCAAATTCCCATTAACATGCTCTTGACATGACACTATGGTACATCAATTATCTTTGGAAGAGAGAGCAAATGAATTGTCACAAAATTTACTATTTGTATGAGGTCAAATTAGCACCTGTAATGTCTTCAGCCAGTGCATTCTCTCTTGCCTCCATGTAGACCTTCTTCAGTGGCAAATCCTTGGTCATTTGAAGAACATTTTGAAGAACAGCAGTGAAGTTTTCGCTAAAGCGGCGACAGATGTTGTCTTGGCAGGGATGCATTAAATCAACCTCATCACACAACTGGAAATGAAAAGAGCAGAATGATCACATTTTACATTGAGGATTTAAACTTTTGACATGTTTAAAGACACAGACTGGAGATAAATGTAAAGTGCTTTAACCCTTGAACAAAAATTCTAAAGATAATGAACAGATTGATTAATCAGTTGGTACAGAAAATAATAATCAGATTTAGATGTTTCCCCAATCATCTTAACAATTTTTACCCCTTCAGATGTCCCCAGGAATGGATATCTCTTTAATAGGTCCACAGTACACATTCCTTCAGCTACCTCTCGACGTCTCCATGCAAAGGTTTTTGTCATGCGGTCTTTCACCAGTGCTGTGTCAGGATGTAGCTTCTTGTGCTGATCATTTAGCACCTTGATATGAGCATCAATGGAGGCTGCATCTTCCCCCACAAAGCACGAATCCTTTGTCAAAGCAGATATCAGTATTATCATAAGTAAAATCTGATAAGTTAATGTTACTCGAAATGCGGTAATTTGTACACCAAATGCTTTGAAAAAAAAAATGCAAAAATGTTGAATAGGAATTGCAAGTTGAGCTGACTTTTGTTACAGTTTTTTTTTTTACAGACGGTAGGACACATTTCTCAATACTTAGGTCACTTTTGCAAAACTCCTCACACAGTGAGCACAACAGAAGTCTATGTGGGCTAAACTGAGGATCAGTTATCATTGTTTTGGCACAAAATGCATTCAATGACTACATCTCTCAAATTTCATGAATTATTTTCTCACTCAGACACAACAACTGCCAAAAATCTTTGTACGTACAGGACATTTTGCATGTACTTACATACTGTTTTCAAAACTGTTAAACGTATGGTCAAAACAATAACATAATGCAAAACTGAATAAGACAGCAAAATTCAACAGCAATATTTTATTGAAACATTTTAAATCTAAAAATGCAGTTTAACCAGCCACAGCTGATTCTCATTGTAGATGAACATCTACACAGGTGTTACTCCTTCAATTTCATTACAAAAGGAGACAACTGCTGAATAGGTTTGTTTTGTGATGTAAACATGGACCCAGCCAGAAATGGAGAAGTGGCTGAAAGAGGAAGAAGAGTGGCTGGGAGGGGGCAAGGAATACGTATGTGTGGTGAAAGAAGAATAAGAGGAAGATCAAGAGCTGTAGTCTCAGATGAGATCAGAGCTACTGTAATTGATCATGTAGTAAATCATGGTCACTCAATGAGAGAGGCTGGTCAGAGAGTGCAGCCAAATCTGCAACGCTCTACAGTGGCATCTATTGTTAGAGTTTTCCGGCAAACCAACAGGTAACTTGTATTCTGCAAGGGCATTTGCACATTTCAGAAGTAAATAAGCTTTTGTGTAATTGTTGTTGCATTTCTGCTTAGGACTCAACGGTTACCTCACACAGGAGGGAGAGGACGGATTTTCACTGATGTGCAGGAAACTGCCATTGTTGATATGGTCATCAGAAACAATGGGATAAAACTCACTGAAATTAGACACAGAGTCTTGGCAGACAATGTTACTTTCGCAAATATTCACAGTGTAAGCATAACAACAATTTCTAGAGTCCTGAAAAAACATCAGGTCAGGATGAAACAATTGTACACTGTGCCTTTTGAGAGGAACTCTGAACATGTCAAGCAACTCAGGAACCAGTATGTCCAGGTAAGATCACAATAAAATACAGATCTGTTTTTGAACAAAACCAAACACACACAGACAATTTTTACAAATTTACTACTGTAACAGCTTATGTTGCCTTGTGGATTTATGTTAGAGAGTCATGGAGATTGAAGGTAGGCAAACACACCACATTTTCATCTTTGTGGATGAGGCAGGTTTCAACTTGGCCAAAGCATGGCGACGAGGGAGGAATGTGATTGGGAAGAGAGCCACAGTGAATGTCCCGGGCCAGAGGGGTGCCAACATCACAATGTGCGCAGCAATATCCACTGATGGACTGCTGTTACACAGACCACTAATTAGGCCATACAACACTGAACGGCTCCTTGCGTTCCTGCATGATCTCTATGGAAGGGTTGTGCTAGGTGAGGAAAGGGATGCGGAGAGAAGGAATCAGCCAACATTTATAATTGTATGGGACAATGTGGCATTTCATCACTCCCGTGCAGTCACCGAGTGGTTTGCAGCCCATCCCAGAATGGAGTCTCTTTTCCTCCCACCTTACTCTCCATTCCTCAACCCCATAGAGGAATTCTTTTCCTCATGGCGGTGGAAGGTTTACGACCATCATCCACACGATCAAATGTCCCTCCTGGATGCAATGAATGCTGGATGCCTGGAGATATCAGCAGAAGATTGCCAGGGATGGATCAGGCATGCCAGAAGATTCTTTCCTAGGTGTATTGCCCTAGATGACATAAGATGTGATGTGGATGAGAACCTGTGGCCAAATGGAGAAGACAGAGTAGATTAGCATTACTATTGTATGTGGATGGTGTGTATACAAATTCTTGTATTTTGGGATTACTTAGTGCAAAAAAATAAAAATACATAAACAAATATTAACAAATTCTGCATGATGTCTGATTCATTCCAGTAACATATATTGAAATTATAAACAGATGTGTCCTTGTTTTACACAAGAAAACACTGTAATGCTACATGTTGTTAGTGTTTTTTAAGTCATTGTTTTGTGGGTGACAAAGTGTGTTTGTCGGCTGTCAACCTTTGCTAGTGTTCTGGAAGAATGAGTTTATTTGAGACCTGAATAAAGTGTTTTGGTAGTTGTAGTGCATTTTGAATGTGAAATGAACTGCTTTGCCAAGCTGAAGGTCAGTTAGGAGAATTGTGTGAAGAGTTTTGCAAAACTCCTAAGTACTGAAAAATGTGTCCTAGCGGCTGTAAAAAACTGTAAATCAACTGTGAAGTTTCTTTTTCTATGTTAATGTTATCTGTTAACATGTTTCTTTCAATTAATGTTTACTTTTAGCTTTACAGTGAACATAATAAGACTACATATGTTACCTTAGCTCTTAGAGGCTGAGGGTGTGAGGACTTACGAAAGAGGGCTTCAGTCTCTTCAGACAGGAGCTGCTGGATTCCTCTGTGGTCCGATGTTTCTGCGTGCGTCCAAACTTTTCTTTAACCCGGTTCACTTCTTCGTTGCTGATTAGGGGAGCCCGTTCTGCTTTGAACTTTCTCTTGAGTTGGCTGTGCCAGGTGTCCTAGTTGTTTCAAATGTATACAAGTAGTTAATTATGCTTACTTTATATTAATATAATCTATAAAAGAAACAAAAAAGGAGAGGTACTCACATAACCATTTCCGTGTACATCTCTTAAGAAAGGATACTTCACAATCAGGGCTTTGATGACCTGGATGTAGTCTGAGTGGGTTGGGTACCTGTTTCAAACATAAGAAAAACAACCTACAGTACACTGATTACTCTTATCCTTTCCTGGGGGCTTTTCTGTTCTTCAATTCTTCTAATTGTAACCCGTTCATGTGTTACGCCCGTCTTTGCGTTGTGTTCCGGCGTGAAAGTAAGAGGCAGGAGACAGTACTGGGTCTTTGGCTCTTTACTGCACATCTGCAACACAGAAATAAGGGTCTGTTCTGTGTGTGTCACGCGACTGCCAGTACACCTCTCCTCCGGCCATGCTGAAAGGAGCTGTGACCGGGCACACATGCACGCGCCTATGTCACCTGCGTGGTGACATAGGCGCGTGCATGTGCGCACACACACACGAACGCACACAGACTCAGATCACACAGGTAGGAGATTGAGATGCAAAATGACATATTTAATTTTAAAAAAAAAAAAGTGTTTTGGGTGAAATTCAAAAGTATTTAACACATATGTTACATAATCATATTGTTATTACCGTAAATAGTATGTTATAGACCAATGTCAAATCAATGTAGCTAAAGTTGATTTTAATTTTTAAAAAATGGGCGTGGACAAACAGCCACACCTCTCCCAAACTTCATTAATTAATTGACTGCAGTCCTGAATTATTAATTTACTCTTGAGCAAATTCAAAAATAAACACTTTGATATCATAGTCCAGACAAGGTCTGGAGACACAGGATGTATGGTTTTACCACTATTGCCAGTTCATTGGAACAGTGTGTCACGCCAGACTCGAACGCTGGTCTCCAGATTGGGAGGCAGATAGGCTAACCATTTGTTCTCTGCCTCTCGTACAACAGCAATATTAATATTAAGAAATTAATGTAATTATTCAGAAAGGAACCCTTACATTGTGTACTGTGATAACATTTCATAAAGAGTCCCAATTATTTTGTTTCGGTACTTCTGTTCTTTCTGGACTGGTTCTTTGAGATCCAAGCGACTCTGGACATCTTGTGGGAATTTTGGAATGGAAATAACTGCAGGCAGTCTACGGCAAGAAGGTATAGAACTGCAATACAGTAGGAAAACATCATTAACTAGCCATTTTGCAAGCACTTAAATGCATATGCAAATTTAGACATTTATCACAACCTACCTCTGGTTTGCTTGGGACACTGGACTTTCAACTGTACCTTCAAATGGGTCGACCGGTTGTAAAGTGATGATGACTTCCTTGTAGCGGTTTGTGAAGTCTCTGAACTTCAGCTGCTTTTTGAAAGACTTGTCAAAAAGATATGCAACCATGGTCTCAGTGAGTCCACAGTCTACCGTCTCTCCATCTACATCGTTATCTGAAATATAAAGTACAGTATGAAATAAAAATAAAACCATTTTCAAATTTAGTTTTAAAGTGACATTATGGTCAATACATAATAATAATAATAATAATAATAATAATAATAATAATAATAATAAGCTATCATTGTGAATCTGTCTATATTCCCCAAAAGGAAGTTACAATTAATTCTCTTGATTAATTGTTAATATAAATTAACTGCTAATATAAAAATGTAAGCAAGTGTAAGTGTCCCTGCTCAGAGCTTACAGCTCTCATATTCGAAAATCCCACTAAGTAGGTGGAATGGTACAAATGTGTACCTTCCATTGTTTAAAATCCCTTTGAGCGGGAAACAAGTTAGATGCGATAAATTTTGCTTAGAAAACGATTTTGTTAATAGCTATATTTACATACTAGCATGTTTTGAGAAATTATTGATTTTTTTACATTGTTGTACACGGTTAGTCACTATTTATTGATAAAACACTCGAATACGGCGGGCAGACAGACGTTGAACATTCCACCAACCATCTAAATAGTCCACATTTGTACCTTTCTTTGTTTAAAGCTTAGCTAACTGCTAGCTTTCACCCATGTTAAATCTAGCTCTTCGGACTTTTGCTAACTCTACTATAAAATTACACGTTGTAATTTTTATAAAAACACAAAATCACACCCGATTTACCTCTAAACCTTTGCGCCTCGTCGTCTGACACATCAATGCCTTCTTCCATCAACTTTTTAAGGAGCTCCTCCGTGGATAACCCCCGGAGAGTCATTTTCTGCGCCAATGCTAGTCAGCGCGGAGGCGGAGCACTCATCGCTGCTGGCTTTTAAGCCTGTGGGATTAATGCGCGTTGCGAACTTGACACATGAAAATACAACATTGTGGTATTAATGCGCAGTTGTTTAGAAACCGTTATGCTGTCTTGGCGAGCCATATTTGTAACTTACAAAAAATGTAGTCACCGTAACATAAAAACCTGCTTGACATTTTAACTTCCAAAGAACCTCGGTTTAACTTGATGTTGCAAATTCCATAAAAAACCACACAATTAATGAACAATTCTAGGATGTAGTAAAAGCGAAAAAGTAGATGGCCAAACATAACAGTAAAATGATTTCACGTTTTTGAAGGCTACAACCAAGATTTAAAACATTAAAAATTATAACTGGAAGTTAATAAAATGGAAATGGACCAGTTTTTTTTAACATCATTTGGTTGTGCCTGCATGTCATTGTGTGTGTGTGTGTGTTGTTTTTTTTTAATATAATTTAATATAACTTACACAGAGGTAGGTTACAGATATTTTTTGCATCATACGATAATTTACGTACAGAGGAGAGGACCAACAGATTTCATTATAACATGTAGCTTTTATGAGCACACTCACATCTCATATGAATTTTACAATTAACCAGGCCCATCCAGATTTTCCCATGCTGACCCATTACCACATTCTGCCACTGTCACTGCAGTAAAGGTCAAAATGTTACAGATTTGTACTTTATTTCAAATCGAACCTTTAAAGGGGCATTTCTGGACTTTTAAAGACCAGTATTGTACTTTTAACGGAACATTTAAAAAAAAATGTACCTATAGGTACAAAAATGTTCTTCTCTCGTACCTCTATTTCTGAGAGTGAGTGACACAAAATGCTTTAATTGCCACAACAAACCATTGAAACTGTATTTCTTTTACTTGATATTGTCAATAAATACAAGATTGATCTATGTGACATGCCTCAAAAAACGAGTAAAATTTATACCGGAAGTTGTTACATTTCAACTTATTAAGAAAAACTTTGTGGAAGTGAGAAAGGAAAACGCTGCCACTCGGCATATTACCATGTTTCCACCTCTTAAAGAGTTTTTAATATTTTTTTTAATCATAATAAATCAAGTAAGGATTATATTTTCTTTTCTTTGTTAACAAAACATCTACTGGACTGCGGAGTAAATGGGGACAAACTTGCAGGATAAAAAGAAAGACGAACTATGCTGTGTTTCCGAGTAACCGTATTATGGAGAGAAAAAGAGCAACAAAATTCAAAGTGCGGCCGACATGACCGCAGCCGAACACGTGAGAGCTCACTGGACCAGTTTCTTATTGATTCACAAGTCCAAATATTTAGGAAGACATCCCTCTTTTTATGTATTCTCATTTGAACTTGTACAGTATCTTAACTCAATTAAGAACTCCACTAACCCAAAAGCTATAAAAACTATTGGTGTTTGTGAAAAAATTAAGATCTTTCAATCACTTGGCTTGATCAGTTACTTTCCCCCTAGCATATTTATATTGTTGTTTCTGAATACTGTTCTTGTATTTGTTTATCTATGCATACAATTCCTTTGTAAGTACAACACCATTATTGTGGTACTGTTTACAGTTTTTTACAGCCGCTAGGACACATTTCTCAATACCTAGGTCACTTTTGCAAAACTCTTCACACAATTCTCCTAACTGACCTTCAGCTTGGCAAATTAGTTCATTTCGCATTCAAAATGCACTACAACTACCAAAACACTTTATTCAGGTCTCAAATAAACTCATTCTTCCAGAACACTAGCAAAGGTTGACAGCTGACAAACACACTTTGTCACCCACAAAACAATGACCTAAAAAACACTAACAACATGTAGCATTACAGTGTTTTCTTGTGTAAAACAAGGACACATCTCTGTTTATAATTTCAATACATGTTACTGGAATGAATCAGACATCATGCAGAATTCGTTAATATTTGTTTATGTATTTTTATTTTTTTGCACTAAGTAATCCCAAAATACAAGAATTTGTATACACACCATCCACTGATACACATACAATAGTAATGCTAATCTACTCGGTCTTCTCCATTTGGCCACAGGTTCTCATCCACATCACATCTTATGTCATCTAGGGCAATACACCTAGGAAAGAATCTTCTGCCTGATCCATCCCTGGCAATCTTCTTCCTCTTTCAGCCACTTCTCCATTTCTGGCTGGGTCCATGTTTACATCACAAAACAAACCTCTTCAGCAGTTGTCTCCTTTTGTAATGAAATTGAAGGAGTAACACCTGTGTAGATGTTCATCTACAATGAGAATCAGCTGTGGCTGGTTAAACTGCATTTTTAGATTTAAAATATGTTTCAATAAAATATTGCTGTTGAATTTTGCTGTCTTATTCAGTTTTGCATTATGTTATTGTTTTGACCATAAGTTTAACAGTTTTGAAAACAGTATGTAAGTATATGCAAAATGTCCTGTACGTACAAAGATTTTTGGCAGTTGTGTCTGAGTGAGAAAATAATTCATGAAATTTGAGAGATGTAGTCATTGAATGCATTTTGTGCCAAAACAATGATAACTGATCCTCAGTTTAGCCCACATAGACTTCTGTTATGCTCACTGTGTGAGGAGTTTTGCAAAAGTGACCTAAGTATTGAGAAATGTGTCCTAGCGGCTTTAAAAAACTGTAATTCCATTTTGTATTGTACTGATGTTTAAATAAAGGTTTAAGAAAAAACAGTTTTCTTCTGCCATGCGCACCCGAGTTACGAGCTTAACGCGGGCGGTTGCGCATGCGCGAATTCTCGTGCATTCGAACGACTTACCTCATAGAAGGTTTTGATGTGTTACGTCAAAGAAGTCATTTAATGTGGTTTTACTTTGATCCGGGAAAGTCCTTAAATAGGAGCCAAGCGAAGTCAAAAAGTTATCGCTACCAGAGACCCCCTCGACAGTAGTTACATGTCAAACTTACCACGCTCTTTCAATTCAGAAAGTTTAGCGTTTCAAGAAGATTTTAACAGAGAGAATCCGTGTGAAATAACAATGTCTGCAACACAGGATTATAATACTCAAACCGCACTGGTCGTATCACCAGATGAGCTGTCACCGATTATCGATAACGCCTTCAACAAGCTCGATGATGTACAGTGGACTTTAATAGAAAATGGAGCTTGGGATTCTGATATTCAAGCAGTTTTGGCTGATATGATTTCTGAAATCATACAGATCACCTCAGTCAACATTTTGAGACGTGCTCTTCCCGTCATTCAGAGCGATGCATCTGCAGAAATAGAAACAAATCCATCATTTGGTGACTCCATCTCAATCACTATTGCAAACCTGCTCAATATCCCAAAGCAGATATGTGGCAGTGCTAAAAAGCTGACACAGATGGTTGAGGAGGAGATTTCAAATAAGGTCAAATATATAGTCGCCCTGGTCAGAGAGCGCTTCAATTTACCATCAGACCCCGCTGTTTACGTCAGTGGGGCAATTCGTAATATTAGAAAACTGCGTGTCATGGTTTCTCATGCTCTCTCATGCTTGAAAAGATATGCAAGTAAACTGAAATGCCCGTGCATGGGAAAGGAAAGCGATTCAAGTGAGTCTGAGTCCAGCAAAGATAGCATTGAGTCCAGCATCTCAGTCAAATCAGCCACCCAGGAGGTTAGTGAGATTCTGACCAAATGGTGTCAAGATTCAGATTTTACAGATGATGAATTATCGGATGATGACAGCGATATGGAAATTGAGCCACCTGCTAAAATAGAGCAACTTTCAGAAAAGAAAGAAAGTTCAGAAAGTGGCGAATGTGCAGAAGCTGAAAGGCAGGCAGAAAGTATTCCACCTGAGACCCCAGTAGAAAAAATTGCAGCTGACATTGTCAATATTATACTTGACAATCTCCAGTGCACTGACACTGATTATTCTTGTCACAGTGAGAAATGTACTTCACCCAAATCTGGATTCAACGGGGGAATCATCTTTGATAAAGTGAGAGAGTTTTTTACCTCACGTGCTCGTTCTGCACCGCAAAAATCACGCAAACGGCATTTTTCCAAGATTGCAGGAAAACATTTTGAAAAGATGAAAGGGGAGCTGAAAACAACAGTGAAGAAGAGCAAAGACTATTTTATTAGTCTGTCAAAGGTAACCCACTCCCCTGAAACTGAGAGAATGGGTTCCCACGACAGTATGAGTGTCAGCCTCCCAGGTTCAGCATGCGAAACTCCTCGTTCAAATTCTAGCATGTCTGTCCGTGCCCCTTCTAGAAGCTCATCTACTCTGGGAAACATGATAAAATCTGCTACTCCAACTAGCTTTAATGTCATCAAATCTGAAATTAGTGACATATACAGCGAGTTCACAAAAGAGAAAGAACATGACATTATCCAAGAAAGGCTCGAAAACATTCAAATAAGCGAGAAAGTGAAGAATTTCTCGAGAGAATTGACAGAGAAACTGTACGACCATTTAATGATAAGTCGTATATACCAAATTCCCACAACTGTTATGGGTAGAAGTCTATCAGACTCCGTCATCTCCAAGACACCACAGCAAGTAGCTGAATCCAGAGTTTTCTTTTCTCCTGAAGTCCTCTATGTAATCATAGAAGACGCAGTTGGAAAGTTTTTGCAAAAGATTCTGCTTTTGGTTGATGGTGAAACAATAGATGAAATTGTTCAGAGCGAAAAAGTGTCTGATGCTGTTGAAGAGATCCAAAAGGTCATTGCAAAGGGACAGAAACGGGCAAGAGACACAGAATCAGACTATTCTCAGAAAAGTGTCAGAGAATCTAAAAAACCCTGTCCTTCTAGACCAGCGTCTCTGGAAAAGCAGGTCAAGTCACCAGAGAAACGCTCAACATCCTCTTGTTCAAGTTCAACACCAGTTCTCGAGAGGATGGAGGAGGAAATGTCTGGAAAGTCAGAGGACAGATTCTCAGAGGACATACCCTCGGAAAAGTCTGAGGAGAAATTCTTGGAAAAGTCTGAGGAGAAATTCTTGGAAAAGTCTGAGGAGCAAACCTCAGAAAAGTTAGAGGAAAAACTGTCTGAAATGTCTAAAGAGAAACCCTCAGAAAAGTTGGAGAAAAAGCTCTCAGAATTGTCAGTGTCATCTCAGGCAGCATCCGAGAACCTTGCCATGTGTCTTATAGCTAGACTCGTGGCTCAGTACAAAAAGAGCCTAAAAAAGCCGCTTTCATTACCTAACAAAGCTTTAGGAGACATCATTGAACATCTCAACAACTTGGTGCAACCTGAAATCAGCATTGAGGAGTCTATAACAAATCTGGACAAGAATGTGAGTCAATTGACCAAAAAAATGTTTAAAGGACTCGTCAAGGACTTTGGCTCCACAGAACAGGTCATGAATGCTGCTTTTGCAGGTGATAGTTCATTTGATGAGGCTATTTTGAAGCATTTGAAAATCAATTTGGGTGTCCTCACAAGTCCTCCAAAAAAGTCCAGAATTGCCAGGTTCTTTGCAGCAGTGGGAAGAGCTATTATGAAACCCTTCAGGTGCTGTTTTAAGGGCAGCGATGACTAAAGACCTTGACTTTTCCACTGCCTTGCTTCAAATCAAAATTCCTAAAAGTCTTTACAGTTTTCCTAAAAAACTATTATATCTTCACTGTGTCTCCTTTGTGTTTTCCATCGTACCCAGCCAGCCGCAGCAGATGGCTGCCCCTACATGAGTCTGGTTCTGCTGGAGGTTTCTGCTTTTTAGAGCAGTTTTTCCTCCCCACTGTCGCCAAGTGCTTGCTCATAGGGGATCATTTGATTGCTGGAATTTTCTAAAGATGGTGTTTTGAACTGTAAGGTGGAGGTCCTACAGGCCCTCCACCTTACAGTTCAAAACACCTTCGGGAGACTTCTTAGTTAATTGGCACTAAAATTAAATAAAAAAAACAAAAACAAATTAAAAACAAGTTGACTTTTGTTGTCTTTTCTTGATGTCAACCACAAATTAAAAAAGTGTAGCATATGTATACTCTGGTCATCAGTACTTGTATTTTAATGTATTACAGTATAATTTGATATAGTGATCATTCTGTGTCAAAACCAAACCTTCTGCTCAACTGTTCACAATGGAAAAGTTTAACGTTTATAATGTTTGCTGTAAATTTTAGCTTCATATATCAGATACTTTTGTCAGGATCTGACGGCGCCCTGACCGGTCGACCTGCCAATGTGTGTATATTTGTGTGCGTGTGTATGTGTCTCTCCTATCGCCCTGTCTTCCCCTCCGGCTCCGCTGTGTGTTAGGAGGTAACCTAGCAACAGGCTACCTCCGACCCGGAAGTGCTGTCGCCCGGAGCTGCCGCACCTGCAGTCAATCCACCAGCTGCTGCCCATCAACTACCATCTTCAGCAGGGCTACTTAATGGTGTGGCTGAGCGACAGACAGCGCTGGAGTATTGCACTAAAGCCTGGTAGTGTTTTCGACTCGCTAACGTTATTGAAGTACTGTCTGATCTTCGTACACATTTTGCTGTCGTCATTGACGGAGGATTTACGGACACAAAGGAAGCACTTGGAGGAGAGACGGGCACTCACTACCACGCACGGGCTTACACGGAAGGAGGGACGCACTATCACCATCGTTGCATATTTGAACTGTTGTCACCTTGCTGCACTGTAAATAAATGCGCTGTCATTATTTCTGAGCTCCGCGCCTGAGTCCACTCTTTAACAACCGTGACAACTTTCCTGTTTTCAAATATTGGTTTAATGTTAAGAGATATATTCTAAAACACTTCTTCAGCTGAGAATCAGAGAGGAGAAACACACAGTTTTACTTGTTGCTTAGTGTAACGGAGGGAAGGTGATGTTTTTCAGTGTTCGTTTAAAGGAGGGGAAACCTTCCTCCAAAACGGACAGAGCAGTGGAGCCGCCAAGGGAAAGCACACAACTTTAAAACTGTATAATTAAAATATAATTTATTATATTTAAATAATTAAAAATGTAAAATGAATTAAAACAACCCTGGCCAGGGGACAACACAATAAAAATCAATAAAACACAACATTAAAATCCGGTGGCGTCCGCCACGATATAAGAGTCACTAAAAAGTTAAAAATCCAGCGGAGCGGTGCAGGAGGGGAACCCGGCGGCGTCCTCGCCTTCCTCCCCACGTTCTGCGCCCCGGTGCGCCCGGGTGGGCAGAGCTCTCAACTCCGCCCGCCGCTTCTTTGTAACTGTCACTCGGCACCGGCCCGTCTCGTCGCCTCCAATTCTCTGCAGACGCGTACTCTGGCCTCGTGTTGCTGCAGCAATCGGCCCGCTCGCTCTGCGTCTCTCGTTGCCGGCGCTGTATCCTCCTCTCTCCTTGACGCCAAGCTCCCCCAGCCTTATGTGTCCCTGCGCACTCTGTAAATTACTACTGCCGTTCCTCTCAGGTGTGTCAAATTAATAAAAAGGGGGAAACGGGTGGAGTCTCTCCAGGACGAATTGACGGATGCAACCAAAACATGCGGCATAAATACAAACACTCCACAAGATACAAAACATGCAATATAAAAAATAAATAAGCACACTTCACATTAAAACACAGCAAAGTAAAATAACATCCGTCTTCCCCTGGATGACATTAGCAAGGGCAGCTCTGAACTCTCGCACGAGAGTGAGGGCTCAGGGACTCGCAGCTCTGAGACTGCCCTGGTCTTTATTTTATACATCAGTGGGTGTTTGTTCCTTACATTGGAATGTGGATGTGTGTGTGTGATCAGGGTTTGTATATGGACGCAGTGCAGCTGTTCCCTCATCACCTGCAGGAGTTTGTAGACCTGTTGACAGAGAAAGAACTGCGAGTGCGACTGCCTTTAGAAGAATTGGACATACTGCTGGAAAACTGAGCACACACACAATCTTAATTCAAGTGTGTGTTCAAATTGTCAAATTTGATGGGAAGAAAAGGACAAGCACAAAGGCAAACTCTACACATATACAGCTGCAGTAATTTGAGCAAAGAGCTGGGTTTTGTTTTTTTTTTGGGTGTTTTTTGTATAAAGTGACACAAAATGCTTTAATTGCCACAACAAACCACTAAAACTGTATTCCTTTTTACTTGATATTGTCAATAAATACAAGATTGATCTATGTGACATGCCTTAAAAAAACGAGTAAAATTGACAGTTTATACCGGAAGTTGTTACATTCCAACTTATTAAGAAAAACTCTGTGGAAGTGAGAAAGGAAAACGCTGCCACTCGGCATATTACCATGTTGCCACCTCTTAAAGAGTTTTTAATATATTTTTTAATCATAATAAATCAAGTAAGGATTATATTTTCTTTTCTTTGTTAACAAAACATCTACTGCGGAGTAAATGGGGACAAACTTGCAGGATAAAAAATAGACGAACTCTGCTGTGTTTCCGAGTAACCGTATTATGGAGAGAAAAAGAGCAACAAAATTCAAAGTGCGGCCGACATGACCGCAGCCGAACACGTGAGAGCTCACTGGACCAGTTTCTCGTTGATTCACAAGTCCAAAAGTTTAGGAAGACATCCCTCTTTTTATGTGTTCTCCTTTGAACTTGTACAGTATCTTAACTCAATTAAGAACTCCACTAACCCAAAAGTTATAAAAACTATTGGTGTTTGTGAAAAAATTAAGATCTTTCAGTCACTTTATTCTTTGGCTTGATCAGTTACTTTTCCCCTAGCATATTTATATTGTTGTTTCTGAATACTGTTCTTGTATTTTTTTTATCTATGCATACAATTCTTTTGTAAGTACAGCACCATTATTGTGGTACTGTTTAATTCCATTTTTGTATTGTACTGATGTTTAAATAAAGGTTTAAGGAAAAAAAAACAGTTTTCTTCTGCCACGCGCATCCGAGTTACGAGCTTAACGCGGGCGGTTGCGCATGCGCGAATTCTCGTGCATTCGAACGACTTACCTCATAGAAGGTTTTGATGTGTTACGTCAAAGAAGTCCTTTAATGTGGTTTTACTTTGAACCGGGAAAGTCCTTAAATAGGAGCCAAGCGAAGTCAAAAAGTTATCACTACCAGAGACCCCCTCGACAGTAGTTACATGTCAAACTTACCACGCTCTTTATATTCAGAAAGTTTAGCGTTTCAAGAAGATTTTAACAGAGAGAATCCGTGTGAAATAACAATGTCTGCAACACAGGATTATAATACTCAAACCCCACTGGTCGTATCACCAGATGAGCTGTCACCGATTATCGATAACGCCTTCAACAAGCTCGATGATGTACAGTGGACTTTAATAGAAAATGGAGCTTGGGATTCTGATATTCAAGCAGTTTTGGCTGATATGATTTCTGAAATCATACAGATCACCTCAGTCAACATTTTGAGACGTGCTCTTCCCGTCATTCAGAGCGATGCATCTGCAGAAATAGAAACAAATCCATCATTTGGTGACTCCATCTCAATCACTATTGCAAACCTGCTCAATATCCCAAAGCAGATATGTGGCAGTGCTAAAAAGCTGACACAGATGGTTGAGGAGGAGATTTCAAATAAGGTCAAATATATAGTCGCCCTGGTCAGAGAGCGCTTCAATTTACCATCAGACCCCGCTGTTTACGTCAGTGGGGCAATTCGTAATATTAGAAAACTGCGTGTCATGGTTTCTCATGCTCTCTCATGCTTGAAAAGATATGCAAGTAAACTGAAATGCCCGTGCATGGGAAAGGAAAGCGATTCAAGTGAGTCTGAGTCCAGCAAAGATAGCATTGAGACCAGCATCTCAGTCAAATCAGCCACCCAGGAGGTTAGTGAGATTCTGACCAAATGGTGTCAAGATTCAGATTTTGCAGATGATGAATTATTGGATGATGACAGCGATATGGAAATTGAGCCACCCGCTAAAATAGAGCAACTTTCAGAAAAGAAAGAAAGTTCAGAAAGTGGCGAATGTGCAGAAGCTGAAAGGCAGGCAGAAAGTATTCCACCTGAGACCCCAGTAGAAAAAATTGCAGCTGACATTGTCAATATTATACTTGACAATCTCCAGTGCACTGACACTGATTATTCTTGTCACAGTGAGAAATGTACCTCACCCAAATCTGGATTCAACGGGGGAGTCATCTTTGATAAAGTGAGAGAGTTTTTTACCTCACGTGCTCGTTCTGCACCGCAAAAATCACGCAAACTGCATTTTTCCAAGATTGCAGGAAAACATTTTGAAAAGATGAAAGGGGAGCTGAAAACAACAGTGAAGAAGAGCAAAGACTATTTTATTAGTCTGTCAAAGGTAACCCACTCCCCTGAAACTGAGAGAATGGGTTCCCACGACAGTATGAGTGTCAGCCTCCCAGGTTCAGCATGCGAAACTCCTCGTTCAAATTCTAGCATGTCTGTCCGTGCCCCTTCTAGAAGCTCATCTACTCTGGGAAACATGATAAAATCTGCTACTCCAACTAGCTTTAATGTCATCAAATCTGAAATTAGTGACATATACAGCGAGTTCACAAAAGAGAAAGAACATGACATTATCCAAGAAAGGCTCGAAAACATTCAAATAAGCGAGAAAGTGAAGAATTTCTCGAGAGAATTGACAGAGAAACTGTACGACCATTTAATGATAAGTCGTATATACCAAATTCCCACAACTGTTATGGGTAGAAGTCTATCAGACTCCGTCATCTCCAAGACACCACAGCAAGTAGCTGAATCCAGAGTTTTCTTTTCTCCTGAAGTCCTCTATGTAATCATAGAAGACGCAGTTGGAAAGTTTTTGCAAAAGATTCTGCTTTTGGTTGATGGTGAAACAATAGATGAAATTGTTCAGAGCGAAAAAGTGTCTGATGCTGTTGAAGAGATCCAAAAGGTCATTGCAAAGGGACAGAAACGGGCAAGAGACACAGAATCAGACTATTCTCAGAAAAGTGTCAGAGAATCTAAAAAACCCTGTCCTTCTAGACCAGCGTCTCTGGAAAAGCAGGTCAAGTCACCAGAGAAACGCTCAACATCCTCTTGTTCAAGTTCAACACCAGTTCTCGAGAGGATGGAGGAGGAAATGTCTGGAAAGTCAGAGGACAGATTCTCAGGGGACATACCCTCGGAAAAGTCTGAGGAGAGTTTAGCGTTTCAAGAAGATTTTAACAGAGAGAATCCGTGTGAAATAACAATGTCTGCAACACAGGATTATAATACTCAAACCCCACTGGTCGTATCACCAGATGAGCTGTCACCGATTATCGATAACGCCTTCAACAAGCTCGATGATGTACAGTGGACTTTAATAGAAAATGGAGCTTGGGATTCTGATATTCAAGCAGTTTTGGCTGATATGATTTCTGAAATCATACAGATCACCTCAGTCAACATTTTGAGACGTGCTCTTCCCGTCATTCAGAGCGATGCATCTGCAGAAATAGAAACAAATCCATCATTTGGCGACTCCATCTCAATCACTATTGCAAACCTGCTCAATATCCCAAAGCAGATATGCGGCAGTGCTAAAAAGCTGACACAGATGGTTGAGGAGGAGATTTCAAATAAGGTCAAATATATAGTCGCCCTGGTCAGAGAGCGCTTCAATTTACCATCAGACCCCGCTGTTTACGTCAGTGGGGCAATTCGTAATATTAGAAAACTGCGTGTCATGGTTTCTCATGCTCTCTCATGCTTGAAAAGATATGCAAGTAAACTGAAATGCCCGTGCATGGGAAAGGAAAGCGATTCAAGTAAGTCTGAGTCCAGCAAAGATAGCATTGAGTCCAGCATCTCAGTCAAATCAGCCACCCAGGAGGTTAGTGAGATTCTGACCAAATGGTGTCAAGATTCAGATTTTGCAGATGATGAATTATCGGATGATGACAGCGATATGGAAATTGAGCCACCCGCTAAAATAGAGCAACTTTCAGAAAAGAAAGAAAGTTCAGAAAGTGGCGAATGTGCAGAAGCTGAAAGGCAGGCAGAAAGTATTCCACCTGAGACCCCAGTAGAAAAAATTGCAGCTGACATTGTCAATATTATACTTGACAATCTCCAGTGCACTGACACTGATTATTCTTGTCACAGTGAGAAATGTACCTCACCCAAATCTGGATTCAACGGGGGAGTCATCTTTGATAAAGTGAGAGAGTTTTTTACCTCACATGCTCGTTCTGCACCGCAAAAATCACGCAAACTGCATTTTTCCAAGATTGCAGGAAAACATTTTGAAAAGATGAAAGGGGAGCTGAAAACAACAGTGAAGAAGAGCAAAGACTATTTTATTAGTCTGTCAAAGGTAACCCACTCCCCTGAAACTGAGAGAATGGGTTCCCACGACAGTATGAGTGTCAGCCTCCCAGGTTCAGCATGCGAAACTCCTCGTTCAAATTCTAGCATGTCTGTCCGTGCCCCTTCTAGAAGCTCATCTACTCTGGGAAACATGATAAAATCTGCTACTCCAACTAGCTTTAATGTCATCAAATCTGAAATTAGTGACATATACAGCGAGTTCACAAAAGAGAAAGAACATGACATTATCCAAGAAAGGCTCGAAAACATTCAAATAAGCGAGAAAGTGAAGAATTTCTCGAGAGAATTGACAGAGAAACTGTACGACCATTTAATGATAAGTCGTATATACCAAATTCCCACAACTGTTATGGGTAGAAGTCTATCAGACTCCGTCATCTCCAAGACACCACAGCAAGTAGCTGAATCCAGAGTTTTCTTTTCTCCTGAAGTCCTCTATGTAATCATAGAAGACGCAGTTGGAAAGTTTTTGCAAAAGATTCTGCTTTTGGTTGATGGTGAAACAATAGATGAAATTGTTCAGAGCGAAAAAGTGTCTGATGCTGTTGAAGAGATCCAAAAGGTCATTGCAAAGGGACAGAAACGGGCAAGAGACACAGAATCAGACTATTCTCAGAAAAGTGTCAGAGAATCTAAAAAACCCTGTCCTTCTAGACCAGCGTCTCTGGAAAAGCAGGTCAAGTCACCAGAGAAACGCTCAACATCCTCTTGTTCAAGTTCAACACCAGTTCTCGAGAGGATGGAGGAGGAAATGTCTGGAAAGTCAGAGGACAGATTCTCAGAGGACATACCCTCGGAAAAGTCTGAGGAGAAATTCTTGGAAAAGTCTGAGGAGAAATTCTTGGAAAAGTCTGAGGAGCAAACCTCAGAAAAGTTAGAGGAAAACCTGTCTGAAATGTCTAAAGAGAAACCCTCAGAAAAGTTGGAGAAAAAGCTCTCAGAAGTGTCAGTGTCATCTCAGGCAGCATCCGAGAACCTTGCCATGTGTCTTGTAGCTAGACTCATGGCTCAGTACAAAAAGAGCCTAAAAAAGCCGCTTTCATTACCTAACAAAGCTTTAGGAGACATCATTGAACATCTCAACAACTTGGTGCAACCTGAAATCAGCATTGAGGAGTCTATAACAAATCTGGACAAGAATGTGAGTCAATTGACCAAAAAAATGTTTAAAGGACTCGTCAAGGAGTTTGGCTCCACAGAACAGGTCATGAATGCTGCTTTTGCAGGTGATATTTCATTTGATGAGGCTATTTTGAAGCATTTGAAAATCAATTTGGGTGTCCTCACAAGTCCTCCAAAAAAGTCCAGAATTGCCAGGTTCTTTGCAGCAGTGGGAAGAGCTATTATGAAACCCTTCAGATGCTGTTTTAAGGGCAGCGATGACTAAAGACCTTGACTTTTCCACTGCCTTGCTTCAAATCAAAATTCCTAAAAGTCTTTACAGTTTTCCTAAAAAACTATTATATCTTCACTGTGTCTCCTTTGTGTTTTCCATCGTACCCAGCCAGCCGCAGCAGATGGCTGCCCCTACATGAGTCTGGTTCTGCTGGAGGTTTCTGCTTTTTAGAGCAGTTTTTCCTCCCCACTGTCGCCAAGTGCTTGCTCATAGGGGATCATTTGATTGCTGGAATTTTCTAAAGATGGTGTTTTGAACTGTAAGGTGGAGGTCCTACAGGCCCTCCACCTTACAGTTCAAAACACCTTCGGGAGACTTCTTAGTTAATTGGCACTAAAATTAAATAAAAAAAAAAAAATACAAATTAAAAACAAGTTGACTTTTGTTGTCTTTTCTTGATGTCAACCACAAATTAAAAAAGTGTAGCATATGTATACTCTGGTCATCAGTACTTGTATTTTAATGTATTACAGTATAATTTGATATAGTGATCATTCTGTGTCAAAACCAAACCTTCTGCTCAACTGTTCACAATGGAAAAGTTTAACGTTTATAATGTTTGCTGTAAATTTTAGCTTCATATATCAGATACTTTTGTCAGGATCTGACGGCGCCCTGACCGGTCGACCTGCCAATGTGTGTATATTTGTGTGCGTGTGTATGTGTCTCTCCTATCGCCCTGTCTTCCCCTCCGGCTCCGCTGTGTGTTAGGAGGTAACCTAGCAACAGGCTACCTCCGACCCGGAAGTGCTGTCGCCCGGAGCTGCCGCACCTGCAGTCAATCCACCAGCTGCTGCCCATCAACTACCATCTTCAGCAGGGCTACTTAATGGTGTGGCTGAGCGACAGACAGCGCTGGAGTATTGCACTAAGCCTGGTAGTGTTTTCGAGTCGCTAACGTTATTGAAGTACTGTCTGATCTTCGTACACATTTTGCTGTCGTCATTGACGGAGGATTTACGGACACAAAGGAAGCACTTGGAGGAGAGACGGGCACTCACTACCACGCACGGGCTTACACGGAAGGAGGGACGCACTATCACCATCGTTGCATATTTGAACTGTTGTCACCTTGCTGCACTGTAAATAAATGCGCTGTCATTATTTCTGAGCTCCGCGCCTGAGTCCACTCTTTAACAACCGTGACAACTTTCCTGTTTTCAAATATTGGTTTAATGTTAAGAGATATATTCTAAAACACTTCTTCAGCTGAGAATCAGAGAGGAGAAACACACAGTTTTACTTGTTGCTTAGTGTAACGGAGGGAAGGTGATGTTTTTCAGTGTTCGTTTAAAGGAGGGGAAACCTTCCTCCAAAACGGACAGAGCAGTGGAGCCGCCAAGGGAAAGCACGCAACTTTAAAACTGTATAATTAAAATATAATTTATTATATTTAAATAATTAAAAATGTAAAATGAATTAAAACAACCTTGGCCAGGGGACAACACAATAAAAATCAATAAAACACAACATTAAAATCCGGTGGCGTCCGCCACGATATAAGAGTCACTTATATTTAGGGGTGGCTGTAGCTCAGGTGGCAGAGCGGATCAGCCACTAACCGGAAGGTCGGTGGTTCAATCCCAGGTTGCTCCAGTCTGCATGCCAAATATCCTTGGGCAAGATACTAACCCCATGTTGCTCTCCGATGCATCCATCGGAGTATGAATGTTAGATACTGCGCACTTAATCTTAGAAGTGCTTGTGTGAATGGGTGTGATTGGGTGAATGAATTAGCTGTATAAAGCGCTTTGAGTGCTCGGACAGAGTAGAAAAGCGCTATATAAGAACCAGTCCATTTACCATTTACTAAAAAGTTAAAAATCCAGCGGAGCGGTGCAGGAGGGGAACCCGGCGGCGTCCTCGCCTTCCTCCCCACGTTCTGCGCCCCGGTGCGCCCGGGTGGGCAGAGCTCTCAACTCCGCCCGCCGCTTCTTTGTAACTGTCACTCGGCACCGGCCCGTCTCGTCGCCTCCAATTCTCTGCAGACGCGTACTCTGGCCTCGTGTTGCTGCAGCAATCGGCCCGCTCGCTCTGCGTCTCTCGTTGCCGGCGCTGTATCCTCCTCTCTCCTTGACGCCAAGCTCCCCCAGCCTTATGTGTCCCTGCGCACTCTGTAAATTACTACTGCCGTTCCTCTCAGGTGTGTCAAATTAATAAAAAGGGGGAAACGGGTGGAGTCTCTCCAGGACGAATTGACGGATGCAACCAAAACATGCGGCATAAATAAAAACACTCCACAAGATACAAAACATGCAATATAAAAAATAAATAAGCACACTTCACATTAAAACACAGCAAAGTAAAATAACATCCGTCTTCCCCTGGATGACATTAGCAAGGGCAGCTCTGAGCTCTCGCACGAGAGTGAGGGCTCAGGGACTCGCAGCTCTGAGACTGCCCTGGTCTTTATTTTATACATCAGTGGGTGTTTGTTCCTTACATTGGAATGTGGATGTGTGTGTGTGATCAGGGTTTGTATATGGACGCAGTGCAGCTGTTCCCTCATCACCTGCAGGAGTTTGTAGACCTGTTGACAGAGAAAGAACTGTGAGTGCGACTGCCTTTAGAAGAATTGGACATACTGCTGGAAAACTGAGCACACACACAATCTTAATTCAAGTGTGTGTTCAAATTGTCAAATTTGATGGGAAGAAAAGGACAAGCACAAAGGCAAACTCTACACATATACAGCTGCAGTAATTTGAGCAAAGAGCTGGGTTTTGTTTTTTTTTGGGTGTTTTTTGTATAAAGTGACACAAAATGCTTTAATTGCCACAACAAACCACTAAAACTGTATTCCTTTTTACTTGATATTGTCAATAAATACAAGATTGATCTATGTGACATGCCTTAAAAATCCAACTTATTAAGAAAAACTCTGTGGAAGTGAGAAAGGAAAACGCTGCCACTCGGCATATTACCATGTTGCCACCTCTTAAAGAGTTTTTAATATTTTTTTTAATCATAATAAATCAAGTAAGGATTATATTTTCTTTTCTTTGTTAACAAAACATCTACTGCGGAGTAAATGGGGACAAACTTGCAGGATAAAAAATAGACGAACTCTGCTGTGTTTCCGAGTAACCGTATTATGGAGAGAAAAAGAGCAACAAAATTCAAAGTGCGGCCGACATGACCGCAGCCGAACACGTGAGAGCTCACTGGACCAGTTTCTCGTTGATTCACAAGTCCAAAAGTTTAGGAAGACATCCCTCTTTTTATGTGTTCTCCTTTGAACTTGTACAGTATCTTAACTCAATTAAGAACTCCACTAACCCAAAAGTTATAAAAACTATTGGTGTTTGTGAAAAAATTAAGATCTTTCAGTCACTTTATTCTTTGGCTTGATCAGTTACTTTCCCCCTAGCATATTTATATTGTTGTTTCTGAATACTGTTCTTGTATTTTTTTTATCTATGCATACAATTCTTTTGTAAGTACAACACCATTATTGTGGTACTGTTTAATTCCATTTTTGTATTGTACTGATGTTTAAATAAAGGTTTAAGGAAAAAAAAACAGTTTTCTTCTGCCACGCGCATCCGAGTTACGAGCTTAACGCGGGCGGTTGCGCATGCGCGAATTCTCGTGCATTCGAACGACTTACCTCATAGAAGGTTTTGATGTGTTACGTCAAAGAAGTCATTTAATGTGGTTTTACTTTGAACCGGGAAAGTCCTTAAATAGGAGCCAAGCGAAGTCAAAAAGTTATCGCTACCAGAGACCCCCTCGACAGTAGTTACATGTCAAACTTACCACGCTCTTTATATTCAGAAAGTTTAGCGTTTCAAGAAGATTTTAACAGAGAGAATCCGTGTGAAATAAAAATGTCTGCAACACAGGATTATAATACTCAAACCCCACTGGTCGTATCACCAGATGAGCTGTCACCGATTATCGATAACGCCTTCAACAAGCTCGATGATGTACAGTGGACTTTAATAGAAAATGGAGCTTGGGATTCTGATATTCAAGCAGTTTTGGCTGATATGATTTCTGAAATCATACAGATCACCTCAGTCAACATTTTGAGACGTGCTCTTCCCGTCATTCAGAGCGATGCATCTGCAGAAATAGAAACAAATCCATCATTTGGCGACTCCATCTCAATCACTATTGCAAACCTGCTCAATATCCCAAAGCAGATATGCGGCAGTGCTAAAAAGCTGACACAGATGGTTGAGGAGGAGATTTCAAATAAGGTCAAATATATAGTCGCCCTGGTCAGAGAGCGCTTCAATTTACCATCAGACCCCGCTGTTTACGTCAGTGGGGCAATTCGTAATATTAGAAAACTGCGTGTCATGGTTTCTCATGCTCTCTCATGCTTGAAAAGATATGCAAGTAAACTGAAATGCCCGTGCATGGGAAAGGAAAGCGATTCAAGTGAGTCTGAGTCCAGCAAAGATAGCATTGAGTCCAGCATCTCAGTCAAATCAGCCACCCAGGAGGTTAGTGAGATTCTGACCAAATGGTGTCAAGATTCAGATTTTGCAGATGATGAATTATCGGATGATGACAGCGATATGGAAATTGAGCCACCCGCTAAAATAGAGCAACTTTCAGAAAAGAAAGAAAGTTCAGAAAGTGGCGAATGTGCAGAAGCTGAAAGGCAGGCAGAAAGTATTCCACCTGAGACCCCAGTAGAAAAAATTGCAGCTGACATTGTCAATATTATACTTGACAATCTCCAGTGCACTGACACTGATTATTCTTGTCACAATGAGAAATGTACCTCACCCAAATCTGGATTCAACGGGGGAATCATCTTTGATAAAGTGAGAGAGTTTTTTACCTCACATGCTCATTCCGCACCGCAAAAATCACGCAAACTGCATTTTTCCAAGATTGCAGGAAAACATTTTGAAAAGATGAAAGGGGAGCTGAAAACAACAGTGAAGAAGAGCAAAGACTATTTTATTAGTCTGTCAAAGGTAACCCACTCCCCTGAAACTGAGAGAATGGGTTCCCACGACAGTATGAGTGTCAGCCTCCCAGGTTCAGCATGCGAAACTCCTCGTTCAAATTCTAGCATGTCTGTCCGTGCCCCTTCTAGAAGCTCATCTACTCTGGGAAACATGATAAAATCTGCTACTCCAACTAGCTTTAATGTCATCAAATCTGAAATTAGTGACATATACAGCGAGTTCACAAAAGAGAAAGAACATGACATTATCCAAGAAAGGCTCGAAAACATTCAAATAAGCGAGAAAGTGAAGAATTTCTCGAGAGAATTGACAGAGAAACTGTACGACCATTTAATGATAAGTCGTATATACCAAATTCCCACAACTGTTATGGGTAGAAGTCTATCAGACTCCGTCATCTCCAAGACACCACAGCAAGTAGCTGAATCCAGAGTTTTCTTTTCTCCTGAAGTCCTCTATGTAATCATAGAAGACGCAGTTGGAAAGTTTTTGCAAAAGATTCTGCTTTTGGTTGATGGTGAAACAATAAATGAAATTGTTCAGAGCGAAAAAGTGTCTGATGCTGTTGAAGAGATCCAAAAGGTCATTGCAAAGGGACAGAAACGGGCAAGAGACACAGAATCAGACTATTCTCAGAAAAGTGTCAGAGAATCTAAAAAACCCTGTCCTTCTAGACCAGCGTCTCTGGAAAAGCAGGTCAAGTCACCAGAGAAACGCTCAACATCCTCTTGTTCAAGTTCAACACCAGTTCTCGAGAGGATGGAGGAGGAAATGTCTGGAAAGTCAGAGGACAGATTCTCAGGGGACATACCCTTGGAAAAGTCTGAGGAGAGTTTAGCGTTTCAAGAAGATTTTAACAGAGAGAATCCGTGTGAAATAACAATGTCTGCAACACAGGATTATAATACTCAAACCCCACTGGTCGTATCACCAGATGAGCTGTCACCGATTATCGATAACGCCTTCAACAAGCTCGATGATGTACAGTGGACTTTAATAGAAAATGGAGCTTGGGATTCTGATATTCAAGCAGTTTTGGCTGATATGATTTCTGAAATCATACAGATCACCTCAGTCAACATTTTGAGACGTGCTCTTCCCGTCATTCAGAGCGATGCATCTGCAGAAATAGAAACAAATCCATCATTTGGCGACTCCATCTCAATCACTATTGCAAACCTGCTCAATATCCCAAAGCAGATATGCGGCAGTGCTAAAAAGCTGACACAGATGGTTGAGGAGGAGATTTCAAATAAGGTCAAATATATAGTCGCCCTGGTCAGAGAGCGCTTCAATTTACCATCAGACCCCGCTGTTTACGTCAGTGGGGCAATTCGTAATATTAGAAAACTGCGTGTCATGGTTTCTCATGCTCTCTCATGCTTGAAAAGATATGCAAGTAAACTGAAATGCCCGTGCATGGGAAAGGAAAGCGATTCAAGTGAGTCTGAGTCCAGCAAAGATAGCATTGAGTCCAGCATCTCAGTCAAATCAGCCACCCAGGAGGTTAGTGAGATTCTGACCAAATGGTGTCAAGATTCAGATTTTACAGATGATGAATTATCGGATGATGACAGCGATATGGAAATTGAGCCACCTGCTAAAATAGAGCAACTTTCAGAAAAGAAAGAAAGTTCAGAAAGTGGCGAATGTGCAGAAGCTGAAAGGCAGGCAGAAAGTATTCCACCTGAGACCCCAGTAGAAAAAATTGCAGCTGACATTGTCAATATTATACTTGACAATCTCCAGTGCACTGACACTGATTATTCTTGTCACAGTGAGAAATGTACCTCACCCAAATCTGGATTCAACGGGGGAGTCATCTTTGATAAAGTGAGAGAGTTTTTTACCTCACATGCTCGTTCTGCACCGCAAAAATCACGCAAACTGCATTTTTCCAAGATTGCAGGAAAACATTTTGAAAAGATGAAAGGGGAGCTGAAAACAACAGTGAAGAAGAGCAAAGACTATTTTATTAGTCTGTCAAAGGTAACCCACTCCCCTGAAACTGAGAGAATGGGTTCCCACGACAGTATGAGTGTCAGCCTCCCAGGTTCAGCATGCGAAACTCCTCGTTCAAATTCTAGCATGTCTGTCCGTGCCCCTTCTAGAAGCTCATCTACTCTGGGAAACATGATAAAATCTGCTACTCCAACTAGCTTTAATGTCATCAAATCTGAAATTAGTGACATATACAGCGAGTTCACAAAAGAGAAAGAACATGACATTATCCAAGAAAGGCTCGAAAACATTCAAATAAGCGAGAAAGTGAAGAATTTCTCGAGAGAATTGACAGAGAAACTGTACGACCATTTAATGATAAGTCGTATATACCAAATTCCCACAACTGTTATGGGTAGAAGTCTATCAGACTCCGTCATCTCCAAGACACCACAGCAAGTAGCTGAATCCAGAGTTTTCTTTTCTCCTGAAGTCCTCTATGTAATCATAGAAGACGCAGTTGGAAAGTTTTTGCAAAAGATTCTGCTTTTGGTTGATGGTGAAACAATAGATGAAATTGTTCAGAGCGAAAAAGTGTCTGATGCTGTTGAAGAGATCCAAAAGGTCATTGCAAAGGGACAGAAACGGGCAAGAGACACAGAATCAGACTATTCTCAGAAAAGTGTCAGAGAATCTAAAAAACCCTGTCCTTCTAGACCAGCGTCTCTGGAAAAGCAGGTCAAGTCACCAGAGAAACGCTCAACATCCTCTTGTTCAAGTTCAACACCAGTTCTCGAGAGGATGGAGGAGGAAATGTCTGGAAAGTCAGAGGACAGATTCTCAGAGGACATACCCTCGGAAAAGTCTGAGGAGAAATTCTTGGAAAAGTCTGAGGAGAAATTCTTGGAAAAGTCTGAGGAGCAAACCTCAGAAAAGTTAGAGGAAAAACTGTCTGAAATGTCTAAAGAGAAACCCTCAGAAAAGTTGGAGAAAAAGCTCTCAGAAGTGTCAGTGTCATCTCAGGCAGCATCCGAGAACCTTGCCATGTGTCTTATAGCTAGACTCGTGGCTCAGTACAAAAAGAGCCTAAAAAAGCCGCTTTCATTACCTAACAAAGCTTTAGGAGACATCATTGAACATCTCAACAACTTGGTGCAACCTGAAATCAGCATTGAGGAGTCTATAACAAATCTGGACAAGAATGTGAGTCAGTTGACCAAAAAAATGTTTAAAGGACTCGTCAAGGAGTTTGGCTCCACAGAACAGGTCATGAATGCTGCTTTTGCAGGTGATAGTTCATTTGATGAGGCTATTTTGAAGCATTTGAAAATCAATTTGGGTGTCCTCACAAGTCCTCCAAAAAAGTCCAGAATTGCCAGGTTCTTTGCAGCAGTGGGAAGAGCTATTATGAAACCCTTCAGATGCTGTTTTAAGGGCAGCGATGACTAAAGACCTTGACTTTTCCACTGCCTTGCTTCAAATCAAAATTCCTAAAAGTCTTTACAGTTTTCCTAAAAAACTATTATATCTTCACTGTGTCTCCTTTGTGTTTTCCATCGTACCCAGCCAGCCGCAGCAGATGGCTGCCCCTACATGAGTCTGGTTCTGCTGGAGGTTTCTGCTTTTTAGAGCAGTTTTTCCTCCCCACTGTCGCCAAGTGCTTGCTCATAGGGGATCATTTGATTGCTGGAATTTTCTAAAGATGGTGTTTTGAACTGTAAGGTGGAGGTCCTACAGGCCCTCCACCTTACAGTTCAAAACACCTTCGGGAGACTTCTTAGTTAATTGGCACTAAAATTAAATAAAATTTAAAAAAAAATACAAATTAAAAACAAGTTGACTTTTGTTGTCTTTTCTTGATGTCAACCACAAATTAAAAAAGTGTAGCATATGTATACTCTGGTCATCAGTACTTGTATTTTAATGTATTACAGTATAATTTGATATAGTGATCATTCTGTGTCAAAACCAAACCTTCTGCTCAACTGTTCACAATGGAAAAGTTTAACGTTTATAATGTTTGCTGTAAATTTTAGCTTCATATATCAGATACTTTTGTCAGGATCTGACGGCGCCCTGACCGGTCGACCTGCCAATGTGTGTATATTTGTGTGCGTGTGTATGTGTCTCTCCTATCGCCCTGTCTTCCCCTCCGGCTCCGCTGTGTGTTAGGAGGTAACCTAGCAACAGGCTACCTCCGACCCGGAAGTGCTGTCGCCCGGAGCTGCCGCACCTGCAGTCAATCCACCAGCTGCTGCCCATCAACTACCATCTTCAGCAGGGCTACTTAATGGTGTGGCTGAGCGACAGACAGCGCTGGAGTATTGCACTAAGCCTGGTAGTGTTTTCGAGTCGCTAACGTTATTGAAGTACTGTCTGATCTTCGTACACATTTTGCTGTCGTCATTGACGGAGGATTTACGGACACAAAGGAAGCACTTGGAGGAGAGACGGGCACTCACTACCACGCACGGGCTTACACGGAAGGAGGGACGCACTATCACCATCGTTGCATATTTGAACTGTTGTCACCTTGCTGCACTGTAAATAAATGCGCTGTCATTATTTCTGAGCTCCGCGCCTGAGTCCACTCTTTAACAACCGTGACAACTTTCCTGTTTTCAAATATTGGTTTAATGTTAAGAGATATATTCTAAAACACTTCTTCAGCTGAGAATCGGAGAGGAGAAACACACAGTTTTACTTGTTGCTTAGTGTAACGGAGGGAAGGTGATGTTTTTCAGTGTTCGTTTAAAGGAGGGGAAACCTTCCTCCAAAACGGACAGAGCAGTGGAGCCGCCAAGGGAAAGCACACAACTTTAAAACTGTATAATTAAAATATAATTTATTATATTTAAATAATTAAAAATGTAAAATGAATTAAAACAACCCTGGCCAGGGGACAACACAATAAAAATCAATAAAACACAACATTAAAATCCGGTGGCGTCCGCCACGATATAAGAGTCACTAAAAAGTTAAAAATCCAGCGGAGCGGTGCAGGAGGGGAACCCGGCGGCGTCCTCGCCTTCCTCCCCACGTTCTGCGCCCCGGTGCGCCCGGGTGGGCAGAGCTCTCAACTCCGCCCGCCGCTTCTTTGTAACTGTCACTCGGCACCGGCCCGTCTCGTCGCCTCCAATTCTCTGCAGACGCGTACTCTGGCCTCGTGTTGCTGCAGCAATCGGCCCGCTCGCTCTGCGTCTCTCGTTGCCGGCGCTGTATCCTCCTCTCTCCTTGACGCCAAGCTCCCCCAGCCTTATGTGTCCCTGCGCACTCTGTAAATTACTACTGCCGTTCCTCTCAGGTGTGTCAAATTAATAAAAAGGGGGAAACGGGTGGAGTCTCTCCAGGACGAATTGACGGATGCAACCAAAACATGCGGCATAAATACAAACACTCCACAAGATACAAAACATGCAATATAAAAAATAAATAAGCACACTTCACATTAAAACACAGCAAAGTAAAATAACATCCGTCTTCCCCTGGATGACATTAGCAAGGGCAGCTCTGAGCTCTCGCACGAGAGTGAGGGCTCAGGGACTCGCAGCTCTGAGACTGCCCTGGTCTTTATTTTATACATCAGTGGGTGTTTGTTCCTTACATTGGAATGTGGATGTGTGTGTGTGATCAGGGTTTGTATATGGACGCAGTGCAGCTGTTCCCTCATCACCTGCAGGAGTTTGTAGACCTGTTGACAGAGAAAGAACTGTGAGTGCGACTGCCTTTAGAAGAATTGGACATACTGCTGGAAAACTGAGCACACACACAATCTTAATTCAAGTGTGTGTTCAAATTGTCAAATTTGATGGGAAGAAAAGGACAAGCACAAAGGCAAACTCTACACATATACAGCTGCAGTAATTTGAGCAAAGAGCTGGGTTTTGTTTTTTTGGGGGTGTTTTTTCTATAAAGTGACACAAAATGCTTTAATTGCCACAACAAACCACTAAAACTGTATTCCTTTTTACTTGATATTGTCAATAAATACAAGATTGATCTATGTGACATGCCTTAAAAAAACGAGTAAAATTGACAGTTTATACCGGAAGTTGTTACATTCCAACTTATTAAGAAAAACTCTGTGGAAGTGAGAAAGGAAAACGCTGCCACTCGGCATATTACCATGTTGCCACCTCTTAAAGAGTTTTTAATATATTTTTTAATCATAATAAATCAAGTAAGGATTATATTTTCTTTTCTTTGTTAACAAAACATCTACTGGACTGCGGAGTAAATGGGGACAAACTTGCAGGATAAAAAATAGACGAACTCTGCTGTGTTTCCGAGTAACCGTATTATGGAGAGAAAAAGAGCAACAAAATTCAAAGTGCGGCCGACATGACCGCAGCCGAACACGTGAGAGCTCACTGGACCAGTTTCTCGTTGATTCACAAGTCCAAAAGTTTAGGAAGACATCCCTCTTTTTATGTGTTCTCCTTTGAACTTGTACAGTATCTTAACTCAATTAAGAACTCCACTAACCCAAAAGTTATAAAAACTATTGGTGTTTGTGAAAAAATTAAGATCTTTCAGTCACTTTATTCTTTGGCTTGATCAGTTACTTTTCCCCTAGCATATTTATATTGTTGTTTCTGAATACTGTTCTTGTATTTTTTTTATCTATGCATACAATTCTTTTGTAAGTACAACACCATTATTGTGGTACTGTTTAATTCCATTTTTGTATTGTACTGATGTTTAAATAAAGGTTTAAGGAAAAAAAAACAGTTTTCTTCTGCCACGCGCATCCGAGTTACGAGCTTAACGCGGGCGGTTGCGCATGCGCGAATTCTCGTGCATTCGAACGACTTACCTCATAGAAGGTTTTGATGTGTTACGTCAAAGAAGTCCTTTAATGTGGTTTTACTTTGAACCGGGAAAGTCCTTAAATAGGAGCCAAGCGAAGTCAAAAAGTTATCACTACCAGAGACCCCCTCGACAGTAGTTACATGTCAAACTTACCACGCTCTTTCAATTCAGAAAGTTTAGCGTTTCAAGAAGATTTTAACAGAGAGAATCCGTGTGAAATAAAAATGTCTGCAACACAGGATTATAATACTCAAACCCCACTGGTCGTATCACCAGATGAGCTGTCACCGATTATCGATAACGCCTTCAACAAGCTCGATGATGTACAGTGGACTTTAATAGAAAATGGAGCTTGGGATTCTGATATTCAAGCAGTTTTGGCTGATATGATTTCTGAAATCATACAGATCACCTCAGTCAACATTTTGAGACGTGCTCTTCCCGTCATTCAGAGCGATGCATCTGCAGAAATAGAAACAAATCCATCATTTGGCGACTCCATCTCAATCACTATTGCAAACCTGCTCAATATCCCAAAGCAGATATGCGGCAGTGCTAAAAAGCTGACACAGATGGTTGAGGAGGAGATTTCAAATAAGGTCAAATATATAGTCGCCCTGGTCAGAGAGCGCTTCAATTTACCATCAGACCCCGCTGTTTACGTCAGTGGGGCAATTCGTAATATTAGAAAACTGCGTGTCATGGTTTCTCATGCTCTCTCATGCTTGAAAAGATATGCAAGTAAACTGAAATGCCCGTGCATGGGAAAGGAAAGCGATTCAAGTGAGTCTGAGTCCAGCAAAGATAGCATTGAGTCCAGCATCTCAGTCAAATCAGCCACCCAGGAGGTTAGTGAGATTCTGACCAAATGGTGTCAAGATTCAGATTTTGCAGATGATGAATTATCGGATGATGACAGCGATATGGAAATTGAGCCACCCGCTAAAATAGAGCAACTTTCAGAAAAGAAAGAAAGTTCAGAAAGTGGCGAATGTGCAGAAGCTGAAAGGCAGGCAGAAAGTATTCCACCTGAGACCCCAGTAGAAAAAATTGCAGCTGACATTGTCAATATTATACTTGACAATCTCCAGTGCACTGACACTGATTATTCTTGTCACAGTGAGAAATGTACCTCACCCAAATCTGGATTCAACGGGGGAGTCATCTTTGATAAAGTGAGAGAGTTTTTTACCTCACGTGCTCGTTCTGCACCGCAAAAATCACGCAAACTGCATTTTTCCAAGATTGCAGGAAAACATTTTGAAAAGATGAAAGGGGAGCTGAAAACAACAGTGAAGAAGAGCAAAGACTATTTTATTAGTCTGTCAAAGGTAACCCACTCCCCTGAAACTGAGAGAATGGGTTCCCACGACAGTATGAGTGTCAGCCTCCCAGGTTCAGCATGCGAAACTCCTCGTTCAAATTCTAGCATGTCTGTCCGTGCCCCTTCTAGAAGCTCATCTACTCTGGGAAACATGATAAAATCTGCTACTCCAACTAGCTTTAATGTCATCAAATCTGAAATTAGTGACATATACAGCGAGTTCACAAAAGAGAAAGAACATGACAGTATCCAAGAAAGGCTCGAAAACATTCAAATAAGCGAGAAAGTGAAGAATTTCTCGAGAGAATTGACAGAGTAAACTGTACGACCATTTAATGATAAGTCGTATATACCAAATTCCCACAACTGTTATGGGTAGAAGTCTATCAGACTCCGTCATCTCCAAGACACCACAGCAAGTAGCTGAATCCAGAGTTTTCTTTTCTCCTGAAGTCCTCTATGTAATCATAGAAGACGCAGTTGGAAAGTTTTTGCAAAAGATTCTGCTTTTGGTTGATGGTGAAACAATAAATGAAATTGTTCAGAGCGAAAAAGTGTCTGATGCTGTTGAAGAGATCCAAAAGGTCATTGCAAAGGGAGAGAAACGGGCAAGAGACACAGAATCAGACTATTCTCAGAAAAGTGTCAGAGAATCTAAAAAACCCTGTCCTTCTAGACCAGCGTCTCTGGAAAAGCAGGTCAAGTCACCAGAGAAACGCTCAACATCCTCTTGTTCAAGTTCAACACCAGTTCTCGAGAGGATGGAGGAGGAAATGTCTGGAAAGTCAGAGGACAGATTCTCAGGGGACATACCCTTGGAAAAGTCTGAGGAGAGTTTAGCGTTTCAAGAAGATTTTAACAGAGAGAATCCGTGTGAAATAACAATGTCTGCAACACAGGATTATAATACTCAAACCCCACTGGTCGTATCACCAGATGAGCTGTCACCGATTATCGATAACGCCTTCAACAAGCTCGATGATGTACAGTGGACTTTAATAGAAAATGGAGCTTGGGATTCTGATATTCAAGCAGTTTTGGCTGATATGATTTCTGAAATCATACAGATCACCTCAGTCAACATTTTGAGACGTGCTCTTCCCGTCATTCAGAGCGATGCATCTGCAGAAATAGAAACAAATCCATCATTTGGTGACTCCATCTCAATCACTATTGCAAACCTGCTCAATATCCCAAAGCAGATATGCGGCAGTGCTAAAAAGCTGACACAGATGGTTGAGGAGGAGATTTCAAATAAGGTCAAATATATAGTCGCCCTGGTCAGAGAGCGCTTCAATTTACCATCAGACCCCGCTGTTTACGTCAGTGGGGCAATTCGTAATATTAGAAAACTGCGTGTCATGGTTTCTCATGCTCTCTCATGCTTGAAAAGATATGCAAGTAAACTGAAATGCCCGTGCATGGGAAAGGAAAGCGATTCAAGTGAGTCTGAGTCCAGCAAAGATAGCATTGAGTCCAGCATCTCAGTCAAATCAGCCACCCAGGAGGTTAGTGAGATTCTGACCAAATGGTGTCAAGATTCAGATTTTACAGATGATGAATTATCGGATGATGACAGCGATATGGAAATTGAGCCACCTGCTAAAATAGAGCAACTTTCAGAAAAGAAAGAAAGTTCAGAAAGTGGCGAATGTGCAGAAGCTGAAAGGCAGGCAGAAAGTATTCCACCTGAGACCCCAGTAGAAAAAATTGCAGCTGACATTGTCAATATTATACTTGACAATCTCCAGTGCACTGACACTGATTATTCTTGTCACAGTGAGAAATGTACCTCACCCAAATCTGGATTCAACGGGGGAATCATCTTTGATAAAGTGAGAGAGTTTTTTACCTCACATGCTCGTTCTGCACCGCAAAAATCACGCAAACTGCATTTTTCCAAGATTGCAGGAAAACATTTTGAAAAGATGAAAGGGGAGCTGAAAACAACAGTGAAGAAGAGCAAAGACTATTTTATTAGTCTGTCAAAGGTAACCCACTCCCCTGAAACTGAGAGAATGGGTTCCCACGACAGTATGAGTGTCAGCCTCCCAGGTTCAGCATGCGAAACTCCTCGTTCAAATTCTAGCATGTCTGTCCGTGCCCCTTCTAGAAGCTCATCTACTCTGGGAAACATGATAAAATCTGCTACTCCAACTAGCTTTAATGTCATCAAATCTGAAATTAGTGACATATACAGCGAGTTCACAAAAGAGAAAGAACATGACATTATCCAAGAAAGGCTCGAAAACATTCAAATAAGCGAGAAAGTGAAGAATTTCTCGAGAGAATTGACAGAGAAACTGTACGACCATTTAATGATAAGTCGTATATACCAAATTCCCACAACTGTTATGGGTAGAAGTCTATCAGACTCCGTCATCTCCAAGACACCACAGCAAGTAGCTGAATCCAGAGTTTTCTTTTCTCCTGAAGTCCTCTATGTAATCATAGAAGACGCAGTTGGAAAGTTTTTGCAAAAGATTCTGCTTTTGGTTGATGGTGAAACAATAGATGAAATTGTTCAGAGCGAAAAAGTGTCTGATGCTGTTGAAGAGATCCAAAAGGTCATTGCAAAGGGACAGAAACGGGCAAGAGACACAGAATCAGACTATTCTCAGAAAAGTGTCAGAGAATCTAAAAAACCCTGTCCTTCTAGACCAGCGTCTCTGGAAAAGCAGGTCAAGTCACCAGAGAAACGCTCAACATCCTCTTGTTCAAGTTCAACACCAGTTCTCGAGAGGATGGAGGAGGAAATGTCTGGAAAGTCAGAGGACAGATTCTCAGAGGACATACCCTCGGAAAAGTCTGAGGAGAAATTCTTGGAAAAGTCTGAGGAGAAATTCTTGGAAAAGTCTGAGGAGCAAACCTCAGAAAAGTTAGAGGAAAAACTGTCTGAAATGTCTAAAGAGAAACCCTCAGAAAAGTTGGAGAAAAAGCTCTCAGAAGTGTCAGTGTCATCTCAGGCAGCATCCGAGAACCTTGCCATGTGTCTTATAGCTAGACTCGTGGCTCAGTACAAAAAGAGCCTAAAAAAGCCGCTTTCATTACCTAACAAAGCTTTAGGAGACATCATTGAACATCTCAACAACTTGGTGCAACCTGAAATCAGCATTGAGGAGTCTATAACAAATCTGGACAAGAATGTGAGTCAATTGACCAAAAAAATGTTTAAAGGACTCGTCAAGGAGTTTGGCTCCACAGAACAGGTCATGAATGCTGCTTTTGCAGGTGATAGTTCATTTGATGAGGCTATTTTGAAGCATTTGAAAATCAATTTGGGTGTCCTCACAAGTCCTCCAAAAAAGTCCAGAATTGCCAGGTTCTTTGCAGCAGTGGGAAGAGCTATTATGAAACCCTTCAGATGCTGTTTTAAGGGCAGCGATGACTAAAGACCTTGACTTTTCCACTGCCTTGCTTCAAATCAAAATTCCTAAAAGTCTTTACAGTTTTCCTAAAAAACTATTATATCTTCACTGTGTCTCCTTTGTGTTTTCCATCGTACCCAGCCAGCCGCAGCAGATGGCTGCCCCTACATGAGTCTGGTTCTGCTGGAGGTTTCTGCTTTTTAGAGCAGTTTTTCCTCCCCACTGTCGCCAAGTGCTTGCTCATAGGGGATCATTTGATTGCTGGAATTTTCTAAAGATGGTGTTTTGAACTGTAAGGTGGAGGTCCTACAGGCCCTCCACCTTACAGTTCAAAACACCTTCGGGAGACTTCTTAGTTAATTGGCACTAAAATTAAATAATAAAAAAAAATACAAATTAAAAACAAGTTGACTTTTGTTGTCTTTTCTTGATGTCAACCACAAATTAAAAAAGTGTAGCATATGTATACTCTGGTCATCAGTACTTGTATTTTAATGTATTACAGTATAATTTGATATAGTGATCATTCTGTGTCAAAACCAAACCTTCTGCTCAACTGTTCACAATGGAAAAGTTTAACGTTTATAATGATTGCTGTAAATTTTAGCTTCATATATCAGATACTTTTGTCAGGATCTGACGGCGCCCTGACCGGTCGACCTGCCAATGTGTGTATATTTGTGTGCGTGTGTATGTGTCTCTCCTATCGCCCTGTCTTCCCCTCCGGCTCCGCTGTGTGTTAGGAGGTAACCTAGCAACAGGCTACCTCCGACCCGGAAGTGCTGTCGCCCGGAGCTGCCGCACCTGCAGTCAATCCACCAGCTGCTGCCCATCAACTACCATCTTCAGCAGGGCTACTTAATGGTGTGGCTGAGCGACAGACAGCGCTGGAGTATTGCACTAAGCCTGGTAGTGTTTTCGAGTCGCTAACGTTATTGAAGTACTGTCTGATCTTCGTACACATTTTGCTGTCGTCATTGACGGAGGATTTACGGACACAAAGGAAGCACTTGGAGGAGAGACGGGCACTCACTACCACGCACGGGCTTACACGGAAGGAGGGACGCACTATCACCATCGTTGCATATTTGAACTGTTGTCACCTTGCTGCACTGTAAATAAATGCGCTGTCATTATTTCTGAGCTCCGCGCCTGAGTCCACTCTTTAACAACCGTGACAACTTTCCTGTTTTCAAATATTGGTTTAATGTTAAGAGATATATTCTAAAACACTTCTTCAGCTGAGAATCAGAGAGGAGAAACACACAGTTTTACTTGTTGCTTAGTGTAACGGAGGGAAGGTGATGTTTTTCAGTGTTCGTTTAAAGGAGGGGAAACCTTCCTCCAAAACGGACAGAGCAGTGGAGCCGCCAAGGGAAAGCACACAACTTTAAAACTGTATAATTAAAATATAATTTATTATATTTAAATAATTAAAAATGTAAAATGAATTAAAACAACCCTGGCCAGGGGACAACACAATAAAAATCAATAAAACACAACATTAAAATCCGGTGGCGTCCGCCACGATATAAGAGTCACTAAAAAGTTAAAAATCCAGCGGAGCGGTGCAGGAGGGGAACCCGGCGGCGTCCTCGCCTTCCTCCCCACGTTCTGCGCCCCGGTGCGCCCGGGTGGGCAGAGCTCTCAACTCCGCCCGCCGCTTCTTTGTAACTGTCACTCGGCACCGGCCCGTCTCGTCGCCTCCAATTCTCTGCAGACGCGTACTCTGGCCTCGTGTTGCTGCAGCAATCGGCCCGCTCGCTCTGCGTCTCTCGTTGCCGGCGCTGTATCCTCCTCTCTCCTTGACACCAAGCTCCCCCAGCCTTATGTGTCCCTGCGCACTCTGTAAATTACTACTGCCGTTCCTCTCAGGTGTGTCAAATTAATAAAAAGGGGGAAACGGGTGGAGTCTCTCCAGGACGAATTGACGGATGCAACCAAAACATGCGGCATAAATAAAAACACTCCACAAGATACAAAACATGCAATATAAAAAATAAATAAGCACACTTCACATTAAAACACAGCAAAGTAAAATAACATCCGTCTTCCCCTGGATGACATCCCCCCACACTGAAATATTAGCAGTCCCTACTAATGCTCCATCTCCCTATAACGCTCTGGTGGAATCCCACGCGTGGTCCTAGTGGACCGCCTAAAGGACATACCTGAGTCACTCTGGTGAGATGACACACAGTCAGTAGGGGGTGAAAACCCATAAAACACTGGCACTGGGAAGTCCGAAGGGCCTGTGGTCGGCTCCTCCGTAGGAGGGGTAAAGTCTGGTTGAGGAGCAATGCACACTTTTAAGCAGTGTTGGGACTAACGCGTTATTAAGTAACGCGTTACAGTAACTACGTTATTATTGTGGTAACGAGCACGGTAACTAGTTATTATGCCAAAACCAGGAACGCGTTACTCGTTACTGGGATTTAGATAGGCTCGTTATTCGTTACTTCGTGTGGCGGCTATCGCGGAGCTTCCACAGATTCAATAACATTAGCAAGTGGTGGAAGCAGCAGGTGGATGAAGGAAAAGGGAGGCAAGAGGAGAGACCCGAAGCGGCCGCTGGTCCGAGAGTGTCAGGTGAACTGAACTTCAGGTAAGAAGTTATGACCTGCAGTGTATCTGAGTCAGATATAAACCAAGTTTAGGTGGAGTTTATATTCGTTATGCTGACTTTTTCGTACTGCGTACTAGCTAGCATGAAGTTTCTATACAGCTGGGTGGGTGCTATGAAGATGTTGAACTTTATTTTGTTCATAAGGTTAATTATTAGAGTTTCCAACCGTCCCTTAAAAAACGGAATCGTCTCGTATTCAGAGAAAATATTACGCGTTTCTTAATGAGGTGAAAAGGAACACAGTTTGTCTCGGACTTCAGCTACAATGGAAAAACACACAAAGCTGGAGTTATTCTGTCTTTACGCTGCAGCTGCCTCTTCTTCTCTCATTATCTCCCCTCCGTCTCCTGTTTCTACTTCAATCGTGAAACTGATCAATGATCAGCTGATCGGTTTTTCTCTCTTGTTTATTTATCGCCCACTTTGCGCCAGAAAGAGGAAACCAGCGGATGTCGCGCTAAACAACGGCAGCACGTTTAAGCTTGATCAGCTGATGTTAGAATTTATTTAATATTAATTTCTAGTATCAGCTGATGTTTGCTGGAGCCACCGCTGTAAAGCTGCTGGTCATGATGTCGGTTTGGTTATCTGGTGAGAGGGAAACATAAAGATGAAACCAGGAGACGTCCTTACTGAATCATCAGAGCTGTGTGAAGAAACAGGTTTACCTTTTAGGTGACATGAATGAGTTGAAGTTATGAACTGTTTCTGAGAGACAAATAACACCAGGATCCTTTTCTAAGTAGCTGACAGCTGGTAACTGTGCAGGGGCGGGTCTAGCAAAGTGTTGCCAGGGTTCCATGTAGGGCATTAAGGGGGAAAGGGGGGCACAAGGAAATACTTTCTTATTCTCATTTAAAATGTCTCACTTTTAAAAAAATAATTATCTGAGTCTTACAACAAACAATTGATAGATTGATGCATATATACCATCAGAACAGTGTACATCACTGTCACAACAGTGTTTATTTTCATTCAAAGGCTTTATGATTTTTCCTATAATGGTGGGCCGGTCTCTAGTCAAAATGCCCGGGACGATTTTTTTGTCGCAGTCCAGCCCTGTAAGCAGCTCATCTGCAGTCTGGTGTTACCTACATCTTCCTATTCAGAAGGCAGAATTTCAGAGTTCTGAGTACAATCGAAAGCACCACGACTGCAGTTTTTGTGTTGGATGTAAAAAGCAGGCTAGGATAGAATCAGGTGTGGGATTTCTCTCGTGGAAATGTCCACATTATTTTTTCCTTTCTATTGGTAGGTGACACAGTGCACTTGTGGCAAGTAAGCAAGCTAGAAGACTGGCAATCTTGCTGGGTATCCAGTTACGGAAGCAACACATTAACAAGAGAATTCTGAGTAAAACCAAAGTTACTTTCCCTAGTAACTAGTTACTCTGAAAGTAACGAGTAACTTGAAGTAACTGAGTTACTTTTGATAGAAGTAACTAGTAATGTAACTAAGTTACTAATTTAAAGTAACTTACCCAACACTGCTTTTAAGGCATTCCTATGTAAAGTTTGTATATTACCCCCCTTTTCTGGTTTGACCTTATACACTAAGCCCGTATCTCCCACCTGTTCCAGCACCACATACGGCTCAGGAGACCACCAGGAACACAGTTTTCCTTTGCCCTGTCTGTTTCGGTCACGTACCCAGACTCTCTCCCCGGGCAACAATGGGAGGGTACAACCTCTCTTCTCATACTGGCTTTTGTGTTGGGAGGCCGCACTATACATCCTCTGCCCAGCCAAACGGTAAGCTAGGGAGAGTTTCTGTTGATGAGAACACACCCACTCACTTACATCCTGCCTCGCCTGCTGGGGGGCCACGCCTAATGCCACGTCCACGGGAAGTCTCAAGTGTCGACCAAACATCAAATAGGCAGGCGCATAACCTGTGGAACTATGGATAGTATTGTTATAAGCATGGACGAGTTCTGGCAGATTTCCTACCCACTGACTCTGTCTTACTGATTCTAGTGAGCGAAGCATGTTTAATAGGGTCTGATTGAAACGTTCTACACTACCATTCCCTGCAGGGTGGTAAGGTGTCGTGTGGCTTTTAGTTATACCATAGGTATCACAGAGCTGTTTCATTAATGCAGATTCGAAATTAGACCCACGGTCAGAGTGGAGTCGGCCTGGGCAACCGAATGGCTGTATCACATACTTCCACAAAGCCTTTACTGTAGTCTCTGCTGTTTGGTTTATTGTAGGGATAGCCCAAGCGAACCGTGTAAACAGATCAGTAACCACAAGTATGTTTTGATAAGTGTCAGTGGGCCGGCCTAAGGACAGAAAATCCATGCCTACAACCTCCAAAGGGTATGAAACTGAAATAGGGTGCAGTGGGGCCCTAGGTTCTACCCTCTCCTTTTGTAGACTACAGGGGACACAACCCAGATGAAACTGACGTACCTGTGCTTCCATGTTAACCCAGTAGAACCGCTGCCGTATCCGAGAGAGGGTTCGATCTACCCCCGCATGGGCAGCAGCCTCATGGATTTTCCGCCACACCTCATGGCACCTGGAACTAGGACACACAACTTGATAACGAGTCTCCTGGGTATATTCGTCCAACACTTTACGGCACAGTATTCCATCTTTAATAAAAAGTCTTTTTTGTTGCTGTAGGAGTCGTCGCACACCATGTGACAATGTCTGACGTTCTAGCTTTGTGGGTGCGACCTGGGCTTCCAGAAGTTGCTTTACCACTTGAATATCTGGATCACGAGATTGTGCTTCTGCCCAGTCACTCCCCTCTACCTCACAAGTCAGTTCAATGGCTGCTGAAGTGACTCCACGCTCTGATCCAGCCCCCTCCAGGTGCTCTGCTGGGACAGTGGGGAATCGAGAAAGGGCATCAGCATTAATATTGCTCTTACCCGAACGATACTTGATCTCGTAGTCGAAAGAGGCCAGCTGGGCAACCCAACGTTGTTCTACTGCGCCCAAGCGAGCAGTCTGTAAATGGGCCACAGGGTTATTATCAGTATACACAACGAATCGTGCACCAGTCAGATAGTCTTTAAACTTTTCGGTAACTGCCCACTTAAGGGCTAACAGCTCCAACTTGAAGGAACTATAGTTGGCGTCATTCCGTTCCGTGTGGTGTAAGCTTCTGCTGGCGTACGCTATTACCCTTTCTTGGCCCTCTTGAACCTGGGCCAGAACAGCTCCCAGCCCGCGACCACTGGCATCAGTATACACAATAAATGGAAGAGAGTAATCTGCGTATGCTAAAACAGGTGCTTGCGTTAAAGCTGCTTTGAGGGCCTCAAATGCCGTTTGACATTCTGGGGACCACTGCACTTTGCGACGGTCTGTTTTCTTGTTTACAGGGACCCCTGTCAATAATGCATTTAAAGGGCGTACGATTTTAGCAAAGCCGGACACAAAACGTCTGTAGTAGCCAGCCAGGCCCAAAAAAGATCTGACTTGTCTGATGGTATCAGGGACCGGCCAATCCATAACTGCAGAAATTTTATCAGGGTCTGGTCTTACACCACACTTATCCACTACATGCCCCAGAAATGTCACCTCCTGTTGCAGGAACTTGCACTTGTTCGGCTGTAACTTCAACCCATGGCGCCACAGCCTCTGAAACACTTCATCTAGATGCTGTAAATGAGACGAAAAGTCAGGTGAATAAATGATAATGTCATCTAAGTACACCAATAAAGACTCTGCAATCTGTCCACTCAAACAGTGCTGCATCAGCCGTTGAAATGTAGTGGGTGCATTGCACAGACCAAACGGCATCCGCTCGAACTCAAACAACCCGACTGGGGTAGTAAAAGCAGTCTTTTCCCTGTCCGTCGGGTCCATTTGGACCTGCCAGTATCCGCTGGCTAAGTCCAGGGTGGAAAACCACTGCGCTCGAGTAAGGCTTGTCAATGTCTCTTCTATTCGTGGCAGAGGGAAAGCGTCTTTATGTGTCACCGCATTCAATTTTCTATAGTCCACACAGAACCGCCAGGTGCCATCTTTTTTTTTCACCAAAACAATGGGTGCGGGCTACAGCTTTCCCGGATAACTCCCTTTTCCATCATATCTGCCAAGAGACTCCTCATTTCTTTATACATTGTAGGGGGCAAAGGACGATACCTCTCTCTAATGGGAGCTGCATCACCTGTGGGGATACAATGATGCACCAGGTCAGTCCTCCCAAAATCTTCGTCATCTTTAGAGAACACCTTCTCCCATTTAAGCAATAAAGCACGTAGCTCGCCCTGTTGCAGTTCAGACAGGTCAGATCGTTCAATCAGTTTACTCATCTCCTCAGGTAATCTCTCCTCCTCCGTGGGGGCACCACTGTCGACCAGAGCCACCTCCACCACACCATCCATCCCAAGGGACAGGCTCAGGTCCTGTGAGCCATGTACGTCGGCCTCATCCACGCAGGATAGCTTTCCCAGTTTCTGGTAGCGACCTATAAAAAGAGGATAGGGGTGTGGGTTACAAATCCTCACTGGCACTCTCCTGGCCCTTACCATAACAAGGGTTCTCGCCACCCCCACATCAGGGGTATCAGGCAGTGCCTCCACCAGGGCACAATAATCCGTTCCTTGCGGACCCATCTGAGCCCGGCCCCACACCATTATTTCACTCCTCGGGGGAACTTTAATTTTGCGTCGGCCAGCTAGCCGTACATACCCCACCATTCCGTCCTCCACTGTACTTGCTTCTATCCGTCTGCATGTTGCGAAGGCAGTCCTCCAGGCCTGTTGATTCGTTAATTGCTGTGGGACAGGAGCAGTCTTTTCCGGCCACTTAAATACATTCCAACAGGCAGTCACAACATTCATACCAACAATCAGTGGGTGCGTACAATGGTCATCTTTTACCACCACAACCCCGCGTCCAGGAACCTTAAAACCTTCTATTTCCATGTCCAGGACAGCATAGGTGGTATAGGGAATTTCCAGACCATTGGCGGCTCTCAGCTTAAAGGCGGTTGGAGTTTTCTCAAGCTTAGCCTGGGAAAAATGCTCATTAAACAAACTCTCCTGGATCAAAGTCACTTGTGATCCTGTATCTAACAAGCCTTGAAGCTCCACCCCCTCGATCACTATCTTCACTGTTGGACACTGCCCAATAAATGTTTCTGTGGCCCTTAATTCCTTAGGTGAACCAAAAGCCCCCGCCCCTCGGACCTCAGCAGCAGGGTCATCTAGTTTAAACTTGGCTGGGAAGACATGGAGGTCTGGCAAAACCTAGCTATATGTCCTGCTTGGTTACACCTCCGACAGATAGGCCGACCTTGCGCATCCCAGCTAGCATTCGATTGTCGCAGTCTTCTCCTAAACTGAGGTGCAGGCGGAAGAGTAGCTACAGCTGGCTGAGTGGAGCCTCTAATTTCTCTTACTAGCTCTTGTGCCAATCCCTTCATTTGTGCCTTGACATCCTCCAATATCTCCTGCTTTAACACCTCTCTCCAATCTTCTTTCTGTTCATCCTTAAAAGGAGCATGAGACTTATTTACAGACAGGCAGGTTACCTCAGACTGGGGCTGTACATGTTCTGAGTCTAGCAGCAGTGCCTCCTGGCGTATGGCAGCAAAATCTTGATCTGGGTTACGCCGCACATAGACCTTCAGTGCCTGACTTACAGGGCCCTCCCGCAATCCTAGCAACAATTGATCTCGCAGGGCTGCATCAGAGGGGACATTATCTGGGTCATGCTTTCGCAACCTACAGTATAATTCTCTCAACCGCAAAATAAAGTAAGATACGGTTTCACTTGGGTTCTGAGTGCAACTAAAAAACTGTGACCTAAGAACTGGGGTGGGGACACGATCACCATATAAAGAGTCTAAAAAGGAAAAGATTTTTTGTACTTGGTCTCTTTCACTGGGTTCAAGAACACTGACCTGACGTTTAGCCTCACCTGCTAGCGCTCCCAACACAATAGCAACTTTCCTCGCTTCAGGCAAATCCTGTGATCCCAGCAGCCCCCGCATCTGCTCCTTCCAATCCTGATATTGCACATCTTGATCAGGCCCTTTAAATTTCGGCAGCCACGGGGCTTCGGGATATAAAGGCATCATCATCTTTGCTATTCCCCTGACTAACCCATCTGCTCTTGACTCCGTATCCTGTCAAAAATGCCAATTATGTAACGGAGGGAAGGTGATGTTTTTCAGTGTTCGTTTAAAGGAGGGGAAACCTTCCTCCAAAACGGACAGAGCAGTGGAGCCGCCAAGGGAAAGCACACAACTTTAAAACTGTATAATTAAAATATAATTTATTATATTTAAATAATTAAAAATGCAAAATGAATTAAAACAACCCTGGCCAGGGGACAACACAATAAAAATCAATAAAACACAACATTAAAATCCGGTGGCGTCCGCCACGATATAAGAGTCACTAAAAAGTTAAAAATCCAGCGGAGCGGTGCAGGAGGGGAACCCGGCGGCGTCCTCGCCTTCCTCCCCACGTTCTGCGCCCCGGTGCGCCCGGGTGGGCAGAGCTCTCAACTCCGCCCGCCGCTTCTTTGTAACTGTCACTCGGCACCGGCCCGTCTCGTCGCCTCCAATTCTCTGCAGACGCGTACTCTGGCCTCGTGTTGCTGCAGCAATCGGCCCGCTCGCTCTGCGTCTCTCGTTGCCGGCGCTGTATCCTCCTCTCTCCTTGACGCCAAGCTCCCCCAGCCTTATGTGTCCCTGCGCACTCTGTAAATTACTACTGCCGTTCCTCTCAGGTGTGTCAAATTAATAAAAAGGGGGAAACGGGTGGAGTCTCTCCAGGACGAATTGACGGATGCAACCAAAACATGCGGCATAAATACAAACACTCCACAAGATACAAAACATGCAATATAAAAAATAAATAAGCACACTTCACATTAAAACACAGCAAAGTAAAATAACATCCGTCTTCCCCTGGATGACATTAGCAAGGGCAGCTCTGAGCTCTCGCACGAGAGTGAGGGCTCAGGGACTCGCAGCTCTGAGACTGCCCTGGTCTTTATTTTATACATCAGTGGGTGTTTGTTCCTTACATTGGAATGTGGATGTGTGTGTGTGATCAGGGTTTGTATATGGACGCAGTGCAGCTGTTCCCTCATCACCTGCAGGAGTTTGTAGACCTGTTGACAGAGAAAGAACTGTGAGTGCGACTGCCTTTAGAAGAATTGGACATACTGCTGGAAAACTGAGCACACACACAATCTTAATTCAAGTGTGTGTTCAAATTGTCAAATTTGATGGGAAGAAAAGGACAAGCACAAAGGCAAACTCTACACATATACAGCTGCAGTAATTTGAGCAAAGAGCTGGGTTTTGTTTTTTTGGGGGTGTTTTTTGTATAAAGTGACACAAAATGCTTTAATTGCCACAACAAACCACTAAAACTGTATTCCTTTTTACTTGATATTGTCAATAAATACAAGATTGATCTATGTGACATGCCTTAAAAAAAACGAGTAAAATTGACAGTTTATACCGGAAGTTGTTACATTCCAACTTATTAAGAAAAACTCTGTGGAAGTGAGAAAGGAAAACGCTGCCACTCGGCATATTACCATGTTGCCACCTCTTAAAGAGTTTTTAATATTTTTTTTAATCATAATAAATCAAGTAAGGATTATATTTTCTTTTCTTTGTTAACAAAACATCTACTGCGGAGTAAATGGGGACAAACTTGCAGGATAAAAAATAGACGAACTCTGCTGTGTTTCCGAGTAACCGTATTATGGAGAGAAAAAGAGCAACAAAATTCAAAGTGCGGCCGACATGACCGCAGCCGAACACGTGAGAGCTCACTGGACCAGTTTCTCGTTGATTCACAAGTCCAAAAGTTTAGGAAGACATCCCTCTTTTTATGTGTTCTCCTTTGAACTTGTACAGTATCTTAACTCAATTAAGAACTCCACTAACCCAAAAGTTATAAAAACTATTGGTGTTTGTGAAAAAATTAAGATCTTTCAGTCACTTTATTCTTTGGCTTGATCAGTTACTTTCCCCCTAGCATATTTATATTGTTGTTTCTGAATACTGTTCTTGTTTTTGTTTATCTATGCATACAATTCCTTTCTAAGTACAACACCATTATTGTGGTACTGTTTAATTCCATTTTTGTATTGTACTGATGTTTAAATAAAGGTTTAAGGAAAAAAAACAGTTTTCTTCTGCCACGCGCATCCGAGTTACGAGCTTAACGCGGGCGGTTGCGCATGCGCGAATTCTCGTGCATTCGAACGACTTACCTCATAGAAGGTTTTGATGTGTTACGTCAAAGAAGTCATTTAATGTGGTTTTACTTTGAACCGGGAAAGTCCTTAAATAGGAGCCAAGCGAAGTCAAAAAGTTATCACTACCAGAGACCCCCTCGACAGTAGTTACATGTCAAACTTACCACGCTCTTTATATTCAGAAAGTTTAGCGTTTCAAGAAGATTTTAACAGAGAGAATCCGTGTGAAATAACAATGTCTGCAACACAGGATTATAATACTCAAACCCCACTGGTCGTATCACCAGATGAGCTGTCACCGATTATCGATAACGCCTTCAACAAGCTCGATGATGTACAGTGGACTTTAATAGAAAATGGAGCTTGGGATTCTGATATTCAAGCAGTTTTGGCTGATATGATTTCTGAAATCATACAGATCACCTCAGTCAACATTTTGAGACGTGCTCTTCCCGTCATTCAGAGCGATGCATCTGCAGAAATAGAAACAAATCCATCATTTGGCGACTCCATCTCAATCACTATTGCAAACCTGCTCAATATCCCAAAGCAGATATGCGGCAGTGCTAAAAAGCTGACAAAGATGGTTGAGGAGGAGATTTCAAATAAGGTCAAATATATAGTCGCCCTGGTCAGAGAGCGCTTCAATTTACCATCAGACCCCGCTGTTTACGTCAGTGGGGCAATTCGTAATATTAGAAAACTGCGTGTCATGGTTTCTCATGCTCTCTCATGCTTGAAAAGATATGCAAGTAAACTGAAATGCCCGTGCATGGGAAAGGAAAGCGATTCAAGTGAGTCTGAGTCCAGCAAAGATAGCATTGAGTCCAGCATCTCAGTCAAATCAGCCACCCAGGAGGTTAGTGAGATTCTGACCAAATGGTGTCAAGATTCAGATTTTACAGATGATGAATTATCGGATGATGACAGCGATATGGAAATTGAGCCACCTGCTAAAATAGAGCAACTTTCAGAAAAGAAAGAAAGTTCAGAAAGTGGCGAATGTGCAGAAGCTGAAAGGCAGGCAGAAAGTATTCCACCTGAGACCCCAGTAGAAAAAATTGCAGCTGACATTGTCAATATTATACTTGACAATCTCCAGTGCACTGACACTGATTATTCTTGTCACAGTGAGAAATGTACCTCACCCAAATCTGGATTCAACGGGGGAATCATCTTTGATAAAGTGAGAGAGTTTTTTACCTCACGTGCTCGTTCTGCACCGCAAAAATCACACAAACTGCATTTTTCCAAGATTGCAGGAAAACATTTTGAAAAGATGAAAGGGGAGCTGAAAACAACAGTGAAGAAGAGCAAAGACTATTTTATTAGTCTGTCAAAGGTAACCCACTCCCCTGAAACTGAGAGAATGGGTTCCCACGACAGTATGAGTGTCAGCCTCCCAGGTTCAGCATGCGAAACTCCTCGTTCAAATTCTAGCATGTCTGTCCGTGCCCCTTCTAGAAGCTCATCTACTCTGGGAAACATGATAAAATCTGCTACTCCAACTAGCTTTAATGTCATCAAATCTGAAATTAGTGACATATACAGCGAGTTCACAAAAGAGAAAGAACATGACATTATCCAAGAAAGGCTCGAAAACATTCAAATAAGCGAGAAAGTGAAGAATTTCTCGAGAGAATTGACAGAGAAACTGTACGACCATTTAATGATAAGTCGTATATACCAAATTCCCACAACTGTTATGGGTAGAAGTCTATCAGACTCCGTCATCTCCAAGACACCACAGCAAGTAGCTGAATCCAGAGTTTTCTTTTCTCCTGAAGTTCTCTATGTAATCATAGAAGACGCAGTTGGAAAGTTTTTGCAAAAGATTCTGCTTTTGGTTGATGGTGAAACAATAGATGAAATTGTTCAGAGCGAAAAAGTGTCTGATGCTGTTGAAGAGATCCAAAAGGTCATTGCAAAGGGACAGAAACGGGCAAGAGACACAGAATCAGACTATTCTCAGAAAAGTGTCAGAGAATCTAAAAAACCCTGTCCTTCTAGACCAGCGTCTCTGGAAAAGCAGGTCAAGTCACCAGAGAAACGCTCAACATCCTCTTGTTCAAGTTCAACACCAGTTCTCGAGAGGATGGAGGAGGAAATGTCTGGAAAGTCAGAGGACAGATTCTCAGAGGACATACCCTCGGAAAAGTCTGAGGAGAAATTCTTGGAAAAGTCTGAGGAGAAATTCTTGGAAAAGTCTGAGGAGAAATTCTTGGAGAAGTCTGAGGAGAAATTCTTGGAAAAGTCTGAGGAGCAAACCTCAGAAAAGTTAGAGGAAAAACTGTCTGAAATGTCTAAAGAGAAACCCTCAGAAAAGTTGGAGAAAAAGCTCTCAGAAGTGTCAGTGTCATCTCAGGCAGCATCCGAGAACCTTGCCATGTGTCTTATAGCTAGACTCGTGGCTCAGTACAAAAAGAGCCTAAAAAAGCCGCTTTCATTACCTAACAAAGCTTTAGGAGACATCATTGAACATCTCAACAACTTGGTGCAACCTGAAATCAGCATTGAGGAGTCTATAACAAATCTGGACAAGAATGTGAGTCAATTGACCAAAAAAATGTTTAAAGGACTCGTCAAGGAGTTTGGCTCCACAGAACAGGTCATGAATGCTGCTTTTGCAGGTGATAGTTCATTTGATGAGGCTATTTTGAAGCATTTGAAAATCAATTTGGGTGTCCTCACAAGTCCTCCAAAAAAGTCCAGAATTGCCAGGTTCTTTGCAGCAGTGGGAAGAGCTATTATGAAACCCTTCAGATGCTGTTTTAAGGGCAGCGATGACTAAAGACCTTGACTTTTCCACTGCCTTGCTTCAAATCAAAATTCCTAAAAGTCTTTACAGTTTTCCTAAAAAACTATTATATCTTCACTGTGTCTCCTTTGTGTTTTCCATCGTACCCAGCCAGCCGCAGCAGATGGCTGCCCCTACATGAGTCTGGTTCTGCTGGAGGTTTCTGCTTTTTAGAGCAGTTTTTCCTCCCCACTGTCGCCAAGTGCTTGCTCATAGGGGATCATTTGATTGCTGGAATTTTCTAAAGATGGTGTTTTGAACTGTAAGGTGGAGGTCCTACAGGCCCTCCACCTTACAGTTCAAAACACCTTCGGGAGACTTCTTAGTTAATTGGCACTAAAATTAAATAAAAAACAAACAAACTACAAATTAAAAACAAGTTGACTTTTGTTGTCTTTTCTTGATGTCAACCACAAATTAAAAAAGTGTAGCATATGTATACTCTGGTCATCAGTACTTTTGTTTTTTTGTATAAAGTGACACAAAATGCTTTAATTGCCAAAACAAACCACTAAAACTGTATTCCTTTTTACTTGATATTGTCAATAAATACAAGATTGATCTATGTGACATGCCTTAAAAAACGAGTAAAATTGACAGTGTTTATACCGGAAGTTGTTACATTTCAACTTATTAAGAAAAACTCTGTGGAAGTGAGAAAGGAAAACGCTGCCACTCGGCATATTACCATGTTGCCACCTCTTAAAGAGTTTTTAATATTTTTTTTAATCATAATAAATCAAGTAAGGATTATATTTTCTTTTCTTTGTTAACAAAACATCTACTGGACTGCGGAGTAAATGGGGACAAACTTGCAGGATAAAAAAAAAGACGAACTCTGCTGTGTTTCCGAGTAACCGTATTATGGAGAGAAAAAGAGCAACAAAATTCAAAGTGCGGCCGACATGACCGCAGCCGAACACGTGAGAGCTCACTGGACCAGTTTCTTATTGATTCACAAGTCCAAATATTTAGGAAGACATCCCTCTTTTTATGTATTCTCCTTTGAACTTGTACAGTATCTTAACTCAATTAAGAACTCCACTAACCCAAAAGTTATAAAAACTATTGGTGTTTGTGAAAAAATTAAGATCTTTCAATCACTTGGCTTGATCAGTTACTTTCCCCCTAGCATATTTATATTGTTGTTTCTGAATACTGTTCTTGTATTTTTTTATCTATGCATACAATTCTTTTGTAAGTACAACACCATTATTGTGGTACTGTTTAATTCCATTTTTGTATTGTACTGATGTTTAAATAAAGGTTTAAGGAAAAAAAACAGTTTTCTTCTGCCACGCGCATCCGAGTTACGAGCTTAACGCGGGCGGTTGCGCATGCGCGAATTCTCGTGCATTCGAACGACTTACCTCATAGAAGGTTTTGATGTGTTACGTCAAAGAAGTCATTTAATGTGGTTTTACTTTGAACCGGGAAAGTCCTTAAATAGGAGCCAAGCGAAGTCAAAAAGTTATCACTACCAGAGACCCCCTCGACAGTAGTTACATGTCAAACTTACCACGCTCTTTATATTCAGAAAGTTTAGCGTTTCAAGAAGATTTTAACAGAGAGAATCCGTGTGAAATAACAATGTCTGCAACACAGGATTATAATACTCAAACCCCACTGGTCGTATCACCAGATGAGCTGTCACCGATTATCGATAACGCCTTCAACAAGCTCGATGATGTACAGTGGACTTTAATAGAAAATGGAGCTTGGGATTCTGATATTCAAGCAGTTTTGGCTGATATGATTTCTGAAATCATACAGATCACCTCAGTCAACATTTTGAGACGTGCTCTTCCCGTCATTCAGAGCGATGCATCTGCAGAAATAGAAACAAATCCATCATTTGGCGACTCCATCTCAATCACTATTGCAAACCTGCTCAATATCCCAAAGCAGATATGCGGCAGTGCTAAAAAGCTGACAAAGATGGTTGAGGAGGAGATTTCAAATAAGGTCAAATATATAGTCGCCCTGGTCAGAGAGCGCTTCAATTTACCATCAGACCCCGCTGTTTACGTCAGTGGGGCAATTCGTAATATTAGAAAACTGCGTGTCATGGTTTCTCATGCTCTCTCATGCTTGAAAAGATATGCAAGTAAACTGAAATGCCCGTGCATGGGAAAGGAAAGCGATTCAAGTGAGTCTGAGTCCAGCAAAGATAGCATTGAGTCCAGCATCTCAGTCAAATCAGCCACCCAGGAGGTTAGTGAGATTCTGACCAAATGGTGTCAAGATTCAGATTTTACAGATGATGAATTATCGGATGATGACAGCGATATGGAAATTGAGCCACCTGCTAAAATAGAGCAACTTTCAGAAAAGAAAGAAAGTTCAGAAAGTGGCGAATGTGCAGAAGCTGAAAGGCAGGCAGAAAGTATTCCACCTGAGACCCCAGTAGAAAAAATTGCAGCTGACATTGTCAATATTATACTTGACAATCTCCAGTGCACTGACACTGATTATTCTTGTCACAGTGAGAAATGTACCTCACCCAAATCTGGATTCAACGGGGGAATCATCTTTGATAAAGTGAGAGAGTTTTTTACCTCACGTGCTCGTTCTGCACCGCAAAAATCACGCAAACTGCATTTTTCCAAGATTGCAGGAAAACATTTTGAAAAGATGAAAGGGGAGCTGAAAACAACAGTGAAGAAGAGCAAAGACTATTTTATTAGTCTGTCAAAGGTAACCCACTCCCCTGAAACTGAGAGAATGGGTTCCCACGACAGTATGAGTGTCAGCCTCCCAGGTTCAGCATGCGAAACTCCTCGTTCAAATTCTAGCATGTCTGTCCGTGCCCCTTCTAGAAGCTCATCTACTCTGGGAAACATGATAAAATCTGCTACTCCAACTAGCTTTAATGTCATCAAATCTGAAATTAGTGACATATACAGCGAGTTCACAAAAGAGAAAGAACATGACATTATCCAAGAAAGGCTCGAAAACATTCAAATAAGCGAGAAAGTGAAGAATTTCTCGAGAGAATTGACAGAGAAACTGTACGACCATTTAATGATAAGTCGTATATACCAAATTCCCACAACTGTTATGGGTAGAAGTCTATCAGACTCCGTCATCTCCAAGACACCACAGCAAGTAGCTGAATCCAGAGTTTTCTTTTCTCCTGAAGTTCTCTATGTAATCATAGAAGACGCAGTTGGAAAGTTTTTGCAAAAGATTCTGCTTTTGGTTGATGGTGAAACAATAGATGAAATTGTTCAGAGCGAAAAAGTGTCTGATGCTGTTGAAGAGATCCAAAAGGTCATTGCAAAGGGACAGAAACGGGCAAGAGACACAGAATCAGACTATTCTCAGAAAAGTGTCAGAGAATCTAAAAAACCCTGTCCTTCTAGACCAGCGTCTCTGGAAAAGCAGGTCAAGTCACCAGAGAAACGCTCAACATCCTCTTGTTCAAGTTCAACACCAGTTCTCGAGAGGATGGAGGAGGAAATGTCTGGAAAGTCAGAGGACAGATTCTCAGAGGACATACCCTCGGAAAAGTCTGAGGAGAAATTCTTGGAAAAGTCTGAGGAGAAATTCTTGGAAAAGTCTGAGGAGAAATTCTTGGAGAAGTCTGAGGAGAAATTCTTGGAAAAGTCTGAGGAGCAAACCTCAGAAAAGTTAGAGGAAAAACTGTCTGAAATGTCTAAAGAGAAACCCTCAGAAAAGTTGGAGAAAAAGCTCTCAGAAGTGTCAGTGTCATCTCAGGCAGCATCCGAGAACCTTGCCATGTGTCTTATAGCTAGACTCGTGGCTCAGTACAAAAAGAGCCTAAAAAAGCCGCTTTCATTACCTAACAAAGCTTTAGGAGACATCATTGAACATCTCAACAACTTGGTGCAACCTGAAATCAGCATTGAGGAGTCTATAACAAATCTGGACAAGAATGTGAGTCAATTGACCAAAAAAATGTTTAAAGGACTCGTCAAGGAGTTTGGCTCCACAGAACAGGTCATGAATGCTGCTTTTGCAGGTGATAGTTCATTTGATGAGGCTATTTTGAAGCATTTGAAAATCAATTTGGGTGTCCTCACAAGTCCTCCAAAAAAGTCCAGAATTGCCAGGTTCTTTGCAGCAGTGGGAAGAGCTATTATGAAACCCTTCAGATGCTGTTTTAAGGGCAGCGATGACTAAAGACCTTGACTTTTCCACTGCCTTGCTTCAAATCAAAATTCCTAAAAGTCTTTACAGTTTTCCTAAAAAACTATTATATCTTCACTGTGTCTCCTTTGTGTTTTCCATCGTACCCAGCCAGCCGCAGCAGATGGCTGCCCCTACATGAGTCTGGTTCTGCTGGAGGTTTCTGCTTTTTAGAGCAGTTTTTCCTCCCCACTGTCGCCAAGTGCTTGCTCATAGGGGATCATTTGATTGCTGGAATTTTCTAAAGATGGTGTTTTGAACTGTAAGGTGGAGGTCCTACAGGCCCTCCACCTTACAGTTCAAAACACCTTCGGGAGACTTCTTAGTTAATTGGCACTAAAATTAAATTAAAAATTAAAAAAAAGAAATCAAAATTAAAAACAAGTTGACTTTTGTTGTCTTTTCTTGATGTCAACCACAAATTAAAAAAGTGTAGCATATGTGTACTCTGGTCATCAGTACTTGTATTTTAATGTATTACAGTATAATTTGATATAGTGATCATTCTGTGTCAAAACCAAACCTTCTGCTCAACTGTTCACAATAGAAAAGTTTAACGTTTATAATGATTGCTGTAAATTTTAGCTTCATATATCAGATACTTTCCTGTTTTCAAATATTGGTTTAATGTTAAGAGATATATTCTAAAACACTTCTCTGAAAAAAATATGTTGTTGGATTTACTTAATTCAGTGGTGGATATTTGTTGCACACAGATGTTTTGCTTTGGCAGCAACTTAAACAATTGAGTTAAATTAACACAATTTATTCATGTTCTATAAACCTGTGCAATTTGTGTTGATAAAATGTGACTTAAACATGCTTTGATGAAGTAATTTGAGCTCTTGGAATATTTTAATCCTTCACAATTTTTTTACTTTATCCCAACACCATTCAATAACTTTTACCCAATACTACTTGGTCACTTAAATACTACATGTTATCTTCAAATTACATTTTGCTATTATATTCTAGTATCAAATACACAATTTTCAAATGGAGGCCTTATAACAGATTGTATTGTTCTCTTCCAAGATGGTTGCTGGCATCCACCAGTAACCTTTAAAAACAAAATGTCTAATTTCACTGCATTGACAGTAGGTAAAGAATTAAACTGACATTACTCCTCCACTGAATCTATATAAATCAACAGTTAAATAATGTCAGTTCTTCTGTGTTCTCTGGAATCAATCACAGCAAAGAAATTAGACTGTTTCTTTTAAAAATGTTACAGGACAATACAAAACATTCTATTTAAGGCCTCTGACGTCAAGATTCAGTTAAACAACAATTATAACTAAACAATTTGAGGTAATGTTAGTTTCCATTAACAATAAATTAGGTTACTGAATTGGCAAACACCTTCCTATTAACATTACCCATTTTACCCCAATAACTAAAGAAATTAGCACTTGCAGGTCAAAAACTTTATTCAAGAGACTGAAAAATAACATTGATACAGTGACTGTCAAAAATTACAGCACAGATCATACTGTGACATCCTGGTTCAAAACAGCACACTTAGAAATATTCAACGTTCTTTACTTCAACTGAAAATACCATTTCACATGACCCATATGGGATATTTAGACTGTATAACTGTTCACGCTACATCTCTTCACTAGTAAAAGAAAGAAAAAATACAAAGAGAAATTTAAAAATGCTGCCAAACAGACAAACAGAGAACTTGTACAGAGCAAAAGGAAAAGCAAACAACAACAAAAAAAAAAACAGCTCATCCTCATGGCAGTTGCAGAGTATATAAAAATGAACCCTGCTCTCTGTTCCTGGAATTGAGCTTCAAAAATGCAGCAGAACAAGTGTGAGATTTAAATGTCCTCTCACCTAGAGCTGATCACCTTGCATGCATAACAGTGAGCTTTCCTTGCAGGAGCAGTTTTGTCTTAGTTGTGAGCTTTTCTTGAGAGCTGAGTTGCATCCAACTCCATTACCACCCTTTGAATCATCAAAGTGCAGTGTAAATGCATTTTTAAATGTTGCAAAGCCACAATCTACTCATAAAACACTTACCATGAACTCCTGCACCAAGATGTTGCAATTGTCTTTCACACAGATGCAGAGCACTTTGATGAGGGACTCCTTTTGAGCATTAATGTCATCCTAAAGTATTATAACAAAGAAAACAGAGATTTGTGAACTTTTCAGTAGCACAGAAGAAAATGATCCCAGACAAAAACTCTTGACTTTTTAAACCAGTCAACATGCAACACCAGTGTTGTGGGATTTCTCTTTAGTGTATTGTCCTTTAATGTATTGTCTTGCTTTCATGTTACCTAGTCTAGTATGGGTGGTGGGATTTCTCTTTAATGTATTGTCCTGATGAAATGCTTTCATGTCACTTAGTTTAGTATGTCTGGTTCACACCTTATTCACGTTGGGAAACAGACAGTGAGAAACTGGTGAATGTCTCCCAGGATGGGGAAGCTCACACAGGAAGGCTTGACCCCAGAGTGGGGGAGATTCACACAGATGGTAGAGAGTCTGTCTGGTTAGAGCCAAGGTGTGAACTGAAACTGTAAAAGCCTTTTGTTCTGTGACTGTATAAAAAGGACCTGAACTGTTCATTGTCAGAGACGACTTTCAGTGCCCCCTGACTGACGTCCCTCCTTATGCATGAGATAGCTGAAATAAAGGTGTTGTTACAACTCATCGTGTCTGCAGGACTTGGTAATTGAAATTTCCACAACAGTTGGCGCTGCGAGCAGGGTGATCCAGTGTTCTCGCTGAAGGACGGCTCTGTGACGGCTGATCACCCCGAGGTAACAAGACGCTTCGGTCCTGCCAGCTGTTTAAAGCAAAGAGAAAGGCAGAGTTGCGGAGCCTGTGTTTCAGCGACCACCGAGATCACCTTGACGAATCGAGGGGAAACTCCTGCAGAACGGTGAGCTGTATCTACCATTTATACAAGTCACGAGAGTTTTTTGTCTGGCAAAAAAGGGGGAGAACGCCTGCCGACCCCGGAGTTCGAGTCTCCGGGAGAAAAACCTGGTGGTGTGAGGCCCCAGGCTTGTGTTGGGTACGGCCCATCACAAGGACATTGGCTCGAGCGCGCTGTTGGGGAGAAGCCGGCCCAGACCTGTGTTCGGTCCAAGTACGTCACAGGGACAGCAACTCGGGTACACTGTCGAAATCCATTTCCGTGTACTACAGTGCACGGAGTGGCGGTGTTCGCTCCTTGGTCCGTAGAAGGTAAGGGCCTCACGGGGGACGCCTCGTGTAGTAAAATGGGATCTAGATCCAGTAGATCGGCAGACGTTCCACCAGGCGGCCAGGGACAAAACTCAATATTTGACTGTATGGTTAAAAAATGGGGAATTGGGTGTATGAAATATGTTGTTAAGTGGAAAAAAGTAAACGGGTTTCCTGAAAAGGGATCGCTGAGTGTTAACCAGTTAAAGAAAATAGAGGAACAGTTGCGGGAGGAAGAAGCAAAATTATTGAAGAAAGGGAAAGTTAGGACTGTAGATCTGCGTAGGGTAAGCGATGAGAAGGAATGTTTGAAAATGTGGATGAGGGAAGCAGAAAGGAGAGAAAATAAAGCAGCTCTGAAAGAATTACCTAGAGAAGTGCGTGGAAGGGAGGCTGATGCAGAATCTGCCTCAGCGCCTCTTCCACCTCCGTATAACACGGAGAACAAAACATCATTTCCCTGTTCACGCACTGTCTGTGCTTCCCCAGTACAGGCTGTTTTGCAGAGCCTGAAAGCCGATGCGGACCTGGACTCCTTTCCCCCCATATCCCGCTCTGCACCACACGACTCACCGCCAGAAGATGCCAGCGCCAGTTCAGCGACTGAGGAGCGGCAAGCCCGCCAGGAGGAAGCGGAAAAAATGACACTCAGACCCAACAGAGGGCCGAGAGAGGCCCTCCAAGCGCACAGTCACACACGGAGCGCGTCGCGAGCTGGAGAGATGAAAGAGAAAACACAGGGATGGAGGAAAGAGAGAGGAAAGTGGAGAAGTAAGGACAGCCGCCATGGATATTACGTCCTGCCTTTTGCCGCGGATCAGCCTGAATATTGTCCCACTGATGACGACTGGGACGATACGGAGAGTGCAGACAGCAGCGAGGAAGTCGAAAACCTCCAGACTGTGCGGAGAATGCGGAAGTGGCGACAGGCAGGAGGAGAAGACCTGCAGCTCCCGATGGTGGAAGTGGCAGGGCCCGAGGGACCCATTTTAGTTCACAGACCCTGGACACAATCGGACATTGCTGACGCCACAAGTCATCTACCTGACCCTCTCATGTCGGGGGCAAGGTTCGGTGAGCAGCTCCTAATTTTCTGCCAAGAACATCGTCCCACAGGTCAAGAAATTAGACGCGCAGTGGCAGGCAAGCTGAAACCATGCGACCTGAGGAGAATATCACCTCACTTGCCTGATCCTACGCTGAGGATACGACACCTGACCTATGAGCATGGCGAAAACCGTGAATATTGTACTGCAGTAACCCACCTGATGGATAAGCTAAAGGAGGTTTTCCCGGATAAGGTGGACATGTTAAAGATTCAAGCTTGCAAACAAAGAAAGGAGGAATCTGTGGATGATTTCATACATCGCATGACAACTGTGTTTGAAGTTAATGGTGGAATACCCAAAGATGACATGACGGGCGCCTCCGCCTCCACATATGAGCACCATCTCTGCGGCCATATTTTCCGGGGACTGAGACCAGATGTGGCAGCCGAGGTGAGGAGTTCATATGTGGGAGGAGAAGATGAACCTCGGCTAACGGAACTGCGACGCCATGCACGCCATGCTCAGAACCACCTTGACGAAAGAAAACGCAAGAAAGAGGAAAAACAGAGCGCCGACCTCCACAACGCGGCCTTAACGCTGTACAAGACTGCAACGAACCCGCGGAGTGACTTCCATGGTAAAGGCAGCTGGCGCGACCGAGCCCGGGGAGGAAGACGTGATCGAGGACGCGATCGACAACGACGACAGTTTGGAGGAGATCCAGATACCTGTTTTCTCTGTGGTGAACATGGACATTGGAGGCGAAACTGCCCTAGATACAGCCACCCTGGGGGTGACCAGCATCAACGGCAAAGTGACCAGGGCCAGCAGTGGGTGCAGGCGGATTGAGGCCGGGGGAAAAGGACGCCAGAGTACGCTTCAGGCTGTGGTTTGCCCACCTCATCAGAGCAGGGAAGTGAAAATCACACACACATACACACACCCACTGATGTAGAAAGTGTTTTACACACAGACACACACACTTTAAGACAGCACACTTTTGAGCATGTAGAGCAGATTTCTTTGTCACCAGTTGGTACATATGTACATTTAAATACTGCGCCTTATAAACTACTGCCCTTGTATAAAATGTTAGTTTGTAATCAGGAAGTAGAATTTCTTGTAGATTCCGGGGCCACCCACTCTGTACTACGCTCAGATTACCTCTCACCCCAGCCCGTGCTGGGTGAGAGGTTCACTCATTCTGTATCAGCATCAGGAACTATACAGAGAGAAACTTTCACCGTACCCCTGTATTGTGTAGACGGACAGGGTAGAAAATTCACACACGAGTTTTTGTGTTCAGACCTGTGCCCGGTCAATTTGCTTGCAAGAGATTTGATGTGCAAACTGAAAATAAGTTTAATCTCCTGCTATAATGGCATCACAATCACGCAATCTGACTATGATTATATGATGGTGAAATATGACCCCGTGACTCCAGCTTTCGCTTACGGGTGGAAGCTGGAGGAGGGGCCGCTTGTTACAGAATTCATGCAAGCGACTCGCAACTGCATGCCTCCAGATGTCTGTTTTATGGCTCCTGGAGAGTTGAGTTGCATGTCTCACTTTTCTCTGCATGGGCCTGATGACAGTTATGAGGTAGAATGGTACAGAACCGAGAATGATTTGCTAACTGTGAAATGTATGTTTTGGAGCTCCACATTTGCTGCGCTTGCGATTTCTCTCACCGATGAGCAAAGAAACATGTTTACTATGGATGCATCCGTCCCACATGTCCCCCTGGCAAAAGCTCACAGCTGCCAGTGGGAAGACATGGGAGAATTTATGCACCGGTGCTACCGCGCTTGCGATTGGGAGACTACAGAGAATCCCACAGTACTGTTTTCTCGAGAAATGAAAGCCTACAAAAAGACCATGACACGCACAGTCCAGTGTGTCCGCTCAGTTGAGCTAGTGAACATAGCTGTCGCACACTGTCTGTTTCAAACGACACCTCCTCTAAACTCCTCACACCCCCTGCTGACAGAGGTGCCTGACGGCCTGTGGGCCTCATCTAAGTATGATGTAGGCCTGATTACAGATTGTGAGCCAGTGGTAATCACTCCAAAGTCCTCGTTTAGACCATGCCAAAGACAATATCCTCTGAAACGGGAAGCCATAGAGGGGATTACTCCTGTGTTTGAATCCCTGTTAAAGGCCGGAGTAATTATCCCATGCCCCACCTCTCCGGTTCGCACTCCATTATTCCCTGTGAAGAAAATCAGAGGACCTAATGAACCTGTTGAGTGGCGGTTTGTGCAGGACTTACAAGCTGTGAACAAGGCTGTAATCCCCAGAGCCCCTGTGGTTCCGAACCCCCACACCATTTTGGCCCAAATCCCATCTGACGCTATGTGGTTTACTGTTGCTGACCTGACTAATGCATTCTTCTCTGTTCCAGTTCACCCAGATAGCCAGTTCTGGTTTGCTTTTGAGTTCCAGGGAAAGGCTTACACATTCACTCGGTTGTGTCAAGGCTACTGTGAGTCCCCCACGATTTACAATGCCGCCTTAAGAGACTCCCTGTCAGACTTGATCCTCTCCGAAGGCACAGTGTTACTGCAATATGTCGATGATCTGCTACTGTGTGCGCCCACACAAGAGCAGTGTCTGGCAGATTCTCTCACTTTACTGACACATTTGCATCACAAGGGCCACAAAGCTAGTAAGTCAAAACTGCAGTTTTGTAAAGAGCAAGTCACATTCTTAGGGCATGTGATTTCTTACAACTCCCACCAGATTTCCTCCAAGAGGGTGGAAGCTGTAATGACCATTCCAAAACCTCTCACCAAAAAACAGATGATGTCATTCCTAGGAACCACATCATACTGCCGCAATTTCATTCCACACTACTCCTCTGTGGAAGCCCCACTCACTGCACTCATTCATGGTGCAAGTCTGTCAGCCAATGATCACATTTCTTGGACACCAGAGGCTGAAGCTGCCTTCACTTCCTTAAAACAGCTGCTGCAAACAGCGCCCGCTTTAGCGCTTCCAAACCCATCCAAACCATATACACAAATGGTGGATGAAAAGAATGGTTTCATGTCCTCTGTTCTTTTACAGCAGCATGGTGATTCACTTCGCCCGGTGGGTTATTACTCTTCCAAGCTTGACCCAGTGGCTGCAGGACTGCCTGGATGCCTACGAGCAGTAGCTGCGTGTGAGAAGGCCGTGCTCGCCTCACGTGACATTGTAGGGTACTCTCCTCTGACAGTGCAGGTACCCCATGCAGTTTCTCTCATTTTGCTGGAGCAGAAAACTTCACACCTTTCTGCAGCTCGTTGGCTCAGGTACTCTTCCATACTGCTTGACATGCCCAACATCACAGTGAAACGATGCACAACACTTAACCCAGCCACTCTTCTCCCCACGCGAGAGGATGGTGAACCACACAGCTGCACTGCTGTATTGGGTGAAACTTGTACACCTCGAATTGACTTGTTAGATGTTCCCATCGACAACTCTGACATAGTGCTATATGTAGATGGCTCCTCCTCACGTGATTCACGTGGAACTAACCGGGTAGGTTTTGCTGTGTGTTCTGATCATGCCACTCTCGTTTCAGGCTCGTTGCCCAGACACTTCTCAGCACAGACTGCAGAACTGGTGGCGCTCACAGAAGCCTGTAAACTTGCGGAGAGTCAGTCGGCCACCATCTACACCGACTCTCGCTACGCGTTCGGTGTGGTGCACGATTTTGGCGCCTTGTGGAGGCACAGAAAGTTCCTGAAATCTGATGGCAAGCCCATCCTCAATGCTAACCAGGTAGCAGCGCTGCTAGATGCCATCCTTCTGCCTGCTCGCATTGCTGTAGTGAAGTGTGCAGCACACACAGGTAAAACTGATTCTGTCTCCCAAGGAAATGCCGCCGCCGATGCAGCAGCCAAAGCAGCAGCCGAAGGAGGCCTACCCTTCCAACTGGTCTTGGCACCACTGTCCACACCCAACCTCGCTGATCTTCCTGCTGTACAGTCATTTGCCTCCCAGCCAGAGAAAACTCTCTGGCGCAAACATGGCTGCACACTGGTCGAATCTGTCTGGCGATCTCCGGACGGCCGCCCATGTCTACCTAAACACTTCTTCCCCTGGTTTCTAAAATGGACACATGGGTTAGACCATGCGTCCAAAGGGGGGATGCTACAAGCAGTAACATCGCTATGGTTCACCAAAGGGTTTTCCACAGCAGCTGAGAGGTATTGTAAAAGGTGTCTCATTTGTGCGACCAACAATGTGGGACGCCCAGTACAGGTAAACACTGCAGCACACCCCCCACCAGACATGCCTTTTGACCATCTAATGATGGACTTCATTGAATTGACACCAGCCGAGGGAAAGAAGTATTGTCTGGTAGTAGTGGACATGTTCTCTAAGTGGGTAGAAGCATTCCCCACTAAAAGTGCAGACAGCAGTGCAGTGGCAAAAGCCCTCCTGTCAGATATCATTCCCAGGTGGGGCATCCCGGAAAAAATCACAAGTGATAATGGTACTCACTTTGTGAACCAGGCATTGAAGGAAATCAGCAAGCAACTAGGTTTCAAATTGCAAACACACTGTGCATATCACCCACAATCTGGAGGTGCTGTGGAGAGAATGAACAGCTCCTTAAAATCCAAGCTGGCAAAGTGCTGTGAAGAAACTGGCCTCACATGGCCAAAAGCACTTCCCCTCGTGCTGATGTATGTGCGCACGCGAGCCAGACCTCCAGCACACCTCAGCCCTTATGAGGTGTTGTATGGACGACCTGCCAGAGTGGGGGCAGAACCCCCCAAATGGACTGGCATATCCACAGAGTTGTGCAACAGCGAAATGATTGTGTACTGTCAAAATCTCTCCAGGACTCTCTCGCAGGTACACCGAGCAGTGAAAGCAGCCCTGCCCAGGCCAGCAGAAGGACCCCTGCACCCGTTCAAACCAGGGAACTGGGTGTTAGTGAAGGACTTCAGGAGGAGACACTGGAAGGCGAAGCGGTGGCTGGGCCCATTCCAAGTCCTACTGACCACACAAACAGCGGTAAAGGTTGGAGAACGAGTTACTTGGATCCACGCCAGCCACTGTAAGCTGTTTGGAGGAGAACCACCCAGAACGGAGGAGCAACTAGAAAAGACAAACGGGGCAGAATAATCCCCGCACCTCATTCAGGTAGTGGGCAGTCTACCCTCTACCTGCAACAATGCGACAAGCCAGGAAGCACCTCATCACTGGGGTAGCTCTGATGCTCTTCAGTGGGCTGATGGTTGCCCTCTGGTGGAGCCTCTGGAGAGAGCAGCAGCCAAGCACCATGCCAACATCCAAGGAGGTTCGTGCAACAGAAGGAGCAAACCACGAGATGAGAGACAAATGCCTTACTGAGTATGGCGGGTACATTGAGCTACACTATACGTATGCAACTACCCAGACTTTCAGTTTTGATCTGTGCAATGTGATAGACTGTAAAGGCTATAATGAAAGCTGGAGAGGTTATGATGTTTATTTGTGCATATTTGGACATGGCGTTCCGGGATACCAGAAGTGGTGTCCAAGTTGGAGTTTTGTGTGGTGGCACTCCAGGCCGGGGTACTGGGGAGAACAGGCAAAATCAACAGAGGGTAAGATGAAAAGTAAGAACAGTTTTTCCTTTGTTAGAGCCCAATTGGCGACTGGTACCGGCCTGAACCCATTACTGCTAACGATTAAGAACCTGAATTGGAACCCATTTTCCAGGAGACCAAACTTCCCAGGACAATGCCACGACTCCAAAGAAGACTCCTTTTATTTAATCATAGGAGTGGACCAGGCCGGTGCAGACACAATGGGCATAATAAAGATTAATCACAGTGGCACTGACAAGAGAAAGCGAGTCTCCCAAGTTGCAGCTTCCCCTATTGCAGGCTGAAGATTACACTGAGGATAGCGAAAGCGAGGATGATTGTGATGAGTGAAATTATTTTCCTGACACTGTAAGAATGATGCATATTGTGAAACCTTTTGAGTGTGCAATATGGCTGATGTAATTAACAGAATGTTAGGAAGAGAAATCCTTGGTACTAGTGATTGAGATACAATCAAGAGGGTGGGAACTGTTGTGGGATTTCTCTTTAGTGTATTGTCCTTTAATGTATTGTCTTGCTTTCATGTTACCTAGTCTAGTATGGGTGGTGGGATTTCTCTTTAATGTATTGTCCTGATGAAATGCTTTCATGTCACTTAGTTTAGTATGTCTGGTTCACACCTTATTCACGCTGGGAAACAGACAGTGAGAAACTGGTGAATGTCTCCCAGGATGGGGAAGCTCACACAGGAAGGCTTGACCCCAGAGTGGGGGAGATTCACACAGATGGTAGAGAGTCTGTCTGGTTAGAGCCAAGGTGTGAACTGAAACTGTAAAAGCCTTTTGTTCTGTGACTGTATAAAAAGGACCTGAACTGTTCATTGTCAGAGACGACTTTCAGTGCCCCCTGACTGACGTCCCTCCTTATGCATGAGATAGCTGAAATAAAGGTGTTGTTACAACTCATCGTGTCTGCAGGACTTGGTAATTGAAATTTCCACAACACCAGCATCTACAAAGCAATATCAAAAATTCCTGTTTGACATCAACTTTATGGATATATAGTTTCCAGAACATATATTTTTTAAAAAAGATACATTTTTCTCAGTGGGCAAGTAAATGCATGATGAAAATTATGGCATCCTTTCAGTGGAATCAGTACTCACAGGTAATAGTTGACTGTTTCAATGGATGCAGCATAAAATTCTTTTACTGACCTAATGCAATACATATACACTTTGTAGTTAAAGAATTTTAAAGTTCTTACTGTCATCATGGCAGCTACATCCTTTAGCTTTGTGCCCTGTTCCCCCGATCACTTTGCAAACACTTTCAGCAGACTGTCAGAGAGAAACTCAGCTCCGTCAGAAACCTTGACTGTAAAGGCATGTTTGGGATGCACTGGAATGCTGCATTTTATCTGAAATGACATAAAATTATTTTTGAAATAACAGCAGGCACTGTGCTTGGTTAGTCAGTAATGTTTTGTTGAATAAAAACTGTGTTTCCAGATCTTATGGGATTAAAAAAAATCCAAAGATGTTTGTTTCTGATTTGCAACCCAACAACCCACAAGTTACAACCTCATTTTAGTTCAAGTGTGCATTAATATGAGTCCAGTAATCACCTTTCTGACAATACATACAGGTATAAGTTAAACCTATGGCAGATTTTGGATTTCTCAGTTGTATTAATAGGGTGGTCTATTTGTGTATGCATGCACCTAATAATTATACAAAACCTATTATAATTAAGTTACAGAAACCTTAAGCGAAAATAGAATATACTTTCTTACCATAACACCTTGAACCCACAATCCATCAGCTGACTCCTGGTGAAATGCAGAATAGAGGTCGTCTCTCAATGTGCAGCAAAAAAAAAAAACAGAAACAAAAGGACAGCAGGTGAGGGCAGGAGGGGTAGGGATGTAAGCTAGCATAATGCTGCTAATGATATTAGCTAAAGCTGTTCAATGTCCAAAATCTCACTAACACCACGGTGCAGTAAATACACAATGTAACTGAAGAGTCAATTGGCAAATCTATTCACACAGAAAACCAAATTATGTTATGAGTGCCTCATAATTAGGTTTAATGTGATATTACGGCTCTTGAGCCAAAGACAAATTCAAATGAAAAAGCGCCAATTCTTTGACAACAGATAAAACAGCAAATAAGCTAACGGGTCTTTTTTAGCATGTTACATGGCGACACTCTAGACGTTTAACTACATTTGGCTGAAATATGGTAAATATTAATTCAAAAAATCAAGACCAAAAACGTAGAGTTGACTGCTGGACGTGACTGAGATGGATGCCTTTTTTGAACCACGATCCAAAGCCCGCGAGATGAAATCACGCGTGGTTTCACGAGATTTAATGTTGCTATCTTATTGACTTACTTCACCTGAACATGATATGAACAATTTAATACACCCTTTCTGCATATCATGTAGTTTATACACTATATGGTTACATTTATCTTTAAAACATGAGGCAATTGTGTTAAATACATGCAAGATGCTTACATAAATCCAAGAGATGGCCAGTGCCTTTTCAGAGAGGAGAAACACACAGTTTTACTTGTTGCTTAGCAAGGGCAGCTCTGAGCTCTCGCACGAGAGTGAGGGCTCAGGGACTCGCAGCTCTGAGACTGCCCTGGTCTTTATTTTATACATCAGTGGGTGTTTGTTCCTTACATTGGAATGTGTGTGTGTGTGTGTGTGTGTGTGTGTGTGTGTGTGTGTGTGTGTGTGTGTGTGTGTGTGTGTGTGTGTGAGATCAGGGTTTGTATATGGACGCAGTGCAGCTGTTCCCTGATCACCTGCAGGAGTTTGTAGACCTGTTGACAGAGAAAGAACTGCGAGTGCGACTGCCTTTAGAAGAATTGGACATACTGCTGGAAAACTGAGCACACTCTTAATTCAAGTGTGTGTTCAAATTGTCAAATTTGATGGGAAGAAAAGGACAAGCACAAAGGCAAACTCGACACATATACAGCTGCAGTAATTTGAGCAAAGAGCTGGGTTTTGTTTTGTTTTTTTGTATAAAGTGACACAAAATGCTTTAATTGCCACAACAAACCACTAAAACTGTATTCCTTTTTACTTGATATTGTCAATAAATACAAGATTGATCTATGTGACATGCCTTAAAAAACGAGTAAAATTGACAGTGTTTATACCGGAAGTTGTTACATTCCAACTTATTAAGAAAAACTCTGTGGAAGTGAGAAAGGAAAACGCTGCCACTCGGCATATTACCATGTTGCCACTTCTTAAAGAGTTTTTAATATATTTTTTAATCATAATAAATCAAGTAAGGATTATATTTTCTTTTCTTTGTTAACAAAACATCTACTGGACTGCGGAGTAAATGGGGACAAACTTGCAGGATAAAAAAAAAAGACGAACTCTGCTGTGTTTCCGAGTAACCGTATTATGGAGAGAAAAAGAGCAACAAAATTCAAAGTGCGGCCGACATGACCGCAGCCGAACACGTGAGAGCTCACTGGACCAGTTTCTTATTGATTCACAAGTCCAAATATTTAGGAAGACATCCCTCTTTTTATGTGTTCTCCTTTGAACTTGTACAGTATCTTAACTCAATTAAGAACTCCACTAACCCAAAAGTTATAAAAACTATTGGTGTTTGTGAAAAAATTAAGATCTTTCAATCACTTTATTCTTTGGCTTGATCAGTTACTTTCCCCCTAGCATATTTATATTGTTGTTTCTGAATACTGTTCTTGTATTTGTTTATCTATGCATACAATTCTTTTGTAAGTACAACACCATTATTGTGGTACTATTTACAGTTTTTTACAGCCGCTAGGACACATTTCTCAATACTTAGGTCACTTTTGCAAAACTCTTCACACAATTCTCCTAACTGACCTTCAGCTTGGCAAATTAGTTCATTTCACATTCAAAATACACTACAACTACCAAAACACTTTATTCAGGTCTCAAATAAACTCATTCTTCCAGAACACTAGCAAAGGTTGACAGCCAACAAACACACTTTGTCACCCACAAAACAATGACCTAAACAACACTAACAACATGTAGCATTACAGTGTTTTCTTGTGTAAAACAAGGACACATCTCTGTTTATAATTTCAATATATGTTACTGGAATGAATCAGACATCATGCAGAATTTGTTAATATTTGTTTATGTATTTTTATTTTTTTGCACTAAGTAATCCCAAAATACAAGAATTTGTATACACACCATCCACATACAATAGTAATGCTAATCTACTCGGTCTTCTCCATTTGGCCACAGGTTCTCATCCACATCACATCTTATGTCATCTAGGGCAATACACCTAGGAAAGAATCTTCTGCCTGATCCATCCCTGGCAATCTTCTTCCTCTTTCAGCCACTTCTCCATTTCTGGCTGGGTCGATGTTTACATCACAAAACAAACCTATTCAGCAGTTGTCTCCTTTTGTAATGAAATTGAAGGAGTAACACCTGTGTAGATGTTCATCTACAATGAGAATCAGCTGTGGCTGGTTAAACTGCATTTTTAGATTTAAAATATGTTTCAATAAAATATTGCTGTTGAATTTTGCTGTCTTATTCAGTTTTGCATTATGTTATTGTTTTGACCATAAGTTTAACAGTTTTGAAAACAGTATGTAAGTATATGCAAAATGTCCTGTACGTACAAAGATTTTTGGCAGTTGTGTCTGAGTGAGAAAATAATTCATGAAATTTGAGAGATGTAGTCATTGAATGCATTTTGTGCCAAAACAATGATAACTGATCCTCAGTTTAGCCCACATAGACTTCTGTTGTGCTCACTGTGTGAGGAGTTTTGCAAAAGTGACCTAAGTATTGAGAAATGTGTCCTAGCGGCTTTAAAAAACTGTCATTCCATTTTGTATTGTACTGATGTTTAAATAAAGGTTTTAAAAAAAACAGTTTTCTTCTGCCATACGCACCCGAGTTACGAGCTTAACGCGGGCGGTTGCGCATGCGCGAATTCTCGTGCATTCGAACGACTTACCTCATAGAAGGTTTTGATGTGTTACGTCAAAGAAGTCATTTAATGTGGTTTTACTTTGATCCGGGAAAGTCCTTAAATAGGAGCCAAGCGAAGTCAAAAAGTTATCGCTACCAGAGACCCCCTCGACAGTAGTTACATGTCAAACTTACCACGCTCTTTCAATTCAGAAAGTTTAGCATTTCAAGAAGATTTTAACAGAGAGAATCCGTGTGAAATAACAATGTCTGCAACACAGGATTATAATACTCAAACCGCACTGGTCGTATCACCAGATGAGCTGTCACCGATTATCGATAACGCCTTCAACAAGCTCGATGATGTACAGTGGACTTTAATAGAAAATGGAGCTTGGGATTCTGATATTCAAGCAGTTTTGGCTGATATGATTTCTGAAATCATACAGATCACCTCAGTCAACATTTTGAGACGTGCTCTTCCCGTCATTCAGAGCGATGCATCTGCAGAAATAGAAACAAATCCATCATTTGGCGACTCCATCTCAATCACTATTGCAAACCTGCTCAATATCCCAAAGCAGATATGTAGCAGTGCTAAAAAGCTGACAAAGATGGTTGAGGAGGAGATTTCAAATAAGGTCAAATATATAGTCGCCCTGGTCAGAGAGCGCTTCAATTTACCATCAGACCCCGCTGTTTACGTCAGTGGGGCAATTCGTAATATTAGAAAACTGCGTGTCATGGTTTCTCATGCTCTCTCATGCTTGAAAAGATATGCAAGTAAACTGAAATGCCCGTGCATGGGAAAGGAAAGCGATTCAAGTGAGTCTGAGTCCAGCAAAGATAGCATTGAGTCCAGCATCTCAGTCAAATCAGCCACCCAGGAGGTTAGTGAGATTCTGACCAAATGGTGTCAAGATTCAGATTTTACAGATGATGAATTATCGGATGATGACAGCGATATGGAAATTGAGCCACCCGCTAAAATAGAGCAACTTTCAGAAAAGAAAGAAAGTTCAGAAAGTGGCGAATGTGCAGAAGCTGAAAGGCAGGCAGAAAGTATTCCACCTGAGACCCCAGTAGAAAAAATTGCAGCTGACATTGTCAATATTATACTTGACAATCTCCAGTGCACTGACACTGATTATTCTTGTCACAGTGAGAAATGTACCTCACCCAAATCTGGATTCAACGGGGGAATCATCTTTGATAAAGTGAGAGAGTTTTTTACCTCACATGCTCGTTCTGCACCGCAAAAATCACGCAAACTGCATTTTTCCAAGATTGCAGGAAAACATTTTGAAAAGATGAAAGGGGAGCTGAAAACAACAGTGAAGAAGAGCAAAGACTATTTTATTAGTCTGTCAAAGGTAACCCACTCCCCTGAAACTGAGAGAATGGGTTCCCACGACAGTATGAGTGTCAGCCTCCCAGGTTCAGCATGCGAAACTCCTCGTTCAAATTCTAGCATGTCTGTCCGTGCCCCTTCTAGAAGCTCATCTACTCTGGGAAACATGATAAAATCTGCTACTCCAACTAGCTTTAATGTCATCAAATCTGAAATTAGTGACATATACAGCGAGTTCACAAAAGAGAAAGAACATGACATTATCCAAGAAAGGCTCGAAAACATTCAAATAAGCGAGAAAGTGAAGAATTTCTCGAGAGAATTGACAGAGAAACTGTACGACCATTTAATGATAAGTCGTATATACCAAATTCCCACAACTGTTATGGGTAGAAGTCTATCAGACTCCGTCATCTCCAAGACACCACAGCAAGTAGCTGAATCCAGAGTTTTCTTTTCTCCTGAAGTCCTCTATGTAATCATAGAAGACGCAGTTGGAAAGTTTTTGCAAAAGATTCTGCTTTTGGTTGATGGTGAAACAATAGATGAAATTGTTCAGAGCGAAAAAGTGTCTGATGCTGTTGAAGAGATCCAAAAGGTCATTGCAAAGGGACAGAAACGGGCAAGAGACACAGAATCAGACTATTCTCAGAAAAGTGTCAGAGAATCTAAAAAACCCTGTCCTTCTAGACCAGCGTCTCTGGAAAAGCAGGTCAAGTCACCAGAGAAACGCTCAACATCCTCTTGTTCAAGTTCAACACCAGTTCTCGAGAGGATGGAGGAGGAAATGTCTGGAAAGTCAGAGGACAGATTCTCAGAGGACATACCCTCGGAAAAGTCTGAGGAGAAATTCTTGGAAAAGTCTGAGGAGAAATTCTTGGAAAAGTCTGAGGAGCAAACCTCAGAAAAGTTAGAGGAAAAACTGTCTGAAATGTCTAAAGAGAAACCCTCAGAAAAGTTGGAGAAAAAGCTCTCAGAATTGTCAGTGTCATCTCAGGCAGCATCCGAGAACCTTGCCATGTGTCTTATAGCTAGACTCGTGGCTCAGTACAAAAAGAGCCTAAAAAAGCCGCTTTCATTACCTAACAAAGCTTTAGGAGACATCATTGAACATCTCAACAACTTGGTGCAACCTGAAATCAGCATTGAGGAGTCTATACCAAATCTGGACAAGAATGTGAGTCAATTGACCAAAAAAATGTTTAAAGGACTCGTCAAGGACTTTGGCTCCACAGAACAGGTCATGAATGCTGCTTTTGCAGGTGATAGTTCATTTGATGAGGCTATTTTGAAGCATTTGAAAATCAATTTGGGTGTCCTCACAAGTCCTCCAAAAAAGTCCAGAATTGCCAGGTTCTTTGCAGCAGTGGGAAGAGCTATTATGAAACCCTTCAGGTGCTGTTTTAAGGGCAGCGATGACTAAAGACCTTGACTTTTCCACTGCCTTGCTTCAAATCAAAATTCCTAAAAGTCTTTACAGTTTTCCTAAAAAACTATTATATCTTCACTGTGTCTCCTTTGTGTTTTCCATCGTACCCAGCCAGCCGCAGCAGATGGCTGCCCCTACATGAGTCTGGTTCTGCTGGAGGTTTCTGCTTTTTAGAGCAGTTTTTCCTCCCCACTGTCGCCAAGTGCTTGCTCATAGGGGATCATTTGATTGCTGGAATTTTCTAAAGATGGTGTTTTGAACTGTAAGGTGGAGGTCCTACAGGCCCTCCACCTTACAGTTCAAAACACCTTCGGGAGACTTCTTAGTTAATTGGCACTAAAATTAAATAAAATAAAAAAAAACAAATTAAAAACAAGTTGACTTTTGTTGTCTTTTCTTGATGTCAACCACAAATTAAAAAAGTGTAGCATATGTATACTCTGGTCATCAGTACTTGTATTTTAATGTATTACAGTATAATTTGATATAGTGATCATTCTGTGTCAAAACCAAACCTTCTGCTCAACTGTTCACAATGGAAAAGTTTAACGTTTATAATGTTTGCTGTAAATTTTAGCTTCATATATCAGATACTTTTGTCAGGATCTGACGGCGCCCTGACCGGTCGACCTGCCAATGTGTGTATATTTGTGTGCGTGTGTATGTGTCTCTCCTATCGCCCTGTCTTCCCCTCCGGCTCCGCTGTGTGTTAGGAGGTAACCTAGCAACAGGCTACCTCCGACCCGGAAGTGCTGTCGCCCGGAGCTGCCGCACCTGCAGTCAATCCACCAGCTGCTGCCCATCAACTACCATCTTCAGCAGGGCTACTTAATGGTGTGGCTGAGCGACAGACAGCGCTGGAGTATTGCACTAAGCCTGGTAGTGTTTTCGAGTCGCTAACGTTATTGAAGTACTGTCTGATCTTCGTACACATTTTGCTGTCGTCATTGACGGAGGATTTACGGACACAAAGGAAGCACTTGGAGGAGAGACGGGCACTCACTACCACGCACGGGCTTACACGGAAGGAGGGACGCACTATCACCATCGTTGCATATTTGAACTGTTGTCACCTTGCTGCACTGTAAATAAATGCGCTGTCATTATTTCTGAGCTCCGCGCTTGAGTCCACTCTTTAACAACCGTGACAACTTTCCTGTTTTCAAATATTGGTTTAATGTTAAGAGATATATTCTAAAACACTTCTTCAGCTGAGAATCAGAGAGGAGAAACACACAGTTTTACTTGTTGCTTAGTGTAACGGAGGGAAGGTGATGTTTTTCAGTGTTCGTTTAAAGGAGGGGAAACCTTCCTCCAAAACGGACAGAGCAGTGGAGCCGCCAAGGGAAAGCACACAACTTTAAAACTGTATAATTAAAATATAATTTATTATATTTAAATAATTAAAAATGTAAAATGAATTAAAACAACCCTGGCCAGGGGACAACACAATAAAAATCAATAAAACACAACATTAAAATCCGGTGGCGTCCGCCACGATATAAGAGTCACTAAAAAGTTAAAAATCCAGCGGAGCGGTGCAGGAGGGGAACCCGGCGGCGTCCTCGCCTTCCTCCCCACGTTCTGCGCCCCGGTGCGCCCGGGTGGGCAGAGCTCTCAACTCCGCCCGCCGCTTCTTTGTAACTGTCACTCGGCACCGGCCCGTCTCGTCGCCTCCAATTCTCTGCAGACGCGTACTCTGGCCTCGTGTTGCTGCAGCAATCGGCCCGCTCGCTCTGCGTCTCTCGTTGCCGGCGCTGTATCCTCCTCTCTCCTTGACGCCAAGCTCCCCCAGCCTTATGTGTCCCTGCGCACTCTGTAAATTACTACTGCCGTTCCTCTCAGGTGTGTCAAATTAATAAAAAGGGGGAAACGGGTGGAGTCTCTCCAGGACGAATTGACGGATGCAACCAAAACATGCGGCATAAATACAAACACTCCACAAGATACAAAACATGCAATATAAAAAATAAATAAGCACACTTCACATTAAAACACAGCAAAGTAAAATAACATCCGTCTTCCCCTGGATGACATTAGCAAGGGCAGCTCTGAGCTCTCGCACGAGAGTGAGGGCTCAGGGACTCGCAGCTCTGAGACTGCCCTGGTCTTTATTTTATACATCAGTGGGTGTTTGTTCCTTACATTGGAATGTGGATGTGTGTGTGTGATCAGGGTTTGTATATGGACGCAGTGCAGCTGTTCCCTCATCACCTGCAGGAGTTTGTAGACCTGTTGACAGAGAAAGAACTGCGAGTGCGACTGCCTTTAGAAGAATTGGACATACTGCTGGAAAACTGAGCACACACACAATCTTAATTCAAGTGTGTGTTCAAATTGTCAAATTTGATGGGAAGAAAAGGACAAGCACAAAGGCAAACTCTACACATATACAGCTGCAGTAATTTGAGCAAAGAGCTGGGTTTTGTTTTTTTTTGGGTGTTTTTTGTATAAAGTGACACAAAATGCTTTAATTGCCACAACAAACCACTAAAACTGTATTCCTTTTTACTTGATATTGTCAATAAATACAAGATTGATCTATGTGACATGCCTTAAAAAAACGAGTAAAATTGACAGTTTATACCGGAAGTTGTTACATTCCAACTTATTAAGAAAAACTCTGTGGAAGTGAGAAAGGAAAACGCTGCCACTCGGCATATTACCATGTTGCCACCTCTTAAAGAGTTTTTAATATATTTTTTAATCATAATAAATCAAGTAAGGATTATATTTTCTTTTCTTTGTTAACAAAACATCTACTGCGGAGTAAATGGGGACAAACTTGCAGGATAAAAAATAGACGAACTCTGCTGTGTTTCCGAGTAACCGTATTATGGAGAGAAAAAGAGCAACAAAATTCAAAGTGCGGCCGACATGACCGCAGCCGAACACGTGAGAGCTCACTGGACCAGTTTCTCGTTGATTCACAAGTCCAAAAGTTTAGGAAGACATCCCTCTTTTTATGTGTTCTCCTTTGAACTTGTACAGTATCTTAACTCAATTAAGAACTCCACTAACCCAAAAGTTATAAAAACTATTGGTGTTTGTGAAAAAATTAAGATCTTTCAGTCACTTTATTCTTTGGCTTGATCAGTTACTTTTCCCCTAGCATATTTATATTGTTGTTTCTGAATACTGTTCTTGTATTTTTTTTATCTATGCATACAATTCTTTTGTAAGTACAGCACCATTATTGTGGTACTGTTTAATTCCATTTTTGTATTGTACTGATGTTTAAATAAAGGTTTAAGGAAAAAAAACAGTTTTCTTCTGCCACGCGCATCCGAGTTACGAGCTTAACGCGGGCGGTTGCGCATGCGCGAATTCTCGTGCATTCGAACGACTTACCTCATAGAAGGTTTTGATGTGTTACGTCAAAGAAGTCCTTTAATGTGGTTTTACTTTGAACCGGGAAAGTCCTTAAATAGGAGCCAAGCGAAGTCAAAAAGTTATCACTACCAGAGACCCCCTCGACAGTAGTTACATGTCAAACTTACCACGCTCTTTATATTCAGAAAGTTTAGCGTTTCAAGAAGATTTTAACAGAGAGAATCCGTGTGAAATAACAATGTCTGCAACACAGGATTATAATACTCAAACCCCACTGGTCGTATCACCAGATGAGCTGTCACCGATTATCGATAACGCCTTCAACAAGCTCGATGATGTACAGTGGACTTTAATAGAAAATGGAGCTTGGGATTCTGATATTCAAGCAGTTTTGGCTGATATGATTTCTGAAATCATACAGATCACCTCAGTCAACATTTTGAGACGTGCTCTTCCCGTCATTCAGAGCGATGCATCTGCAGAAATAGAAACAAATCCATCATTTGGTGACTCCATCTCAATCACTATTGCAAACCTGCTCAATATCCCAAAGCAGATATGTGGCAGTGCTAAAAAGCTGACACAGATGGTTGAGGAGGAGATTTCAAATAAGGTCAAATATATAGTCGCCCTGGTCAGAGAGCGCTTCAATTTACCATCAGACCCCGCTGTTTACGTCAGTGGGGCAATTCGTAATATTAGAAAACTGCGTGTCATGGTTTCTCATGCTCTCTCATGCTTGAAAAGATATGCAAGTAAACTGAAATGCCCGTGCATGGGAAAGGAAAGCGATTCAAGTAAGTCTGAGTCCAGCAAAGATAGCATTGAGTCCAGCATCTCAGTCAAATCAGCCACCCAGGAGGTTAGTGAGATTCTGACCAAATGGTGTCAAGATTCAGATTTTGCAGATGATGAATTATCGGATGATGACAGCGATATGGAAATTGAGCCACCTGCTAAAATAGAGCAACTTTCAGAAAAGAAAGAAAGTTCAGAAAGTGGCGAATGTGCAGAAGCTGAAAGGCAGGCAGAAAGTATTCCACCTGAGACCCCAGTAGAAAAAATTGCAGCTGACATTGTCAATATTATACTTGACAATCTCCAGTGCACTGACACTGATTATTCTTGTCACAGTGAGAAATGTACCTCACCCAAATCTGGATTCAACGGGGGAATCATCTTTGATAAAGTGAGAGAGTTTTTTACCTCACATGCTCGTTCTGCACCGCAAAAATCACGCAAACTGCATTTTTCCAAGATTGCAGGAAAACATTTTGAAAAGATGAAAGGGGAGCTGAAAACAACAGTGAAGAAGAGCAAAGACTATTTTATTAGTCTGTCAAAGGTAACCCACTCCCCTGAAACTGAGAGAATGGGTTCCCACGACAGTATGAGTGTCAGCCTCCCAGGTTCAGCATGCGAAACTCCTCGTTCAAATTCTAGCATGTCTGTCCGTGCCCCTTCTAGAAGCTCATCTACTCTGGGAAACATGATAAAATCTGCTACTCCAACTAGCTTTAATGTCATCAAATCTGAAATTAGTGACATATACAGCGAGTTCACAAAAGAGAAAGAACATGACATTATCCAAGAAAGGCTCGAAAACATTCAAATAAGCGAGAAAGTGAAGAATTTCTCGAGAGAATTGACAGAGAAACTGTACGACCATTTAATGATAAGTCGTATATACCAAATTCCCACAACTGTTATGGGTAGAAGTCTATCAGACTCCGTCATCTCCAAGACACCACAGCAAGTAGCTGAATCCAGAGTTTTCTTTTCTCCTGAAGTCCTCTATGTAATCATAGAAGACGCAGTTGGAAAGTTTTTGCAAAAGATTCTGCTTTTGGTTGATGGTGAAACAATAAATGAAATTGTTCAGAGCGAAAAAGTGTCTGATGCTGTTGAAGAGATCCAAAAGGTCATTGCAAAGGGAGAGAAACGGGCAAGAGACACAGAATCAGACTATTCTCAGAAAAGTGTCAGAGAATCTAAAAAACCCTGTCCTTCTAGACCAGCGTCTCTGGAAAAGCAGGTCAAGTCACCAGAGAAACGCTCAACATCCTCTTGTTCAAGTTCAACACCAGTTCTCGAGAGGATGGAGGAGGAAATGTCTGGAAAGTCAGAGGACAGATTCTCAGGGGACATACCCTTGGAAAAGTCTGAGGAGAGTTTAGCGTTTCAAGAAGATTTTAACAGAGAGAATCCGTGTGAAATAACAATGTCTGCAACACAGGATTATAATACTCAAACCCCACTGGTCGTATCACCAGATGAGCTGTCACCGATTATCGATAACGCCTTCAACAAGCTCGATGATGTACAGTGGACTTTAATAGAAAATGGAGCTTGGGATTCTGATATTCAAGCAGTTTTGGCTGATATGATTTCTGAAATCATACAGATCACCTCAGTCAACATTTTGAGACGTGCTCTTCCCGTCATTCAGAGCGATGCATCTGCAGAAATAGAAACAAATCCATCATTTGGTGACTCCATCTCAATCACTATTGCAAACCTGCTCAATATCCCAAAGCAGATATGCGGCAGTGCTAAAAAGCTGACAAAGATGGTTGAGGAGGAGATTTCAAATAAGGTCAAATATATAGTCGCCCTGGTCAGAGAGCGCTTCAATTTACCATCAGACCCCGCTGTTTACGTCAGTGGGGCAATTCGTAATATTAGAAAACTGCGTGTCATGGTTTCTCATGCTCTCTCATGCTTGAAAAGATATGCAAGTAAACTGAAATGCCCGTGCATGGGAAAGGAAAGCGATTCAAGTGAGTCTGAGTCCAGCAAAGATAGCATTGAGTCCAGCATCTCAGTCAAATCAGCCACCCAGGAGGTTAGTGAGATTCTGACCAAATGGTGTCAAGATTCAGATTTTACAGATGATGAATTATCGGATGATGACAGCGATATGGAAATTGAGCCACCTGCTAAAATAGAGCAACTTTCAGAAAAGAAAGAAAGTTCAGAAAGTGGCGAATGTGCAGAAGCTGAAAGGCAGGCAGAAAGTATTCCACCTGAGACCGCAGTAGAAAAAATTGCAGCTGACATTGTCAATATTATACTTGACAATCTCCAGTGCACTGACACTGATTATTCTTGTCACAGTGAGAAATGTACCTCACCCAAATCTGGATTCAACGGGGGAGTCATCTTTGATAAAGTGAGAGAGTTTTTTACCTCACATGCTCGTTCCGCACCGCAAAAATCACGCAAACTGCATTTTTCCAAGATTGCAGGAAAACATTTTGAAAAGATGAAAGGGGAGCTGAAAACAACAGTGAAGAAGAGCAAAGACTATTTTATTAGTCTGTCAAAGGTAACCCACTCCCCTGAAACTGAGAGAATGGGTTCCCACGACAGTATGAGTGTCAGCCTCCCAGGTTCAGCATGCGAAACTCCTCGTTCAAATTCTAGCATGTCTGTCCGTGCCCCTTCTAGAAGCTCATCTACTCTGGGAAACATGATAAAATCTGCTACTCCAACTAGCTTTAATGTCATCAAATCTGAAATTAGTGACATATACAGCGAGTTCACAAAAGAGAAAGAACATGACATTATCCAAGAAAGGCTCGAAAACATTCAAATAAGCGAGAAAGTGAAGAATTTCTCGAGAGAATTGACAGAGAAACTGTACGACCATTTAATGATAAGTCGTATATACCAAATTCCCACAACTGTTATGGGTAGAAGTCTATCAGACTCCGTCATCTCCAAGACACCACAGCAAGTAGCTGAATCCAGAGTTTTCTTTTCTCCTGAAGTCCTCTATGTAATCATAGAAGACGCAGTTGGAAAGTTTTTGCAAAAGATTCTGCTTTTGGTTGATGGTGAAACAATAGATGAAATTGTTCAGAGCGAAAAAGTGTCTGATGCTGTTGAAGAGATCCAAAAGGTCATTGCAAAGGGACAGAAACGGGCAAGAGACACAGAATCAGACTATTCTCAGAAAAGTGTCAGAGAATCTAAAAAACCCTGTCCTTCTAGACCAGCGTCTCTGGAAAAGCAGGTCAAGTCACCAGAGAAACGCTCAACATCCTCTTGTTCAAGTTCAACACCAGTTCTCGAGAGGATGGAGGAGGAAATGTCTGGAAAGTCAGAGGACAGATTCTCAGAGGACATACCCTCGGAAAAGTCTGAGGAGAAATTCTTGGAAAAGTCTGAGGAGAAATTCTTGGAAAAGTCTGAGGAGCAAACCTCAGAAAAGTTAGAGGAAAACCTGTCTGAAATGTCTAAAGAGAAACCCTCAGAAAAGTTGGAGAAAAAGCTCTCAGAATTGTCAGTGTCATCTCAGGCAGCATCCGAGAACCTTGCCATGTGTCTTGTAGCTAGACTCATGGCTCAGTACAAAAAGAGCCTAAAAAAGCCGCTTTCATTACCTAACAAAGCTTTAGGAGACATCATTGAACATCTCAACAACTTGGTGCAACCTGAAATCAGCATTGAGGAGTCTATAACAAATCTGGACAAGAATGTGAGTCAATTGACCAAAAAAATGTTTAAAGGACTCGTCAAGGAGTTTGGCTCCACAGAACAGGTCATGAATGCTGCTTTTGCAGGTGATATTTCATTTGATGAGGCTATTTTGAAGCATTTGAAAATCAATTTGGGTGTCCTCACAAGTCCTCCAAAAAAGTCCAGAATTGCCAGGTTCTTTGCAGCAGTGGGAAGAGCTATTATGAAACCCTTCAGATGCTGTTTTAAGGGCAGCGATGACTAAAGACCTTGACTTTTCCACTGCCTTGCTTCAAATCAAAATTCCTAAAAGTCTTTACAGTTTTCCTAAAAAACTATTATATCTTCACTGTGTCTCCTTTGTGTTTTCCATCGTACCCAGCCAGCCGCAGCAGATGGCTGCCCCTACATGAGTCTGGTTCTGCTGGAGGTTTCTGCTTTTTAGAGCAGTTTTTCCTCCCCACTGTCGCCAAGTGCTTGCTCATAGGGGATCATTTGATTGCTGGAATTTTCTAAAGATGGTGTTTTGAACTGTAAGGTGGAGGTCCTACAGGCCCTCCACCTTACAGTTCAAAACACCTTCGGGAGACTTCTTAGTTAATTGGCACTAAAATTAAATAAAAAAAAAAAAATACAAATTAAAAACAAGTTGACTTTTGTTGTCTTTTCTTGATGTCAACCACAAATTAAAAAAGTGTAGCATATGTATACTCTGGTCATCAGTACTTGTATTTTAATGTATTACAGTATAATTTGATATAGCGATCATTCTGTGTCAAAACCAAACCTTCTGCTCAACTGTTCACAATGGAAAAGTTTAACGTTTATAATGTTTGCTGTAAATTTTAGCTTCATATATCAGATACTTTTGTCAGGATCTGACGGCGCCCTGACCGGTCGACCTGCCAATGTGTGTATATTTGTGTGCGTGTGTATGTGTCTCTCCTATCGCCCTGTCTTCCCCTCCGGCTCCGCTGTGTGTTAGGAGGTAACCTAGCAACAGGCTACCTCCGACCCGGAAGTGCTGTCGCCCGGAGCTGCCGCACCTGCAGTCAATCCACCAGCTGCTGCCCATCAACTACCATCTTCAGCAGGGCTACTTAATGGTGTGGCTGAGCGACAGACAGCGCTGGAGTATTGCACTAAAGCCTGGTAGTGTTTTCGAGTCGCTAACGTTATTGAAGTACTGTCTGATCTTCGTACACATTTTGCTGTCGTCATTGACGGAGGATTTACGGACACAAAGGAAGCACTTGGAGGAGAGACGGGCACTCACTACCACGCACGGGCTTACACGGAAGGAGGGACGCACTATCACCATCGTTGCATATTTGAACTGTTGTCACCTTGCTGCACTGTAAATAAATGCGCTGTCATTATTTCTGAGCTCCGCGCCTGAGTCCACTCTTTAACAACCGTGACAACTTTCCTGTTTTCAAATATTGGTTTAATGTTAAGAGATATATTCTAAAACACTTCTTCAGCTGAGAATCAGAGAGGAGAAACACACAGTTTTACTTGTTGCTTAGTGTAACGGAGGGAAGGTGATGTTTTTCAGTGTTCGTTTAAAGGAGGGGAAACCTTCCTCCAAAACGGACAGAGCAGTGGAGCCGCCAAGGGAAAGCACGCAACTTTAAAACTGTATAATTAAAATATAATTTATTATATTTAAATAATTAAAAATGTAAAATGAATTAAAACAACCTTGGCCAGGGGACAACACAATAAAAATCAATAAAACACAACATTAAAATCCGGTGGCGTCCGCCACGATATAAGAGTCACTTATATTTAGGGGTGGCTGTAGCTCAGGTGGCAGAGCGGATCAGCCACTAACCGGAAGATCGGTGGTTCAATCCCAGGTTGCTCCAGTCTGCATGCCAAATATCCTTGGGCAAGATACTAACCCCATGTTGCTCTCCGATGCATCCATCGGAGTATGAATGTTAGATACTGCGCACTTAATCTTAGAAGTGCTTGTGTGAATGGGTGTGATTGGGTGAATGAATTAGCTGTATAAAGCGCTTTGAGTGCTCGGACAGAGTAGAAAAGCGCTATATAAGAACCAGTCCATTTACCATTTACCATTTACTAAAAAGTTAAAAATCCAGCGGAGCGGTGCAGGAGGGGAACCCGGCGGCGTCCTCGCCTTCCTCCCCACGTTCTGCGCCCCGGTGCGCCCGGGTGGGCAGAGCTCTCAACTCCGCCCGCCGCTTCTTTGTAACTGTCACTCGGCACCGGCCCGTCTCGTCGCCTCCAATTCTCTGCAGACGCGTACTCTGGCCTCGTGTTGCTGCAGCAATCGGCCCGCTCGCTCTGCGTCTCTCGTTGCCGGCGCTGTATCCTCCTCTCTCCTTGACGCCAAGCTCCCCCAGCCTTATGTGTCCCTGCGCACTCTGTAAATTACTACTGCCGTTCCTCTCAGGTGTGTCAAATTAATAAAAAGGGGGAAACGGGTGGAGTCTCTCCAGGACGAATTGACGGATGCAACCAAAACATGCGGCATAAATAAAAACACTCCACAAGATACAAAACATGCAATATAAAAAATAAATAAGCACACTTCACATTAAAACACAGCAAAGTAAAATAACATCCGTCTTCCCCTGGATGACATTAGCAAGGGCAGCTCTGAGCTCTCGCACGAGAGTGAGGGCTCAGGGACTCGCAGCTCTGAGACTGCCCTGGTCTTTATTTTATACATCAGTGGGTGTTTGTTCCTTACATTGGAATGTGGATGTGTGTGTGTGATCAGGGTTTGTATATGGACGCAGTGCAGCTGTTCCCTCATCACCTGCAGGAGTTTGTAGACCTGTTGACAGAGAAAGAACTGTGAGTGCGACTGCCTTTAGAAGAATTGGACATACTGCTGGAAAACTGAGCACACACACAATCTTAATTCAAGTGTGTGTTCAAATTGTCAAATTTGATGGGAAGAAAAGGACAAGCACAAAGGCAAACTCTACACATATACAGCTGCAGTAATTTGAGCAAAGAGCTGGGTTTTGTTTTTTTTTGGGTGTTTTTTGTATAAAGTGACACAAAATGCTTTAATTGCCACAACAAACCACTAAAACTGTATTCCTTTTTACTTGATATTGTCAATAAATACAAGATTGATCTATGTGACATGCCTTAAAAAAACGAGTAAAATTGACAGTTTATACCGGAAGTTGTTACATTCCAACTTATTAAGAAAAACTCTGTGGAAGTGAGAAAGGAAAACGCTGCCACTCGGCATATTACCATGTTGCCACCTCTTAAAGAGTTTTTAATATATTTTTTAATCATAATAAATCAAGTAAGGATTATATTTTCTTTTCTTTGTTAACAAAACATCTACTGCGGAGTAAATGGGGACAAACTTGCAGGATAAAAAATAGACGAACTCTGCTGTGTTTCCGAGTAACCGTATTATGGAGAGAAAAAGAGCAACAAAATTCAAAGTGCGGCCGACATGACCGCAGCCGAACACGTGAGAGCTCACTGGACCAGTTTCTCGTTGATTCACAAGTCCAAAAGTTTAGGAAGACATCCCTCTTTTTATGTGTTCTCCTTTGAACTTGTACAGTATCTTAACTCAATTAAGAACTCCACTAACCCAAAAGTTATAAAAACTATTGGTGTTTGTGAAAAAATTAAGATCTTTCAGTCACTTTATTCTTTGGCTTGATCAGTTACTTTTCCCCTAGCATATTTATATTGTTGTTTCTGAATACTGTTCTTGTATTTTTTTATCTATGCATACAATTCTTTTGTAAGTACAACACCATTATTGTGGTACTGTTTAATTCCATTTTTGTATTGTACTGATGTTTAAATAAAGGTTTAAGGAAAAAAAAACAGTTTTCTTCTGCCACGCGCATCCGAGTTACGAGCTTAACGCGGGCGGTTGCGCATGCGCGAATTCTCGTGCATTCGAACGACTTACCTCATAGAAGGTTTTGATGTGTTACGTCAAAGAAGTCCTTTAATGTGGTTTTACTTTGAACCGGGAAAGTCCTTAAATAGGAGCCAAGCGAAGTCAAAAAGTTATCACTACCAGAGACCCCCTCGACAGTAGTTACATGTCAAACTTACCACGCTCTTTATATTCAGAAAGTTTAGCGTTTCAAGAAGATTTTAACAGAGAGAATCCGTGTGAAATAACAATGTCTGCAACACAGGATTATAATACTCAAACCTCACTGGTCGTATCACCAGATGAGCTGTCACCGATTATCGATAACGCCTTCAACAAGCTCGATGATGTACAGTGGACTTTAATAGAAAATGGAGCTTGGGATTCTGATATTCAAGCAGTTTTGGCTGATATGATTTCTGAAATCATACAGATCACCTCAGTCAACATTTTGAGACGTGCTCTTCCCGTCATTCAGAGCGATGCATCTGCAGAAATAGAAACAAATCCATCATTTGGCGACTCCATCTCAATCACTATTGCAAACCTGCTCAATATCCCAAAGCAGATATGCGGCAGTGCTAAAAAGCTGACAAAGATGGTTGAGGAGGAGATTTCAAATAAGGTCAAATATATAGTCGCCCTGGTCAGAGAGCGCTTCAATTTACCATCAGACCCCGCTGTTTACGTCAGTGGGGCAATTCGTAATATTAGAAAACTGCGTGTCATGGTTTCTCATGCTCTCTCATGCTTGAAAAGATATGCAAGTAAACTGAAATGCCCGTGCATGGGAAAGGAAAGCGATTCAAGTGAGTCTGAGTCCAGCAAAGATAGCATTGAGTCCAGCATCTCAGTCAAATCAGCCACCCAGGAGGTTAGTGAGATTCTGACCAAATGGTGTCAAGATTCAGATTTTACAGATGATGAATTATCGGATGATGACAGCGATATGGAAATTGAGCCACCTGCTAAAATAGAGCAACTTTCAGAAAAGAAAGAAAGTTCAGAAAGTGGCGAATGTGCAGAAGCTGAAAGGCAGGCAGAAAGTATTCCACCTGAGACCCCAGTAGAAAAAATTGCAGCTGACATTGTCAATATTATACTTGACAATCTCCAGTGCACTGACACTGATTATTCTTGTCACAGTGAGAAATGTACCTCACCCAAATCTGGATTCAACGGGGGAGTCATCTTTGATAAAGTGAGAGAGTTTTTTACCTCACATGCTCGTTCTGCACCGCAAAAATCACGCAAACTGCATTTTTCCAAGATTGCAGGAAAACATTTTGAAAAGATGAAAGGGGAGCTGAAAACAACAGTGAAGAAGAGCAAAGACTATTTTATTAGTCTGTCAAAGGTAACCCACTCCCCTGAAACTGAGAGAACGGGTTCCCACGACAGTATGAGTGTCAGCCTCCCAGGTTCAGCATGCGAAACTCCTCGTTCAAATTCTAGCATGTCTGTCCGTGCCCCTTCTAGAAGCTCATCTACTCTGGGAAACATGATAAAATCTGCTACTCCAACTAGCTTTAATGTCATCAAATCTGAAATTAGTGACATATACAGCGAGTTCACAAAAGAGAAAGAACATGACATTATCCAAGAAAGGCTCGAAAACATTCAAATAAGCGAGAAAGTGAAGAATTTCTCGAGAGAATTGACAGAGAAACTGTACGACCATTTAATGATAAGTCGTATATACCAAATTCCCACAACTGTTATGGGTAGAAGTCTATCAGACTCCGTCATCTCCAAGACACCACAGCAAGTAGCTGAATCCAGAGTTTTCTTTTCTCCTGAAGTCCTCTATGTAATCATAGAAGACGCAGTTGGAAAGTTTTTGCAAAAGATTCTGCTTTTGGTTGATGGTGAAACAATAGATGAAATTGTTCAGAGCGAAAAAGTGTCTGATGCTGTTGAAGAGATCCAAAAGGTCATTGCAAAGGGACAGAAACGGGCAAGAGACACAGAATCAGACTATTCTCAGAAAAGTGTCAGAGAATCTAAAAAACCCTGTCCTTCTAGACCAGCGTCTCTGGAAAAGCAGGTCAAGTCACCAGAGAAACGCTCAACATCCTCTTGTTCAAGTTCAACACCAGTTCTCGAGAGGATGGAGGAGGAAATGTCTGGAAAGTCAGAGGACAGATTCTCAGAGGACATACCCTCGGAAAAGTCTGAGGAGAAATTCTTGGAAAAGTCTGAGGAGAAATTCTTGGAAAAGTCTGAGGAGCAAACCTCAGAAAAGTTAGAGGAAAAACTGTCTGAAATGTCTAAAGAGAAACCCTCAGAAAAGTTGGAGAAAAAGCTCTCAGAAGTGTCAGTGTCATCTCAGGCAGCATCCGAGAACCTTGCCATGTGTCTTATAGCTAGACTCGTGGCTCAGTACAAAAAGAGCCTAAAAAAGCCGCTTTCATTACCTAACAAAGCTTTAGGAGACATCATTGAACATCTCAACAACTTGGTGCAACCTGAAATCAGCATTGAGGAGTCTATAACAAATCTGGACAAGAATGTGAGTCAATTGACCAAAAAAATGTTTAAAGGACTCGTCAAGGAGTTTGGCTCCACAGAACAGGTCATGAATGCTGCTTTTGCAGGTGATAGTTCATTTGATGAGGCTATTTTGAAGCATTTGAAAATCAATTTGGGTGTCCTCACAAGTCCTCCAAAAAAGTCCAGAATTGCCAGGTTCTTTGCAGCAGTGGGAAGAGCTATTATGAAACCCTTCAGATGCTGTTTTAAGGGCAGCGATGACTAAAGACCTTGACTTTTCCACTGCCTTGCTTCAAATCAAAATTCCTAAAAGTCTTTACAGTTTTCCTAAAAAACTATTATATCTTCACTGTATCTCCTTTGTGTTTTCCATCGTACCCAGCCAGCCGCAGCAGATGGCTGCCCCTACATGAGTCTGGTTCTGCTGGAGGTTTCTGCTTTTTAGAGCAGTTTTTCCTCCCCACTGTCGCCAAGTGCTTGCTCATAGGGGATCATTTGATTGCTGGAATTTTCTAAAGATGGTGTTTTGAACTGTAAGGTGGAGGTCCTACAGGCCCTCCACCTTACAGTTCAAAACACCTTCGGGAGACTTCTTAGTTAATTGGCACTAAAATTAAATAAAAAAAAAAAATACAAATTAAAAACAAGTTGACTTTTGTTGTCTTTTCTTGATGTCAACCACAAATTAAAAAAGTGTAGCATATGTATACTCTGGTCATCAGTACTTGTATTTTAATGTATTACAGTATAATTTGATATAGTGATCATTCTGTGTCAAAACCAAACCTTCTGCTCAACTGTTCACAATGGAAAAGTTTAACGTTTATAATGTTTGCTGTAAATTTTAGCTTCATATATCAGATACTTTTGTCAGGATCTGACGGCGCCCTGACCGGTCGACCTGCCAATGTGTGTATATTTGTGTGCGTGTGTATGTGTCTCTCCTATCGCCCTGTCTTCCCCTCCGGCTCCGCTGTGTGTTAGGAGGTAACCTAGCAACAGGCTACCTCCGACCCGGAAGTGCTGTCGCCCGGAGCTGCCGCACCTGCAGTCAATCCACCAGCTGCTGCCCATCAACTACCATCTTCAGCAGGGCTACTTAATGGTGTGGCTGAGCGACAGACAGCGCTGGAGTATTGCACTAAGCCTGGTAGTGTTTTCGAGTCGCTAACGTTATTGAAGTACTGTCTGATCTTCGTACTCATTTTGCTGTCGTCATTGACGGAGGATTTACGGACACAAAGGAAGCACTTGGAGGAGAGACGGGCACTCACTACCACGCACGGGCTTACACGGAAGGAGGGACGCACTATCACCATCGTTGCATATTTGAACTGTTGTCACCTTGCTGCACTGTAAATAAATGCGCTGTCATTATTTCTGAGCTCCGCGCCTGAGTCCACTCTTTAACAACCGTGACAACTTTCCTGTTTTCAAATATTGGTTTAATGTTAAGAGATATATTCTAAAACACTTCTTCAGCTGAGAATCAGAGAGGAGAAACACACAGTTTTACTTGTTGCTTAGTGTAACGGAGGGAAGGTGATGTTTTTCAGTGTTCGTTTAAAGGAGGGGAAACCTTCCTCCAAAACGGACAGAGCAGTGGAGCCGCCAAGGGAAAGCACACAACTTTAAAACTGTATAATTAAAATATAATTTATTATATTTAAATAATTAAAAATGTAAAATGAATTAAAACAACCCTGGCCAGGGGACAACACAATAAAAATCAATAAAACACAACATTAAAATCCGGTGGCGTCCGCCACGATATAAGAGTCACTAAAAAGTTAAAAATCCAGCGGAGCGGTGCAGGAGGGGAACCCGGCGGCGTCCTCGCCTTCCTCCCCACGTTCTGCGCCCCGGTGCGCCCGGGTGGGCAGAGCTCTCAACTCCGCCCGCCGCTTCTTTGTAACTGTCACTCGGCACCGGCCCGTCTCGTCGCCTCCAATTCTCTGCAGACGCGTACTCTGGCCTCGTGTTGCTGCAGCAATCGGCCCGCTCGCTCTGCGTCTCTCGTTGCCGGCGCTGTATCCTCCTCTCTCCTTGACGCCAAGCTCCCCCAGCCTTATGTGTCCCTGCGCACTCTGTAAATTACTACTGCCGTTCCTCTCAGGTGTGTCAAATTAATAAAAAGGGGGAAACGGGTGGAGTCTCTCCAGGACGAATTGACGGATGCAACCAAAACATGCGGCATAAATACAAACACTCCACAAGATACAAAACATGCAATATAAAAATAAATAAGCACACTTCACATTAAAACACAGCAAAGTAAAATAACATCCGTCTTCCCCTGGATGACATTAGCAAGGGCAGCTCTGAGCTCTCGCACGAGAGTGAGGGCTCAGGGACTCGCAGCTCTGAGACTGCCCTGGTCTTTATTTTATACATCAGTGGGTGTTTGTTCCTTACATTGGAATGTGGATGTGTGTGTGTGATCAGGGTTTGTATATGGACGCAGTGCAGCTGTTCCCTCATCACCTGCAGGAGTTTGTAGACCTGTTGACAGAGAAAGAACTGCGAGTGCGACTGCCTTTAGAAGAATTGGACATACTGCTGGAAAACTGAGCACACACACAATCTTAATTCAAGTGTGTGTTCAAATTGTCAAATTTGATGGGAAGAAAAGGACAAGCACAAAGGCAAACTCGACACATATACAGCTGCAGTAATTTGAGCAAAGAGCTGGGTTTTGGTTTTTTTGGGGTGTTTTTTGTATAAAGTGACACAAAATGCTTTAATTGCCACAACAAACCACTAAAACTGTATTCCTTTTTACTTGATATTGTCAATAAATACAAGATTGATCTATGTGACATGCCTTAAAAAAACGAGTAAAATTGACAGTTTATACCGGAAGTTGTTACATTTCCAACTTATTAAGAAAAACTCTGTGGAAGTGAGAAAGGAAAACGCTGCCACTCGGCATATTACCATGTTGCCACCTCTTAAAGAGTTTTTAATATATTTTTTAATCATAATAAATCAAGTAAGGATTATATTTTCTTTTCTTTGTTAACAAAACATCTACTGGATTGCGGAGTAAATGGGGACAAACTTGCAGGATAAAAAATAGACGAACTCTGCTGTGTTTCCGAGTAACCGTATTATGGAGAGAAAAAGAGCAACAAAATTCAAAGTGCGGCCGACATGACCGCAGCCGAACACGTGAGAGCTCACTGGACCAGTTTCTCGTTGATTCACAAGTCCAAATATTTAGGAAGACATCCCTCTTTTTATGTGTTCTCCTTTGAACTTGTACAGTATCTTAACTCAATTAAGAACTCCACTAACCCAAAAGTTATAAAAACTATTGGTGTTTGTGAAAAAATTAAGATCTTTCAGTCACTTTATTCTTTGGCTTGATCAGTTACTTCCCCCTAGCATATTTATATTGTTGTTTCTGAATACTGTTCTTGTATTTTTTATCTATGCATACAATTCTTTTGTAAGTACAACACCATTATTGTGGTACTGTTTAATTCCATTTTTGTATTGTACTGATGTTTAAATAAAGGTTTAAGGAAAAAAAACAGTTTTCTTCTGCCACGCGCATCCGAGTTACGAGCTTAACGCGGGCGGTTGCGCATGCGCGAATTCTCGTGCATTCGAACGACTTACCTCATAGAAGGTTTTGATGTGTTACGTCAAAGAAGTCATTTAATGTGGTTTTACTTTGAACCGGGAAAGTCCTTAAATAGGAGCCAAGCGAAGTCAAAAAGTTATCACTACCAGAGACCCCCTCGACAGTAGTTACATGTCAAACTTACCACGCTCTTTATATTCAGAAAGTTTAGCGTTTCAAGAAGATTTTAACAGAGAGAATCCGTGTGAAATAACAATGTCTGCAACACAGGATTATAATACTCAAACCCCACTGGTCGTATCACCAGATGAGCTGTCACCGATTATCGATAACGCCTTCAACAAGCTCGATGATGTACAGTGGACTTTAATAGAAAATGGAGCTTGGGATTCTGATATTCAAGCAGTTTTGGCTGATATGATTTCTGAAATCATACAGATCACCTCAGTCAACATTTTGAGACGTGCTCTTCCCGTCATTCAGAGCGATGCATCTGCAGAAATAGAAACAAATCCATCATTTGGCGACTCCATCTCAATCACTATTGCAAACCTGCTCAATATCCCAAAGCAGATATGCGGCAGTGCTAAAAAGCTGACAAAGATGGTTGAGGAGGAGATTTCAAATAAGGTCAAATATATAGTCGCCCTGGTCAGAGAGCGCTTCAATTTACCATCAGACCCCGCTGTTTACGTCAGTGGGGCAATTCGTAATATTAGAAAACTGCGTGTCATGGTTTCTCATGCTCTCTCATGCTTGAAAAGATATGCAAGTAAACTGAAATGCCCGTGCATGGGAAAGGAAAGCGATTCAAGTGAGTCTGAGTCCAGCAAAGATAGCATTGAGTCCAGCATCTCAGTCAAATCAGCCACCCAGGAGGTTAGTGAGATTCTGACCAAATGGTGTCAAGATTCAGATTTTACAGATGATGAATTATCGGATGATGACAGCGATATGGAAATTGAGCCACCTGCTAAAATAGAGCAACTTTCACAAAAGAAAGAAAGTTCAGAAAGTGGCGAATGTGCAGAAGCTGAAAGGCAGGCAGAAAGTATTCCACCTGAGACCCCAGTAGAAAAAATTGCAGCTGACATTGTCAATATTATACTTGACAATCTCCAGTGCACTGACACTGATTATTCTTGTCACAGTGAGAAATGTACCTCACCCAAATCTGGATTCAACGGGGGAGTCATCTTTGATAAAGTGAGAGAGTTTTTTACCTCACATGCTCGTTCTGCACCGCAAAAATCACGCAAACTGCATTTTTCCAAGATTGCAGGAAAACATTTTGAAAAGATGAAAGGGGAGCTGAAAACAACAGTGAAGAAGAGCAAAGACTATTTTATTAGTCTGTCAAAGGTAACCCACTCCCCTGAAACTGAGAGAACGGGTTCCCACGACAGTATGAGTGTCAGCCTCCCAGGTTCAGCATGCGAAACTCCTCGTTCAAATTCTAGCATGTCTGTCCGTGCCCCTTCTAGAAGCTCATCTACTCTGGGAAACATGATAAAATCTGCTACTCCAACTAGCTTTAATGTCATCAAATCTGAAATTAGTGACATATACAGCGAGTTCACAAAAGAGAAAGAACATGACATTATCCAAGAAAGGCTCGAAAACATTCAAATAAGCGAGAAAGTGAAGAATTTCTCGAGAGAATTGACAGAGAAACTGTACGACCATTTAATGATAAGTCGTATATACCAAATTCCCACAACTGTTATGGGTAGAAGTCTATCAGACTCCGTCATCTCCAAGACACCACAGCAAGTAGCTGAATCGAGAGTTTTCTTTTCTCCTGAAGTCCTCTATGTAATCATAGAAGACGCAGTTGGAAAGTTTTTGCAAAAGATTCTGCTTTTGGTTGATGGTGAAACAATAGATGAAATTGTTCAGAGCGAAAAAGTGTCTGATGCTGTTGAAGAGATCCAAAAGGTCATTGCAAAGGGACAGAAACGGGCAAGAGACACAGAATCAGACTATTCTCAGAAAAGTGTCAGAGAATCTAAAAAACCCTGTCCTTCTAGACCAGCGTCTCTGGAAAAGCAGGTCAAGTCACCAGAGAAACGCTCAACATCCTCTTGTTCAAGTTCAACACCAGTTCTCGAGAGGATGGAGGAGGAAATGTCTGGAAAGTCAGAGGACAGATTCTCAGAGGACATACCCTCGGAAAAGTCTGAGGAGAAATTCTTGGAAAAGTCTGAGGAGAAATTCTTGGAAAAGTCTGAGGAGCAAACCTCAGAAAAGTTAGAGGAAAAACTGTCTGAAATGTCTAAAGAGAAACCCTCAGAAAAGTTGGAGAAAAAGCTCTCAGAAGTGTCAGTGTCATCTCAGGCAGCATCCGAGAACCTTGCCATGTGTCTTATAGCTAGACTCGTGGCTCAGTACAAAAAGAGCCTAAAAAAGCCGCTTTCATTACCTAACAAAGCTTTAGGAGACATCATTGAACATCTCAACAACTTGGTGCAACCTGAAATCAGCATTGAGGAGTCTATAACAAATCTGGACAAGAATGTGAGTCAATTGACCAAAAAAATGTTTAAAGGACTCGTCAAGGAGTTTGGCTCCACAGAACAGGTCATGAATGCTGCTTTTGCAGGTGATAGTTCATTTGATGAGGCTATTTTGAAGCATTTGAAAATCAATTTGGGTGTCCTCACAAGTCCTCCAAAAAAGTCCAGAATTGCCAGGTTCTTTGCAGCAGTGGGAAGAGCTATTATGAAACCCTTCAGATGCTGTTTTAAGGGCAGCGATGACTAAAGACCTTGACTTTTCCACTGCCTTGCTTCAAATCAAAATTCCTAAAAGTCTTTACAGTTTTCCTAAAAAACTATTATATCTTCACTGTGTCTCCTTTGTGTTTTCCATCGTACCCAGCCAGCCGCAGCAGATGGCTGCCCCTACATGAGTCTGGTTCTGCTGGAGGTTTCTGCTTTTTAGAGCAGTTTTTCCTCCCCACTGTCGCCAAGTGCTTGCTCATAGGGGATCATTTGATTGCTGGAATTTTCTAAAGATGGTGTTTTGAACTGTAAGGTGGAGGTCCTACAGGCCCTCCACCTTACAGTTCAAAACACCTTCGGGAGACTTCTTAGTTAATTGGCACTAAAATTAAATAAAATAAAAAAAATACAAATTAAAAACAAGTTGACTTTTGTTGTCTTTTCTTGATGTCAACCACAAATTAAAAAAGTGTAGCATATGTATACTCTGGTCATCAGTACTTGTATTTTAATGTATTACAGTATAATTTGATATAGTGATCATTCTGTGTCAAAACCAAACCTTCTGCTCAACTGTTCACAATGGAAAAGTTTAATGTTTATAATGTTTGCTGTAAATTTTAGCTTCATATATCAGATACTTTTGTCAGGATCTGACGGCGCCCTGACCGGTCGACCTGCCAATGTGTGTATATTTGTGTGCGTGTGTATGTGTCTCTCCTATCGCCCTGTCTTCCCCTCCGGCTCCGCTGTGTGTTAGGAGGTAACCTAGCAACAGGGTACCTCCGACCCGGAAGTGCTGTCGCCCGGAGCTGCCGCACCTGCAGTCAATCCACCAGCTGCTGCCCATCAACTACCATCTTCAGCAGGGCTACTTAATGGTGTGGCTGAGCGACAGACAGCGCTGGAGTATTGCACTAAGCCTGGTAGTGTTTCCAGTCGCTAACGTTATTGAAGTACTGTCTGATCTTCGTACTCATTTTGCTGTCGTCAATCCCTGTTCACCCAGGGATTGACGGAGGATTTACGGACACAAAGGAAGCACTTGGAGGAGAGACGAGCACTCACTACCACGCACGGGCTTACACGGAAGGAGGGACGCACTATCACCATCGTTGCATATTTGAACTGTTGTCACCTTGCTGCACTGTAAATAAATGCGCTGTCATTATTTCTGAGCTCCGCGCCTGAGTCCACTCTTTAACAACCGTGACAACTTTCCTGTTTTCAAATATTGGTTTAATGTTAAGAGATATATTCTAAAACACTTCTTCAGCTGAGAATCAGAGAGGAGAAACACACAGTTTTACTTGTTGCTTAGTGTAACGGAGGGAAGGTGATGTTTTTCAGTGTTCGTTTAAAGGAGGGGAAACCTTCCTCCAAAACGGACAGAGCAGTGGAGCCGCCAAGGGAAAGCACACAACTTTAAAACTGTATAATTAAAATATAATTTATTATATTTAAATAATTAAAAATGTAAAATGAATTAAAACAACCCTGGCCAGGGGACAACACAATAAAAATCAATAAAACACAACATTAAAATCCGGTGGCGTCCGCCACGATATAAGAGTCACTAAAAAGTTAAAAATCCAGCGGAGCGGTGCAGGAGGGGAACCCGGCGGCGTCCTCGCCTTCCTCCCCACGTTCTGCGCCCCGGTGCGCCCGGGTGGGCAGAGCTCTCAACTCCGCCCGCCGCTTCTTTGTAACTGTCACTCGGCACCGGCCCGTCTCGTCGCCTCCAATTCTCTGCAGACGCGTACTCTGGCCTCGTGTTGCTGCAGCAATCGGCCCGCTCGCTCTGCGTCTCTCGTTGCCGGCGCTGTATCCTCCTCTCTCCTTGACGCCAAGCTCCCCCAGCCTTATGTGTCCCTGCGCACTCTGTAAATTACTACTGCCCTTCCTCTCAGGTGTGTCAAATTAATAAAAAGGGGGAAACGGGTGGAGTCTCTCCAGGACGAATTGACGGATGCAACCAAAACATGCGGCATAAATACAAACACTCCACAAGATACAAAACATGCAATATAAAAAATAAATAAGCACACTTCACATTAAAACACAGCAAAGTAAAATAACATCCGTCTTCCCCTGGATGACATTAGCAAGGGCAGCTCTGAACTCTCGCACGAGAGTGAGGGCTCAGGGACTCGCAGCTCTGAGACTGCCCTGGTCTTTATTTTATACATCAGTGGGTGTTTGTTCCTTACATTGGAATGTGGATGTGTGTGTGTGATCAGGGTTTGTATATGGACGCAGTGCAGCTGTTCCCTCATCACCTGCAGGAGTTTGTAGACCTGTTGACAGAGAAAGAACTGCGAGTGCGACTGCCTTTAGAAGAATTGGACATACTGCTGGAAAACTGAGCACACACACAATCTTAATTCAAGTGTGTGTTCAAATTGTCAAATTTGATGGGAAGAAAAGGACAAGCACAAAGGCAAACTCTACACATATACAGCTGCAGTAATTTGAGCAAAGAGCTGGGTTTTGTTTTTTTTGGGGTGTTTTTTGTATAAAGTGACACAAAATGCTTTAATTGCCACAACAAACCACTAAAACTGTATTCCTTTTTACTTGATATTGTCAATAAATACAAGATTGATCTATGTGACATGCCTTAAAAAAACGAGTAAAATTGACAGTTTATACCGGAAGTTGTTACATTCCAACTTATTAAGAAAAACTCTGTGGAAGTGAGAAAGGAAAACGCTGCCACTCGGCATATTACCATGTTGCCACCTCTTAAAGAGTTTTTAATATATTTTTTAATCATAATAAATCAAGTAAGGATTATATTTTCTTTTCTTTGTTAACAAAACATCTACTGCGGAGTAAATGGGGACAAACTTGCAGGATAAAAATAAACGAACTCTGCTGTGTTTCCGAGTAACCGTATTATGGAGAGAAAAAGAGCAACAAAATTCAAAGTGCGGCCGACATGACCGCAGCCGAACACGTGAGAGCTCACTGGACCAGTTTCTCGTTGATTCACAAGTCCAAAAGTTTAGGAAGACATCCCTCTTTTTATGTGTTCTCCTTTGAACTTGTACAGTATCTTAACTCAATTAAGAACTCCACTAACCCAAAAGTTATAAAAACTATTGGTGTTTGTGAAAAAATTAAGATCTTTCAGTCACTTTATTCTTTGGCTTGATCAGTTACTTTTCCCCTAGCATATTTATATTGTTGTTTCTGAATACTGTTCTTGTATTTTTTTTATCTATGCATACAATTCTTTTGTAAGTACAGCACCATTATTGTGGTACTGTTTAATTCCATTTTTGTATTGTACTGATGTTTAAATAAAGGTTTAAGGAAAAAAAAACAGTTTTCTTCTGCCACGCGCATCCGAGTTACGAGCTTAACGCGGGCGGTTGCGCATGCGCGAATTCTCGTGCATTCGAACGACTTACCTCATAGAAGGTTTTGATGTGTTACGTCAAAGAAGTCCTTTAATGTGGTTTTACTTTGAACCGGGAAAGTCCTTAAATAGGAGCCAAGCGAAGTCAAAAAGTTATCACTACCAGAGACCCCCTCGACAGTAGTTACATGTCAAACTTACCACGCTCTTTATATTCAGAAAGTTTAGCGTTTCAAGAAGATTTTAACAGAGAGAATCCGTGTGAAATAACAATGTCTGCAACACAGGATTATAATACTCAAACCCCACTGGTCGTATCACCAGATGAGCTGTCACCGATTATCGATAACGCCTTCAACAAGCTCGATGATGTACAGTGGACTTTAATAGAAAATGGAGCTTGGGATTCTGATATTCAAGCAGTTTTGGCTGATATGATTTCTGAAATCATACAGATCACCTCAGTCAACATTTTGAGACGTGCTCTTCCCGTCATTCAGAGCGATGCATCTGCAGAAATAGAAACAAATCCATCATTTGGTGACTCCATCTCAATCACTATTGCAAACCTGCTCAATATCCCAAAGCAGATATGTGGCAGTGCTAAAAAGCTGACAAAGATGGTTGAGGAGGAGATTTCAAATAAGGTCAAATATATAGTCGCCCTGGTCAGAGAGCGCTTCAATTTACCATCAGACCCCGCTGTTTACGTCAGTGGGGCAATTCGTAATATTAGAAAACTGCGTGTCATGGTTTCTCATGCTCTCTCATGCTTGAAAAGATATGCAAGTAAACTGAAATGCCCGTGCATGGGAAAGGAAAGCGATTCAAGTAAGTCTGAGTCCAGCAAAGATAGCATTGAGTCCAGCATCTCAGTCAAATCAGCCACCCAGGAGGTTAGTGAGATTCTGACCAAATGGTGTCAAGATTCAGATTTTGCAGATGATGAATTATCGGATGATGACAGCGATATGGAAATTGAGCCACCCGCTAAAATAGAGCAACTTTCAGAAAAGAAAGAAAGTTCAGAAAGTGGCGAATGTGCAGAAGCTGAAAGGCAGGCAGAAAGTATTCCACCTGAGACCCCAGTAGAAAAAATTGCAGCTGACATTGTCAATATTATACTTGACAATCTCCAGTGCACTGACACTGATTATTCTTGTCACAGTGAGAAATGTACCTCACCCAAATCTGGATTCAACGGGGGAGTCATCTTTGATAAAGTGAGAGAGTTTTTTACCTCACGTGCTCGTTCTGCACCGCAAAATCACGCAAACTGCATTTTTCCAAGATTGCAGGAAAACATTTTGAAAAGATGAAAGGGGAGCTGAAAACAACAGTGAAGAAGAGCAAAGACTATTTTATTAGTCTGTCAAAGGTAACCCACTCCCCTGAAACTGAGAGAATGGGTTCCCACGACAGTATGAGTGTCAGCCTCCCAGGTTCAGCATGCGAAACTCCTCGTTCAAATTCTAGCATGTCTGTCCGTGCCCCTTCTAGAAGCTCATCTACTCTGGGAAACATGATAAAATCTGCTACTCCAACTAGCTTTAATGTCATCAAATCTGAAATTAGTGACATATACAGCGAGTTCACAAAAGAGAAAGAACATGACATTATCCAAGAAAGGCTCGAAAACATTCAAATAAGCGAGAAAGTGAAGAATTTCTCGAGAGAATTGACAGAGAAACTGTACGACCATTTAATGATAAGTCGTATATACCAAATTCCCACAACTGTTATGGGTAGAAGTCTATCAGACTCCGTCATCTCCAAGACACCACAGCAAGTAGCTGAATCCAGAGTTTTCTTTTCTCCTGAAGTCCTCTATGTAATCATAGAAGACGCAGTTGGAAAGTTTTTGCAAAAGATTCTGCTTTTGGTTGATGGTGAAACAATAGATGAAATTGTTCAGAGCGAAAAAGTGTCTGATGCTGTTGAAGAGATCCAAAAGGTCATTGCAAAGGGACAGAAACGGGCAAGAGACACAGAATCAGACTATTCTCAGAAAAGTGTCAGAGAATCTAAAAAACCCTGTCCTTCTAGACCAGCGTCTCTGGAAAAGCAGGTCAAGTCACCAGAGAAACGCTCAACATCCTCTTGTTCAAGTTCAACACCAGTTCTCGAGAGGATGGAGGAGGAAATGTCTGGAAAGTCAGAGGACAGATTCTCAGAGGACATACCCTCGGAAAAGTCTGAGGAGAAATTCTTGGAAAAGTCTGAGGAGAAATTCTTGGAAAAGTCTGAGGAGCAAACCTCAGAAAAGTTAGAGGAAAACCTGTCTGAAATGTCTAAAGAGAAACCCTCAGAAAAGTTGGAGAAAAAGCTCTCAGAATTGTCAGTGTCATCTCAGGCAGCATCCGAGAACCTTGCCATGTGTCTTATAGCTAGACTCGTGGCTCAGTACAAAAAGAGCCTAAAAAAGCCGCTTTCATTACCTAACAAAGCTTTAGGAGACATCATTGAACATCTCAACAACTTGGTGCAACCTGAAATCAGCATTGAGGAGTCTATAACAAATCTGGACAAGAATGTGAGTCAATTGACCAAAAAAATGTTTAAAGGACTCGTCAAGGACTTTGGCTCCACAGAACAGGTCATGAATGCTGCTTTTGCAGGTGATAGTTCATTTGATGAGGCTATTTTGAAGCATTTGAAAATCAATTTGGGTGTCCTCACAAGTCCTCCAAAAAAGTCCAGAATTGCCAGGTTCTTTGCAGCAGTGGGAAGAGCTATTATGAAACCCTTCAGGTGCTGTTTTAAGGGCAGCGATGACTAAAGACCTTGACTTTTCCACTGCCTTGCTTCAAATCAAAATTCCTAAAAGTCTTTACAGTTTTCCTAAAAAACTATTATATCTTCACTGTGTCTCCTTTGTGTTTTCCATCGTACCCAGCCAGCCGCAGCAGATGGCTGCCCCTACATGAGTCTGGTTCTGCTGGAGGTTTCTGCTTTTTAGAGCAGTTTTTCCTCCCCACTGTCGCCAAGTGCTTGCTCATAGGGGATCATTTGATTGCTGGAATTTTCTAAAGATGGTGTTTTGAACTGTAAGGTGGAGGTCCTACAGGCCCTCCACCTTACAGTTCAAAACACCTTCGGGAGACTTCTTAGTTAATTGGCACTAAAATTAAATAAAAAAAAAAAAATACAAATTAAAAACAAGTTGACTTTTGTTGTCTTTTCTTGATGTCAACCACAAATTAAAAAAGTGTAGCATATGTATACTCTGGTCATCAGTACTTGTATTTTAATGTATTACAGTATAATTTGATATAGTGATCATTCTGTGTCAAAACCAAACCTTCTGCTCAACTGTTCACAATGGAAAAGTTTAACGTTTATAATGTTTGCTGTAAATTTTAGCTTCATATATCAGATACTTTTGTCAGGATCTGACGGCGCCCTGACCGGTCGACCTGCCAATGTGTGTATATTTGTGTGCGTGTGTATGTGTCTCTCCTATCGCCCTGTCTTCCCCTCCGGCTCCGCTGTGTGTTAGGAGGTAACCTAGCAACAGGCTACCTCCGACCCGGAAGTGCTGTCGCCCGGAGCTGCCGCACCTGCAGTCAATCCACCAGCTGCTGCCCATCAACTACCATCTTCAGCAGGGCTACTTAATGGTGTGGCTGAGCGACAGACAGCGCTGGAGTATTGCACTAAAGCCTGGTAGTGTTTTCGAGTCGCTAACGTTATTGAAGTACTGTCTGATCTTCGTACACATTTTGCTGTCGTCATTGACGGAGGATTTACGGACACAAAGGAAGCACTTGGAGGAGAGACGGGCACTCACTACCACGCACGGGCTTACACGGAAGGAGGGACGCACTATCACCATCGTTGCATATTTGAACTGTTGTCACCTTGCTGCACTGTAAATAAATGCGCTGTCATTATTTCTGAGCTCCGCGCCTGAGTCCACTCTTTAACAACCGTGACAACTTTCCTGTTTTCAAATATTGGTTTAATGTTAAGAGATATATTCTAAAACACTTCTTCAGCTGAGAATCAGAGAGGAGAAACACACAGTTTTACTTGTTGCTTAGTGTAACGGAGGGAAGGTGATGTTTTTCAGTGTTCGTTTAAAGGAGGGGAAACCTTCCTCCAAAACGGACAGAGCAGTGGAGCCGCCAAGGGAAAGCACGCAACTTTAAAACTGTATAATTAAAATATAATTTATTATATTTAAATAATTAAAAATGTAAAATGAATTAAAACAACCTTGGCCAGGGGACAACACAATAAAAATCAATAAAACACAACATTAAAATCCGGTGGCGTCCGCCACGATATAAGAGTCACTTATATTTAGGGGTGGCTGTAGCTCAGGTGGCAGAGCGGATCAGCCACTAACCGGAAGGTCGGTGGTTCAATCCCAGGTTGCTCCAGTCTGCATGCCAAATATCCTTGGGCAAGATACTAACCCCATGTTGCTCTCCGATGCATCCATCGGAGTATGAATGTTAGATACTGCGCACTTAATCTTAGAAGTGCTTGTGTGAATGGGTGTGATTGGGTGAATAAAAGCTGTATAAAGCGCTTTGAGTGCTCGGACAGAGTAGAAAAGCGCTATATAAGAACCAGTCCATTTACCATTTACTAAAAAGTTAAAAATCCAGCGGAGCGGTGCAGGAGGGGAACCCGGCGGCGTCCTCGCCTTCCTCCCCACGTTCTGCGCCCCGGTGCGCCCGGGTGGGCAGAGCTCTCAACTCCGCCCGCCGCTTCTTTGTAACTGTCACTCGGCACCGGCCCGTCTCGTCGCCTCCAATTCTCTGCAGACGCGTACTCTGGCCTCGTGTTGCTGCAGCAATCGGCCCGCTCGCTCTGCGTCTCTCGTTGCCGGCGCTGTATCCTCCTCTCTCCTTGACGCTAAGCTCCCCCAGCCTTATGTGTCCCTGCGCACTCTGTAAATTACTACTGCCGTTCCTCTCAGGTGTGTCAAATTAATAAAAAGGGGGAAACGGGTGGAGTCTCTCCAGGACGAATTGACGGATGCAACCAAAACATGCGGCATAAATAAAAACACTCCACAAGATACAAAACATGCAATATAAAAAATAAATAAGCACACTTCACATTAAAACACAGCAAAGTAAAATAACATCCGTCTTCCCCTGGATGACATTAGCAAGGGCAGCTCTGAGCTCTCGCACGAGAGTGAGGGCTCAGGGACTCGCAGCTCTGAGACTGCCCTGGTCTTTATTTTATACATCAGTGGGTGTTTGTTCCTTACATTGGAATGTGGATGTGTGTGTGTGATCAGGGTTTGTATATGGACGCAGTGCAGCTGTTCCCTCATCACCTGCAGGAGTTTGTAGACCTGTTGACAGAGAAAGAACTGTGAGTGCGACTGCCTTTAGAAGAATTGGACATACTGCTGGAAAACTGAGCACACACACAATCTTAATTCAAGTGTGTGTTCAAATTGTCAAATTTGATGGGAAGAAAAGGACAAGCACAAAGGCAAACTCTACACATATACAGCTGCAGTAATTTGAGCAAAGAGCTGGGTTTTGTTTTTTTTGGGGTGTTTTTTGTATAAAGTGACACAAAATGCTTTAATTGCCACAACAAACCACTAAAACTGTATTCCTTTTTACTTGATATTGTCAATAAATACAAGATTGATCTATGTGACATGCCTTAAAAATCCAACTTATTAAGAAAAACTCTGTGGAAGTGAGAAAGGAAAACGCTGCCACTCGGCATATTACCATGTTGCCACCTCTTAAAGAGTTTTTAATATTTTTTTTAATCATAATAAATCAAGTAAGGATTATATTTTCTTTTCTTTGTTAACAAAACATCTACTGCGGAGTAAATGGGGACAAACTTGCAGGATAAAAAATAGACGAACTCTGCTGTGTTTCCGAGTAACCGTATTATGGAGAGAAAAAGAGCAACAAAATTCAAAGTGCGGCCGACATGACCGCAGCCGAACACGTGAGAGCTCACTGGACCAGTTTCTCGTTGATTCACAAGTCCAAAAGTTTAGGAAGACATCCCTCTTTTTATGTGTTCTCCTTTGAACTTGTACAGTATCTTAACTCAATTAAGAACTCCACTAACCCAAAAGTTATAAAAACTATTGGTGTTTGTGAAAAAATTAAGATCTTTCAGTCACTTTATTCTTTGGCTTGATCAGTTACTTTCCCCCTAGCATATTTATATTGTTGTTTCTGAATACTGTTCTTGTATTTTTTTTATCTATGCATACAATTCTTTTGTAAGTACAACACCATTATTGTGGTACTGTTTAATTCCATTTTTGTATTGTACTGATGTTTAAATAAAGGTTTAAGGAAAAAAAAACAGTTTTCTTCTGCCACGCGCATCCGAGTTACGACCTTAACGCGGGCGGTTGCGCATGCGCGAATTCTCGTGCATTCGAACGACTTACCTCATAGAAGGTTTTGATGTGTTACGTCAAAGAAGTCATTTAATGTGGTTTTACTTTGAACCGGGAAAGTCCTTAAATAGGAGCCAAGCGAAGTCAAAAAGTTATCACTACCAGAGACCCCCTCGACAGTAGTTACATGTCAAACTTACCACGCTCTTTATATTCAGAAAGTTTAGCGTTTCAAGAAGATTTTAACAGAGAGAATCCGTGTGAAATAACAATGTCTGCAACACAGGATTATAATACTCAAACCCCACTGGTCGTATCACCAGATGAGCTGTCACCGATTATCGATAACGCCTTCAACAAGCTCGATGATGTACAGTGGACTTTAATAGAAAATGGAGCTTGGGATTCTGATATTCAAGCAGTTTTGGCTGATATGATTTCTGAAATCATACAGATCACCTCAGTCAACATTTTGAGACGTGCTCTTCCCGTCATTCAGAGCGATGCATCTGCAGAAATAGAAACAAATCCATCATTTGGCGACTCCATCTCAATCACTATTGCAAACCTGCTCAATATCCCAAAGCAGATATGCGGCAGTGCTAAAAAGCTGACAAAGATGGTTGAGGAGGAGATTTCAAATAAGGTCAAATATATAGTCGCCCTGGTCAGAGAGCGCTTCAATTTACCATCAGACCCCGCTGTTTACGTCAGTGGGGCAATTCGTAATATTAGAAAACTGCGTGTCATGGTTTCTCATGCTCTCTCATGCTTGAAAAGATATGCAAGTAAACTGAAATGCCCGTGCATGGGAAAGGAAAGCGATTCAAGTAAGTCTGAGTCCAGCAAAGATAGCATTGAGTCCAGCATCTCAGTCAAATCAGCCACCCAGGAGGTTAGTGAGATTCTGACCAAATGGTGTCAAGATTCAGATTTTGCAGATGATGAATTATCGGATGATGACAGCGATATGGAAATTGAGCCACCCGCTAAAATAGAGCAACTTTCAGAAAAGAAAGAAAGTTCAGAAAGTGGCGAATGTGCAGAAGCTGAAAGGCAGGCAGAAAGTATTCCACCTGAGACCCCAGTAGAAAAAATTGCAGCTGACATTGTCAATATTATACTTGACAATCTCCAGTGCACTGACACTGATTATTCTTGTCACAGTGAGAAATGTACCTCACCCAAATCTGGATTCAACGGGGGAGTCATCTTTGATAAAGTGAGAGAGTTTTTTACCTCACATGCTCGTTCTGCACCGCAAAAATCACGCAAACTGCATTTTTCCAAGATTGCAGGAAAACATTTTGAAAAGATGAAAGGGGAGCTGAAAACAACAGTGAAGAAGAGCAAAGACTATTTTATTAGTCTGTCAAAGGTAACCCACTCCCCTGAAACTGAGAGAATGGGTTCCCACGACAGTATGAGTGTCAGCCTCCCAGGTTCAGCATGCGAAACTCCTCATTCAAATTCTAGCATGTCTGTCCGTGCCCCTTCTAGAAGCTCATCTACTCTGGGAAACATGATAAAATCTGCTACTCCAACTAGCTTTAATGTCATCAAATCTGAAATTAGTGACATATACAGCGAGTTCACAAAAGAGAAAGAACATGACAGTATCCAAGAAAGGCTCGAAAACATTCAAATAAGCGAGAAAGTGAAGAATTTCTCGAGAGAATTGACAGAGAAACTGTACGACCATTTAATGATAAGTCGTATATACCAAATTCCCACAACTGTTATGGGTAGAAGTCTATCAGACTCCGTCATCTCCAAGACACCACAGCAAGTAGCTGAATCCAGAGTTTTCTTTTCTCCTGAAGTCCTCTATGTAATCATAGAAGACGCAGTTGGAAAGTTTTTGCAAAAGATTCTGCTTTTGGTTGATGGTGAAACAATAAATGAAATTGTTCAGAGCGAAAAAGTGTCTGATGCTGTTGAAGAGATCCAAAAGGTCATTGCAAAGGGACAGAAACGGGCAAGAGACACAGAATCAGACTATTCTCAGAAAAGTGTCAGAGAATCTAAAAAACCCTGTCCTTCTAGACCAGCGTCTCTGGAAAAGCAGGTCAAGTCACCAGAGAAACGCTCAACATCCTCTTGTTCAAGTTCAACACCAGTTCTCGAGAGGATGGAGGAGGAAATGTCTGGAAAGTCAGAGGACAGATTCTCAGGGGACATACCCTTGGAAAAGTCTGAGGAGAAATTCTTGGAAAAGTCTGAGGAGCAAACCTCAGAAAAGTTAGAGGAAAAACTGTCTGAAATGTCTAAAGAGAAACCCTCAGAAAAGTTGGAGAAAAAGCTCTCAGAAGTGTCAGTGTCATCTCAGGCAGCATCCGAGAACCTTGCCATGTGTCTTATAGCTAGACTCGTGGCTCAGTACAAAAAGAGCCTAAAAAAGCCGCTTTCATTACCTAACAAAGCTTTAGGAGACATCATTGAACATCTCAACAACTTGGTGCAACCTGAAATCAGCATTGAGGAGTCTATAACAAATCTGGACAAGAATGTGAGTCAATTGACCAAAAAAATGTTTAAAGGACTCGTCAAGGAGTTTGGCTCCACAGAACAGGTCATGAATGCTGCTTTTGCAGTGATAGTTCATTTGATGAGGCTATTTTGAAGCATTTGAAAATCAATTTGGGTGTCCTCACAAGTCCTCCAAAAAAGTCCAGAATTGCCAGGTTCTTTGCAGCAGTGGGAAGAGCTATTATGAAACCCTTCAGATGCTGTTTTAAGGGCAGCGATGACTAAAGACCTTGACTTTTCCACTGCCTTGCTTCAAATCAAAATTCCTAAAAGTCTTTACAGTTTTCCTAAAAAACTATTATATCTTCACTGTGTCTCCTTTGTGTTTTCCATCGTACCCAGCCAGCCGCAGCAGATGGCTGCCCCTACATGAGTCTGGTTCTGCTGGAGGTTTCTGCTTTTTAGAGCAGTTTTTCCTCCCCACTGTCGCCAAGTGCTTGCTCATAGGGGATCATTTGATTGCTGGAATTTTCTAAAGATGGTGTTTTGAACTGTAAGGTGGAGGTCCTACAGGCCCTCCACCTTACAGTTCAAAACACCTTCGGGAGACTTCTTAGTTAATTGGCACTAAAATTAAATAAAAAAAAAAATACAAATTAAAAACAAGTTGACTTTTGTTGTCTTTTCTTGATGTCAACCACAAATTAAAAAAGTGTAGCATATGTATACTCTGGTCATCAGTACTTGTATTTTAATGTATTACAGTATAATTTGATATAGTGATCATTCTGTGTCAAAACCAAACCTTCTGCTCAACTGTTCACAATGGAAAAGTTCAACGTTTGTAATGATTGCTGTAAATTTCAGCTTCATATATCAGATATTTCCTGTTTTTAAATATTAGTTTACTCTACCCTCATGTGTGGCTCTCCAGCCCATGAGACAGGCATAGTCTCCACCTTCCTGGTTGTGGGATTTCTCCAGTGGTGTAAGTGCTGCGGCGCAGTCTGTTGTCACTCTGATGTGGCGCTTTTGGCAAAGGTTCAGTGATGTAACCCATCTCTGACGCTCCCTCATATGCAGTCCACCTAGTGGCATGATTGCCAATAAAGATGCCATTAACCCCAGCATCTGCAGGCATTGTCTGAATGTTGCCCAGGGCATCTTTTACAGTCCCTTGGCAACATGCCTGGTGTTTTTTTAATAAGATCATCAATCCTCAGGTGGTCAAGCAGATCTGGCATCTCTTTGGAAGGACAATCACACATTAGTGTCAGATTCACTTGCAGGTGTTTGTAGGAGGTGACCACTATCCTGTAATGGACTGATACATAGAACTGAGGAGTGTGATACAGGTGGTGTGCAGAAATGGTGTTTAAAGTCTGTAGATTGGGAGACATACATTTCCATTTTGGGGTCTAAATTTCTAGAAAGCAAGCAGTTGATCAGGCTGTGCTGAACATGATCATTAAATACTGTCAGCCGCATAACTTTATAGAAGATGAGGGGTTCAGAAGCCGCTTCACCTCCTTGACCTTCCCTTTCAGAAAGGCATGAGAAAGAGATGTAAAGTGTGCATAACCACTTTCACCTTGGTCCCAACATATTACAAAAACGTCACATTTTTAATAAAAATTGTGCCTTTACCCCTCACTTACAAGTACACAACCACTCCCACTGTCACAAGCATGTATTTTTCCCAACAAAACTCACTTTTATTTCACATTTTTTTACTTACATTTCTTTGCAACAAAGATTTCTGTAAAATCATTTGACATACTTTTACAGTTAGCTGTTTCAGTCTCTCCACACTTTTTTATCTGATCTTTCTTTGCAAGCTCCTTTGAATCCGAGCTGCATGGGATTATTTTTAATATCCAGCAGATGTCGCTATTGAGCAGCACACTAACGCAGTGTCGACACAGTAAGGTTTCACACACTCCATGAGACGTCATCTACCCATTACTACTCTTGCAGGGTAACACAGTTTATGAGCATAAGGAAACAAAAATGATGATCTCCTTTAGGAGTTTCTGGCAGAGAGCAGAATTCATGACTCCATCAGTTAAGTTGTTCAGTTGTTCAGGTCCTGAACTACCTCAGACCACTGAACTATCCCCACGATGTTTGACTGTTGCTGTGTTCTTGTGATAAAATGTTTTGTTAGATTTGTGTCTGATGTAATGAGATTCAACCATTCCAAAAGCCTCAGATTTTACCAAATATCTTCCCCAAAGTCTCGTACATTTTGAAGATCTTTTTGGGCAAATGTGAGATGAACCTTTGTCTTCTTTTTGGTCAGCACTGCTTTTTGCCATGAAACTCCCCCATTAGATGTTCTTCAGATTTTATTATGGGTTCTTCTGTGACCACCTGGATTAGCTGTCCATGTTGGAGTAATTCTGGTAGACCGGACACTTCTGGGAAGGTTCACCACGGTCCCAAGTTTTCTCCATTTGTGGACAAAAACATCCCACTGAAGTTTTCTAGTCTTCTTCTTCTCTATATTATTTATTGGGGGTTGGCAAACAGCAAAATGTTGCATTACCGCCACCATTTGGTGTGGGGCGTGAACCAAAATGTAAAAAAAGAAGAAAGAAAAAAGTAAAATAAAATAATATATATATATTATATAAAAAAAACATTAAAAAATCGATAATTCAAATCCCCCCCCCAAACAAATTAGTCTGCCTTAAAATAAAATATGGCCTGATAACTTTCACTTCTCAACTTCTTACAAAATAAATCAACTAAGTCCAGTTTCACTTTCATATCACCAAGGTTTTTGATCAGTTGTCTTCTTTTGGCATCATATTTCTGACAGTGCATTAAAACATGCTCTATTGTTTCTTCTTCTCTATATGCTGAGTGACTGTCTTGAATTCAAGTCTGAGCATATTACAGATCTTAGTGGTCTTGCATCTTCAATCCACTGACAGCTAACAGTATTGAAACTATACACTGATAGTCCGTCACTGATCCTTTTCCTTACTTTGACATTAAACTCAGGAACAATAAATACTATCCCACTTTGGTTGGATGTATTCCTTGATGCATCTGTGTAGATTCTGACATAACGTGTGTGCCTGCACTGTATGTGAGTTTAATATAACACGCCTATTCTTGTTCGTTTTGTCCAATAGTTTGAAATCTGCTACAGCATCAGGGAGTATCCATGGTGGTATTACAGGTAATGGTAGAGATTGATTCATGCTGATGTTTTCCAGATGAAGTTCAGCTGCTTCCTGTTTCACTGTTCACCCAAAGCTCTTCAATTCTCTTTTTCCCAGCAGGGTTGGAGAATAGTTTTTGTTGAAAGATCTTGACCATGTCCCAGTAGTTCAGTGTTAACTGCTCTCTTCTGATTTCTAATGGCATTTCTCCCATTTCTACCTTTAATGCTGCTGTTGGAGTCGTTTTAAACGCACCTGTGCAGAGTCTTAGCCCATTAGATAGTATCCAATATCAGATTGGATACTATCTAACTTATGAAGACTTGTTCCGGCGTTTGCTGGAGTCCACAAAAATTTAGACTTTAGAAACTTTATAACTATTTCCAGACTGATAGATGTATGTTACTTGGTTTCTTTAAAATGTGACATGATGATAAATATATTGTAAAGTGACACCAATACATATTTTTGACACCTTTAGTCTACTTCTCTTGAGTGTGGTTCGTAAAATTTAACTTGTGTTAAATGTTGTTAATCACAGTTAATTCACGATTTAAAAGCAGGGGGCAATTAGTTTTTCAAACAGAGTCAGAAAACAAACAAAACATTCATGCAGACAGTTTTAACTTTCAGGTGGATATCAGTTTTATTCTATTACTCAACAATTGTACAACAAACTTTGTTACAAATACATTTAAAAGTATAATTTTAAATAATAAGATAACACATCTTAATTTCTGCTTGCCACACACCTGTAAACTACCTGGCAGATCTTACCCGCCTTCCGGTCTGTCTACAACTGCGGTGGAGACGCGTTGTGGTTTGACGCATTGCAGATCCCCTCCTGCCAATCAGCAGCCTCTTTACAGCTTGCAGCACATTGCGGGTCCGCGCTGTCCAATCAGAATCCGGCTCTCAAAATCAAAACTGCAACTGTACCCAGTGCCGTCAGCCGCGCTGTTTAGAGCGTATCCTTCCGCCTATATAAAAGATCGTTACACAAAGTAGTCCGTCAGTTTCTGCGCGGCCGCGCTAGCGTGTTACTGTCGCGTTATTGAGGTCATAATAATTATTGATATTCATATATTTTTTCAATATTTTTAATTGTCATGAAACATAATGACGCCAATAGATCGCCACATGACATTAATTTTGCCTTAAATGTAAATATATGTAAAAGAGAAACCACCTTGAGATTGATAATAAGAGAGGTTTTATTTAATTGGAGAGTGGACAGGTGCTGACAGGTAACAGCACTCTATTTAAAATGATACTTTATCCAGGATACTTAGACTGGATAAGATCTAATAGAGAGTTTCTCAAAGCCAAAAATGTAGGCTGGCAACTCCTAAATTATGTGATGAAAATGTAAGTATATTATTTCTGCATATACATAACCTGCACTACTATTCCTAATCACTTTAATATGTGTTAATGTGACCAATAAATACAGAGCAATCCAAAACCATATGTAGAAATCATTCCAGTGGCTTCAGCATAAAAGGAAAAAACTAATGTTTTAAGCCTTTTTTACATTTCGAAAACAGCAAACCATATTCAGAAAGCACCTCTCATTATTCTTGCGACAAATGACATTTGAAATGTCTGGGCTGACTCACCAACTGATGCCTCAACCTAATGGGACTGTCGATGCTCTTAAACAGTCAAATTGTACGGAGTGAAACTGCAAGTTTTGTGCAGTGGGCAGACTAATGTTTAAAGCCAAACAATATAAGATCCACATATTCTCGTAACCAACTGTTGGAAAATTAAGTAAGAGCCAGTGTTCCATCTAACCCTAAAGTAAATACAGAAAATAATTAATGGCCATAAACAACACCCAAACACATACCATGCTATGCTTGTGAGCAATGTTATTTTGTAATTTTTTTTAACTGCAATTAAAAAAATAATAATTAAACCTTAACCTGTATTTGGTGGCGATGGCAGAAAGTGGGCAGGTAACATGCTGATTTAAATGTTTTTAGTATTACAGCAATAACTAATGGGAGGAAAGTGAAGCTTGACTGACACATGAGGCCAGTCCTGCTGGTTTCACTAGTTAACATTAACCTCACCATGTGTAATTAATTACATTTAATTAATTAGATCCCAAATTAAGACTTGATTGTCTGTATTGTGCGGTAAATATGTTTATTTCTCCTCTAAACTTGGTAATCTGAACATGCTAGTGTGTTGAAATCAGACGTGACACCTGAGCGGTAGATATGACTGTAAACCAGGTACATTGCAAACTCATGTCCTGGATAATCATCCTGGTAATCTTTAAAGTTTCCAAAATATTTTTTTTTCATTGTGACCTGAAAAAAGCAACTGAGGCCATGAAGATGTTTCTAACTTTTCCAGTAGGTGACCATTACAAAAATGTTTAAGGCATTTTGGCACTGCCTTTGCTAATGAGAGAATGTACTGCAAATCCTCCTTTCAGAGTAACCAAACTATACAAAAATTGACCAAACGTTTTTAGTGATGACCCGAAATGGATATTAAGTCAATCACAGGTATCCCGCCCTGGTGGCCAGTATAATGAAAAAATGGTTTTGGGGGACTCATGAGAACGCCACTTTGCAGAGCCGGAAGCTACATCTATCTATGTTTACCATTTCTTTTCAGGCTGTAGCATTTTCCCCCCTATTTCCTGGAGCGTGATCTTTTGTCACACAATATTCTTATTGTGTGACAAAATACAATAAGTGTGAGAGCAGCATATAGGAGTGGTTGTGATTTAACAGGTAGAGTGGGTCATCCACCATGATGTAAGCTCAGTGCTATGATCCCCCGGCTCCACCACATTGTCAAAAATGGTGAAATAACATATCCTGTCCAGGTGACGGATACTTAAAGCTCAACATTTCATGCAACTAGGGTTACCAGGTGTCCCACTTAAAAATTTTAAAGCCTACAGCATATTTGTCATTTACATTCATGTTTTAAATACATTAAAAAAGTCCTTATAGTCATTTAAAAAGCAAAATTTTATGTTATTCCTACATTTAAATTTTGAAACTCAAGCAGCAAATGTTCTGCAAAAGCACATTTACATTGACAGTAAAGTTCTAGTTCTCCAGAGTTTCTGAAGATCTTTCTTGTTTTCTTTGGACATTGGCTGTTTGTACCTGACCATTTTCAAAATAACATATTTTACTTGTTTATCAAGCCACTCAATACTGAGCAGTGAATCATTCAAGGATGAAAAGGCACCTCACTCACAGGATGAACCAGACCAGTGTTGTGTCTACAGATCATTTGTATCTTTAGGCATCTCAGCATTGTGGTTCCTTAAAAAATAATGAGAGAATGGGACAAGTCAAAGACAAGAGAAGAAGTGCCGACCTGAAAAAATATCTACAGCAGATGAACCATATCCAAGAGTCAAGTATTTAAGAAACAGGGGAACAGCAAAGACCTAACACAGGACCTGAGAGATGCATCTGGAGCTTCAGTAGATCCATCTCCTGTTCATTAAAGCGTTATCAGAAACGGTCTCTGTGGAAGATTGGCTGTCAAGAAGTTATTCTTAATGAAGAGAAACAGAACAAAAGACTGAGACGTGCCAGATTACACAACTGCCAGATTACACTCAACAGTGAGTGTCTACCCCCCAGCAGCAAACATTTAGCGACCTTGGGAAGGAAAAACTCCCTTTCAACAGGAAGAAACCACTAGCAGAACCATGCTCAGGGAGGGGTAGCCATCTGCCATGACTGGCTAGTGACAAATGGAGGAAGACAGGACAAGACTTGTGTACTATATTTCTGTGCATATTTGCACATGTTTGAATAAATTTCCGAAGCCGTTTCCTATTTTCCTGGCAAAATAAAAAGAAACGAAGCCTGCACCTATTGTATCACACCCTTTCCTTAAGTATATGTACTCCCAACACCACCAACCTGTCCAAGCATTGTAATAATATAGACCTTACCATTCAATTAAAAAACAGTTCCACTTTGATTTACTTCCTGATTTCTAACTAAGTGCGGTTATTCCAACTCCTAACTTCTCTGGATTTAAATTAAACATGACAAGATGGTGCGTATGAACGCGTGGAGCCATACTCACAGGTCTTTGCGGAGGAATACCGTGAGAGCTGTGCGGCGGTGCTTTGTCCTGCGTACCCGCCCCCAAGCAGCAGCCAGCCCTCCTGCTCTGTGGCGACCGTCCATTTCCCTCTGTTTCCCCGTAGCGTTAGCAGACCCGCTGTTGGAACTCCGCACAGACATGGTGAGTATTTTAACCAGCCGTGCCTTGAGATGTGTGTGGATTTAAGCTGTGCGAACTTGACTGGAAGCCAGATGCGGGGTTGAAATATCTCCGTAGTAGAGCGCTCAGGGACGGACGTTAATACTGTGGCGGTACTAGACAGAGACCCTGCGGGCGGAGCAGTTTATTACCACCGCGGCTTTTTCCTCCCCCCCTTTTTAAGAGCCCACTCTGTGAAATTGCAGCCGATTTTGGTGCCGTAAGCACCCTCACAAACTGAGAACTGAGAGGTAGTACTCGTTACAGGTGGCCACAGTTGGTAGTTGTGGTAGAGCTTTTGGCTGGTTAGCATCACAGCTAACACCTCGCCGATAGCCTGATTTTCCGGTGGGTTTTTTTTTCTTTTTTTTTTAGTAAGGATGTAAGGATGGCTAATTTTCTCAGGAGGAGAGTTGCCTCTCTCTGCTGATTATTCTGAGACATGGAGCTGTAAAATAAAGGTGCACATCTGCCCTCCATGTTCAGACCATTTATGTAAGGGTGCATATTTTCATAGGCGTTAGCTTAACAGTTGTAGATAAGAGCTGTCAAAGTCCAACGTGTAACCATTGTAAAAGCCGCTGATAGTCCTAATTAGGCCAGAGGTTATAGTGTACATACATGCATACGCTTTGCGTAGAATAAAACGTGTTTGACCTGTTTTGACGTCACATTTTTAAGTACAGATTGATGATCCTAGATGAACAGTCTGGTCTGCAGTGGATGCACACTGCAAGCACCATGTTACACTATTTATACTATTTAAACACGCACATACACCAGTGTGTGTGTCCATGAATGCACTGTGCCAGTCTCCAGGGGAGTGGTAGCATCCCACCCAGGTTTGTCGTTTATAGCTTGTGGAGGGAGTTGCTTGCGTTTACACATTCAGGACCATATTGTTAAGTATAAAAATTGATCCTTTTGTAGCTCATATTTTTGTTCAGTGTGTATTTGATGTCATGTTTTTAAAAAACATTTACTGAAAAAAAAAACATTTTTGGTTAAAGCACATAAATGCACCTAAACCTCTCTGGGTGGCTTTTAGTGTTGTAACTTGCCTGGTTATGTTTTTACTGCATACCCTAACGAAATACCCCTTATTACCTAAACCTAACAGAGTTCTCTTTGGTGTCATAACTTCACCAGGTGGTTTTTAAGAGTGCCATAACCTAACTGGTAACTAACCAGGTACTACTACCTGACCTTAAAACAGTACCTTAACCTAACCAGGTAGTCTGATGATAATTAATAACATATTTAAAATAAAACTGTAAACATTTCTTTCTTTTATGACTCTGGCTGTGGTTTCTAGTGTGAAGAGTGAAATTATTTACACCACCATTCCTCCATCTTCCAAGTTTTGATATATATATATATATATATGCCCTTCAATAGTGGAAAATATTTCTCTCGTGAATCTTTACATATCGGTCCAATCAGGTAAAATTATGTCTACAAATAAGATTAAGGTGTGGAACTTCCCAGTGTAAAGTCTATAATAAAGCTAGCATGTGTCTAGGCTTCAAAGAGAGGAAGTCAAATACATACAACCATAAACTGCTGCCTAAAAATATAATTACGCATGATATAATTATGTGAGGGGCAAAAAAAACCCCAGAAAACCCCAGACTCTTAACAGTAGTGCAAACAGCGTCCCAGGTAATTAAAGTTCCACTTTACCTGTTGTAGCAGCTTTTGTCCTGGTTAGCACTACAGCAGGGAAGTCAAACTCATTGCACATCGACTGGGAGAGGTTTATGCCCTACTTGGGTGGGCCGGTTTTGAGTGTTTCTAGGCCTTACGTTTCATATTCCTGCTCTGCAGTAGCACATTTAAAGTTAGTGTTAGATAATTGTTGTTGGAGCTTCTCTTATTTGAATTTTTTGGATTGGCTACAGGGCTCTGAAGTTGGCTTTATTTTTTTTTTCTGTAGGAATAAGCAGAAAAACGCTCTCCTTACAAAAGGAGTTGTTTTTTTTCAGCTTGTTTTTATTAGGGCTGCATAATGGATTAGTGTTTGTTTGTAGTTTTTTTTTTTTTTTTTTTAAAAAAACTGTTTGACACAGGAGATGTAAAGCTCTGTATCTGTGTGTGTATTTACTGTATTAGACATATAGAGAACAAGCGTGCAGATGTTGACTGGCGTTCTTCAGCCTGTAGATCAGAATATAGTTTACTCTGGCTGTTCTTCATAATGTTTATTTTTGTCATTGTGAGATCATGTCCAAAAAAATTAGTCATCTGAGAGATGCCTGCATCTGACAAGGAACACAAACCAACAGCCTTCAGGTTCAAGGTGCACAACTGTTATTTCAAGCTGCCCACCTGGCGCTGATCAACCCTCTAAGAAAGAATTTGAGGGGGAAAATCGCTTCAGGTCCTGAATGGTTCAAGTTAGTCGAATGACCCCCAGTGAAGACTGTTGGCTTTATCTTAGATTTGACATTGTTAATGTTTGTTTCAGTCTTGCTTCTAATTGGTTGATGTAATTCAAGCTCCAGAGTTTGTACTTTAATTATCTAGTCCCCGAACCTAATAATGACCTCTAAAAGCTGCTTTACAAGGCCATTTCCTGCGGGGGAAATTACCCAGTGGTTAGTTTGTGGTTGCTATAGCTACGTACGTGAGAAAGCTGACACAGGAAGTAGGCTGAAGCTGTACTTCCTGTACTTCCTTACATATGCAGGATTTGTTTAAAAGCAGACAGACTTGTCTTGCGTGACATGTCCATCATGAGTCCACTTTAACTGTCAAAGTACAGGGAACAGAAGCTGTTGTGTTCAGCTTTAATCAAAGCCATCTGCACGGAGTTTAATTTTACATTTCAGAATAATACCCATGGGTGCTGTAGAAGGAAATCATAGAGCCCTCATACTTGACGCGGCTCTACTGCCAGGCGTCTTGAGAGGAATTTGGCCTGGATATTAGAGGTGTTAGCAGCTTGTTAACCATCGCTCAGCCTGACACAGATCAGTGCTGTCATTAGTGTCCGCCTTTCCCTTGGGTCACATGAGTACACAGCATATTTTGATTCAGATATCAGTGCTGTGCAATTGATCATTTTACCATTTTAGTTTCAGTTTCAGGTTTGGCTTCCGGCATTTTTTATTATTAAAACAGGATCATGTAGATAGTGCTGTTAATGTGCCCGACCTCTCGCTTTCCCATTGAGCATATCCACAAAGTTCAAGGAAATCTACTTTATTAAAAAATAGATTTCTAATTAGGTAACCAGTCTGCAATTATGCTAAATAATTAGGGCCTTAATATCATGATAATATTTTTGTATTTGTATAGATTTTATCTAAACTACCATTTCTTCCCATGAACACAATAAAGTTCATCCAAAAACAAATATAAAGATGATAAGATCTTTCACGAGGAAAGCAATGATGAGGTCAGGCTTGATATTGTCTTCCCAGTGAGGATTATAGCTTATTAACCCAATACCCGTATCATATTAATGGAATGGAAAACTAAACAAATGAACAGGATGCATGTACTATTGTTATTCCCCCTTTGCAAGCTACATATTCATTGTAGAAGACGTAGTAATCAATTACAGGCACTCTTATCGTTATTTATGACCCTTGTGATTCAAAAGTGAAGCTGAATTCCCTAAAGCTGTATAGACGTTGATAGTCTTGGCACCTTAGACAGTTTATGTAGAAAGTTTAATTTAGAAACAAACTGAAAATTTAAAAAAATCCCATCTGCATTGAGGAGAAGGTGTAAGTTTGGCCTGCTTTGGGGACAAATTAGTAAGTGGAGAAAGGGGAACTTCCCGAGGGGTCCACCTGGTGTGAACCATGATGCTTTGCAGGAGGTCAGATGACTAGCCAACCGATCCTCCCTGGGAGCTGCAAATGCAGCAGTGAGAGGACAGGTGACAGATTAGCATATACATGTGGAGACGCACACACACACTGAACTCTCATGACCTCCCCCCTGGTCTGGACCCCGTTACTCTCACACACCTAATGTCAATTTTACTGACAAGTTTCACTGACCTCCTCCAGCCTCGATTTCTTTGTCCCGCTGCTCTTCATGTGTTGAGCTCCCGCAGGAGGTTTTGAATGTCCATGTGTCGGGGAGGCTGAAACACTGCTAAGAGAGGGGTTCTCCAAAGTTGTTGGAGGCAGTTGAAGCCAGGGAAGAACGGTGCCTGGTCACTTGGATAGAAAGCTTGGCTGAGCGACTGACACACAGGAAAACGTCAACAGGTGGAGCAACTTTTCCATCAACCTGGCTGGTCAGTGTCAATCTGCTGACTCCTTCTGCTCTGGGGAAAACTTCTGTCATCCATCTACACTGGAATGACTGAAAGACGAGACGACTGATGCATCCGTCGGCCCATCCAGGACAACTAAAAACATCTTTTAGCATCTTATAATCCATGTTCCTGAATATGTAACTATTCAGAGACATGGCAAAGTCTCCTCCTTCCATCCTTTCTGCCAATCAGAAGCAACGGATAGATGTCTAACCATTTTTTTCATCCACCCATTCCTCCCAGTTCCTGCCCTTCCTGCTATCACCCACTCGTCATGCTGCCCAAGAAAATCGCCGTCTACCCAGCAGAGGACGAGCTGGTGAGCTTGTCCACCGTTTATGACCTCCTGGACGAACAGCAGCACTACTATAAAGAGCTGATCCAGCGGCAGGAGAGGAGCTACAGGGCCTTCCTGCAGATGCTGATGGACTCGTCATCAAGCCGCATGGATGGCCTCGTCAGAGAGATGCAGGACCTGAGGAACTGCCTGCAGAGAACCAAAGCCGAGCTGGCTGAAGTAAAAAAGCAGGGCGTCCAGACCAGCAAGCAGGCTGAGTGCCTGGCTGAGGGCTTGGTGATGGTGCGGGGAGCGCTCGATGGGCTGACCATGAAAACTGGAGGAGGTGGTGGTGGTGGAGCAGGAAGAGGTGTGGATCTGAAGCAGCGCAGAGGGCCTGGAGGGTTAAGACTGGATGGAGGAATAGGAGGTGGAGGCAGGGATGTGAAAAAAACAGAACCAAAAGCAATGAAGCTGGTGGCAGACCTAACAGATATCCACTTTGATGATATAAAGGTTGGATTCAAGTAATGAGATCCCTGATTAATCCCTGCATTTGCTTCCTAATATCATTATCAAAAGCCTTGAAGCCTTGTCAGTGTTTTTGTTGATGTTGTGTGGAGTTTGTCTTTCTTTCTTTCTTTCTTTCTTTCAAAGTAACATAATCCTGGGGTTTTAAAATGGGCCTTTCGAAATAAGGAAATTTTAGATCACTAAATGACAGTAAAAGCAGTAAGCTATGGTAAACTGTGAAGATGATGACTGGAGATGAAGAGTTCTGCCAGGCAAAGCTTGCATGTCACAAGTCGACCACAACAAAGTGCTTACAGAAGCAGTTCTCACCACTGTTTGTGACGCCTGATGAGGCAGTATCTGATTAATCTCAATTTAAAAGATAATCAAGTCTCACTAAAAGAAAAAAATGCTTAGTTTGTTGAACCAAAACGATTGTATTGGATTTCTTTTTTTTTTTTTTTCAATCAATCTTGGTAATAACATAGCATATTAATTCACTCTTTGGTGTTTTTGTTTTGTTTTTTTAGGCTGACCAACTAACAGAAGAGCAGATTGCTGGTAAGGTGATGCCATAAAAACACTTCTAATTTTATTCACGTCTTTACAGCTGCAGTTTAAATGTCCTTTCTTCTTCTCTTCGTTTGCCTGTTCAGAGTTCAAGGAGGCCTTCTCCCTGTTCGATAAAGACGGAGATGGTACCATTACCACGAAGGAGCTGGGCACTGTCATGAGGTCACTGGGTCAAAACCCGACCGAGGCAGAACTCCAGGATATGATCAACGAGGTGGATGCTGATGGTACGCTGCTGTCCTCCCTCGACACGGGGGAAGGATTCATCTGTCTAACTTGTCTTTTTTAAAATAACCCTTTTATCAATGATGAGTCATATTTTCCTCCTACTCCTAGGCAACGGGACTATCGACTTCCCCGAGTTCCTGACAATGATGGCGAGGAAGATGAAGGACACTGACAGTGAGGAGGAGATCAGGGAGGCATTCAGAGTCTTTGATAAGGTGGGCCTGGTTTAAATGTTTTTCATACGTATTTTGACGTATGAATGCTGCAGTCAGTATAACAGCTGCGTCAGGCACTTTGCAAGGTATCAGAACACTCCAACAATCGGTGGCACTTGCGGTCTGATTTCTGATAATTGGGAATTTATGAAAGATGGCATACTATGCTGCTTTTCCTAGCAATTTCCAGTCACTGGAAACAAGAGAAATTGTGTAGGTCTTCCTGTTGATAAGAAGAGTAGAAAAGAGCTGGTAAATTCAAAAAAACTTCCATACGAGCCCTGGGTGTGTTCTCAGCACTCGTCCCGATGCATTTGAAGCATTTAAACGACTCGACTTAAGTCTGTGTGGGGAAACTGACTCGCCTCATGTCATATTCAAAGCAGGAAGTCAGAAATAGGAATGAAGGAAGTGGCCAGTCAGTTTTCAAAATAAAATACCCCTTTCATAACAACACTTCTGATATGAAGCCACAGCTCCTAAATGACTCTTAACTAATCCAGCGTGCTCCTCGTTGGAGGATGTGGTGAAGAGTAAAACGTGATCCTTTTTTTTGGATTTGACCTCCTGCCTCACAAATCCAGAGTAGATATGCAGAGAAACACTGAAATGGCACGCATGTTGGTCTGATCACTTTTCCCCATCTCTTTGTCAGGATGGAAATGGCTACATCAGTGCAGCAGAGCTGCGTCATGTGATGACTAACCTGGGAGAGAAGCTGACAGACGAGGAAGTAGACGAGATGATCAGGGAAGCAGACATCGACGGGGACGGACAGGTCAACTACGAAGGTGAGCTTGGTCATGATTGTTATTAGAAGCTCCAGAGCTCTGATTGGTCCTGAGGCTTGCTGTGTTATAATTCCTGATGGCTTTTCTTTCTCCGCCTCTTCGTTCTCCACAGAATTTGTCCAGATGATGACCGCCAAGTGAACTGGGCTCGCGTTAACGACAAAGAATCCGTCAAAAGTTTCACTTACCTCTTATTGCAAAAATCTACATTTAATCATACTGTTCTGTATCAACAACTTAAACTGAATGTTCAAAATCTCAGATCTGTCCATATTAAACAAGTTCACAAAAAGGAAAAAAAAAAAAACTAACTGAATCTGCATGTACTGGCTTGTACCCCCACCTTTCCGTCCCACTCCCCTCTCCCATCTCAGCGCCGAGCTGCCCAATCAGATCTCAACTCAACAGCCGAGCGGTCGCCGCGCAGCTGGCTTCCTGACGTCACTGCGATGTTTCGGGACGGCCGTTCGCCTTTCTTCCTCGACTTCCTGTCTTCTTTCATTTCTGTTCTTCATGCATGAGGCTTTTCGTGGGTTAGCGTCGAGAGCACAGCAGGAGAAAGCAGTCGGTGGTCCTCAGGTCGGCCTAGGAGGTGTTGGTTAGCTGAGCGAAGGAAGAAGCTTTCACAGTTTGCTTACCTGAGTGAAGTCAGATATTTTTAAGAAAAGCATAAAAATAGAATAAATAAGAAGTCATTTTAGATCTTGTGTTTCGGGCATGTCACTTTTCCTTCGTGTGTTCACCTTTTGTTCAAGGCGGGGGGACGATTTTGAGCCATGTTGGGCGGCGAGTGTGTCGTAGGGTTTCAGGGCGGTTGGTTAAAGATGATCGACGTACACAAGCAGCTTTTGACGCAACATTCAGTAAACAATGGTTTTAGATTAACAGGAAGTGATGAAAGAAAATAATGTCATTGCCTCAAATGCTGTGTGCGTACACGAGTTCACTTTAGTGGGGACGGGGGTCGGTGCTTTGCGGTGTTTCTATCTTCTGTTTGTGCGTGTGCGTGCGTGCGTGTGGGTGTGTGTATGGGTGCGGCGAGGCCCGGCCCAGTCCAGCTGTTCTGTTTGGTTCAGTTGATCTGCATTCCAAGATGTACATGCTCGTCTTTACATTTTGTTTTTCCAATAAAAACACAAACATGAACTGAGATGCCACTTTGTGTGTGGGTTTTTTTTTTTTTTAAAGCTGACTTGTGTGTTTTCCTGCAACTCTGTGGGGGAAGTACTGCTTTAAAATGACTCATTGGTAATCGGTGTGATGTCTTACTGTGAGCACAGACTCTGAAACCCACCTAACATATTTTGGGATGAGATTAACAAAAACTACTTTCTGCGAAAGCACAAGACGGTGATAAAAGGATGCAACCATGGACTGTATAAAAAAAGATGGTGTTTGGGAGCCATATATCGATAACAGGGTGGCTTTATCAACTTACACTCCCATTATTGGCTAGAAAGTCACGTCAGTTGTTGGCTTCAGTTTGTGATGTTTTGTTTCAGTCTTACTTCACTGACTCGTTAGTAAACCCACATTCATTTATTGCCAGGCCATTGAAGGTAAATAAAGTCTTAGAAAATCAACTGTTAATGAATGTATATTTTATAAATCCACTAGTGAACCATCCATTCAGTCATCTACCAGTTCTTTGGGCCAGGTCCTATTTCCCTCGACTGATCCAGGGGAATACAGAGGTGTTTCCAGGCTAGCTGACACGTTATCTCTCCAGTTTGTCCAGGGTCCATCCCGGTGTCTTAACCCGGTGCCAGCTCTGATATGAGGAGTAGCAGCTCTACTCCCCGAGTCCTACCAAATGTTTGAGGTCCTCACTCTAAGGCAGGGGTGTCAAACTCCAGGCCTCAAGGGCCGGTGTCCTGTAGGTTTTAGATCTCACCCTGTTTCAACACACCTGAATCAAATGATTAGTTCATTACCAGGCTTCTGGAGAACTTCAAGACATGTTGAGGAGGTAATTTAGCCAATCAGCTGTGATGGATCAAGGACACATCTAAAACCTGCAGGACACCGGCCCTTGAGGCCTGGAGTTCGACACCTGTGCTCTAAGGGATGGAGGGTATTAGCCCTGACCAAAACATTTGTGTAATTTTTCCATAACTGATAAATTCTGGGTACTATAGGGAGATTTGTTTGCATTTCCAATCTAAATGCTTCATAGGGCACTGTCACTCCTTTTTAGTGACTCAGATTAGCATTAGGCTATAGACTAGGCTGCAAAACACAAGGCAAGACCATAGATACTCATGTTAAATCCCCAACTTAAGAGCAGAAATAATCATACAAATAACAGTTCTGACCTCTGTGTATAAGCAAATCACAGCACCGCCTGATGTGCCTGGCAAAAATGTGTTTTGTTTTTTTTGTAATGATAGAGTAGTTGTGATCAGCTGGCCACGATAATCCTGTAAATGTAGCAGAAATTTAAGAAAACAAACAGAAAATCAAAAATGGGAACTAAATGATTAAACTTCCTTCTGAGGGGTAGATGAGTAAAATCCTCATCTTCTGCAGTACCCCCATATAAGTCCATCCCTCAGATACTCGCTCCTCACTACATTCTTCTAGCTGTCAGGTGAAAGGCTGAAATATTTATGAGAGCAATCTGGAGCCAGCAGAGCTGAAGGCGAGGGGAGAATCTTCTGCACTGGAAAGCCCGTTATTAATGCTGGAGTGGCAGCTCACTAATAGCAAGCAAAGAGCAGCAAGATGTATTAATACACTTCAGACTGTTACATAACTCCAGCTACTAACTCTGTGTGTGACAGAGGGATGCATGGATACATCCAACACCTCCTACACTTCCCCGTCCCCTGTCTGCTCCTCTGCAATCCCACAATCGCCACCTCAGTCTTAAATATTCAAGATGAAGCTTTTCATTTTGACCTCCTCATACAAGTCGTCTTCATCATCGCTCAAGCCCCCCCTCCCCCTTCCAATTCCTTCTCCCACTCTTTCCTCCAGCTCCCACAGTTTTCTGCTCCCTCCTCTCGTTCTGTTTTGCCCATCCTGTCCCTGGCTCTGTTGCCTAGCAACAGCTCTTCATCTGCAGACAAGACATTCTGGGCTATCTGGAAAAGTCCCTCTGACACCCTACACACACACACTCTCACACACATTGCACATTTGCATTAAAGAAATGTTTGTAAGAGCAACAACTTAACGCACTGGAACATAATCATGTTTTTATTTGTTCACAGCTGCATGCAAAAAATAAAAAGCATCACATTTCACTTCCTATCTTGTGCAGAGTTTCAGCATCATTGCTTCAGCCCTTCCTAAAGCCTCAGACTAGCTGCGGCAACTTCCAGCAACTGAACTTCTTCTAGTGGCCACTAGAGGCTGACTACAGGAGCGAGTCAAGGTGGATGACAACTTCCTGGCAACTTCTGGTCACTAAGGAAAAATGTGTATTCCCCTGACTGGTTGGGGAGTGGCTCCTCATGACTGCATTGGTTGCTAGTAGATTGGCTTAACTTTACCTCCAAACACTTGCCAACTAGTCTCTGAGTGGCAGCAAACCTTGAAAAAGTTCATTCGCCTTCAAAGTAAACGCCCTTCCTTTAGAAATATGATTGCTGCAGCGTGTTTGCAGACAAGTTCGCATCACTCATGCAGACTGCAGGTGACCGTGGCCGCCTAGCAACCGCCAGCAACCACTTGGCAGCTGGTCGAAGAGTACACATTTTTTCTTAGTGACCTGTGGTTGCCAGGGTTTTTGATTTAGTTTCAGTTATAATTTAGGCATCTAAATTCTTTCAGTTTTAGCCGACTAAACATGATAAGTTTATAGCAGACTAAATGGGAGTGTAAAGTTGTCTTTATCAATTGCTCCACATGGTTTACAATGCGTCTTATTTTCCTTAAATGTTTGTTTTGTTGTTTTCATGAGAAACACTGGGCCTGTTGTACTGTTTCCCAGGAGCTGATCAAATCTGCTGCTGCCTTTATTATAATCAAATTATTTCTGATTGGACCAATTCCAAACTTGTCCCGCCTTTCTACACAACTTAATTAGTTCTAGATTGGATTTCGTCATTCGAAATATTGTCATCTCGTTTTTATTCGTTGACGAAAGCATCAGTACATTATGCCCTCATGCATTCGTTTTTATTTAGTTATTGTCCTGTTGATGGACTCACATTTAGAGCCAGCCTCAGGTGGCCATTAGAGGGACTGCAGTTTCATTTTTGAAACAAATTACAACAAGCTTCATTTTGTGCACTAGCCAATAATAAGAAACCCCAGTGAGCAAGTACTTTGCATCATTTTTAAACTGAAATTGTGGCAGCAACTGCAGGAATTGTGCAAACATTTACACCTGGACCCTGGTGATGACCTTTATGAGAGATTAACCTCTAGTGACACCTGAGAGTCCAGCAGAGACCTCAGGACTGGGCGGGCGGGAGAGACTGAGCGGGGGCTTCCTGATGCTCCAGGACAAAACCTGTCAGCGCTGTAATCCTCTGATAAAAACCACACAAAGGAGCACGCGTCGATTTGCTGACAGACACACACCTGAGAAAGTAACACACACCGCCGACCCCAAGGTCGCTGCCGGGAGGAGTACCACACACACACACACAAGAGAACCAGAGAGCATCAGACATCTTCTTTTTATCCACTTTTATTATCTTGGTCTTCATAATCATTCATTTACAGCACAAAGGACTCACAGCCTGAGCTCAGGAGGATGTCCTTTCATACCTCGCTCTCTCTCAGCAACATCATTCTCCAGAAAATAGTTATAATTTACTCTCTAAAATAATAATACACTAGTGGAACAATGAAATATACAGCAATAATTCTTTGTATTTATAATCAAAAACAAAATAAAAATATTAATCTGGTGATGGGACACAAAGACAACACAATCACTGCGGGTGCATTTGCGCTCAACAAGGAAATCTGATTTCCGGAGGAAAGATGTGGCACAGATTCCAACAGTTTTCCGCAGATTATACGTTGTTGCTGTTTGAGTTGCTCCAGGTGGCACTTCGATTTTTTTCCACTTAAAAACTTCACAAAAACACTTTAAGATCAGCTGCAGGAAATCAGATTTCCCGCGAGGGCGAATGCAACCCGAGGTTTGGCATTTACACCGATTTATTTCTCAGCGAAAGTCCGTCGATGCTCCGCTGGATACCTTAAAGACCTGGCTGATCCTGAGCCAGGTATACAGTAACAACGATCCCCCTCCATGCAGATGCAGATAACATTACACGAGCATCTTTCCTGAGTGGATACAAGCACCAAAAAGTGGCACAGATACTTTTGGAAAATGATCTTAGTGTCGAGTCAAACACCATTGACCACTCAGAAGTCTGAATTTACTACAGTGGGTTCCTGTCTTCAAAATTTTAACAATGCTAACACGGGTGCAGGGCTACAGTACAGTGAAGGCAATACTCATCAGTGGTTCGACCCCCAGCTCGATCTGCTGCTGATCTATAGTGTTTGTGCGTGCATATAAAATGGGATTGAATTTTTGTAGTGTTAAAAAAAAAAACAAGCATATACATACAGCAATATTTATCACTGACTAAACCAGGTGAGGGCAGAACACAGAGACTACACAGAGTTTTATCTGATGAATTATCAGAAAGCAGAAAAGATGCAGGGCAGCAGTGCTCGTTCCTGTCGCAGATGTTAAACTACGATATTTCCCATGATGCTCAAAGTCGACTGTAGAAAAACAAGATTTCAGCTTCGATTCTGGAGAGGGATTAAAAATGAAGACATGAACCCACTGAAAACAGGGTCCACTGGTGGCTCTAAATTGTATGGTGCTCTCTCATCTTGCTGAACTCAGTAAATCATCATAAGAAAACAAAACAAAAAAAACAGGAAGGGAGCGGGACGGACAGGTTTTGGCGCTTGCATCCACTTTTGAAAGATTGTTTTCTGCTGCATCGATGTGAACAGTACCAAGTAAATGCATATTTGGCTTTTAACGGAAATCGAATCCATTTATGTTAAAATTGCTCAGAGTGTATGTGTGTGTATTTGGACTAAACAACATGTAAACACAACTTTCAGGCTTCTGAGACTAATGACGAAGGAGACAACACGCAGCGCGGGAAGGAGACACGCACACTCACGTAGACGTGGGACATGGCCACAAGAAAGGCATTGTGGGAAGCACGGGTGGACAGAGGGAAGCCTGTTTATTTGTACTCTTTGCATTTCTATATACACTCTGAGTTTATGTGTGTGTGAAGGTTTGGCAGTACACCTTTTCACAGGTCTGTGCGTGTGTGTGTTTGTGAAGTGGCATGCAGGCACGCTCTGTGTGTGTGTTTTTCTCATAGCGCTCTGGGAATGATGGTGAAGGGCAGGATGGGGCTGCTGGCTTCCAGCTCCAAGGCGGTGAGAAAACACTCAGTGGCAGCGGCGGTGTTTCCCTGAGCCTGCAACACCTCGCCAAGACTGTTCCACACATCGTGAGCCGTGCTGAGGAGGACAGAGGGATGAAGAGGTCACAAGAGGAAGAACAGAAACAAATTTAAGGGGGGAAGGAAGAGTAGAGGAAAGAGTATAGTGAAGAGGAAAAACATGGAAGATGAGAAGGAAAGAAGGGGAGGAAGAAGAGATGAGAGTAGAGGGAAAGCAGGATGGCAAGGAAGCGAGAAGATGGGAAATAGGAGGAGAGGAAAGCAAAGAAAAAAAGAGGAAGAAAAAAGGATGAGAGGAGAACAGCAGCATAGAAAGAGGGAGGAGAAGTAAAAGAAGAGGAGAAATTAAAGGGATGTAAGAGGAAGTGGGAAGGAAAGATGAAGAAGTGAGGAAATAGAAAAATGTTGAACCACAGGTGCCTTAAAGAAGAAAACTTACAAACATCACCATGTTTAAACACAAACAAACTCACCTGTTCACCTGCACGGCGTCTCTCAGCACCTTTTCCGACAGACTGAAACGCTGCAGCTGGTGCAGGATCAGACCCTGCAACAGAGAAAACAACAAGAGAAGAAGAGAACGTCTCCTTTTTTATCATGCTGTGTGTCAATGATTCAGCAGTTGGCTTCATTTAAAAAGAAGCTCTAAAGTTACATTTAATATCGGTAACCGCCACCCTCCTCTCACTTTTAACATTTATTATTCATGAAGAATTTAAAACCAGAGATTCAAATTTACACAGTGCGCCGTGTCATTTATCTTCTACCGCAAACTACCTGCCGTATTTTACACACTTCCAGTTATAAGATGAGGATTTTCATTGGGTCTGAGCTCTCTACTCCCTTTTTTTTCTTGCATGAGAGCTATGGAGATCAAATTCAGCAAATGGGAAAAACTAATGGAAGTAATCTTCAACAGGTTTATTATTGAGGGACAGCCACCTCCACAGCTAATGTGCCAAAGTGTGCAGTTCCTCGAGTGGCCACTTGGTCTTTATCGGCCTCCGTGTTGCAAGGAATTATTTACAGCAGCAATGTCAAACTCCTTTTACACGGGTGGCCACGTCAGCCAACTTTCATCTTTTGGTAGTTTATTCCTGAGACTGTCCACTAAAAATAAAACTCTTGCAGGCTCCGCCGGGCCGATTCTGGCCCTCGGGCCTTACGTTTGACACCTGTGCTTTTCGGTGCCACCCACCATTTTTTGTGTGTCTTATTGTCAACCACGTGTCTTAACAGAATTTTAACCCCATGGAAACAGAACAATGGAAAACAGTGGCTGGAGACCACAGCATGACCCAAATTATTTGTGAACATGACTGCAGTTGGTCCAAGTCTGGAGACAGGTTGCCTCTCAAAAGGCGACCCCAATCGAAAGCAGTCGAAGATCGAGGGTGTCCCAGTGATCACCTCAACTGGCAATTTCCGACTTCTTCCAGTCACAAAGAGGTTGCCGTCCTACTTTTACAGTAGCGCGAGTGAGTATGATGAGGGAAGTGTTTCTTCTTCTTGTAAGTTGGCGTCATTGCAGGTGATGAAATCATCTGGTTTGGGGTTGCTTCACTGCCTCATGGCGTCCGCAGATTATTAGCAGAGTAACCCGGAAGGAGACCCTTTAAACTAATAACGATGCCAGGCACACCAAGAGATCCAGAAGAGAAGAAATGGATCAGAGTTGTCGAGTAGTCCTGTCCGGATTATTTCTGTTTATTCGTGACTGGAAAGCACTCTGACTGAACTCCTGTTGTTTTTAACTTTTATAAATAAACATGAATTCCTCCTGTTTTTAGTTGCTCTTAACTTAAGGTTGCATCATATTTTTTTTCCAACCTACTCTTTTTCTTCTCTTTGTTCCATAACTGCACTTTTAATCTCTCCTCCTTTTCTTTTTAGTACTCTTCATGTGCTTTTCATTTTAGTCTCAGCTTTTACTTCCTTTGATTTACCTGATTTAACTTTTGCAGACTGATGTTCCACCGTGGGTCAGTCAGCTCAGTTCTTTATTTCACTTTTATTATTTTCACTCTTTTCATCTATTGTTAAATTATCACTTAACATTAAATAAGCTGAATAAATTGGAGAAAAAGCCAATTTTCTTTATAGGCATGTTCAACTACACCATCTTTTCCTGCAAACACGCATTCAAAAGATACAAACAAGCTCGAAACTTTCCCCACAATTACCAAGCAGAACCCTTTTTTAGAACTCTAAAAAACACAAAATCCAGTTTTCAAGCTAAAATACCAACTACACAAATTGTCAAAAGCCTCCAAATGCATGAAAACATTTTAATCTGCACTCGGGTCAGATGGACACACTGACTACTGACGTACTGATCCTCCTTCAGCTGCCATTGCTGTGGAGAGAATTTTTGTGTGTTACTCTCTGCATCAGCAGATCTGTTCGTTTCTGGCCTGCCAACATGAGTGAATGCATTGACAAGGGCAGACGGAGCAGATTGAAAACAAAAAACAAACTTGCTCTCCTCAGGTGAGGTTTAACCGTCCCAGCAGACTGTAGGTAATTACATAAAAACACACAAAACCCATCAGGGTGTGAGGGCACTGCAGGCGGGCAGGTGGAGGACAGAGTGTCTTACCAGTCTCTGCATGGTCTTGACGTGAGTCGGGTTGATGGACAGGGCCTCCTCGTACCAGCGCTTGGCTTCGTCTATGTTGCCCCTCAGCTCGGCTATCTGCCCCCTCATGTAGAGGACGTTGTGGGACGTGGGGAAGAGGTTGGCGGCTTCCTGCGTGCACGCCGTGGCCTCAGCAGGTTTTGACATGCCGATGTACACCTCAGCTGTTCAACAGAGACACACGCAGAATTTAAAACTGATAGAAACACTGTGAACCTCCAGGGCTAAAAAACAAATTCCTCCAACTGTGACATCTTAACCGAAAGAATTTTATGAAAACATCATTTTTGTTCCATGTTTTTCCTCAAAGCATCTGAAGCCCATTCGGTGCAAGTTTACACATGTTGATGATATATGATCTCTCGTATCTGTTGATCTTTTGTGGATGTAATGAGACATTCTTCATCATCTTCTTCTTTCTTCTGCTCCCTTTGGGGCTGGCTACAGTCTGCCTGCATCTCACCCTATCCCAGCATCTTCTACTGACATACTGATCCTCTGTGTTCTTCCTCTTTTCCTCTTGCCTGGTAGCTCCATATTGGACCCTTTGTCCAGTATATCCGCTACTCCTCCTCCACACATGTCCAAAAAACGATCTCAGCCTTAGTTCTCTAACTTTGTCTCCAAACTCATCTACCTTCTCTACCTACACTCCTTGCAGCTTCACTATTACACCCATTGCTCTCTCATTCTCACACATATATTCAGTTTTTCTTCTACTGACTTCCATTCCTCCTCACTCCAGAGCATACCTCCACCTCCCCAGACTTTCCTCCACCTGCTCCCTACTCTCAAAGTCCATCATCGTCCACAGAGACTCCTGCCTGACCTCATCTGTTAGCCTGTCCATCACCACTGCAAACAAAAAGGGGCTCAGAGCTGATGCCTGACGTGTAATCTATATCTCCAGCGACACACCTCGCCACTGGCCTGCCGTCATCATATATGTCCTGCACATATGTGCAGTTTTTGTTTGTTTGAATGACTAATTAAATGTGACTTTTGGACTGCTTTTGCTGCACGGACATGGTAATACTCTTAACATAATGCAGAAAATAAGAAAGGATAAAAACATTTTTCCCTTCAAGCTGCACGAGCAGAAAAAAAAGACTTCTTCACTTCATGCCCAGCTGATGCTTTCACTGCGCTGGTGTGATGAAGACAGAATCATACGAGTAGAGACGGAGGAAATGAGCCTGAACTGGCTGATTACATTAGCCGTATCGCCGGGCTGGACATGGCCAACCCTGACAGGAAGCAGCTGGACAGATAAACAGGCGGACAAACTACCTCAGCCCGAGTGTGTGTGTCTGTTTGTGTGGACACCGCAGTCTGGTCGCTGAAATCAGAATCTGAGCTCAAGTGAGGGCAAATCTAATATATCCAGTACATATCTAATCAAACTGCTCTTCAATAAAGTCCTGCAGGCTGATGCCGGTGCACTCACTCTGACCTCATATCTGATTCTCTGATGAAGCAAATATCGACCACAAGCCACAGCGAAAGAGGTGAGCGGACAGCGCCCTGCTGTATTTGACGGCTAGTTACAAAATGATTAATTATTAAGGCATAAAATAACTTTCATGCGTGCGCTGCGAATGAGTAAGACGATACCTGCATGGAGCCAGATCTGAGCCAGGGTCATCCAGGGGTGCAGGGGTCCATGTTTGGGGGCACTGCTCTGCAGAGAGGAGGCGACTTCGGATAGAGCCTGCTCCACACGACTGGCTGCTATGGAGGTAGCGTGCACCGAACCTGGAGGTGGAAATCAAACCATCACAGACGAATACGCCATCTTCCAAATGTTGTGACTAACCACTACAACAGCAGTGTTAGGCAGCCATGTGCCACAATGCAGGGTGATTTTAACTGAACAAAACAACAGCAGAGGCCACTGATTACTGTGGTTCTGCAGTGTTTGGTTGCAGTAAACAGTTGGAGTCCACACTGGCACACAGTTTTTCAAGCCTTAAAATAAGTCCACGCCATTCAGCACTCGGCGGCACAGTGTTAGGGCCCTGAGTTACAACGAATTAGTGTCACCATCATGCATAAAACTGCATCACTCTGCTCATTAGTAACTAAAAGAAGTGTCGCTGTGATGGTCTGCGTATCCGCGGACTATTACAGGGGTCAGCATGGGAGGAAAAGCAGGTCCACAAAAGCCAAACGTATCACAACGCCACACAGAACGACCCCCTTACACATCACAAAATTTGATCTTTGTCTTGTTTCGCTAAACTGTCATATGCATTACAACCTAAAGGGATTAAAAATGAATAAAACGTGCCTCGAACACAGCTTGCTTTAATCTGATCTGTCCCTTTCACTGACTGAAGCAATAATAAAAAAATATTTTAAAAAAGGAGAAGATTTGAATTTTAAAGATTTCTAAGAGAGGACTACGTGGCAAAAGGATGTCTCGATTCAGCTGAGAATCCTGTTTGCTGTAGAGTAATTTATTAGCCACCATGCAGCAGCCCAGCCGAACGCAGCACAACACGGGCAGGATGGCGTGTAGCGCTCCCTAAATTAAGCCGATGATGGCGAATAAACACCTTCAGCCTGCAGGTGGAGTTTGTTTCGGTAATTTGAAGCTTTATTTGATTTATTTCAGTCTTACTTTGTTTCACTTTGCTCTGTGCATCGTCTGTCTGCAAGCCTGTTTCTGTACTGCAAGATGGCAAATGTGAATTTTTACCCAAGGCCAGTGAACACCTCCACCCCTAGAGGAGCTGGAGGAGGTGGCCAGTGAGAGGGAGGTCTGCACGAATGTATTAAATACGCCAGAATTACACTGAATTAAAGATCTACAGATTACATGAAGCCCAAAGTGTTCCCTGCCTCTAGATTCTTCAGATCTGTCACCCTGTGACCTCCCCATCATCTATCTGTTGCTTACTATGCTCCCGTGCACCTCCTTTCCTCCGATCCTCCTCCAGCTGCCGTTTTCTTTTTTGTTTCTACCCGCAGGTCTTACTGTTTGTGTGTGCTGCTCTTTGTTTGTGTTGGACTTCACATCATTCGTGGAGTGTTTATTGTTGCACGTTATGCTTGTTGTGATTCTACGAAGATGTCAGGGTGTGTTTGAATGTTTTCCAGTGGTGTGTTGCTGCCACCTCTTTAAATAAGAATTTTAATGACTCCTCTGGTAAAAAACCACTGCAGAGTCCACGCCCTACTTGGTCACTGAGGGTTTGTAGAGTAGTAGGCTGGGGCGGGCTGATCGGTGTAAGTCAATATTTCGATACAGCTTGGTCGATCCATATAAAAAAAACCCAAAAAAAAACTTGGCTAAATTTGCAAGGGTCAGATTACCATGTGGGATATGTGGCTGCTCAAAACGAGGTCTTCTTTTTATCCTCAGTTTGATAACAGGCTCACCTTCAACCCGTGTTTCCTTCTGGACTTAAATGTGCTTTTCAGTTATCAAAAAATAAACAGACCAAAATAGTGCCAAATTCCATGGTATGAAGGTTAAACTTAGCTTGTAAGTTATGGTACACAGTTGATTTTGAGGGCGTCAGGCGGGAGGCACTCACTGAAATAACGCAAAACTTTGCAAAGACCCATATTTGACACGAGCGGTACTTTGACATCATGTGAAAGATGCGATCGTTAGCCTAAGTGTCAGAATACAGAGAAGGATATCAGCTGTACAGAGCTGATAATGCCTTTCATGAGAAACTGCACCACTTCCTCATTTGTGCGACTTCCCACAAACCCCTGTGGGAAGTCTTCCCACAGGGGTTTGTTAGATTTCAGCCAGATTACGTTAAATTGATTACAACACTTGAGCATCTGTCAGCAATTTGCCTCGAGCTTGTTGTAACAGTTACTGTCACAACTACCATCACATTCGTGAGAAGGAAACTGCTTCCTGGTGAGTTTTTGTTCTCTTTCACGTTACCGAAAAGGATAAACGCATCAGAAATAACACCTGTGTGCTGGAAAATAAGACCCTCGTCTGGATTGTGCTCTAAAACAATCCAAACAAGTTGTTTCCTGAACACCTTCACGCTGCTTTAATGTGACAACATGCAAAAGATGCCTGAGCTCTTCCTTCTAACTCACTGTGGGCATTTGGATCAGCCACCAGCATGATTTAAAAAACAAAAACAAAAAAAACTGTTTACAGATGTCACCTTAAAGCAGAAGATATTTGCACATACTCTCGTTATATGAATATGGCACATATCTGGACCTCTTGGGACAAAGGGGGAGCAATGACGGAAGAATGGATGAGGGGGAGAAAAAAAAAGAAAAGATGGAGGTTAGATGGCTACTTACAAACAGAAAACATGGAGGAAAGACCAAGAGTGTTAGCGTCCTGAAGGCCGCCTTAAAACGAAGGGATGGAAAGAAACAGAAAGACGACTGTTAATGATTGAAAGAGAGGAAGAGACAGAAGAAATATCCAAAGCATGATGAGGAAAAAAACAAAAGAATCCACAGAAGGTAGACTGCAGCACCCCGCAGGGTTTTCATTCTTCACACCTCACTTTTAGACCACATGACAGCAGGCGAGCTGCTTCCACTCATGCACCCTTTCTAATGACAGAGATTTGATTGAACATGTGAATATGGAGGACCGAAACAGACCAAACTGTGAATAACTACATTAAAAAAAAAAAAAAAAATGTAAAAAGAATTCTCATGGAATTAGCAGTAACTGAACTTTCAAAATAAGAGGGCTGTTTCTTCATAGATGGAAAAAAAATATGTATAGAAAATTTAAAAAAAAAAATCAGTATGTGTGGAAATACTGAAATATTTAGGTCAAGAAAAAATAATCGGTAAATAACAATTATTTGTAGGAATAAATGCACTAAAAGGAAATTAAAATAAATAATAATAAAATAACTGTAGGTAAAAGCTCATTTTTATGTGCTATAAAACACTAATTATGTTTAGTTTGTTTGCTTAATGGAAAATTACTTCATTTTACTGAGTCATTCATTCTTTTGGGGGGTTTTTTCTGTTTTTTTAAATGTTTGGCAGAGTCAGTCCTCCATAAATGCACACCCAGTGGCCTATTAAGTAGTTAGTGCCATAAAGCTTTTTTAAATACCAAAATGTCGAGAAGGCCCATATTTCAAGTCATGACAGGTTTTTGTTTCAAAATTTGGTGAGGAACATTATATTTTACACCTCATGATGTGGTGCACCTGCGTATCTGAATTAGCTTTTTACTGAACTAATCATTCAAAAATCTCCTAAAGAAAGTAAATTTATCATATTTTCAGTAACCATGATGATCGACTAGCTGTCACCGTTCTGTGGCCTGCAGGAAAAATAATCTAAAAGACAACCATTACCATTATTATTATCATTAGTAAGAGAGATGGCAACAAGGACGGTCAACATCAAAACTGGGAAGCACGACAAATTAATGCTGGCTGAGATGGAAACACTGAAAATTATTAAAAACAAAAACAGAGGTGCAGAGAAAGTGCAGCTGTGATCTGTGGAAAAAAAATCTTTTATAACATAAACTGCCTCCCCCCCATCTGAGCAATAAATTTTAGCTAAATAAAATGAGTGTGTGTGTGCGTGCGTGCATGTTTAAGTAACAAAATATGCAAAGCAAATGCATCAAAACTCAGCTCAATCCACATCAAAGTTTCTGCAAACATGCCAGGATTTACAGCAGCTCTGTGGAGTTTGTCTCAGCCAAAACTCCAAAATGGTTAGTTTCTTTAGTCTCTTTGTCCAGGCTTAAACAAATCTCTCTAATTCACGATCCGCTCAAGCATCAGTGAGGGTGAAAGCACAAGAAGGATGTGGCTGCTCATAAGAGGAGCTTTCTTAGATATCGAACAATTCAAAGATAGCTGGTGGTTTATGGGCACATTATATTAAGCCAGGAACTAACAAGTGATGCCTTTAAGTAAGAAAATAATTGCAAAGCAGGTAATTAATATCTTCTCCAAAAAATACAGAAGCATTTTTAACTTTTAAGATTTTTCTTTTGCCTTAAAACCACATCCAGGAGGATTTAATGTGTCAGGAAATGGTGCTGCCTCCGTCCTCTTTAAGTTTTAAATATCAGTGAATTTCTCAGCATTATTAAAGTAATACAGCTTGGCCTGACAGTACTCTGCAGTACTGGAAATTTCATGACTTCATGAGCATGACAGAGATCCAACTGGTCTCTCAGGAGGCTCCGAAATGCTTCGTAATATAGTTTGGATCTTTAATTCTATTCGTGTTTCTGGACATAAATTTTTACGATGTTATAACTAACTCATAACATATGTAGCTCGAAAATCACAGAAACAGGCAAAAGTAACTAGTGACGACATCTGTTTGTGGTCAGTCTCCACACCGTGCTACAGGCAGAGCGGAGGAGGATTACAGTTGGAGGACAGCTGGCGGACTATGGCGTGGTTGCAGAAGGAGTGAGTCCTGGTCTTTGTGCGTGGAGGTGGAAGAGGAGGAGGAAGGGCAGGGGGAAGGGAAGGAAGAGGAGAGCGGAAAGGTGGTTTTCGGAGTGGAGGCAGAGGAGTACGGGGAGGCTGGAAGATGAAGACAGGGGAAGAAGGGGAAGACAGCGGGGAGGAGACGGTGGACATGGTGGAGGGGGAGGGGGGGGAGACTGGTTCGAAACCAGAGAGCGAAGATGAAGAACCTGAGACTTAAAAAAGAGGAAATAAAACAGAAATGAGTGAAATTAATGAAGGATTAAAGAAACAAAAAGACCTTTTTTCAAACAACATTTTTTAAAATGCTCCCATTTTTTAAATTTATACATTAAGTTAAAAGAAATCAGATTCTTTTATAGACTTTTCCCTCTGCTATCTGTAAAAAAGACATCAGGATGACCATTAGATGAGAAAGAATAATTAAACCGTTTACAAGTTTACTGATGAACGCCGAGCACAGATTTCAGGTGTGTGTACCTACCAGTCTCAGGGTCACTGAAGTCAGGCAGGGTCATAGCGTTGAGCTGTCGCCTGTCTGCTATGGCTCTATCCAACAGACTGCTGCCACGCCCCGAATCACTGCCACGAAACACACGTGGAATTAAACAAAGGGAAAAAGCACATCCGCACGCACGCATGCAAGTACACACACACATGCCACACACGGCCTGGGATTGAGCTGCTGAGCAAACATGACCTCCAAAACAAGGAGATAAAGCATTTTAGTGCCTTGGTTACCTTTTGTTTTCTTAGTTAGATTAAGCTTCAAGGGAACTGTGTTATTAATGAAGAGACAACGACTCATTGCCAGTTATTCAAATGCTTGATTGCAGCTCTTGCTGCCAAGAATGGCACAACCAGTTATTAGATTTAGAGGGCAACAGGTTTTCACACAGGAACAGGCAGGTTTTTCGCCGCTTAATAAATGAAATAATTTAAAAAGTGCATTTTGTATTTA